>NC_088911.1:113007755-113632755 GCF_963576675.1 Euphorbia lathyris
ATAAACTTCGGCTTCCGCTTAAGCCGTGCTTGCTACTCTATGGTTTCTACCCCCACTAGAAGAGGAAGCAACCTTTGATCCTAAGAAATAGTACACAGTTTCAAGCATTGATAATAAAAAATAGACTAGTGCTCGCTTTTCGCTTTGATTTGATAGGAATTTCTCTGCACTTCGCCCTGCCTGGATTCTGCCCTAACTTCACTCCGCCTTCTTCTTCGGTGCGGTCTTCTTCCTTTACTTCTTCTTATTCTGCCTGGCAAGCAAGCTTCCCTCTTCATAGAAGATATTTTCTTTATTCCTATTGCCTGAAGTGAGCTACAAGACGGATACGGATACTTGCTTTAGCTTGCAACAACTTCTTCTCTGACTACGGCTTGCCCGCGAGAACCCTACTGAGCTTCATTAAGCTGTTGGAAAAAAGGAATGTCCCATGTCACCGCCATGTCCCGTCGAGTTCTCGGCGAGTCCCCGAGTCCAGCGAGTCCGCCACGACGACCCCGGGAAGAGTCTGTGCTTCATATATAATCAATTAGTTATCAACAAGTTAGTATAATCAGATGTAATTTAATGAAGTCATGATTTATTTCAATTGATTATATTGTCTTTTTTAAAGAAAACTAATTTGAGTATGATATTGTTTTTTGAATTTGGTTTTATAATCTCAATTTCATAACATTTCTGGTAAAATAAAATAAAATTCTGTACTCACGCATCCTTTCATGTCTTAAACATTTTTAGGGTCCGTACAAAATATAAAAATTAGACTTTTAATATGTTTAAAAAAAATACACAACTTTAAATGTTAATAACATCTCAATACACAATAGTTATGAATGGATTAAAGCTTTAGTTACACAATAGTTATGAATGGATTAAATTGGGGTTATTTATATGAAAATCATATCTGATTATAAAATTGTAATTAAATCATATTACAAAACTTAATTCTTAATACGTCATTATTTTCTATATATCACAAATAAAGTATGATTTTATGTCATGATTTATAAATTTTAGATCTCAGTTCATAAATCCTAAACCCTAAAAATATATCTTAGACCCCTAATTCATAAAACATAATTCTTAAAATATATGAAAAACAACGATTTTCTTAGTTTGACATTATTTAAATTAATACTTGATATAGTTGTAAATAATTTTTCAAATCTAAATTTCTGTGTAAATTTTCTATTAAACTATTATAAGTATTTGAAGTATCCCATATTTCAAATAAATTTTTTTTATATATGGCATGAATTTAGTTGACTAAATTTGACAAAAATAAAAATAAAAATAAAAATAGGAGTTTTTATGTATTTTAAAAGCATAGGGTGATAAAAAAAAAAATGGAGTTAGTTTTTTTTTTTTATGGAATAAAAAGGGAGTTAGTTAAATATAAAATAAATTTGAAATTTGATTTTTGATAAAAAAATTCTAACGTAAAAATAATTAATTTTAGGATAAGGTATCAAAATAGGTCTAAGGTTTTTAGGGAAGTACTAATTTAGGCTCAACGTTCAAAATAGCACCAAGATAGGCTTAACGTTTACAACATAATATCAATTTAGGCTTAACGTTTACAATATAACATCAATTTAGGCCTCACGTACAAAATAGTACCAATATAGGCTTAACGTTTACAAAATAATATGAATTTAAGTTTAGCGTTTATAAAATATATTCAATTTAAGCTAAATGTCACAATTAAATTAACCATATTATATTGTTTAGTTCTATTTTCTTATTTATTATAGAATGTTATCTTTTTGTGGCCCATTCAATTGCTCGCCATTCCCGTTCCAATGCTAATTTCTTTAGTGATATTGTTGCTCCTAGACCTGTTCATGGGCTGGGCCGGGTCGGGTTCGGACCGGGTCTAATCGGGTTTCTCATATATTTACATTGCCAAGCCCAGCCCAGCCCAGCCCATAGTATATTCACATCGGGCTCGGGCCGGGCTGGGCTGGGTTGGGTTAAAAATATGAATTCCCAAGTCCAGCCCGGCCCGTCCAACTAATATATATTTAAAAAATTAAAAACAAAAATTAATTATAACACATAAAATTACAACTAAAGTGTACTAGTCAAACATTAAATTGTAAGTGTCAATTTTAACAAAATCAAAGCTTAAAGCTTAGTATTATAAATTAAGAAACAGTTACTTTCAATTAAAAAAAGAAATAGTTAATAATATATATTTTTTTAAACGATAATATACCTTCTTCTAAACTATTATACATATATAATGTATGTTAAATTTCAATTGGTTATTAGACAATTGATCAAAAGAAATGAACAATTGTAATTGTTACCCTAAAATTAAAAAATCATATATATATATATATATATATATATATATAAAGGTAGAGCGGCCCGGGTCGGGCCAACTCAGGCTTTCAAAATAATCCCAAACCCAACCCATTTTATATGCGGGCTTGTGCGGGTTCGGGCTGGGCCGGGTCAAATGGTGAATATACATGTCCAAGCCCAACCCATGATGGATGGGCTTGGACGGGCTGGGTGGGTCAACGGGTTTTTGAACAGGTCTAGTTGCTCCTAATTATTTAGATGGTGCTCTATGTATCGACAATGTTTTCATTTCTTAATAATAGTCGGGTTTTTCTCAAAATAATAATAATAATAAAACAAGAACATGTATACTTAGGTAAAAAAAAATATTTCATGTATACATATGTTTTTGATGTGGTGTAGAATATAAGATGATTTTGTTTAACTTTCTAGTTTTGGAATAGCACATATATGGAGCATATCAGAATTGCAACAAATTGACCAATTCAAGCAACTACATCTCATTGTCAAAAGTACCAAGATAGAACTGAAAAGACAACAGACACAATTGTAAAACAAACTCCCCCCTAATTATTCATATCAGCCCTGTGATATATAGACAATTGAGCTGAAAAGGCAACATAAAAACCAGTATCAAAATTAAACTCTAAATCCTATATTAAAGGGGAAATCCCTAAACCCATACAAAATTAAAGCAAAATTAAGAAGTTAACTCACCTAAAATGAATCAAAATTCACAAAATCCAGTCCTTTGATGGCGGAGAGGCCTGAACTTAAAAAAAATGTAAATTTCAATATTGTTGCTGATTTAATTAAGACAATAGAACAATTTTCAATGTCAGAACTTCAAAAATATAAATTAGGTCAACATAACTTCCAAAAATGCTAGAGATAACAAAACCCATTACAAATTAAAGAAAACAAATTCAAAATCAAAAACATAACTCACCTAAATGAAGAGAGATATGCTCGAAAATGCAGAATCGAGAGGTCCAAATGCCTTCCAAAAGTCTGAATTCGAACTCAGATAGAGAAAGAAAGAAAGAGGTGAGGGGGAAATAAGAATTAGGACGCGTCCATATTCTTTACATAGAAAAAGAGCTTTGAGAGCAAAATAAGAATATAGAAGGGGGAAATAAATATAAGGGGGGAAAACTTTTCCTTTTCCCGCTAATTCAAATTGTTTTATTTTTTTATTTTTTTATATTACTATCGATTTTGGTCGGTGATTTAAATATTACATCAGTGAATTCTCCAACAAATAAATTATCAACGATTCGACTGGAAAGATTAGAAATTTAGAGTTGTTTTACGATTCCGCTGTTGATCACCAGTGACTATAATTCCATCGGTAATACGCAGGTGATTTGCAGCGGAAATCATTCCGTCGGAAAACTCCTTCGGTAATTCATGATTTTCTTATAGTGTTTTTCACATGTGTATACATGTAACATGATACACAAGTGAAATTGAGATCACGAGACTACGTAGGGTGCTCGTTAACAATGATTGAAAATCGATGTGATGCGGAGCATCTCCTTTGAAGATCGAGTCCGCACGAGGAAAGTCGGAGGAGGAACCAAGCACGGACAATCAAGTGTGTAAAGGAGCCAAAATCAGATCTACGCTCCACGTGGATGATGGTCTGATCTGGAGTAGACCTGTAAGAAATCCCGCTTCGACCCAAGAATTAAACTTTCTTAGAATAATGTTCTATATTTTCTGGAATTTTTTGAGAATTTTCTGGGCACTTTGTTTCTCACCAGAAAACGTCCACCCAGATTCCGTTCACCGGAATTTTTTTTACTTGAGCTTCAGGGATCTTAAAATGACCGTCTAATTTAGACGAGTCTAATAGTATAAAAATTTTCGAAAAAAAAGGTTAGAAATATCGGAAAAATGTATTTTAAAGAAAAGAAATAAAACATTTTTCTGTTGAAACAATGCAAGTATTATGTTGGAACAAATGGTACACTGATTTGGAACAATGTAAGTAGGACAAAAACGTGCCCAGAAAATTATTAAAAAATTTGAAAACATGTAAAATATCATTTTAAGAAACTTTAATTCTTGGCTCAAAGCGAAATTCCTTACAACTGACCCAATAAATTGTTGAAGCATGTAAAATGGATAAAATTAAGGAACAAGTTTTATTAGGACTAAACCGTAAGAAATCCCGCTTCGACCCAAGAATTAAAGTTTCTTAGAATAATGTTTTACATTTTTTGGAATTTTTTTAGAATTTTCTGGGCACTTTTTTTCTTGCCAGAAAACGCAACTCGGATTCCGTTCACCGGAATTTTTTTTACTTGAGCTTCAGGGATCTTAAAATGGCTGTCTAATTTAGACGAGTCTAATAGTATAAAATTTTTCGAAAAACGAGGTTAGAAATGTCAGAAAAATGTATTTTAAAGAAAAGAAATAAAACAATTTTCTGTTGGAACAATATAAGTATTATGTTGGAACAAATGGTACATTGATTTGGAACAACGTAAGTAGGACAAAAAACGTATCCATAAAATTATCAAAAAATTTACCCAGATTCCGTTCACCGGAATTTTTTTTACTTGAGCTTCAGGGATCTTAAAATGACCGTCTAATTTAGACGAGTCTAATAGTATAAAAATTTTCGAAAAAAAAGGTTAGAAATATCGGAAAAATGTATTTTAAAGAAAAGAAATAAAACATTTTTCTGTTGAAACAATGCAAGTATTATGTTGGAACAAATGGTACACTGATTTGGAACAATGTAAGTAGGACAAAAACGTGCCCAGAAAATTATTAAAAAATTTGAAAACATGTAAAATATCATTTTAAGAAACTTTAATTCTTGGCTCAAAGCGAAATTCCTTACAACTGACCCAATAAATTGTTGAAGCATGTAAAATGGATAAAATTAAGGAACAAGTTTTATTAGGACTAAACCGTAAGAAATCCCGCTTCGACCCAAGAATTAAAGTTTCTTAGAATAATGTTTTACATTTTTTGGAATTTTTTTAGAATTTTCTGGGCACTTTTTTTCTTGCAAGAAAACGCAACTCGGATTCCGTTCACCGGAATTTTTTTTACTTGAGCTTCAGGGATCTTAAAATGGCTGTCTAATTTAGACGAGTCTAATAGTATAAAATTTTTCGAAAAACGAGGTTAGAAATGTCAGAAAAATGTATTTTAAAGAAAAGAAATAAAACAATTTTCTGTTGGAACAATATAAGTATTATGTTGGAACAAATGGTACATTGATTTGGAACAACGTAAGTAGGACAAAAAACGTATCCATAAAATTATCAAAAAATTTCTAAACATGTAAAACATTATTTTAAGAAACTTTAATTCTTGGCTCAAATCGAGATTCCTTACAGTTTTTACCCAACAAATTGTTGAAGCATGTAAAATGGATAAAATTAAGGAAAAAGTTTTATTGGGACTAAACCGTAAGAAATATCGCTTCGACCAAAGAAATAAAGTTTTACATGTTCTGAAATTTTTTGAGAATTTTATGGACACGTTTTTGCTTGCCGAAAAACGCCCACCCGGATTCCGTTCACCGGAATTTTTTTTACTTGAGCTTCATGGATCTTAAAATGACCGTTTAATTAAGACGAGTCCAACGGTATAAAATTTTTTGAAAAACGAGGTTGGAAAAGTCGGGAAAATGCATTTTAAAGAAAAAAAATAAAACAATTTTTTCTTTCATTTTATTTACAAATTTGCCACCTCCTTTTGGCTAATTACAAAATTGATCATTGTCACACAATAAGGCTTGTCACACCATAAGAGATGTGTCACACCTGATCTCTCATATATATATATATATATATATATGAGGGCTCTTGTGAGAACCCTTTCTTAGGTGAGAACCACTAAAACTACGTAGTTTTGAGTTAAAAATAACAAAAAAAAATGCTGCTACCAAGGGGGTTTGAACCCAAGACCTTTAGTTTAAACTCCATGCTACTTACCACTAAGCTAATTATTTTGGTTGTGTAATGTATGCCGCGCGGATTAATATACCACACTGTAGCTTTCATTGTTTAATATTTTACACATGCACTTATTAATATTGATTAAATATGCATAATAATGAATTATTAATAGAAAAAAAGAAAGGGTAATTAATTTATTAGTCCCTATATTTTGATAAAACACACTGTTTAGTCCCTATATTTTCAAAAACGCACGGTAAGGTCCCTAACGTTTTTCTCGATGAACTGTTTAGTCCCTAATATTTTTCTCGGTGAACTGTTTAGTCCCTGCCGTTAGACTCTCATGAAGATTATGTTAATCAATTTGGATTTGCGTTATTCTTTTCCTTTATTTTCCTTTCCTTTAAACTCTAATGCATCTGAAATTAACTTTGAATGTTCTTATTCTTGATTTTCTTCTTAATCGTTCAAATTCGTAAGAATTGGATCTGTTCTTTTTCTTGTTCTCCATACAAATAGCTTCTTCTTCTAAATTGGATTTCCTCTTCTAAAGTTTGAAGGTAAATAGTAAAGGGTAATTTAGTTATTTTTGAAGTCATAAACGGTAAAAAATCTAACAAACAGACCGAATGACTAAACAGTTCACTGAGAAAAAGGTTAGGGACCTTACCATGTGTTTTTGAAAATACAGGGACTAAACAGTGTATTTTGTCAAAATATAGGGACTAATAAATTAATTACCCAAAAAGAAATGTGCATTATAATGAATTATTAATAAAAAAAACAAACGTGCATAATAATTAATTATTAATAGAAAAAAAATCCAAGAACATGCTCTAATTTCTTATTTATTTAATTCCTCCATATTTTTGTAATTTATGTTTTAAAATGTTAAGGACGATGTTCTAAATATTGTTTAATATTTGACGCATGCACTTATTAATATCGATTAAATATGCATAATAATGAATTATTAATAGAAAAAAAAAGAAATATGCATAATAATGAATTATTAATAGAAAAAAAAAGAAATATGCATAATAATGAATTATTAATTGAAAAAAATACAAGAACATGCTCTAATTTTTTATTTAATTTCTCTATATTTTGTAATTTATGTTATATAAGAAAATATACGTTATGTTTTTTCGAACATGAGTTATAAATTATATTATAGAACAAACACGAACTATAAAGTTTAGAACGTACGATATATTTTTTAGAACATACGTCATGCTTTTTTAGAACATGTGTTATATTTTTTCGAACATGAGTTATAAATTATATTATAGAACAAATGAAAAAACGATCCAGATATCTACTGATTTTTTTAAAACATTATACTGAATTTTTGGAACATAAACTATAAACTTTAGAACATGTGTTATGTTTTTTAAAACATGTGTTACGTTTTTTCGAACATGAGTTATAAATTATATTATAGAACAAATGCAAAAATGATCGAGATATTTACTGATTTTTTTAAACATTATACTTAATTTGGAGAACATAAATTATAAAGTTTAGAATTATGTAACATTATTTAAAACATCGTCCTTAACATTTAAAAACATAAATTACAAAAAATATACAGGAATTAAATAAATAAAAAATTGGAGCATGTTTTTGGATTTTTTTTGTTTTATTAATAATTCGTTATTATGCACATTTCTTTTTTTTCTATTAATAATTTATTATTATGCACATTTAATCGATATTTAATAAGTGCATATGTCTAATATTAAACAATAGAAGCTACATGGATAATGGTATATTAATCAGCGCGCTCCATAATGGATAAGGAAAACAATTGTTGTTTAAAAAAACAGTAAATATATGAACCATTTTTGCATTTGTTCTATAATATAATTTATAACTCATATTCTAAATAACATAACGTATGTTCTAAAGTTTATAGTTTGTGCTCCAAAAATTAAGTATAATGTTCTAAAAAAATCAGTAGATATCTGGATTGTTTTTTCATTTGTTCCAAAAATATAATTTATAACTCATGTTCGAAAAAAATAACACATGTTATAAAAAACATAACGTATGTTCTAAAGTTTGTAGTTTGTGTTCCAAAAATTAAGTATAATGTTCTAAAAAAATCAGTAGATATTTGGATCGTTTTTTCATTTTTTCCAAAAATATAATTTATAACTCATGTTCGAAAAAACATAACACATGTTCTAAAAAACATAACGTATGTTCTAAAAAATATGTCGTACGTTCTAAACTTCATAGTTCGCGTTTTAAAAGTTAAAATATATGTTGTTTCAAAAAAAAAGTTAAATTATATGTTATAACGTATGTTTAAAAAAATATATTTTCTTATATAACATAAATTACAAAATATAAAGGAATTAAATAAATAAGAAATTGGAGCATGTTCTTGAATTTTTTTTATTAATAATTCATTATTATCCACATTTTTTTTCTATTAATAATTCATTATTATGCACATTTCTTTTTTTTCTATTAATAATTCATTATTATGCATATTTAATCAATATTAATAAGTGCATGTGTCAAATATTAAACAATGAAAGCTACAGTGCGATGATATATTAATCAGCGCGACACATATTACATAAGGAAATGAATTAAATAAATAAGAAATCGGAGCATGTTTTTGAATTTTTTTTTTAATAATTCATTATTATGCACATTTCTTTTTTTTCTATTAATAATTCATTATTATGCATATTTAATCAATATTAATAAGTGCATGCGTCAAATATTAACAATGAAAGCTATAGTGCGATAGTATATTAATCAGCGCGGCACATATTAGACAAGAAAAGTAGTTAGCTCAGTGGTAAGTAAGATGGAGTGTAAATTAAGGGTCCAAGGTTTTTTTCTATTAGTAATTCATTATTATATGCATTTTTTTTCTATTAATAATTCATATTATGCAAATTTATTTTTTTTCTATTAATAATTTATTATTTTGCATATTTAATCGATATTAATAAGTGCATTCATCAAATATTAAACAATAGAAGCTAAAAGGCACTAGTATATTAAACAGCGCGTGACAATATATACAAGGAAGGCAAATGGCTTAGTGGTAAGCCATGTGAAGTGTAGTTGAAGGGTGCCAGGTTCGAATCCCCTAGGCAACAGGGGAGGGTTCTCACTTGATCCCCCCTCCCTTATATATATATATATATATATATATATTGTTTTTCTTTCAAGATTCATAATAATATAATAATATTTAATATTAGTTTAAAGATATTATATTAAAATGATAAGGTATAAAAATACATTTGATATTGACAGTAAGGAGTAATTTTATCCCTAACGTATAAAATGGTGAAATTTTAACTTTAACGTCGGCAGTTAAGAGCAATTTTACTCATAACGTTTGCAAAGTTAGCCAATTTGAGAAATAATTCATCAAATTGTTTCTCAGTCACAAATCTTGTCATCTACACTTCACATATACGTCATTTTATCACTCATTAGTAATATATCACAAACATATGAATAGACTAAAATAACAAATAAAAAATTTAACTGTATTTTTTACAAGTTGGGTAAAAAATCTAAAAATTTCATCGAATTTAAAAATATTAATATCTAATTCTATTAATAAATCACGAAAAATGTAAAATCTTTTTCTTAGAACCAACTGATGTAACTGGTGCGCAATAAGGAACATAATATCAATGTTTTATAATGATATCTAAAAGTAACCAAATTTATCAACTCTAGAAGTAAAATTGATCATGACTATTGATAACTAGTGGTGAATTTCCGATCAGCTTCCTTCCCTGTGGGGGCGTCGTTGGGTTCGACGGGGGGAAGCTCCGATGCCAAAGTCAATATGGAAATGGAGAATAAACTATATTGACAAGGTAGGGTTTGAGAGAGAGAATGAGTGTACCTCAATAGCTTGGGATGTAAGCTATTTATAGTCATGAAGTCGTAACTCCTAGTAACTTGAAAGTCTCCATTAATGCCTCATTAATGGTGGTTACGGATCTCCTTTAAGCTTGGTCGTTAGCTCATTAAAGGACCATTAACTGCCTTTATTGGGAATCGGCTTAACCGTTTAGCGGGCGGATCGAGGCATGATGGCAGGTCTCCCATAGGTTTGACTACGGACCTCGCGTGGCGGAGTCCAAGTGATACGCCATTCGGATGACTTGCTTGATACACCATCGCTTCTCAGACCGCCCTAATACGCGGCCGTTTTGGCAAAGATCCTCTTTGATCCTTTGGATAATATCTCGATGTTATCAGAAGCCCCCCCGAAGTTCCACCAAAGTCCTTTAGGACTTTTGCGCTTCCTTGCACGCCGCCATGATGAATCACATTTATGATCACTCTGTTACAGGCCATTCATCGAGCGACAGGTGTCCTAGGCGCGCTGCTCGAGGTAGGAGGTGATATCTTCTTCAACCTCTTTCTTCTCTTTCTGATTTACTCGCTCTCATTTCGTTCGAGTTTCCTCAGAACATTTCCCGGCATCAAGAACCTTCAAAGCTTCCGATTCTCATGTAAGTTAATCTTCCCGTCTTTGTTTTCTGGGTTTTTTTTATGAGTTCTTCTTTTGGGTTTACTACTGAACTTTTTAATTTGACCACCACTTCCCCCGAAATTAGCTGGACCACTTCTTCCGAGAGTTTTAGTTCTTCTGAAAGTACACCTAGCTGTGATTTTACCGAGTTGTGTAATACGGTGAGGGATAGTAGGAATCGTCGAACCCGTTCGTTTAGGACTCGAAATTTTCCTGCCGCCGTGACTCATATTGTTCCGGCGATAGATTCTAGGAGATTTTCCGGAATGGAGGCTTCGTCTTCAATTCCGATTAGGAAAAAAGCACCTCGGGCAGAGTCTACTCCGTCTCGTATGAGCACCGCGGATCTAGCTGATTTGGCGAATCGTTATCCGTGGATCAAGGATTACGAGACTGAGTTGGCGGCTGCTCACCAGCGACCCGCCTGTCCGCCCGTCGGATATCTGTCTATGTATAGTTGCCATGTAGAGAGAGGATTCCGTCTTCCTCTTCCTAAGATGATAGCGGATATCCTGGAGTATTTTGGGATCACTGTCTGCCAGCTGCATCCAAATGGCTGGTTGGATTTGGCTTTAGACTGTTATCTAGCTTCAAACCTGGGGGTAATCTGTAATCCTCGAGTCTTCCGGTCTCTTCACAAACCTACGAAGCGTAAATCCGAGTCTTTCTATACCTTCGCCAAATTCAAAACTTACTCACCCTTCTCTGGTAAGATGTCGAACGTCCATCTCTGGGACGAAAGATTCTTTTTTGTTAAAGTGAAAGAAGGTGAACCCCTGGGATTCCCGTTGGTTTGGAATGCCAAACCTCTGCATATGGCTGGAGATCTACGTATACTGACGGACAGCGATGAGAAGGTGGCGGATCTCATGAAAAGCATCAAGTCAGATGTTTGGACATACGCCGATGCTTTGGAATTCATGATGAATGATATTCCTCTGATCCACCGTGAAGAGGACAAAATTACTTACGTGAAGTTTACCCAACTAGACAAAGGTAATTTTGTTTCTTCCTTGAACTTTGATTATTTCATTGTTCCCTTGTCAGGGGTTTGTCTGAGGCAAGTCGCGCCCTTGTAGAGATGCGTAGAAAACAGAAGGAGCTAGAGGCCCAAAAAGATACGCAGGTGGTGGATCCCCATAAGAGCTCTGGGAAGCTTCCTGCTGATGATGTTGCGGATCCCCCTCTGCAGAAGAAGAAGAGATACGTTGCTTCTGGTGGAGGAAAGTTACTGGTGGATGCCATGAGAGCTGAGAAGCCGCTAACGGAACTAGAGCAGGTATGTTTGTTTTACCGCCTTTCCTTTTCTTATCAAGGATCCTAATTTTGGTCTTTCAACTCTTGCACAGGTGATGAAGTCTGATTTGGGCGGGTACTGGCTCGCCAAGTACGGTCATAAAGGGTCCCTAAGGAATGAGTCGGTCATCAATGATCTGGACGAGGCCCTTGGTCAACTTGGCGAAGTGCAGGAGAGCCAGACAAGTTCTCTGGGTCAGCCCATGCCAAGATGGGAAAAAGGGATCTCCTTTCGGTGAGCTTTCTTTATCTCACATTTTTGGATGAAAGAGTGATCTCTACGAGGAGATTTGTGTCTTACATCGTCTTTTGTTTTAACAGGCGTATACGCACATGCGTGCCATGGAGGCGGATCTTCTGCAAGGGGTGGCAGATAAGGCGACTATAAAGAGGCTAGAGAAAGAGGTTGCTGTTGCCAATACAAATGCTGCTTCTGACATTGCTCTTAACGAGAGCAAAGACGCAGAGATCCGCGATCTAAAGGAGAAGTTGGAGGAGATGGAGAAGGATGCTAAGAATCACGAGGATGCCTTGCTGAACGCGGAGATCCTGGTGGGAGAACGTGCTTATTATTATGGCGTATGTTAAGCTTTCCTACCCTGAGATTGATTTTGTGGATCCAGAGTACCTGGTCCCCAAGGTTGAAGATTGCCTAAAATATTGCAAGATCCCCAACGCTAAGGATTTCATCCGTGATCAAATTCGGAAGAAGCTGAGCGGATCAGCTGAGGAGACCAAACCTGTGGTGGATCTTGAAGCGGAGGACCTCGGTGAATCATCTCAGGGGGCGGGCGACAAGAGCAGTGATGTGATAGATTATACGGTTCCTCAAGAAGGAACCATTACTGTAGAGAAGGAGATTCCTCTAGAAGGCGCATCTATTGAGAAAGATGCTAAGGAGGATACTCCTATTTGAATGTAATTTACGTACAATTTATTTTAATCCTTTTTTGCAACCATTTATCTTTACTTTATGCTTTATATCTTTCAGCAAGTAATTATATAGGTTTTAGGATTTATCTTGTTGGTTCGAGGTAGGTGGCCAGCCATACCCCGGAGTGTGATCCTTTTTGAAGGCTTGAAGCTTTTATTCCTTTAGAGGAAGTTAAGCTGCCTTAGGCGATTGATTTTCTTCCTATCTTTGAGGTGAATCGATCCGCCACTAGGACTTAGAACTCTTCTTTGGAAAGAGTGTGTGAGAGTGTAAAGATCTCACGCCTGAGAAATGTTCTAACTCTATCTCTGATGGTGATCAATTGTTTCCTATCTTTGAGGTGAATTGACCCGCCACCGAGATTGTTCTCCTATCTTTGAGGAGAAAATAGTCATGCCATGATAGCATTTATTCTATTTGTGGGAATGCGTTTTGTTTCCTCCCCATTTTTGAATCTGGAATATTTATATTACTGCAAGAAAAGTACTTAAAGAAAGAATTTGCAAGATGAAAATTTTCTTTTATTAAATGGCGATTCACCTTATTACAACGAATTGTTCTTATGTGTGAGCCTCGTTAAAAACTTTAATAAGAAAAACCACATGGGATAAAAACTTACTAAAGGAAAAAGAGTACTCAAGACCTTGGTTACATTTTATTCTTTGGCGAAATACTTGCGGAGGTTCTGAATATTCCACGTCCGTGGCAGAGTGTTCCCCTCCCTATCTTGGATTTTGAAAGTGGCAGGTCCGATCTTGGCGACTATCTTGTATGGCCCCGTCCAGGTGATTCCTAATTTTCCTTTGCCTTCCAAGGATTTGATTTTGTCCGCCTTTCGGAGCACTAGGTCCCCTGGGTTCAGATCCACGAGCTTGGCGTGTTTGTCGTGATAGGCTGCAATCCTCTGTTTGTAGGCGGCCATTCGCACATATGCCTTCTCCCTTCTTGTTTCCAATTGGTCAAGACTTTATTTTAACCTTTGGTCATTCCTGTCTTCATAGTAAAACAAGACTTTGTCACTAGGGACCTGGATCTCGATGGGGATCACAGCTTCAACACCATAGGTGAGGGCGAATGGTGATTCACCAGTTGCAGTTCGAGGAGTGGTTCTGTATGCCCATAGGACATTCATGAGGTGATCCGCCCACTTTTTATTATGCTCACCCAGTCTCTTTTTTATGCCCTTGACAATCGTTCGATTTGTTACCTCAGTCATCCCGTTGGATTGGGGGTAGTAAACGGAGGCGAACCTGTTTTGAATGCCTTGGCTTTCACAGAATGTTCTGAACTCTCCACAATTGAACTGCGTCCCGTTGTTAGTAATAATTGTGTGGGGAACTCCGAATCTTCCGACTATATTGTCTCTGACAAACTCAACCATCCGTTCTGCATTTATAGATGAGACAGCCTCGGCCTCTACCCACTTCGTAAAGTGATCCACAGCTACTACCACATACCTTCTCTGTCTTTTGGTAGGAGGAAAGGGACCAACAATGTCGATTCCCCAAACTGCAAAGGGTCGCCCCTCGATGATGGACTTTTGAAGATGCGTAGCCGTGTGAAATTCATTTGCATGAACTTGGCAATTGTGATAGGATTCTACTAGCCTCTGAGCATCAAGTTCCGCTGTGGGCCAATAAAATCCCGCCAACCTAGATTTCTTCAAAATGGAGGCGAATGCCTCATGAGCCACACAAGTACCCTCGTGTAGCTCCTTGAGGATCTGTTGCCCTTCTTCTGTCATGACACATTTCAACCAGGGATGTCCAAAAGATTTTCTGTACAGGCAATCATTTATTATGGAGAAATAAGCTGCTTTTCTTACCGTCCGCTGAGCTTCCTCTTTGTCTTGAGGCAAAGTTCCATCTGCAAGATACCGGCGGATCGATGATCTCCAATCGCTTTCAACCAGGGATGTAAGGAGAGTTACAGTTTCTGAGGCGAATGCTGGCGTCATCTTGACTTCGAACGGACATTGTAGGTCCGCCCATTGCTCCTTGCTAGAAGCCCGTTTAGCTAGATGGTCAGCTTCTGTGTTTGATCCCCGAGGCACATGGACTAGCTCCCACTTGGTTTCCTTGATCTCAAGTTAGCTTAGCAGTTTTTTGACCTCTTCTACATATTTGGTCAGGATGTCATCTTTCACTTCAAAGTTTTTGATTACCTGGTTGACCATTAGCGGTGAATTTTCGATCAGCTTTCTTCCCTGTGGGGGCGTCGTTGGGTTCGACGGGGGAAGCTCCGATGCCAAAGTCAGTATGGAAATGGAGAATAAACTATATTGACAAGGTAGGGTTTGAAAGAGAGAATGAGTATACCTCAATAGCTTGGGATGTAAGCTATTTATAGTCATGAAGTCGTAACTCCTAGTAACTTGAAAGTCTCCATTAATGCCTCATTAATGGTGGTTACGGATCTCCTTTAAGCTTGGTCGTTAGCTCATTAAAGGACCATTAACTGCCTTTATTGGGAATCGGCTTAAACGTTTAGCGGGCGGATCGAGGCATGATGGTGGGTCTCCCATAGGTTTGACTACGGACCTCGCGTGGCGGAGTCCAAGTGATACGCCATTCGGATGACTTGCTTGATACGCCATCGCTTCTCAGACCGCCCTAATACGCGGCCGTTTTGGCAAAGATCCTCTTTGATCCTTTGGATAATATCTCGATGTTATCAACTATCAATATTAGGGGTCACGTTAGCCCTGTAATAGATAATAAAGAAAATGAGGATAAAAATATAAGAGAACAAATAATATATTAAAACGAATTAAGAGTCGAGTGAGTATCCCCGTCTACTTTGTCTCGATCCTAGGATATGAGGATGGTAACAACTATAAATAGATGATTTAAGATAATCTTTTAAATATGTTTAAAAACGGGTAAACTACACTAATGGTACCTGAACTTTACATAGTTTACACTTTGGTACCTAGATTATATTTTGTTCCAAAAATATACCTGAAGTAACGATGACCGGACAATTTAGTATATTTTTACCGGTTATGACCGGTCAACGCGAGTTTCATGAGTTAATTACATTAATGGTACCCGAACTTTACCATAATTGACACTTCGGTACCTGGATTTTATTTTATCCTAAAAACATAACACAAGTAAAGGTGACTGAAAAGTTTAGTTCATTTGATCGGTTAGTGATCGGGTAACATGAACTAAACATTGGGACTCACCATACACTCAATTAACATAAAATTATAATATTGTCATTTATGAGCTAAATGACAGTATTATAATTTTATATTAATTGAGTGTATGATTGGTCTCAATTTTTAATTTAAAATGGTCAAACTCGGGTTGATCAATTACTAATCGGTCAAATATACTAAAATATTAAGTCATCTTTACTTGAAGTGTATTTTTTGGACAAAATGAAATCTAGGTACCAAAATGTGAATTCGGGTAAAGTTCAGGTACCATCAGTATAATTTACTCGTCAAAATCGCATTGACCGACTATTAACCGGTAAAATATACTTAATTGTCCAGTCATCGTTACTTCGGGTATATTTTTGAGACAAAATGTAATATAGGTATCAAAGTGTGAATTAGGGTAAAGTTCAGATACCATTGGTGTAATTTACTCGTTTAAAAACCAGCATCAATTTCTTTTCACTATTCTCATAGTTATATTGATTTAAGCATTCAAATACTTACGTCAAGTATCAGACACTTCCCATGTGTTGCAATACTCTTGATCAGCGAAAGAGCATTTGAGATCCGTAAAACGAAAAATTCCACAAAAACATCATTGTGTAAACCTTAAAGTCCTCTAATTTAATTATGAGGAAATTAGATTTAAAATCAGATTTCAACTTTTATTTACATTTATAAAAAAAACATTTTAAATATTTTATCATTATATGATTTTAAGTTCTAATATATCAGAATATCATAACTTTATTTTTACTTTTGTCAAATTTTCAGTTATTTATTTAGAGAAAAAAAAAACATTTTTTTTTTAAAAACTAACAGATATGACATTTAGATAAATTTATTTGACACTATCCGATATTTGTAAATTATTTCTCAATTACGACTATCATGTAATTTACCCTTTAATTATTCACCTTGCAAAGGTTTTATTTTCCTATCATACTAAACTGCTCCTCCTAACATTTTACTATACTCCTATCATAATTTTTAATTTTTGTATTGGTGATTGTACTTATTTATTTTTGGGTTAATTATAAATAACTACCCTGTGGTTTGACCGATTTGCGATGTGGTACATGTGGTTTTTTTTTTTTTTTTGCAAACAGGACCTCATGGTTGTCGCCGTTATACAAATCAAGGAGACGGCAGAAAATCTGTTAAAAAGCTGACGTGGCACAGGGGCAATTTAGGAAATTCGATTTTTTAATTTTTTTTTCTCTCTCCTCCTCTCTCCTTCATCGTTGATTCTCTTCTTCTTCTTATTCTTCTGCGTTTTCTTCTTCTTCACCTAAAATCTTTTCTTCTTCTTCTTCCTCCTCCTCTCTTTTCTTCTTCTTCCTCCTCTCTTCTCTTCTTCTTCCTATTTTTTTCTTTTTTTCTAATTTTTTTTAATTCTAGAATTTCCAGATTTCTAGAAATTCCAGACGTGAAGAGGTTCTTCACGTCTGGAATTTCCAGAAATCTGGAAATTCCAGAAATCTGGAATTTCCAGAATTAAAAAAAAGAAAAAAAGAAAAAAGGGAAAGATGAAGAGAAGAAATAAGGAAGAAAAACAAGAAGAAAAGAAAGGAAGAAGAGGAGAAAATGGAAGAAGAAGAACATAAAATGGAAGAAGAAGAAGAGGAAATGGAGGAAGAAAAAGAAGAAAGAAGAACGAAGAAGAGAAGAAGAAGATGAAGTCAACTTAAAAATTAAGAAAAAAAAAGTCAAAATTTTTCTTTCCCAAATTGCCCCTATGATTTAACAGATTTTTTACCGTCTCCTTGATTTGTATAACGGCGACAGCCACAGGGAGATGTTTGCAAAAAAAAAAAATACCACAGGTACCACATCGCAAATCGGTCAAACCACATGGTAATTATTTGTAATTAACCCTTTATTTTTTTAATATGGAATTACTTTTGAAATATCATACTCTTCCTTTTCTCCAACATAATATGTATGAATTGATCCATTGGGCGTTTGGTTTAAACTTCTGCTAAGATAATAAATACAGAATCAAGTTTGTTATAGTTTGTTATATTACTGATGAAAAAGAGTAAGGTGTTAACTGATAAAGTCCTTCCTTGTAAAATCCAACAACAAGCACTTTTTTAGAACCCCGTGCCTGCAACAAGCATCCATTAGGCAAGAACTGAATGGTAACATCAAATCATGTAGCAATTTTCCAACTGACAACAACAGATTATGTGTAAAGTGTGGAAGATAAAGAACATTTTGTAAACATAACTGAGGGCTTAGAAATATTTCACCAACATTATGAACAATCTGTTTTGTGCCGTCAGGTAAGTAGACTGTATGTGTGAATTTTGTAGGTATAAATTGTTTGAATAAATCCAAATTAGCACACATGTGAGATGTGGCACCAGTGTCAATTATCCAAGTACTACAAGCACCATGAACAATTTTATCAGTACTTTGAGAGGAGTTAAGTGATATACCTGCAAAACCATAAAAGCCTGAAAATTCAGAATTATCTCCTTTTGTACCGTTGTTAATCTGTTGTTTGCCTGTCATAGCTTTCTTGATGGCTCTCTGAACAAATTCAGCAATCTCAACTTGAATATCATCATCACTGATTGTATCACGATTATTTACAAAATCCATAGGTGAATCCATGGTAGAGGAGTTAACTGAAGAGTTGACATTGTAAGCTCTAGTTTTAGATGTTTGATTCTTGTTCTTCTGTTTTGGATCATACCAATCTGGAAAACCGTTCAGCTTGAAACAAGTTTCCCTTGTGTGTCTTGATTTATTGCAATAGGTGCAAAACCTATTTGATTTATCCTCAGCTTCACGGTTTTTACCAGCAGATTTAGAAGAATCAGTGCGGTTAGATTGTTCTGTACCCGAACGTACAGTTTGAGCAATCTCAAGACTAGAAATGCCAGATTTAGTATGAGTATATGTATGTTAAGAAGAGGATCTAACAATAATATCTGGTCCTTCACATTCTCATATCCAGGATGTAATCCCATAAAAAACTGAACTAGTTGATCAGCATTAATGAGTTCATAAGCACGTTTTGTAGCTTGACAAGTACAAGAAGTCGAAGCAGCACAAGCACAAATAGGAGAAGGACACAGATATGCAAGTTCATCCCAAAGCCTTTTAAGTTTTGTAAAATAAATGGAAACAGATTGATTTCCTTGATGAAAACAATTTATCTCTTGCTTGAGTTGATATAATAAAGGGCCGTTAGACTCACCGAATCTGTCTTCAAGCTCTTTCTAGACAGATCTTGCTGAAGGCGTAAAGATGAATGCATCCACAAGTTCCTTTGCAATAGAATTTTGGATCCAAGAAACTACCAGATCATCAGCACGCTTCCATTTCAGAAAATCAGAGGAATCTGTCGCTGGAGCAAAATTATCGCAAAGAACGAAACTAGATTTTTCCTTAACAGAAAGAGCTCTTAGCATAGCTCTTTTCCAGGAAAGATAGTTTATACCGTTCAATGTAGTAACAAGACCGACACCTGGATTATCATTGGTTGCGATTCGAAATTGAGTATTCTCAGTTGGATTAGATCCTTGCATCTGAGAAGTTGTTGCGATATTCTCTAGCGGCACCGCCTTTGAAGGAGGATGGAAAATCTCTGTTGCTTCTTCTGAAGAAGAATCACTGTGAACCTGACCATCCATCTCAGACTGTAAAACATAAGCATAGCTTGTTCGATTCTTTCTCATGGTGAAACAACAAATCTTGATTGAATAATGGAGAAGTTAGGGTTTGTAGGTTTAAGAAAGGAAAAAGAAAATAGCCGAGTCATAGTTGGAATGACTATATTCATTCTGTTTCGTTCAAATCAGATTCTGGTTTCTTTTGAAACTGTTTGGTCATTGTCTTCCATTAAAGTTTATATTCAATACAAGTATATTGGCAAGTGTACATTTTTTACATCTGTGACACCAATATTTTCATTATCTTTCTCATAATACTTCTCTCTCGATCTTCTGCTGCAATACATTTCTTTCTAGCAAAATTCAAGTATTTTTCTAGACAATGTGTAGTGCAAACTAAAGTACATGGTTTACATTGAACCCAAGAAACTATTTGCACATATGAAGAAAAACAGTATAAGGATATGAATATTCATCATCTTTTGTCAGATCCTGAGAACCAAATTTGGTACTTTCAATCATGTATTAGACACATCTTGCAATGACTCTTTGGATCTCATCCGCTTAAGTTCTTCAGCCAGAACATCCATGGAATCCGAAACTTCAGCCTTATACACATAAAACTTAATCACAAAAAAGAAGAAAACGAGGTTCAACAAGTTCAATACTGCAAAGAAGGCATAATAGTAGTCCAGATGAGAATCATTCAAGTTATTCAAGATCCAACCCTTATGACCATTCCTCCTCGTGATCCTTGAAACTGTCGAAAGAAGAAAACTGCTCACAAAGTTCCCAATTCCAAGACTTGTAGTTGAATAAGAAGTACCAAGACTCTTCATACTCTCAGGTGCCTGATCATAGAAAAACTCAAGCTTGGCCACTTCTAAAAATGCATCTGCTATCCCCATAAGCAGAAACTGAGGCAGTAAAATCAGTATACTTAAAGGGATTTGTCCCCCATTTTCGACTAAGCCATGTTCTTTAGCCACACTAAGTCTGTACCTCTCAGTGAGGGATGCAGTAACCATGATGACAATGTGGAAAACCATGCCTATTCCCATTCTTTGAAGAAGAGTGACACCTCTGGGATTTTTAGTCCATTTCTGCATTATCGCGACGAAATATCGGTCGTAAAGGACGACGGATATAAGCATAGCTAAGGTTACAAATCCAGATAAACTTGCTGGAGGGATTTTGAAGCTGCCTATATGTCTGTCAAGAGTAGTTCCTTGTTTGACAAAAAGGGTATTGATTTGAGCTATCATTGTGCTTGGAACAAAAGTTGCTATCAATATAGGTATCATTCTTAGCATTTGTTTAGTTTCTTCCACTTGAGTTACTGAGCAAAGCATCCATGGATCTTTTGTATCTGTTTTTACTGCAGCTTTATTCAGGAACTTTAAAGTAGGAGTTGAATCAATCCTGAACTTTCCCTTGACATCATACTCTTCCAAATCCAACTCATAAAGTTGTTTAGGATCAACAGGAACTTCAACCCTCCACTTTCTGAAAGCAGCCACAATGACCATACCCATCTTAGTAAAAGGACTCCCAGAGGGTAACCTGTGCCTATAATAAGGGGTACCAGCCAAGAAAATAACAATAGAAGTAAAAAGCCCCAAAGTAGGAAGACCATAACCTAAAGACCAACCAACATTGTCTTGTATATAAACAAGTACAGTGTTAGCAAAAAGTGTGCCAAAGAAGATGCTGAACATCCACCAGTTGAAGAATGATAGCTTCTGATTCTTTTCTTTTGGATGGAAATCATCGAATTGGTCTGCACCGATTGTGGATATGTTGGGCTTGGTGCCACCTGTGCCTAAGGCTAGTGTGTAAAGTGCACCAAAAAATACTGCTAATTGTAATGTTGAAGCTTCTTGGCAATTGTTTATGTCAGCTTCTTTGCAGGGAGGAGGTCTTAGTGCTGGTATTGATACTGATAGTGTTAGCACTGACATTCCCTGCAACACATCATATCAATATACATGTTAATTACAATGTCAACTTCTTTTTGCAAAGAATAAAACCACGTTGCTTTATTTGCAAAAAGATGAAACCACGATAATTTTGCAGGTTTACGGATAAGATACAATTTTACCATTAACGTTTTTTGGGAAATATAATTATACCTTAACGTATAAGAACATTTACAATTTGAGCAATTTTAGATTCAGGCTAACGATATATGAAGCAATTTTGAGCTTATATAACACAACTTATAATAAGAGTTCTTAGTTGGGTCCAGAGGTAGAAGCCGGAACATGGAATGCCAATGCACCCTATCGGTTTATCCTATGTATTTGTTTTTTTTCACTACAAACAATAAAAAATACACAAGGTCACCACGTGTACTCATGGGCGAAGATAGGGGGTCCTCCGGCTGCTGGAACCATCCCTATTATGGATGGTTTTTGGCCTCTCCGCTTTTGGAATTACTTCTATTATAGAAGGTTTCGGTCCCTTGTTTCTAACAAATTAAAGCTCGGAGTGATTAATTAACTCATTGAGTTTGTATTTAATTACAAAATCCAACTTGATTAATATATATTATAGTCGATAAATTTCTGTAAGTTTGTTCAAAACTACTCAACCTTACTTTTATAGTACAAATCTAGTTTAATTTTGAAAAGTTTTATATTAATATGTACAAATTGATTCTAGACTACTCAAACAATAACATACATATATACAAAATAAATTGAACAAATTCGATTTAACAAAAATTTTTTTATGCACGTATAAAATTGATCCCAACAAACCAATCATGTATTCACCACTATATATAATTAAAATTGCTTCATATTAGAATTGTTTTCACAAAATTTTATCATTTCTTTACATTAAAATATATATATTTTTTTTTTTCTGGACAACATCAAAAGTAAATCTAAATCTTATGAGTTAAATTGTGACCGGGATCCAAAATGAGTTTTAAGTTTGTTTTTCCTATTCGATGTATACTGAATTAATTATTTTCTTTTTCTGTCATGTCATGTTGGACTTATTTAGTACCCATTTGTTGTTTGTTTCTTCCTTCATGAATGAATATATAAATAATGGTCCCAATCTTGCATCACTTATCGAGAATGGCCAGCAAAGTTGACTTAGAAATTAAGAAAATTTGCAAATGAAGAAAAGTAGTGGGCAAAAAATCAAATAAAGATTCAAGAATCTATACTAGTAGTTAATTTGAAAAGGATGGTCACCCAGTCAACTTGTTAATCATTATTTTATATTTATTATTCAATTAATCTCATCACTTGATAAATCCTCCTATAAATTCAAAGTTACACATTCACACCTAATTTTCAAATATTAATGTTTATCTTACTCCAGAAAAAAATAAAGAAATATCACAAAACCAACTTGATTCGATTTCACATGTGAATAATTGATTAAATTATAAATTCTAATTTGAATGTATTTAATTAATTGTATGGGCATTATATATTATATTAATAATACAGTTGATCTATCTTATCTGTATATTGATTCCATCAGAACACAAATGGTTTTTTTTATATACATGCAGCTACCGTATCACAATATATATTAGTTCCTAATTTTTTATTTTACAATTTTAATTAAAATAAAGTAAAATATATATATATATATATATAAAGTCAATACATGCATGCATGGTAGATAAGATATATATATGTAGTTAAATATAAAATAAGATAATAAAATGTTACGGTTCTTGTGGAGTAGTTTCTAGTAGATTAGTTCGTGTTCGTTCGTATGACAAAAAAACAAAAATAATGTTACGAATTTTACGTACCAAGAGATAGATTGAGCAGGAAATGACAAAGGTCCAGTAACGGCCGAGATGAGCATCAGCAAGATAAGCACCCAAAATAGGAGTCATCCAAATAGTTCCAACCCAATTTGTTACATTGTTTGCTGATTTTACTGTTCCTTCATGCAGTTTTTTTGTCAAGTATAGCACCAGATTACTTGATATTCCATAGTATGCCATCCTTTCAAATACCTCATATACTGCCAATTTTAAATTTAAATTAAATTAAATAAAAGATCCCATTCATACCACATTTGAATAATAAAAATATACCTAATATCATTTATCTAGGAAAATATCACAGTATAATTTAGTTTATGATTATGATTATAAAATTGTTTGGAGACTTTGAAATTCAACTAACGTAGCGCACAACATGTATACAAGCTAACGTGTTACTGATAAACTACTATATATTATTTAGATATGGTTAAATTAATTAATTAATCATGCATGGAAAAAACGTAACTAGGAAGCTAATTTATTATTATTATTATTATTAGAATATTGTATATAGATAATAATGGTTGTTAGTTGTTACCTAAGAATTAGGCTTTCTGTTATTTATTTAAGCTTGGAATCGGCAAACGTCGCACCTCTTGACGAGGGATCAGGAAGCTAATTTTTTTATTATAAATTAGATTGTAGTGTTGGATTCTGGAGAACCGATCGTTTACAAAATGAGCTAAGCTCTAAAGATATGGCACTTTATTGAGTTATTTAAAACGATCACCATGTGTATATTTTAATGATATACAACTTGAAATAAAGACAGCTACTAAATGAAATTAGAAGTTGTAGGTGAGAAAATTCATAGATAATAAATGAGAGGCAATGATGAGTATTAATAATTTGAACTCATAACATACATTTGGCTCCTCAAAGTAACGCTTCAAAATCAAAATAATTAATTAGGTCTCTGAAATAAATAAAAATCATTAATTGAATCTTATTCTAAAAAAATTATCAATTAAAGTCTTATCGAAAATTATTCCATTGAACAGTTTTAAACTCACCTCTCCAAACTCATACAATCTATATCAAATAGTCGTAATTTCTAATTTTAGAATAGAATGAAAACTCAATAGATGGTTTTTGCTTAATTAAGGACTTGATTGATGATTTTGATAGTTCAGGATCCTAATTGACTTTAAAACTTTAGTTTAGAGAACTAAATAAGTGTACCGTCTAATTTGAAGTAATAAATTGAGGGAGAAAGTAAAAATAAAGGTCTAAAAAGCAGATTAAAGTCATTAGCCTTCCAAATTTATTTAAAATTAAAATTGTATGGTTAACTTCTTATATCAAAACAAGGTTTATTCAAAATTTGAATTTTGGGTTTGGGATAGAGAGAAAAACGGGCTAAGAGATAGATATGTACAAAATGTCACAGTATGGGATGAGGATATGTACGTAGTGGCCGGTCTATTATCTTCCATAATCTTAAGCCTTGCATTTATTATCCTTTCTCTTAACAGTAACACCTACAACTCAAGGACTTCAATTTTATTCTTCCATTTCTGACCCTTTTAAAACATTAATTATGACATTCTAACTAAGTTTTTTAGTTCCATCAAACTAAAAATTAAGAAAACAGAAGAGAATCCAAGATGAAGATTGCAAGAAACAAGTGCCCTGCCCATTTCCAAGCTTCAAGGAACTAAAACATATATACAGTGACACGGGTCCAAAATTCACTGATAGAGGTATTTGTGGTAGTCTTTTTACATAAAACATTGCACGATTTTCATAAAACTTTTGACGTTTTATGACGAACTAGGAGAGAAAAAGATTTGAGTAAGGGAGAGAGAGAGAAGAGTTACCAACAACAAAAGAGCAAGCTCTCCATCCACCTCTTTTGGATCTAAGAACAGGGTTTCCTTTGAGATCCACAGTTCCATCTTGTGTATATTCTTCACCATTTCCATCTTCACCCATATTTACTTGATATGATATGCTCAAATAATGTGTTTGTAGTTAGTCTTTTATAGACCTCAGCTCACCACTCTCTCTTCATCTACTTGTTTTTTGTTTTCCATAAGTTGCGCATTGTTCAACTAATCATTTTTTAACCACTTGATTCTAATATTATTTTAAAGGGTGTAGTAGGGTATATTTGTCAATACTCAAAATGTAGGTATCTTAATTAGGTTAAACAACTTATATTACATGTTACAAGTGAGTTGACCGCCTAAAACACAAATTACTTATAGTTAAAAAGGCAATAAACATGAATTTTGGATTTTATTTATTTATTTATTTGGTTGGATGAAAAAAAAAAAAAAAAATACAACAAGCAAAATATAAGGAATAAAACTTCATATAAATAAAGGATAAAGCCAATACAAAATCCACGAAGGGATGAAAACGGCTACAAAGAGCAAAGAAAACTATAAAAGGTATAAAAGACTCAAACAACAATATAACATATACTTCTCGTAAATCCAAATCTATAGAAAAGCATCTGCAATCCACATTTCATCCTTTAGGTCATTTCGAACATTCAGATCTTAATTTTTTTTTTTTTTTTGTTGCAACCATGTATATTTATTGATCCACAGATAAGATAAACCGTTTCCACTCTTGGTAAATCCGAGAAAAGTATAAACGATGGAATAATAGAGAGCAGATACAATTTAGACAGATAAAAAAATCCGATAAAAATATATGATGTAGACAAAAGAAAAAATTAATAACAAAATGATCAATTGGTTAAACATTAGGGATTCGGGTTTTTTCTAGATGAAGAATTAATTACACGACTACCAAATTACACATGCAATTGTAATGATAATTATTCCAAAATTATCTTAACACTCTATCATTGTGATTATCGGTCGATTTCTTACTATCATCAATTAAACCATTCAACCAACAATTATATCATCACAGTCAATTCTAACTTTGCCTATTCTAAGTCAATTATGCTTATTAAAAGACTCTTTGTTTTTTTTAATGAAATTAACTGAATTCAACTCAATTCTACTGAAACTCAAATAATAATATAATCCTGTAAAAATAGCAATAATTAAAATAAAAAGCTTATAAAAATAATAATGGTTCTAATAATAATAATTATTATTATAATAAATAATTATAATTATGATAACTAATGATAAATTACTGAACTGAACTAAATGTTATTGAACTGAAATTAAGTGACAAAGAAAAAAGTCTTAAGCCTTATTCAATCGTATATTTAGTGAATCAATACAAAGTACATAAGTGGCTTTATATACAACACTAACATAGAGTTCTATACAGGAAAAGGAATACAAAAGAGTTAAAGGTAACAATAATTTCCTAACTATACCTTGTTCTTTTGGGTAAATTACATACGTGGTGTACAATATTTACCTGTTTTCACACTTTGGTGTACAATCAAAAAAATTTCACACTAAACTATACAACCTTTTAGTGACCTCCCACTAAAGTGTACACCAGGTAAAAATGACCGGTCAACCCAGTCAACATGCCAAATCATCAATTTTTAATCCGTATTTTAATGAAAATGAGACCCACCCATCTTCTTCAAACTTCTATCTTCATTTTTATTTTCTCTTTCCTCCATTTTTATCTCATTTTCACTTTCTTTCTCTAACTCTCATCTCTCTCCTTTTCACTTTCTCCCTCTAACTCTCATCTCTCTCTAATTCTCCATTTTCTCTCTTGGGGTAAAAACTGAATTAAATAATCTAAAAATGTACATCATCTTCATATTCGCGAAATCATCCATCATTTTAGGATTCTGGGTGTAAAGGATGGCAAATTCCATCCTAATCCATTCTTTTTTCTCAAATAAAAAAAAGAACGCAAAATACTAAAACATTTAACTAATTAAAAAACCATCTTTTCTAACACATTAGAAACACAAACATCCCCACCACAAACAAAGCCCGAACCCCAATTCTAGAAATCAACCTATTACCAGCGGCAAAAGTACCAGCCGGAGAATTAGTGCTCAAAACCATCACCATCCAATCATCTTTCGACCCGATTCCGGCACCCGTAAACTTCGAATCATTTACAAACTTAGCATACTGAGGTTATGAGTAAGGTTAGTGAGAACAAGAGTAGGGACTAATTTGGGTACACAGACAGGTAAAACGGCACCGTCTGTGGTATGGTTAACGTTGATTCCTCATTTATCGAGCAAGTCAGGATAGCCGGATAACTGAACTGAGATGCTACTTGAACACGGCTGGTCTTCTAGTTTGTCGACGATTTCGTCGGCTAAACATGATGTTTTTTGTTTTTGGTTAGGGATGGAAGCCGGAGTGATGTTCTGTAGCTGTTTATTCCTTGAAGTACATTGTCTTTTGGGTGTAAAGGGAGAGAGAGAAATGGAGAATTAGAGAGAGAGAGGAGAGTTGGAGGGAGAAAGTGAAAATGAGAGAGATGAGAGTTACAGAGAGAGTGAAAATGAGATAAAAATGGAGGAGAGAGAAAATAAAGATGAGATATAAGGTTGCAGAAGGTGAGTGGGTCCCATTTTCATTAAAATATGGGTTAAAAATTGATTATTTGACATATTGACTGGGTTGACCGGTCATTTTTACATGGTGTACACTTTAGTGGGAGGTCACAGGAAGGTTGTACACTTTAGTGTGAAAAAATTTTGGTTGTACACCAAAGTGTGAAAACATGTAAAGGTTGTACATCACACTTTACTGAACTGAATGTTAATGTATTGAACTTAAATGATAAATTTTATATATATATAATTATAATTATAATTATAATAAATAATGTTACATTATATATATAATAAATTATAAATTATATATAATAATTATAAGTATAATAAATAATGATGAATTATATATAAAGAACGTTAAATTATAAATAATATATATAAATAATTATAATAATAATAAATAATGATGAATTATATATAAAGAATATGCTAAATTATAGATAATATATAAAATATATATAAATAATTGTAATATATAAATAATTATAATGAATAATGATGAATTAGATATATATAGAATTATAATTATAATAATAATGATAAATTACTGAGCTGAACTGAACTGAAATTACTGATACTGAAATTAAGTAACAAAGAACATGACCTATGTACTCCTAAACCGTATACGATTATATCATGCCCCGCAAGTTGAACATGGGAAAGAACCAGTTTTAACTTACTATGCAACTCTTGAAAGCGACCCTAAAACAAAGCTTTGGTCATAACATCGACCATTTGACTAATCGTGAAAACAAACCGAACGTGTAATTTTTTTTTCGAGAAACATAGTCCCAAAAAAAAAAATCTATCTCCAAGTGTTTGCTTATTGTTTGATAAATCAGGTTCATGGTAAGATAAGTGTGTTGGAGTTTAGTGTCCTAAAGACAATTGTTTTAGGATATAAATATTAATGAATAAATTGTTTATTTAATCATTTGTTTAATCAGATATATAGCATTAAAATGTAACTATATATAAAGGCACAAATCTTTCATAAAGAAAATAACCCTAAGTTTATTTAAGTAGTTATAAAGTGTTCATACAAGCATGAAGTGAGACTGTACTTTATAATAGACCAATAGACTTAAAGTAAACCCAAGTCAAGTAATATGTTATAGGGGTTGGCATATTAGTGTTGAGACTTGCATGTAACAGTGTTTTCTGTCGAGACAGAAAGCTGATCTCACAAGCTTTAGATATTCAGATATCTAGACAATTACATGGATCCGGTGAAGGAGTTCATTAGGATTGGGACCCGACTTGAGATAACAGAATGGATTGATTTATCTAATGTGTCAACTGTTCATCTCATTGGTATTAGTAAGTATAACTAATCCTCAGACTCAAACATTCGTTAATTAGTGATTCTGGATTATGGAGTCTGATACTTTGATTCTGTGCGAGCACGATCCAACAGGTGAGAGCTTGGGGTGTGTGAGAGCAGGGTTGGGTATCACACAAAGTAATTGCAGAATAGTTAATGTCAGATTGAGCATTCGTCACTCCCGATAAGTGGGAGATATATCCAAATGGCTGCTTGTGGTGAATTGACTGAAATCCTTACAAGGTGATAGAGTTAAGAGTAGAAATGAAAATTTCACTTAACTTATCTTTCAGAGTAAATTCAACCTGTACAAGTAAAACCAGACTCTTCGTTATATAACCTTGACACGTTCCATGGTTATAAGGAATTGACCGACAGGATATAGTTGATGAAGGATCGTAATTGTACCTAATGCAGAAAGGTTAACGTCAGTTATCAACCTGACTTCTTAATTGCTCTGGGGGAATATCATAGGTTCTGCTAGTAACAGCTCGCGACGGTATTCCGTTATATATATGTTGGAATTAATCGTGATGAATAATTTCAAAGGATATATATGGCTAGTGGCAATAAAGAACCTAATGGGCCACATATGGGACTTGGAATCTGAGGACGAAAATGTAATTAGTGAGACACTATATATGGGCCGAAATTTACATATTAATTAGGGATAAATTAATTTGATTAATAATTATAATTTGATTATGATTATGAATTAAATTAAAAGATTATCTGATAATATTAATTAGAAGTTTTTATATGATTGAAACTCTAATTAATTATCCCTAACATTAATTAATTATTAATTTGATTAATAATAATTATCTAGATATAATTAGTTATTATTTAGATAATAGTAAAGTGTTTATTTAATTATCTAATTAGGAATCCTATTCCGAATAAGAATCCAATTATTTAATTACCTAACACAACTGAGATATTAGGGTTTAGAGAAGTCTATAAATAGACTCCCTAACCCCATAAATTCGACCAACACAATGAAAAGGAGCAGGAACCGTTCCGTTTTCGTCTCGGCTAATCTACATTATTTCTTACTCTCTCTTTGATCTCGTATCGATTTCTGTTAGAGACAATCATTGCGATTGCTATTATTAAGGTTGATTACTGATTAGTTATCTTTTTCTGTGTTGTTTCTTTTGTTATGTTCATGAATGTAGAAAAGACATACAAAAGGAGAAATTCGTTTTGCTCCTCCTACATCAGGCCAGTTCACGATTTCGCGGATTCCCAGAGATTGAACCGTCGGATCGTCATGATTTTTGGACAGAAGCTTCTAGAAATATTCTTCCACGTTTCCACCGTTGGGATTGTCGTTCGGAGGTCTGGAAGGTCTGATCGGGTAGGGGAAGATTGGTAGACAGTTTCCATCTCTTTTGAAGTTGTGGGCACTTCGTTTGCAACAGTAGATTGATCGTTATAAAGGTATTTATGTTCAATCTCTCCTTATATGAAATAACGATTAACGGATCTTGGGAAAGGGAAATAGATAAAATAGATAAAATTTTATTATTCCGCTGCGTCTAGGCTTGTCTATTTTCCTACAAAGTGGAACTGAGATTATCACACTAGAGAGTAGGAGAAGGGACTATAATCCCAAGCTTAAAGTGTAACAGTTGCAACCAAAGGACTGCGGATGAAACCGTAGCGAGAGCCCTATATCAAGCTTTGGTGGAGGAGCGGGCAACAGCCCTTTGCTTGTGCGAACTCCTAAGAAATGAGTTTAGAGCCAAGATAAATAAGATACCTAGTCATGGACTTCTAATCATCAAGCAAAGTAGCCTAGTCAGCATCAAAATACCTTTGTAACTGAAGTGAAAGGGAGCTCGATAGGAAACACAAACCAAAAGAGGATGTGCCTTGAGTTACCAAAGATTCTGTTTAATGGTTGCCTAATCAATTTGAGTAGGTGCACTAACAAACTAAGAGACTTTGTTAGGAGCAAACGCAATATTAGGACGAGTGATTATGTGGTACTTTGGTAAAGAAAATGATCATGTATTGGCTTCCCCAACCGAATGTGGAGCTATTCGGTCGAGTTCATCAGACTGGAAATGACATTACACATAGCATACTAACACACCCTAATGAATCCTTGGCATATTTTTGTTGATATAATGGTATTCCCTTAGAATTACGCAATACTTGTAATCCAAGAAAGTATAGACTCCGCTATTTCAAGTGGGAAACTATTTTTGTAACTCATTAATGAGGCGCTGAATGAAGATGGAGTTGTTGATTGTAACATGGAGATCATCCATATATATGAGATAATAAAATTTAATAGATCCGTGACCATAATAGTAAAGTGAAACATTAATCTTAGAACCCCAAAACTCCAATTTGATCAATGTAGATATATTACAGGCATGCCAAACATGAGGGTGCCTACTTGAGACCATAAAGAGAACGTTTAAGCAGCCAAACGTGATTAGGATACTGAGGATCAACATATTCGGGTGGTTATTCCATATATACTTTTTTCGTCAAGATGCCAATGAAGAAACGCATTGGGGAGACATCCATTTGCAAGTAATGACAAGAGACAAAATACAAACACAGGGTGCCTACTTGAGACTGTAAAGAGAACTTTAAGCAAACAAACATGATTAGGATACTAAGGATTAACATATTCGGGTGACTAAACCATATAGACTTTTTCGTCAAGATGGCAATGAAGAAACGTATTGGAGACATCCATTTACTAGTAACGACAAGAGACAAAATAATTCAAATGATGGAAGGCTTTTCCACTAGGTTATATGTATTAAAGTAATCTTAGCCAATTCACTAATGAAACCCTTTAACAACCAATCGTTCCTTGTAGTGGTTAATAAAGCCATCATTCTTTTAATACGCAACACCCAGTGACAACCAACAATATTCAGGGTCTAAACTGCTGGAAACAAACTCCATGTACCATTTAGAAGCGGAGCATTAATATATTCATCATCCATTGCACGATCCAAATAGGAGCATTTATTGGCTTGTGTAAAAGTGGTGGGTTTAGTGTGTGTGTGTAATTAACTTGGGCCATATATGTGGTTTCAAAGAGCCACGAGTCAGTATAATATACTGAAGATGAACAACAATAGGAGAAGGAGAATCTCAGTGTATTTTTTTCCAATGGGCCATATGTTGTCCTCAGATGTGACTTTAGCAAGTGTACTAGATACAAGTAATAAAGTGATAAGTCAAGTATCGTATCCACAGGGATTGAGATCCAAAATTATATGAGAAAATCGTTGCTGAACAGTGTGTGTGTAAAGGTATCTTCTTAGTAGGATTGATTGTTTGAGTTTGGTCAGTTAAGACAAAAGAGTGCTAAATTCTATGAAAGATATGACAAATAGTTGACAGTTTAAAAAGGTAGAACAGGCTAGGCACTGGCGAACAGGTTGTGTAAGGCCATATAACAATCCAACGAATTAGTGACAACACCAATAAAGTCAAAGTATCAGCTTTAATGCCCACTTAAGTCAACTTTCGTGTGTTCTTAAGTTCCTAAGATTTACTAGAACCAATAGCGTCCTAAAGGAACTTTCTTTCTTGCATTAAGATCAAAGCTACATTTCTGTTAAGAAAACCTTTGACACAACCATCTAACATGTCTGCTTTGAGGTTGCGAGATTGATAGAGATATCAGTGAAGATGCAAGTAGTGTCCTAACATTCATCTATCACATGCATAAATGCCGAAGCACAGAAATATAAATCCTCCTCAACACATCATTGGCAAAATACTACAAATTCATTGAAAGAGTTATACAACTTACATCACCGGCCCGGACTGGCCGTGCCCATTCAAAATGGATTACTCACTCATATCGAGTAGTGAGCAATCAGAAGTTCTTGCTACATTTAGAAACTCCATTGGAGCTCTTCTCTAACGCCTAGAAAGTGACTTTTCTATTCTAAACAATAAAATATCCGATGATGAACATGCCCCATCTTTCCTTTGCTACATCTATTTAAAGGAGAAAGACCGGGGCCAAAATTGATACCCGAAAGTACCCTTTCAAAAGTATTACGAAAAATAAGTCAACACTAACTACAACTAAACAAAATAGAAATTATTCTGGATCCTTTTGACCCTTGAACACTCAAGGGTCGAAACTTCTTGTCGTCATGTTACTTTAGGTAATGCCATCGAAACACTTTTCCACCTGCTGCCTCTGCCACGCCCACCTCTGTTCTGTCGCTGTCCATCATCAGAATATCCGGCGTTTGACCGCTGGATCATATAAAGGCTCTACTCCTCTTTGGCAGTTGCGAAACAAGCTGTTTCCAGCAAGTTTGGCTTTAATCTTTGCTTATCTGCAAAAAAAAAACATTAATCAGCCCTTTATTCTTGCAATATAACATAAAAACACCCCAATCTTTGTATAATTATTGTGCTAAACTTAGTCAATTTCATGCCTAACACCATACTAGAGGAAGTCTATGACCAATGGAAATCCAGGGGATGAAGGTGTCACAAATGACTTGGAATACATAAAATCCATGGTTTGAGATTTTTTTTTTTAAAAATCATTTAATGCAATATGTCGCTATCATTCAGAGGCAATATTAGAATGTGTCTTTGGAGTGCCAAATGTTAAATGACCTAATATCAAGGAGCTACTCAATGACATTTGAACTCTAAAAGAACGAATGAGGGCTCTCATCCATGAGTGAGAACCTCTAATTGTTAGCATGACCTCCATCGTGCGCGAGGGACAAGGGAGAAACAACTAATAAGTGTTGGAGAAAACAGAAAACAATAGACTTAAAGTTGAAAATAAAGAAGAAAAGATAACAAGAAAGAGCTGGCGATTTTCTGCATCATTATTTATAAAGAGAAGGTGTCTTTTATACGCTTACAAAGTAACTAAATACCATAAAAATCTGAACTAATTTCAAATTTATTAGCCAATACTGCAGTAATAAAATAACAACTAAATATCTATAACTATGGGTAAATTACATACATGGTGTACAACCTTTACTCTATTTCACAATTTGATGTACAATATTCACTTTTGCACACAAAACTGCACAACCTTTTGGTGACTTCCCATTAAAATGTACAACTGGTAATTGTGACCGATCAACGTGAAGTCAACACGCCACATCAACAATTTGACCTCAATAAAAGTAAACAAATTGACCGATTAACGGAAAGTCAACGTGCCACATCATCAATTTTGACTTTTAGGGAGGTCAAAATGTTGACTTGGCCATAAAAGTAAAAAAAAAAAAATGACCGGTTAACGGAAAGTCAACGTGCCATGTCATCAATTTTGACTTTTAGGGAGGTCAAAATGCTGACTTTGCGTGTTGACCGGTCATAATTACCGACTGTACACTTTAATGGGAGGTCACCAAAATGTTGTACAATTTTGTGTACAAAATTGAAGGTTGTACACCAAAGTGTGAAAAATGACAAAGGTTGTACACCACGTATATAATTTACCCCTGTAACTACATCAGAAAAATCAGCTACAAATCAACTACCAAGTCAACTTTGAATTAGTCTTCAACATCCCCCTTAATTCAAAGTTAGTAACTCCAAGTAAAGCTCTGAAAGAGAAAAACTTTTTTTGAGATAAAGACTTTGTGAGAATATCAACCAAATTCTTATGAGTGTTGCAATAATGCAAAGATATCTCTTCCTTCCCAACTAATTCATGAATTAAATACAAATGAGTATCAATATGTTTAATTCTGCTATGGAATGGTGGAGTCTTTGTTATGACAATTATATCGAAGTTCTGCATTTCTGCAGTAGGTGGCCGATCGGCACACCATGTGGCTGATCAGCTGTTTTTCGTTCGTTTCGTCGGGTTGAGTCTGTAGTTTCCGATTTTCGATAAACTTAGATTCTAGTAGGCATAAATAGACGTTTAAATGCTCAACACGTAAAATGCAATTAATTACGGGTTAAAATGGTATTTTTGGAATAAAATTAATCTGTTAGGATAGATAAATGTAGTTCACTGATCGAATTGCAATGCTGATGTGCTAGATTTCTAGGATCTGATTAAGTCTTATGTGATCGAGTCCGGTGTTGTAGAATAAATCTAAAAGAAGAGTCTCAACACCCCACAACTAACGTTTACTTATTTTGCAAGTTTAATAAATTTGTTTAGGGTTAGATCAATATTATATAAGATTTTGATATTAAATTGGGATGCAATTTATAATTCCGAATTTATTTATCGCTTTCCGCAATCTGTGTGGTGAATGATTATAAACTGAAAACGGATTAGAAATATTTGGTATTCTAACAGAAGTCATGTCTACAATTTTATTAATCAATCACTTCTAAATGTTTAATTCACAAACTTGTCTATAAAGAGATGATCTAGTGTGAGCCCTTATGTTATCTAATTTTTATGTTCCCAGACATTAATCCCGGGTGGTGACTCTAACATATCGAATTAGTCTAAAATCATGATAAAAAGGATAATAATGCATGGCGTACAGATCCTCTAGAGTTTGAGGAAACTCCACAAGGTAGAGTTAAGCAAATCTCAGCCCTCCAAATAAATCAACAGTCTAGATTTATCCTAATTAAAATAGATAATTAACTCATTTTTTCTCTCTCTTCCTCACTCTCTTTCACGCACGCGTTTCTTCTTCCCCCCTCTTCCTTCCCTTTCAACTTTCCAACCACCGTATTTTATGGCCGACCACCACACAGACGCCGGATTTTAATTCCGACGACCACACAGACGCCGGAATTTATCTCCGGCGACCGCACAGGTAGTATTATCAGTTGTTTGCTTTTTTTATTGATTGCTTAATTGAAATTGAAATCCCTAATTACATTAGCTTTACTGTCAAAGCTTGATTTTTTAATTTACATTAGCTTTAATCCTTAATTGTATTTGATCCAAGCTTATAATAATTTATTATTCCCAATTATACATTAGCTTTAGGAAGGCAACTTTGTTATAAGAGCAACAAGATTATTGATGCAATTCATATTCTATTGGTGCATTTTGAAAAGGGTGCTGCAATTCCTCTAGTGAAATCTGGCAAATTACAGAATGCTATGTTTGTTAGGAAAGGCAGACAACTCATTCTGTATCTTTCTATTTAAATGACAATTACAATGGAGTAATGGAGTTGAGACTAGGGTGTGACAATTTCGGGTTTTATGTTTCATATTGTTATATCGTATGATTTCTAAAAGGTATGATTTCTAATTTTGAGAGGGGACAAAATCAATTTAGTTGTTCCTGGTTGAAATAAAGTAAATATTATTTCATGATGATGTTTGATTATAAGTGTTGAGCATCTGCATTTAGCAATAATTTCTTATTCAATTGAGTAGCTATCCAACCAGCTCGATAAGTTTCAAGTTATGATGAAAGAGTGATTTGCTATTTGTTGTTTACTATTATGTAATATGAATAATACGAATAATACTTCCTGAAATTTCTTAGGTTCAAGAACCTTGTGCATTTTGTTGTTTCCATGAAATGAAAAAAAAGGACAATTTTCATTAGATTTGCCAATTTGTGAATGAATTATGATTCTGCATATGAGTTGTTCATGAGTTTGTTAACGAGTTTTGTTCACGAGCAACTCGTTAATTCAGTTCATGAACGTTGAGCCTAAATTGGTACTTTCCTAAAAACCTTAGGCCTATTTTGGTACCTTATCCCTTTCTTTTTTATGTGTATCATTGAATCTATATTTAATTATTTATATTAATACCAAATTTTTTGTTCATAGAATGATGAATAATTCTACAGCAAAAGAGCTCAGCGATAATGTAGACCTATCAGAAAATTAGATTCCTCGTGTTGGTATGGAATTTGACTCGGCGGATCATGCTTGGAATTTTTGGTTAGAATATGGAGGGAAGATGGGTTTTAATGTCCGCAAGCATTATGCGAACAAGAATAAGGGCGGACAAGTTACCTCTCGAAGATTTCTTTGTTCAAAAGAGGGTTTTCGCCGATCTGACAATCGCGATCAATTGACGACTAATCCCCGAGCTGAAACAAGAACTGATTGTAAGGTTCGTCTTGGTATTAATTTAATTAAGTGTACGGGAAAATATCATGTTCATGAATTTGTGTCCGAACACAATCATGTACTTCATTGTCCAAATACCACACATTTGTTGTCATCACAAAGGAAGACAACAGAAGTACAAGCTGTTGAAATTCAACTTGTTGATGATTCTGGAATTAGGCCTAGAGCAGCTCATGATTTCATTGGTGCACATGTTGGTGGATCAACAAATCTTGGCTACACCCATCGGGACCATAAAAATTATCTACGGAGTAAGCACCAAAGAGATTATATGTATGGGGAAGCCAGAAGTTTATTAAAATACTTTCACTTACAAACAATTGAGAATCCTTCATTCCAATATTCAATTCAATTGGATTGCGAAGAACAAATAACAAACATTTTTTGGGCTAATGCAAAGATGCTTATTGATTATGCTGCATTTGGAGATGTAGTTGCCTTTGACACTACATTTGGTACAAACAAAGAGAATCGACCCCTTGGTGTATTTGTTGGTTTTAACCATTTTAGGGAGACAACAGTTTTTGGTGCTGCTTTGTTATATGACGAAACAACTGAATCTTTTAAGTGGTTGTTTGAAACATTTCTAGCAACACATGGCAATAAGCATCCAAAGACAATGTTCACCGACCAAGATATCGCTATGGAAAATGCTATTGCAGAGGTGATGCAATGTGTGGCATGGATTGTGTACTTGGCACATCACAGAAAATGCAACCAAGCACTTGCTACCTTATGGATCAACTGTTCTTCAAGAATTCAAATCTTGTATGTATGAGATTAAAGAAGAGGTAGAGTTTGAAAAAGCATTCGAAGCATTGCGTGGGAAAGTGATAAAACAAAGTTGGTTAGATAGTATTTATGCCGTAAAAGAAAAGTGGGCAGAATGTTACATGACCAATGTATTTTCTTTGGGGATGCGTAGTACTCAATTAAGTGAAAGCTTCAACAGGGATTTAAAAGGTTATCTGAAATGCATTATTGATATAATGCGTTTTTTCAAACGATTTGAGAGAGTTCTTGGGATAAAGCGGCAAAATGAGACAAATAATGAGTTTGAGTCGTGGGAAAAACTTCCAAGAATTAAGATGTGGAGATCACCTTTACTTAGACAAGTTGGCCAAATTTATACTCCTAAGATATTCGAAGCCTTTCAAGATGAGTATGATTGGTCAACGGCAGCTTATGTTGAACAACATGTTGAAGGCCAACTAAGTAATGAATATAGAGTTCGACTTTCAAACCCTGAAACTAATAACTCTATCGATGAAGAATACCAAGTATTGAGTGATCCTTTGAATGATAAAATTTCATGTAGTTGCAAAATGTTTGAAAGATTGGGCATATTATGTGCTCATGCATTAAAAGTCCTCGATACTATGAATATTAAATTGGTTTCGGAAAAATATATTTTGAAACGTTCACTATGCCATTTTCCCTTTCACATGACATAAGATACATGACAGACATTTGTTTTCGTGTCGTCTGAATATTTTTCGTGACAGTATTTTAACTGTATGTCATCTGAAAGCGAAATAAAAAATGCGCTCGATTCTCAGATGACATTACGATTACATAATCCTGTCATCCAAAGAAAACGTGCGTTTTCGTTAAATTTCACTTACTCAACAGATGACACTTCTAATAAATGAATGTCATTGTTTTCCGAAAACAAAAAAGCGGCAAATGAAATTTCACTTACGCGGTCAATCCCCAAATTATAGGCGCTCTTGTTTGACTGAAATATCAGCTGATATATAAACCCTCTCTCTAATCCCAAACCCCAGTTTAGGTTACGCAAGAGCTTCATCCCTCTCATCCCTCTCTATCGCCATGGCTGATTTGAACATGCAATCACTGGGTGAGCTATAAACACGGTACTGGTAAGTATCTATTGATTTTCATTGTTCCTTACTCTCTATTTTCCTCATTCGATTTACTTTTGTGTATGTCGATTTCAGCAGCTGGAATAAGGATCTATTGAAGAGATTGCTGGAGATGTTCTGATTTCTAGGGCAATACATTGCCGGTTGCTGAAGATGTTCTGATTTCTTTTTATTTGAACATAATGTTTGCAGGGATAGTAAGAATGCTACATGCGAAGGCTGACTGAAGAGATTGTCAATCGGTTCATGCCTTTATCATATGGGAAGATTTCTTTAACTTACTGAATATATATTAATGTTAAGTTGGTTTGAACTGATTGGTCATGCCTTTAGAAGTGCTTGTGTATGTTTGATGTACTGTTTTAGAACCTAGAACTCATTGATTTAGGAACTAGCCTGATTTAGTATATATATTGTTATGTGGGTTTGAACTGAACGATTACATATATGTATGATGTTTTGGGTGATGATGAAATGATTGGTTAGATATAACTGTTTAGGAAGTTAAGACTCACAGAGTTTATGTATGAATGATCATTAAGCATGTGGCTGATTAGGCATACTCTAAAGCTTTGAATGTTCATTGAGATTGGCACTACTCTTACACCTATGAGTTATACTGCTAGAAGTGATTGAGTATGTGTATGTGTATGAAACATGTTTATGTATGATGTTCTGTTGATGTTTATGTTTGAGGTTCTGTATGAGTATGTGTACGATTGTTCATTTGGGCATGTAGCTTATTAATCATGCATCAAGTATTAGAGGAACATTATAAAAGGGTCATTGAGCATGTATGAAGCATGTATTAAAAGGTAAATTTAAGCTAATTGCATGTACTGATATGGCTTGCAAATGATAAGATATCACCATACTCTTTTTTATTTGAACATGACCTATGATGATAAGTAAGGAATAAGTTGTCTTGAATAAGTAAGGAATAGACATGCACGAATAAGTTGTCTACTTGTTATAGCATGTTCACTTGAATATACATGTCTACTTGAATAAGTTGTCTACTTGTTATAGCATGTTCACTTGAATATACATGTCTACTTGAATAAGTTGTCTACTTGTTATAGCATGTTAGGCATACTCTTAAAGCTGAAAATGTTATGAACTCAACTGGCTCATTTTTATTTGAAATGATAAGTAAGGATTCTGAATGCAATTCGTTTATGAAGCATGTATTAAAGGGTAAATTTAGGCTAATTGCATGTACTGATATGGCTTGCAAATGATAAGATATAAACATTCTCTTTTTTATTTGAACATGACCTATGATGATAAGTAAGGAATAAGTTGTATGCTTGTTATAGCATGTTCACTTGAATATACATGTTTGCTTGAATAAGTTGTCTACTTGTTATAGCATGTTAGGCATACTCCTAAATCTCCATTACTATGTATCATGTCACTTGGCTTGTTATGCTTATGGAAAAGTGTTTAACATGGTGATGAAGTTGTATGATTCTAATAAGTTTATGACTAAGCTTGTGGTGACAGTATCATACACTTCATCACCATGCTAACTTCATCATGAACTGTACAATCCAAGTGGCAGGTACATAGTGGTGGCTTTATGATGCTATGAGAACAAGTTTTAGACATGCACGAATAAGTTGTCTATTTTTTATAACATGTTAGGCATACTCTTAAAGCTGAAAATGTTATGAAACCATTCAGGATGGTGATGAGATAAGTTTACAATATACCTTCCACTTGGCTTGTTATCTGATTGAAACCATTCAGGATGTTGATGGGTTTTCGATGCTATCAGCATAAGTTATGAACTTGATATTATGTTTAGGAAGGTAGCTGATCATGCATACTCTTAAAGCTGAAAATGATGAACTTGCCTGATTCTTTTCTATTTTAACATGAGTTATGCTGATGAGACATATGTTTCATGTCAATTTAACATGTTATGTGTTATGTGTCTATGTATGAAGCATGTTGGCTTGTTTTATGTTCTGTTTATGAAGTAACTGATTCAAGAATAGACATATGTTTCATATCAATTTAACATGTTATGTGTTAGGAAGTAGAACTGATTCAATTTAATAGACATAAACGAATAAGTTGACTACTTTGTTATAGCATGTTATGATCCACTTGAATATACATATATATGTCTACTTGAATAAGTTGTCTACTTTGTATTGCCTATCAAAAAAGGATAGCGTGCAAGGGGGGCATTATGGTGTGACATGCGAATAGCGTACAGGGGGGCGTGATGCGCGATTAGAAAGGAGATTTTGATGCTAAAGAAACACTGGAGCTGGATGGATGGAGTGGAGTACTGGAGGGGCATGGAGCCAACATTGAAGATCAGATTGATTACCAAGTACATTTGTAATCAGTAATCATTCTGTTCTTCAAGAATGGCTCTATGCCCATCTAGTAGTCCACACCATCCAGCTCAGTGTTTCTTTGGCATCCAAATCTCCTTTCTTCAAGAATGTGCAGATGGTAAACAAGGATATCGGGATGATGGGGAACCATTAGAGTTAAATGGCGTCGAATACTAGAGGGGCATGGAGCCAACATTGAAGATCAGATTGATTACCAAGTACATTTATAATCAGTAATCATTCTATTCTTCAAGATTGGCTCTATGCCCATCCAGTAGTCCACACCATCTAACTCAATGGTTGCCTAGCATCCAAATTTCCTTGCTATTCGCACATCACGCCCCCCCCCCCCCCCTTGTACACTATTCGCACGTCACATCATAATACCCCCCCCCCCCCCTTTGCTTGCTATTTGCACATCATATATCCACTGCATGCTCTTCAGTCCATCTCCTGGAAGTTGCTACATAACCTGCCCTGTTGCTGATGTATCGTTCAGCAATTCGCTCTCGGCCAGAAAATGGCCCCTCAATGAAGGGCTCTACCAGAAGTCCATAAATATTCCACAACAGCTATAAAATGCATAGATAAATTAAATTAGACCCCAAACATGAGTAGATAAACTAGACCCCAAACATGAATAGATAAATTTACGGGTAAAAATACATAGATTTACATCTTACCGTGGCAATACTATAGGCAGGGCGATCAAGTAGCTGGGGCATAGAAACATGCCCCAAGGGACCGATATTAGGATGGTAAAATTTGGTCCTGAATATGACCTGCGAACAATAGTAATATCATGAGTGTATTTACAAAGATATGAACTAATTTATGTGTGTTAACAAGTTTATGCATATTCTTACAACTGGAGGTGTGGAGGGGAAATCGACAGGGAAGTCCATTTGGACTATGAATACACCTCCTTCATAAGGGAAGTCCATTTGGACATAGACATGATGGGTGGTAAAGAAGTGCATGCTGAAGGTTTTTTATACGAAAACTGTAAATCTGTGAGGTACCATTGCATTTGTTCCTTAGAAATAGGCCATCAATCTTACACTTTTGCGGTAATCTACGTTGTTGTCTGATACGTTTAGCAAGCAATCGATTTGTTGATGACTGTGTACAAGATAAAGTTCAAAAATCTTGGTGGCTACTTGGTTGATATGCAAAGGGTAATGTAGTTTTTTCGAGTTACCGTATACTAATGTCTTCTAAATCATGCCTTGAAATTCTGTTATGTCCATAGCAGGTGAATGATCCGAAGCATTGTTATTTCAAGCTAAAACACGTGGAAAAATTCATTCTCTTGATCGGTACATACGAAGAGATGATCTTCAAAAAAAGAGCAGAACTGTATCAGCATAAACTTATAAAACTCTGCACAAAATGGGATGCAGTAAGTGCCAAACATTTTCAAAATTTTCCAATGTCATTCATGAACTAATGTTTATATGTTTCTCAGCTCAAAGAAGATGAAAGTGAATCAGATACTTCCAACAGCTCATTTGCATCTCTTGACGAAAAGGCGAATACTTCTCAAGATTTGGTAACCATCTCTATGAAACTTAGTAATGTTTTCTTGTATTAGTTAGTCACTGATTAACTTTTATCATTTGGTAAAGATGTTACAAAATACCAAGGAGCTTAAAGAGAAGCTGAAAGCTCGTCTTCGGCAGAAATCTGATCTTTTCCGAAATGGAGGCTTAGGGACAGACAAGGTATGAACTTATCTATCTTTGAGTGTCCACTTTTCGGAGTATTTTCGTTGTTTTCTCACCGAGTTCTTGAACAGGTAAAACTGGGGACTGCTGATTGGAGAAAAAGATACTACAAGGAAAAGTTCTCTGCAGAAAATGCTAGTGATATTGAAAGCACCAGAGAAGATATAGTATGACTTTCGAAACTGAATTTCGAAAAAAAACTGCATACTTTTGTTCTTTATTATTATGAACGAACTAAATTCTCGGTCGATTTTGAAGGTAGAAAAGTACACATAAGGTTTGCATTGCGTCCTTGTTTATTATTTCTCAAAGTTGCCATCATGGACATGGTATGAACTTTGTAATATAGTGCAAGAATGTAATTGTGCAGAAAAAACATTGACAGTGGAAGCTTCCCGTATGTGGCTGCTGCAGTCGTGTACAATCCACCTTCCTCTACTGATGTGGCTGAAAAGGTTGCAAAGGCAAATAATGCATCTCAGTTATCAAGAAATGTATCTCTCATACAAAGGAAAGGATATACCAGCGATGAAGAACTAGAAGAAATGGATTCTCCTCTTGTATCCATAATTGAAAAATCACAATCTTTATCAACTGTTCGAGCTAATGGAAATGGAAAGCAGACTGAAAATACTAGTCCGAAACTGGCAAATGAAAGGTACAAACTCCTTTATGAGGTTTATCTTCCTTTTTCTACTTGTTTTGTTAAATTAAGTTGATGTGTACTAAAATTAGTGGATGCTTTGAATTAATTTTGCAGAATATGGGAGACTTTTCTAGTTGTGTTGGTTATCTACATAGCTTGGGTATCACCATTTGAATTTGGGAGATATTGAGGGTGCTGAAAGGATCTCTAAAGAGTGGGACTCCCAATGCACGGAGTATGAGTAATGAATAGGCTTCCTGCTGCTTGATCAGTGGTACCAGTGCTTGATCAGTGGATAAGTGAAGGGAATACTATTGAGGAACCTCTATTCATCTCTCTCATTTGGCTCCTGCGAGGATACAGGCGCTATAATCATGCTAACGAGGTAATTTTCTTTTCTTTCTTGGAATTACAGTGAGCAGGTTGTTTATACAAGAGTTTCATTGTTCCTTTTTTCCTCTTGTTTGAGCATCCTTAATGTGGTTTTTGAAGCAATGACTGCTCTCTTTTGAATATTATTTTTTATGAATATTTGAGATTTGTTACTTTACGTATTTGCTAATTTAAGTAACAAATGTTTCATGTGAATTTGTGGTGTGAATTCTTAGAAAACCTTTAAAATTTTATGCATTTTATGATGTCGAGTATTGATTCTCTCTCTCTCTCTCTCTTTTCTTTCTCCTTGAAAAGTACAAGGTAATCTTTGAAATGGAGCTGATTAGTGCATTGCATAAAATGGTTTTACTTGATTCAGTAACAATTTCAAGTTTATTATGTTTTCTTTGAAACTAATAATTGTTAGACAGCTACCCAAAAAGCTGCTAAAGCTCTTCAAGCGAACCAGCTGACTCAGTGCTTGATAGAGTTACGTGATGCAAAACATCTGTGTATATGATCTTGTCATTGTTGGTGGCTCTTCTTTTAGTTAGTTCCTTAATCATTACTTTATCATATGCCCTTGTCATGTTGGAGATCGTAGCTTTTTGTTTATCTAAACCTTTTCAATTTGGAGTCTTTCTAAGTTTTAATTACTGGAAGAAAAGTGACATAAGAAGGCAACATTCCAGTGTTTGATTTGTCAAAAGTAATGGAAGAAACCTTGAATCAGATCAACAAGACTCCTCGATTTATCGAATGGCAGAAGTATTCAATAGCTGCAAATGGATATCTGGAGAGTGGGTTGATTGAGCCAGCTTTTACAATGTTTGGTTGTATGATTATCATTTCCTAATTTTGTTTGATTGTATGATTACATAGTATATAATTTACAAATTTTTCTTATGGTTATTAAAATTTGGGATTTGTTTCTTAGTAATATAATGTATTTCCGAGCTCCATTCAATCCAAATATTTTTTTTAATTTGTTACAAGATACTGAGATGCAGGATATTGAAATTAAATAAATTTATTTGTGCAAATAATGTAATCATTTGCATCGGCCCTTAAATATGGCCGATGCAAATAAAGAATCATTTGCATCGGCCGTTGTAAGGGGCCGATGCAAATGATTGTAACATTTGCGTGCAAATATACATCATTTGCATCGGGCTGCGGCCGATGCAAAAGGCCCTAAACGGTCGATGCAAATGGCCATTTTTCCACTAGCGCTGTCATCTAAAACAAATCTCTTGACATGATTGATTAAGACATATGTCATCTGATACAAGTTACTACGACAGAAATTATTATAAAAATTGTCACCGCGAATACCAATATGCCAATTTCCCATATAGCGACTTGACATTTTTAATTATTAGTATGTCATGTGATGACATTAAAAGTGACGTTAATAAATAAAAAGATGCATCGTAATAATGTTCATATGACAGTATGAAACTAGGCTGATGTCATGTATAGTATCTTCAAATGACAGAACCTAACCGTCGTCTGAAGGTGCAATAGATGGCAGCGAGCCCTGTGACAGATTTATATCTCGCGGGACAACGATTTTTAACCGTCGTCTGAAGGGGGTTTTGGCGTAGTGGTTGGACAGGAGAAGCAAGGGCTGAACCGGTGAAAGATATTTCTGGGAGGACTATTCTTGAGGACCCTCGGTTGGATGCTACTTGTAGATACAAAGCTTTATGTCAAAAATTTGTGAAAATGGCTTCGAGAGCATCCAACTTTGTGGAATCATCATCATTAGTAGACAATGGCTTGGATAATATGATTGTTGAGGTTGAGAAGCTATTGTTGAACCTTAAAATAGAAAAGAGTGGAGCTCCTATAATTTCACAAATGAATGAAGATGAACAGCAAGGTGAAACACATGCCTTTATTCCTGATAAGATTGCTCTGAAGCCGAAGGCGGGAAAAAAGGGGGGTAAGCGAAGGAAAAGTTGGACTGAAAAATTTCATCAGACAAAAAAATGTAAGAATGTGTCAAACCAACCAGATAAAGAAAATATCCTGACACAGGTATGTATGAATAAATGTTGTAATATATTCTTGATTATTTTTTATTACTAACAGATTTTTTCTTATGGAACCTTTAAATTAGGAAGGAGAAAATCAGATGGTTTATAACAACAATTTATGTCATTTGGGAACAACTATCAAAATTTTGAAAGACCTTGCAGTAGTTATACACAATTACTCTTGGTAATTAATAGTAAAATACATTATATAAAACAATGTACGTTCTTTTTATTATGTTTTCATGAGCTTTGTGCTTTGTAACCTAGGCTGAAACTTATGGAAGACACGAAACTCCACCTTATTGTGCTTTGTGGAAAGGGAATTCATTTCCAAGTCAGGTATAAACTTACCACAGCTGTAACAATTTGTATTTTGGGAATAATGCTTCATCTTTCAGTTACTTCTTGTAGGTTATGAACGTACAAAATTTTAGTGAACTCCATTCCCAGACTAATTTATGCTATGTGCCAAATGAAAATACCTTAGGTACAATCTTACTTATCAATGTGTGTCTCTTTCTGGATAAAAACTTGACTTATTCTAAATGGAAGTTCTAAATGGATGTAGGTCATTGATGCTCAAAATATCACAAGGGATTGGGTTGCTTTGGCATCGAAACAATTTCATAGGTGCAAGTTTGATGAAGACTTCGGCTTTTTAATTTAATTATAAATTCTTGAATAGTGCTTCAGGTGTTATTTTGGCTTTAATTATTTCTTGTTTAGATATTAAGTACAATTCATCATGCAAGAACTTGTTTCTTTAATTTTTGTATCATATGCAAAACTTGTTTTTTCCATTGTTATTATATTTTGCTCTATAGTTTGCAAGAATACAACAACATTTTGGAGTTTAACACAAGAGATAAATGTCTTTTACAAATTATATGTTGGAAAATGACATGTTAAATCAATATATATCTAAAATTTGTGCCGGATTTATTGATCATGGAAGACAAGTTAAAAAGGGTGAAATTAACCCTTTGTAGAGGCGGTTGTAATCGCCTTAATTCCTAACAACATATTTTTGAAAATTTTGGATTGAATGGAACTCTGGTATCATCAAATTAAGATCCTTAAATTTAGAAATCCAATAACAAGGCTTTGTTTATTGTTTCTTACAAATTGCTGTTAATACTTTATCATATTCCCTTACCTCAAACAAGTTCACATTAACCACTTAATGGTTCTAGTTGTCAAATTACACTCTTAGAATTGAAAGCTGAATTCCAGTAAGAAAATAATAATAATTGAAAGCTGAATTCCAGTAAGAAAATAATAATAATTGAAAGCTGAATTCCAAAGTAAAAGGATCCAAATATATTAGAAAATTTGGCCATGCCTCCTACTAGAGTTTAAAAATATAATTACAAGCCAAGCATTTTCAAGTAATTTTAATTCCAGATCAATAACATTAATAGATACATTCAATTGGCCCAAAATGTTGATTGATAATGCCATAGTATTATATCTTCAGTTCATTCTCTGCTCTCGTATAAGCTGCCCTTTTCCAAACACAATTAGAGGCCTCTCTGCTTTTCTAAGCAATTTTGCCGCAGCTTCAATTTTTGAGCTTCTAACCTCATCCAAAAACAATGATACAAACAGTTTATTACTGGTCATAAGTTCATGGGATGAATTAAGAGATGAGAATGACCAATATTTATATTATGTGTTAAACTTTTGACAGTAAATAATTCAACCAAAAACACATATATAAGATCTTATCTCCATATTTATACCTTAACAATTGGAGAAATCAAATTACTAGAGCAGTCAATTAGGGGATTTCAATTTCAATTAGTACAATCAGTTTGTTTAAAAGAAACGACCTGCTTATCAAGATCAAATCCAATTCTAAAATTGCTTTGAGCAAAGTTCCCAAATACACCAATATCAGCATCAGTAGGAGCCATAGCAAAGCAGAAAACATCTTCCTTGGGAGCAATGAATGTGCTACTCGGCACTAAAGGAATTGCAGCACCCTTTTCAAAATGCACCAATAAAATAGGAATTACATCAATAATCTTGTTGCTCTTATAACAAAGTTACCTTCCTAAAGCTAATGTATAATTGGGAATAATACATGATTATAAGCTTGGATCAAATACAATTAAGGATTAAAGCTAATGTAAATTAAAAAATCAAGCTTTGACAGTAAAGCTAATGTTAATATGAAAAATTAAAGCTAATGTAATTAGGGATTTCTATTTCAATTAATCAATCAATAAAAAAAGCAAACAACTGATAATACTACCTGTGCGGTCGCCGGAGATAAATTTCGGCGTCTGTGTGGTCGTCGGAATTAAAATCCGGCGTCTGTGTGGTGGTCGGCCATAAAATACGGTGGCTGGAAAGTTGAAAGGGAAGGAAGAGGGGGGGAAGAAGAAATGCGTGCGTGAAAGAGAGTGAGGAATAGAGAGAAAAAGGAGTTAATTATTCTATTTTAATTAGGATAAATCTGGACTGTTGATTTATTTGGAGGGCTGAGATTTGCTTAACTCTACCTTGTGGAGTTTCCTCAAACTCTAGAGGATCTGTACGCTAATGCATGCACGAGAGACATACCAAGTGTTGTCCTAAAACAACATTAAATGATGATGTATTGTAAAAATAGACATTTCCAAAGGAAGGTTCATATGTTCATAATAGGATCTTCATCTATAATCCTAAATATTGGACGAAGAACTTTAGACTTGAATTACTAATAATATTAATACATTTTCTAACTATACCAATTAATTTATAATTTAATCTTTTACTAAACTAAAAAACCTAATATTTTTATATTCTCCTTAAATTTTTCAATAACATTCATTCATTAGTTTAATTGTTAATTTTAATTCAAATAATTTTGAATAGAAATATAATTTCTAAAATAATAATAGTAAATTTAGATTTATTAATTGACATTTACCACTAAAATATAGTTAGATGAATATGTTTATCGTATTATTAATTTATTTTTCGTAAAAAAACAAAACAACATTTGTGTTGTTTAGGTAAATAGTAGCAATTAAGAATAGAAATGTCATTTAAAAAACACGTAGCAATAAGCTAATTGAAAAATCTCCTAAAGAAGGTACCAAAATAGGTTTTTTTTTTCGACAATGAATAATCGAATTTTATATATCAGAAAGTAGAACCGTACAGATACAAGGGGGAGGGTGAGAAATCCAAACCATCCTATCTGTGCCTGATGTAGCAACACGGGCTAAAGAATGAGAAGCCCTGTTGGCTGTTTTACGAACAAATGAAATAGAGACATTGACAATTTCCTTTAATAAGAACTTGCAGTCTTCAATGATCAGATCAAGAGCTGAATTGCCGCTAGTTTCTCGCTGTAAAGCATACACTAGCAATTGGGAATCAGAATCTACAAGCACGTTCCGTCTACCCGTCTCCTTCAGCCAGCTTAACGCCTCGCGGCAAGACATAGCCTCAACCAAAAAAGGGTCCAGTCGACAATGAAGCATACCGTTTCCCGCTACAACGAAATCACCCGCACTGTTCCGAAGTACAAAACCGAACCCTGCACAGTTTCTCTCCATAAAAACCGCCCCATCGACATTTGATTTGGTCCAGCCATTCGAGGGGCGGTGCCAATGCTGTTCGCACGGTCTGTCTGTTGCATCAGCAGCAAGGCGAAGGGCTTGAGCAGCGCGCCAATTTGCCAAATACGACACAGCCATAGAGTGAAGAACAATTGGGGTAGAAGATTTTTTATTCCATACCTGGTTGTTTCTGTTTATCCATAGGAACCAGCAGCCAACAGCCGCCATGTCCACATCCTCCGGTTTGACAACCAATAATTTCCGCCAGAAGTCGGAGAAACCTATGCAACCGTCTATCAGCCCCGATAGACCCGTCAAACACCAAAACAACCTAGCCTTTCGACAAGTGACTAGTGCGTGATAGTCGTCTTCTTCCATTTGATTACACATAGGACACGCACTACTAATCTGAACCTTCCGGGAATTAAGAGCTTTTAGTGATGGGAGGCATCCAGATAGCATTCGCCAAATCAGATTCTTTACTTTAGGAGGGGCCTTGAGCAACCAAACCGAATCCCAATTAATAACAGCGCTTACCGAGTTCAGTTGTGCTCTATTCTAGTCCGCCCACAGTTGCCGATAAGCACTTTTGACCGTGAACTTGCCTCTTGAGTCCCAGAACCACTCCCACGAGTCACTGACAGCCCGTAAGCTGAGCGGAATGCTACTTATAAGCTCAGCATCTCTGTCAACAAAAATTCCTCGAATTAACTGTAGATCCTAGTCGCCCGATTCGGTCCAGAGACTCCCTACTGTTTCACAGCCTAGACCAGTAAGAGGGGTGCTCTCCACATAGGGGTTGGCTGGATCCGGGAGCCATGGCTCGTCCCAAATGTTGATTAATTCCCCTGACCCTACCACTCTCGTTGCTCCAGATGCTACTGATAACTAAGTTGCATGAATGCTGCGCCAGATGAAGCTGGGCTTGGTACCAACCTGTGCTCCTAAAAATGAGGTAAAGGGATAGTACCTGGCCTTGTAGACACGGCCTACCAAAGAGTCCGGGTTGGTAAGCAAACGCCAACCTTGTTTAGCTAAGAGGGCAATATTAAAGAGATGTAGCTTGCGGAAGCCCATTCCCCCTTCACATTTTGGCACACATAGTTTCTCCCAAGACTTCCAATGAATACCTCCCTCGTTTGAGCCAGACGAACCCCACCAGAAATAATTCATCATCCTCTCTAAATCCGCACATAGTAGTTGGGGCAGTAAGAACAAACTCATAGCATATGAGGGGAGAGCCTGAATCACTGACTTAAGTAGAATTTCTTTACCTGCTCGGGATAAAAGTTTGGATTTCCAACTTGTGACTCTGGATTTGACCCTATCCGCAATATACTAGAAAACCTGAGATTTGCATCTTCCTACTAACGCGGGGAGTCCCAAGTAAGTAGCAGTATTCGACCCAAAAGGGATTCCCAACAGAGTGCTCAATTCAAGTCGTAAATTGGTGGAGCAATTCTTGCTGAAAGACATAGACGATTTAGAAAAATTCACCTTTTGCCCCGAAGCAGCTTCATACTGGTTTAAACAGCTCTGAACCTCCATACATTCCTCCCTGCTAGCTTTGAAGAACAAATAACTGTCATCGACGAAAAAAAGATGAGAGATGGATGGAGCGGACCTAGCAATGCGACACCTGTGGATCAAACCTTGTGTTTCTAACGCCTGAAGGGATGCAGATAGCCCCTCAGCACAGATTAAGAAAAGGTAAGGAGAAATAGGGTCCCCTTGTCTTAGCCCGCGTTGTGGTAGAATGGGTCCGATTGTCTGGTTGTTATGAGTAATATTGTACCGAACCTTTGTAACACACTGCATGACCAAAGAAATCCATCTATCATCAAAACCCAACTTCTGCATCATCTGCCTAAAAAAATCCCACTCCACTCGGTCATACGCTTTTGCCATATCCAGTTTGAGAGATACAAAACCTTGCTGCCCCCGAGACTTGTGCTCCAGAAAATGATTAACCTCAAAGGCCAGCATGATATTGTCAGTAATAAGACGTCCAGGGATAAAAGCACTCTGAGTAGGCGAGATGATAGTGTTCAAAACCCTTTTAAGCCTGTTAGCGATTGCCTTAGCCAGAATTTTGTATATCACATTACATAATGCTATAGGTCTGAGATCAGAAATTCTTTCAGGAACTGCCTTCTTCGGAATCAGCACAATGTTGGTGTCATGAATGCTTTCAGGAAAACCCCCTTCGTGCAACCACTGAATACAAGACAGAACCACCTCCGGGCCAACTAAACCCCAGTAATGTTGATAGAAGCAAGGATTAAACCCATCAGGACCTGGGCTTTTATCCGGATGCATAGAAAACACAGCCCTTTTAATTTCCTCCTCCGTGAAAGGTTGTAACAGGTCATTATTCATCTCAACAGTTATCTTTGAATGAACATTATCCAACACAGGAGTAGCCCCACATCCAGAAGAAGAGAAGATGACATTGAAGTAATTAAAAATAAGAGAGGACAAACCTGAATTCCAGTCGACCCAGTTTCCTGACACGTCTCTTAGTTTCCTGACCTCGTTCCTTTTCCGTCTGACACTGGCTGCAGAGTGAAAGAATTTAGAGTTTAGATCCCCAGCCCTGAGCCAAAGAGCCTTACTTCTTTGCTTGCAGTACGTCTCCTGCTGTAAGAGAAGTTCATCAAGGCGGATACGGGCTTGTGAAAAGGACTCACGGTCAGGGATGCTTTCTTTATCCTTCAGCCTTTTGATGATTATACGACACTGTCGAATCTCCTTCTTAAATCGGTTCCGAACTGTTAACCCCCACTTTTCAAGAGTTGTGCCACACCTTTCCTGCTTTTCCAGAAGACCACTATCAGCTGACTCTTGCCAAGCTGCAATAATCTGATCCCGGCAGTCCCCCTCCTCAATCCAGGAGTTCTCAAAACGAAAACGCCACACCACTGTGCCTGGGGTATTAATTAGAGTTAATAGAAGGATCGAGTGATCACTGCAATGGGCATCCTCATTGCAGACAAAAGCAGAACTGAACTTAGAAAACCACTCCGTATTAGCAAGGGCTCGGTCCAGCTTTTCCTCAATGGAGTTAGCAGTGCCTCTACCTCTCTCCCAAGTGAACGGGTACCCTGTCATATGAACTTCAGCCAAACCACAATCAGTAACCACAGCGTTAAAACCTCTCAAAAGTGCAGGGGGTGCCTATTACCTCCCTTCTTTTCTGACTGAGAAAGGATGTCATTGAAGTCTCCAATAACAACCCAGGGATCAGCGTTGCTAGAGGATAGACCTCTTAGTAACTGCCAAGAATCTGCCCTCCTCGACCTCTCAGGAAAACCATAAAAACCGGTTAATCGATACTCCGGCAAACCTAGTAGAGTAACCCTGCAATCAATGAAATTGGAAGAGAAACCCAGTAATTGGACTGAACTAGCTGTTTTCCACATCAAAGCTAAGCCTCCTCCGGTGTTAACAGGCTCAACAAAGAACAGTCCATGAAAAGAGAGCTTTTTCTTCAGAGCCTCAACTTTGAGACGGCTACATTTGACTTCCATCAAAAAAATGATTTCAGGATGGTGACTTCTAGCAAAGTCCACAAGCTGACGAACTGTCCGGGCATTCCCGATCCCCCGGCAGTTCCAAGATAGAATGCTCATAACTCTGTGTGAGTCGGGGGTCCGCGACTCGCCTCTATATTACTGCTACTACCATCAGTACTGTCCTGCATACCCTTTGTTTCCAGCTCCCTGAGCACTGCTGCTATACTCTTATTACCGTCTACCCAGGTTCGTTTACGCTTCGGGTCAGATAGCTCAATAACTTCCTCTTCAAATATCTCAATCATGCTGTTAACAGTTTTCACTCCACCCCAAGGGATGTTTTCCTTTCCCCCTGCCCCTTTAGCAACCTTTGTTTTGCCGTCAAAGCCTGGAGGGATCACTGTAGCTATCTTCGGAATACACGTTGCATGAGTTGTCGGCACTACCCCTGCACTGTTGTGTGCCGTATTTGAACTGTTTTCCTGAGGGATAAGTTGAAGGGGACGGTTTAGAAGAAATCTTGATTGAGGCTGAACAGATGACCGACGCGTAGGGGCTCTAAGCCATGGACCATAAGGTCTCTCAGTTTTAATCGGATCCGCCACATGCAGCAAGGCGGGGCAGAATTTATCGGCATGCCCAATGAGTCCACAGACAAAACAGAACGTTGGCAAACGCTCATACTTAAAATTAACCCAGAATACTGTACCGCCCGACACACTGATCTGCATTTTCCTCTTCAACGGCGTGAAGACATTGATCGAAACTCTGATGCGGAGATACGTTCTTGCAATCCCTGTGAAGTTATTAGGATCTGCTTCAACAAAAGCTCCCACAAAATTGCCAATACTAACAGCAACCCGCTCAGACATAAAGCCGACTGGGAGGTCATATACCTGCAACCAAAAATCTGTATGTGATAATTCAACATCCATTGGGTTCTGTCCATCCACAAGAGGTTTCAGGATTAATAGATGTTGCTCAAAGGTCCACGGCCCTCCCTGTACTACTCTGTCTCGCTCCCAATGATGATAGAATTCAAAGCGAAAAAGATTAGGTCCCATATCTTCAACAAACATACCTTTTGAGGGGCTCCAGACATCAGCCAAAGTTGTTTTCATAAACGAGCTTTTAATCGGGCGATCTGTGAGGAAAGTCCCAATTAAGCTCCAGGACAACGGGCAAGGGCGCGGCTCAGACTCCTCTGGCTGGAGGACAAGGCCGAAATTCAATTCTTCTTCTAGAGTTAACTGGGCACTTTTATCCACAAGAGAGTTCATACCTTATTTGAATTGAGCGCTGCAACAAACGCTGGAGGCGGAGCAGTTCGGAATTCCACCTCGCGGCGAAATTAGGTCACGGGAAAGCCACAATCCGAGCAGCGGAAAGCAAGCGGGGATGACGAAGGATTAAGGGGAGGTGGGTTAAGGTTTCTGGTTGTGGCCGGATTTGAGCAGACGGCGCGCCGGAAGGGATGGGGTTTCAAGGGAGCGGTGAACGGTGAAAGGGATGTTATTACTCCAAGTACAAAATAGTACCAATATAGGTTTAACGATTAAAAAAAGTATTAATTTAGGTATCGAGAACAAATTAGACACATCATTCCTATTACTCTGTTAAGTTCCGATTTCTCCCTTTACGTATAATTTACAGAACTTAATGGAGTAATAACAATGACGTGTCTCATTCCGTTATCGAAGACTAAACTAAATTGATACTTCTCCAAAAACTATAAACCTAGTTTGGTACCTTGTTTTTTTTTAGTAGAGGTTTGAATTTAAAAAGCTATTTGAAACGTGTCTCGTTCCGTTTTTGACTAGTCAAAACCTCTAAAACCGATTCAAACCTCTAATTTTACCTCAAATCTCTATTACGAGACAACTCAATAATCTGGTTTTGGAAGAATAATTTTTGTGAAAGCAGCAGATCGCCTTTAACTTGGACTGATAATATCAAAATTCTGAACTTATCCCGAAAGTGTCTACTGATAAAAAAAAATATATACCTAAGTATGGGTATAGGTTAAAATATCATGAATTTAGAAATATAATCGCCAACTAATTAAAATGGATAAATTTTCATAGTGCTCTGGTGTCTTAGGTTTCTTATTAGTGCTATCACTGGTAATTGCTCGCTCCTGCTTCTCTTACTCCACCACCACCGCCGCCGTCGTCGTCGCTACCTGCATCCTCAATTTTATTGTTTTCACGCAGCCTGCTGCTTTTCAAGGTACGCCAGTCCTTGGACTTGCATTCACTTCTATATCAAGCAACATATGATACTGAATTCAATGTCCGCTTCAATTCTGATTATTAGCAGCAGCAGCAAATGAAATGTCTATTCTTAATTGCTATTTTCTGTTGTGTGTGCTGTGACTGTAATCTTAGCTCCGCTAACCTAACCGGTTAGGAATTTGTTGGTTTCTGCTATTTCTTATGCCGTATGGACTTTTGAATCAGTAATTGTTAAAGTATGCCTAATAGAGTAGCAATGAAACAACTATCAGCTAACTTGAACAGTTAGACAAAGTGGCCACTAGGTTTTGATCATTGATAGCTATATGATGTTTTATTTGTGCTCTGTCCTGAACTTACATGAACTATGTGGGTGGTTTATTTCTCTCTCTCTTTGTTTTTGTGTTTTTTTTTTTAATTTTTATTGGAAGACTTGTAAACAGAAAGTTGTCTACTCTTGAATTTATAGCTCCATTAGCTATAATACTTATTTATTTTGTGATCTCATTTTCAGATTGGAAAATATTGTAATAACTGTTATCTACTTTTATTTTCAGTTAATTCTTGATGCATGTTCTCTTCCAGAGCGAGTATGAAAGATCTATAATAATTTTTTTTTTTCGGAAGTTCATGTCTTGCATTATTTGGAATTTGAGGAAAATGCTGTTGAATGCTAGTACTGTACATGCATGCACTTAATTGGCATAAGATTCAATGCTGATATTATTCTATTGGACCTCATTATGTTTGTCTTTCTAAAGTTCCTTGCACGGTACTTGATTTCAATGTTCTGCCACCTATTATGTTGTTAGAAGCACTTATTTGGGTAGACACATGGACCACAGGCTAACATTGGTTGAGGGTTGCTGGCTAATTTTTCTACATTCTACCTTATATGTGCAGATACATTTACGAAGTGACAGTCCAAGAATCTGCTGGCATCTCATTGGCTTTCTTGTGATTCAGCCTAAGTGTAGTGATCTGAATGTTTTATCTGATCTACTAGGACATCAAACTTACTATTGTACTCAGCTTGTGCATAATATGAGCAGATCTAGTCAGCATAAAGAAAGACATGGAAAAAGTAGTGGGATTCCCCTTGTTCGTCATGATGAAGGAACTGCTGCGCGGACAAGGCCTTTAAGCTTTGATGAGATTATGTCAAGACGGGAAAAGAAAAAGAAGCAGTTTGATGATGAGAAAGAAGGAACTATAGAAGACATAACCACAGATAGGGATATTGCAAAAGTTTCTGAAAGGGATACTAGGCGAATCAAAGATTCTTCATCTGGTATTAAAAAACATTTGTTAGAAGGAGATGCAAAGCCAAGTTCCAGAAAGAAAAAAGAGAGCACATCTGTGAAGAATAAAGATGTAGATGAAAGCAAAGATAGAAGAACAAGGGATTCAGAAACCAAATTGAAGCCCGCAATGAACAAAGATCTAAAAGCTAGAGGCAGGATTGAAGAAAAAATTCATGGCAGGAGAAAAAGTGATGAGCGGCAACGGCAAGGCAATATGACTGAAAATGAAGCTTTGAACAAGCATTCAAAAGCTGTAACACAGACTGATAGACGTGTAGATGGAAGTAGAGGAAAATATGAAAGAGAGAGCAAGAGAAAGGAACGTAGTGTGATTGATGAAAGAAATAGAGGTAGACATCCTACAAAGAAACATGAGGTAAGGACAGGGCATGATAGAGAAACTTCAGATAGAAAGGAAATTGATGTAAGAAATAGAGATGGACATCCTACAAAGAAACATGATGTAAGGAAAGGGCATGATAGAGAAACTTCAGATAGAAAGGAAAATAAGGAATTATCAAAATCTCGGTATGAAGAATTAAAACTGAAAAGAAAACGGTCAAGGAGTCGAGAGGGCGAGGACAGAAATAGAAGGTCTATTTCACCTTTGCCAAGGTCGCATAAACGTGCATCTTATCATAGTAGGGAACATGGAGAACTGTCCTCATATTCTAATATAGGGAGATCTGAATGGCAGCATTCTGATACTGACAGGAGCAAGAATACGAATAATGGTTCGAGTGGCCAACATAGGAGACATGGTGGCTCTACAAGTGGGCTTGGTGGCTATTCACCAAGGAAGAGGAGAAGTGAGGCTGGTGCAAAGACTCCTTCCCCACCTAAGCGCTCGCCAGAGAAGAAAAATGCTAGATGGGACCTTGAACCACAAGAATCTCATAAGCCCTTGTCTGTGGCAGTCCCGTCTGATTTTCGATTACCTAACAAGATTGTACCCCTAAATATTAATGTAGCACTTGGTACAGTTCCTGTTCCTTCAATTACAGTCAAACCCCTTTCAGGGGTTCCATCCAGTATTTTGTCGACAAATAAGAATAACCCCCTTGACCCTGTTCAACTGACGCAAGCTACTCGTCCTAGGAGGAGGCTGTATGTGGAAAATATACCAGCTTCAGCTTCTGAGAAAGCTGTACTACAATGCCTTAATAACTTTTTGACCTCTTCAGGTGTTAATTATGTCAAAGGAACCCAGCCTTGTATCAGCTGCATTGTGAGTTAATGATTTCTCAATCAATAATGTTCTTCTTATTCCTTTCAAGCTTATGGTTGCAAGTGCGGGTTTCCTCTAACTTAGATTATCCTGTTATTACTGCAGATAAACAAAGAAAAAAGTCAAGCTCTTGTGGAATTTCTTACACCTGAAGATGCTTCAGCAGCTCTTCATTTTGATGGCAGTTTCTTTGCTGGCTCTATAATAAAAATCAGACGCCCCAAGGACTTCGTTGAATTGGCTGTAAGAATTGCTAACCTACAGTGGTTACCTCTCTTAATGTTCTTAACTCTTAACCTTTTGCAATATTTGCTTCTGTGATTTGTTTGTTTTAGTTATTCCTAATATGCCCCATTTTAAAGATACTAGAGCAGTGCTGGATGTTTAAGAAAGAACTTCAGGTTGCTACCATTTCTCCATTGATTTAAATGGAATTTTGTAAATGTTATGATCATAGAAAGTAGTTAGACTAAAGTGGTTATTTGGCTAGCAAAAGTTGGTCGTTGAAAATCATGAGTCTTGGGAGTTCATTTATCCATATTTTCTGCATCTAGATACATAATTCTTTGCTGGTCTGGATCACAAATTCAGTCAGTTTATTGCAGCTGGCTTTAATAGTTATAGGGATAACAGCCAGTATGAAAATAAGCACATCTTTGATCTAGGTACATATGGGAACTCATTTTGAGACAGGATTTGACATTTCAAAAATATATGAAATTCTTTTATTTTTATTTTTTATGAAAATCCTGAAAACAAGTGGGGACTACTTGTATGCAGACAAGCTCACCTCTCATTTAGAGGAAGGGGACATATTCTGTGATCACCTAAGCCTATCATATAGTCTATAGACAATATTTCTAACTTAGAAGTTAGAAGACATATTTAACTTCAGGTTTGTGTCAACTTCTATCCAATAGTTTGGGACTTAGCTTGTTAGATATCATGTAGCTAGTACTAGTTATTCTTTTAGACTATTTGGGAAGGATAGGCTACTAGAATGAGTCATACAATAGGGTTCTCTTCAATACGTGGCTGCAAGCATGCAGTTTATCCATTGGCAAACATCCAAGTTTTTTCATGCATTCATGAACTAATAGTTCTACGAGAAGTTGAAATTAATGTGGCAAAAATATATTCATCAATTAAGTATTGGCTGTTGAAAAATCAAGTCTTATAAATTGTTTTTATCTCTTATGTATGTCATTGGCTCTAGCTTTGACTGAAGTGATGGAAAGTATATGCTTATCCTTGGAACATTACCATGAAACATGGAGTATAAAGGCTATAAATAATTTCCCACCAAGTTATGCTAGGTAGAATTCTTGATTCACAATATTTTTTTCACGTTACTATTTAGTAATTACTGCATTTATCTTTGGAGGACCATGGGTTGCGATTTGGTGTATATATTATGCAGGAATTAACGTATACTGGAACCTAGTTTTTTTAAAACTTAAATTAACTTCTGAATATTTATTGCTCATTAAATATATGCTTTGGTTGCAAAATTGGATTTAACAAAGTCAACATCATGAAGTTAGTAATTGGATGGTCGGGGGCCAATGAAATTCAGTGCAACCACTTATTTTCAATACACACAATCCATTTTGAAAGCAGGTTATACTTGGGATAGTGATGGTAATATGTTTTCTGTACATGCATAAATGCATACTTACAAGTACAACAGGTCTCTGAGTGCATAGTCCAAATAATTTATGCTATTATTATTTAGCTATTGCTGTGGTGTACTTACAGTTGTTTATAGTTATTAGCTTTTTTTTTGGTTGCTTTTATCAAATTTCTGGTTTCTATCGGGAGTGGTTTAGAGTTGAGTGTTGTCAATATGATAATGCATAGTGTATCATATCTGTATTAATTAAGTTGACCTTTCAAGATAACTAAGTGCTTGTCTTCAAAATTAAGTTTTTGAGAGTCAATATGGTCAGATAATGGCTTGAATTTTTAAGTTCTTGATTTATGTTTTGTATTCTTTGCAACTTGATCCTAGGGCATCAGTTTCATGCAGTTGAATATCTGCAACACCAGTGATCATTCATGTGTTTTTGCTTCCTATGATCTGCTCTCTGGAGCTGAGGTGGAGACATTTAGCTTATGTATGTGCTGAAGGTTGTAAGCTGATGATGGAACAAATGGGTCAGAAAACGTGAATGGGGTTAGGGTCCAATGTGAACCATGTAATTTAGGGGAACCTATTAATTGAGCCCAACTATCATGTCCGTGCATTTCAGTGTTAAGTATGCCAGAGGCCTCTAGACTAAATAATCTCATCTTGAACTCTGTGCTAGAAATTTATTTACGTGATTAAAGGTTGTCAATGTTCACAAGTTTGTTTTTTGTGTAGTTTTTGCATGAAATATAGTCTAGGGACAAAATTGCATGCAATGTATCCGGATTTGTGCCTTTTATTGTCCTTAAGATCTTGGATTGTGAGATTATGCATTTCAAGAATGATCCCTTGAGTCTCCTTCATATTGCTTGAAATACAGTAGATACAAGTTCAGATTGTTTTACAATTTAAGTACTAGGAACTGTTATTGCAGGTTCGCAAACTTTACATTTGCACATGGAATATTCTGTTTGTGACTTTGTGTAGTTACATGAGATTTACTGATTGTCATGTTGGAATCTCTTAATTAGGATGTTTATATTGGGTATGTCATAATTCACGACTGGATGGTGATGAAGCTGTCTCCTAAGTAAGAAGATATCCAGTTATAGCAACAAGTGTGATGTGCATGGAGCTTCATTTTCTGCCATTGGTTTTGGAACAATGATCTAGGCTGCTCAAACAGTAACTTTTTTCCTGATAAAGTAGTTGCAGTATTTTTTTATTTGATATTTAACTTCCAAAATCTTCTTCAGATGTATTGATTTGGGATATTTGGTGATACTTTGAGTTATCTACCATTGCATTTTCCAAGGCTGCAGTAAAATATATTTGGTGATACTTTGAGTTATCTACTGTTTGCATTTTCCAAGGCTACAGTCAAATATACAAATTTTTTTTGACAAAGTTGGCTAGTGATAATCTCCTAAGTCTTGGCACCTTAACAATTTTCTTGACTTAGTGTCCTTTTATGTTGTGGCTAGATGTCTCCACTCTTCGATTTAAGTATTTGCTCCTCATTTTTGAGCAGGTGAAAAGTAGAAATTGAGAGGAGCTTAAGATCTATAAGGAAGGCAGTTTGAGTTTCCATTGTTACTGTTTATGTCATTTTCTTAAACTTCATTTACATTCAAAATATGGTAATGGTTTTTACTGAATATAAGGCATAAGTTCAGCACTATTTGGCTTTGAGATGAAAGGGTTAAAACCATTCCAAAGTTCTTATCATTAGTTAGAGGAATCTTATCGTTTGTAGAACATGATTAGGCTGTAGCAGAACAGTGTTATAGTTTTCAGAGAGCATAGGTCATAGGTGACTGTAGTTCATCAATAGCGTTTGACATGTTTAGAGTCAGCATTCACGGAGATGTGGTACACTGAAGTAATTTTCATTGAAGTATCTGCTCAACATTAACTGTTGGAATTTGATTCTAATTGCTCCAATTTTGTTTCTACTGCAGTTAGGTATTTGTGAGTTCCTTTAATGTTCTTACTGTTGGCATCTCTCTAATGGAAGATGGTCAACAGTCATATAATTTCCATTTTTATGACATAACTAGTTCTCTTCTCTACCACATTAGCTTTTTTCCGTTTTGTGTCCCTTTTATACTATGACGCTGATGAGACACATCATCTTTGTTATTTTGGTGCACAGAATGATATGCTGGGAGATTCTTGATCTCATGATATTGTCATGATGATTCAATGCTTGTTTGGAAATATATTTCAAGTTATCTTTTTTTTTTTGGCCTTTTAATGGAATTTGCACAATGTAATAAAAATCTTCATGTATTTTATGCCCCATGCTAGGGTCTTTTGTTTATATTTTTAAATTTGTTCAGGTCATAATACTTTGCTGAAGCTTAAGTAATGGAACCTTTTTCTGTTTCTAAATTCAACCAGCTCTTACTTTTGCATTTCGATTCTGCTTTTGCATTTGCTGAGGTTATTGTGGTTATATTCATGTAGCAGGTTTTCAGACAGTTGCTATTTTCATGCAGACTGGTGAAGCTGAAAAATCAGTAGCTGCAGTTGAGACAATTAGCAATATTGTGAAGGATTCACCTCATAAGGTAAGCGTAATCACCTTTCAAATGTTTTCATTTGGTGCATCGCATGCATTTTTTTCCTTTTAATTCATGGTAAATACCTGGGTCCTCCATTTTGCTTTTCCCTTCATTTTAAATGTACATTTTCCAATTTTCACTACATGTATGTTTGTCCACTGCAAGTTTTCTTGAAAAGTATTATTCTGACATTTTGCTATGTGGATGATAGAAAACTTCCTTTCTAATTGTTAATTGGCTTAATACATCAGTAACCTCTGAACTTGCCCCAAAAACTGATTAGCCGCGAATAGGATCTAGTCACAGGTCTTTCCACCGCGAATCTTGTTATTGCCCTTCCTTGGAGTACCTATTTTTCTCAATTTGGGAATGGTGGTTTTTTTAATTTAAGAGATCACCAACTCTTCCTTAAATTCTTGATTAAAATTCTCCTTCCTTTTATTCAATCACTTTCTCTCTTTTAAAGAGTAAGATTCCTAACAGCATAAGGTAACTTCCTTCAATAGGACTCTACCACACAATTACTAACAATACAATACCACCAGCTATTAATTTAAATACTAATCGTATTCCTAAATAATGGAACTCCCTAAATAATAAAACTCTTAAATATTAAAGACTCTTAAGTAATAAAAAAAACCCTAAATAATATAACCTAAAATCAAACCATTGTAACATTTCTTCCCTCTTCGACTAGAGCTTGTCCGCAAGCTCGAATTTAGGCTGTCATCCTCCTTCAACCTCCAGTTCGTCCATCAAAAGGCAGAAGAGTCTCTTATACTTATGTCTTGGTGAGTAAAGTTCATCACAATTAAAACACAGCCCTCGAGCCCTTCGGTCTGCCATTTCAGTTTGGGACAGCCTTTTGATTGGAGGCGGAGTGCTATTACTCATGTTTGAAGTTGACGAGGTGTTACTCGCACAAGTCTTTTGATCGTTGACAGCATAGTTGTTAAAGGCGCAAAGCGCACTAAGGCGCCAAGGGGTCCTGGGGCCTAGGCTCAAGGCGCAAGGCGAGGCGCGCGCCTTAGAAACACGAGGCGCATAAAATAAAATTAAAAATATATACTCTTTTACTAGTTAAGCATAAAAAAAAAACACTTATGACCACACAAACAAAACAAAACCACATAATAACATAATACTAAATCATAAATGCAAAAAACACCAAATTAAGTTCATACTTCATAAAGACACGTATACTTAACTTCTTAACCTAAAGTACCTAACTATAACTAATGCTGCTAAATTAATAACAATTCATTGTCAATCAAAAAGAACACACAACAAAAACTAATAATCATCATCATCAAGATCATCCTTCAAATTAATATGGTCCTCTCCATATACTTAACGTGATTTCTTCTCCTAACATATACTTAACATGACTTCTTCTCCTAATCTTTCTCTATTCTGTATATATTTAATTATGACTGGGACGCTTCACATTCTTATTTAAATTAAGGGTTAAGATTAATCTTATTTAAGTTATATTAGTGGTTGAGATTAATAAAGGAGTTACTTTAATAAAAAAACTGTAAAAAAACACTAAGTAAAACTGCCAGGCGCTCCAGGCTCCAAGCCGCGAGCGAGGCGAACAAGGCGAGAGCCTTTTTTACAGCGCCTCAATTTTAAGGTTCAAGGCTCAAGACCTTGAGCCTTGCTCGAGGCGCGCCTTTAACCACTATGATTGACGGTGGTTTGATTCGAGGGTGATGAGTTGAGCCCCTTTGGGACTATCCACGAAGAAGTGGCTTGCCCCATGATCCTTGGCTGATTAACAACTTCCTCTCAAAAGCCCTCGCAAAATTCATGGCGGTAACCAAATTTGAAGGATTTTGCATCTCCACATCCATCCTTAAGGTTTCAGACAATCCAGCAGTAAAAAAGTCTACTTGTTGCTCAGCCCTCATGGACACAGCCCTCGCCAGAAGGGTCTGAAATTGTTCTTGGTACTCTTCCACCGTTCCTGTTTGTCCTAGATTAGTTAATTCACCCAATGGGTTACTGCTCAATGGTGGCCCAAATCGCAGCAAACAATAGGACTTGAAACCGGTCCAAGTGAGTCCGGACTCCTCTTGTTCGAGTCGGTAGTACCATAATTGAGCTTCTCCTATCATGTGAAAGGCAGCTAACCCTGCCTTCTCTCTTCCGTCTATATTTTGATTGCCGAAAAATTGCTCACAGCGGTACAACCAGCCTAAAGGATCCTCCTTTCCGTTGTAAGAAAGAAACTGAAGTCGGGTATACTTTGGAACGGTGTTTGAATTTCGGTGTTGGCCACCGTAGTTGCCTGTTGCCTCTGATTCATTGCTTCCAGTTGCACTTCCACCTTCGGGTTCCTTTCCTTTTCCCAAAACGTGTAACTCCAGCAAACCTTGGATTCCTTACATGCCTTCTCTTAACTTTCGCAACTTGTGGCTAATTTTTTTTTCGGATTGATCCTGAACCTGGGAGAGGGTGAGCCTTGGCGCAACGGTAAACGTTGTTGTCGTGTGACCAAGAGGTCACGGGTTCGAGTCTTAGGAGCGGCCTCTTGCCAAATAAATTGGTAGGGGAAGGCTTGCCCCAGTACACCCTTGTGGTGGGACCCCTCCCCGGACCCTTGCTCAGTGGGGACGCGTAGTGCCCCGGGCCGTCCATTGATCCTGAACCTGGGCTGTCCATTGCTCAAAATCACCCATGACGATAGGCTCTGATACCAATTTGTTATGGGTCCACAAATAGGATCTCGTCATGGGTCTTTCCACCGCGAAGTCGAGCGTGATCCTTTTATTCTTGTTACTGCCCTTCATTGGAGTACCTATTTTTCTCAATTTGGGAATGGTGGTTTTTTAATTTAAGAGATCACCAACTCTTCCTTAGATTCTTGATTAAAATTCTCCTTCCTTCTATTCAATCACGTTCTCTCTTTTAAAGAATAAGATTCCTAACAACATAAGGTAACTTCCTTAAATAGGACTCTACCACACAATTACTAACAATACTACCAGCTATTAATTTAAATACTAATTGTATTCGTAAATAATGGAACTCCCTAAATAACAAACTCTTAAATATTAAAGGCTCTTAAATAATAAAAAACCCTAAATAATATAACCTAAAATAAAACGATCGAAACATTAGCCCCCTGAATCTGGAAAGTGTCTTCTTGTTAGCCCATGAACTTGCTTAAAGTGACTTATCGGCCACTTGGATTTGTTTAAAGTGATCCATTGGCCTCCTGAATTTGCTTAAAGTGATGTACACTTCAATTTGTCCAATCCTCTCTTGCTCTGCCATGTTTACTCAGGGGGCCAATCAGTTTATTGGCCAAGTTCAGGGGGCTCCTGATGTATTAAGCCTTGTTAATTTCATTTGAACTTTGTGGTTGAGTTGGTGAACACAGTGCAAGGACTGGGGATGGAAACTATTATGGCGTTGTACAAATAAATGTTACTTTCTGCTTCTAGAGAGGAACTAGTCTAGAGAAAAAGTTGAGAAAGGCCCCATAAGTTTTTTATAACTGCATCTATCCTTAATTCTATTCTTTTTTTTTTTTGTTTGTTTTAATTTTAATCATATTGTATCGAAGTATCATGCTGCGAGTTTTGTGTATACGCAAAGCAGACACTGAATTGAGGTGCTGACATGGTTGTACAAGCTAAGATTGAAGCAATTTGGTTTGGCTACAAAAGGCATCCTTAACTTGTCAAGTTGGAACAAATAAGTCCAAATTAACTTTTGTGGTCAAATAACCCACTTCACCTTTCTTTTTAGGCCAATTTAATCCAATTCATGAGATGATTCAGTATTTAGGTGAGTCAACTTGAAAAAATCGGGAAAAATGAAAAGTGAACAGCTTATTAATATGGAGTTGTTTGTCTCGACTTGGCAACTTGGGAGTTTAGTTTTCTACTAGTATCCATTTGATTTGGGTCCATCTAAATCTCTCTCACCCATTAAAACTTTGTAGATCTACATATTGTAGAATAAGAAATTTGAAAGGGTTAGACATTTAGGATTTACCACCAAATTGGAACTTCAGAATCTCTTCAGCTTCCATTTCTGTGTCATGATAGCACTTCAGTTTTAGCTCTATAGGAACATATAATTCCTTGCATGTTTCCTAATTCCTATTATGGATGAGATATCTATTTCATAATTTATAAATTATGAAAAAGAAAAATGTTTAACAATTTGATGCAATACTTATGTAAAATTAGGCTATTAATAATAGAAAAAGAAAAAGAATGATGACAGACTTATGCTCTATATGCTGAAGTATGATTTTATATTTTATTTACGGGATGAGAAAACAGGAATCAAGTAATTAGGAACTGGCTTTGTTGTATGGGCAGTGGGAGCTTTCTGTTGATGCAATATAGATGAACTTGTAACTTGACTAGTTGTTGGACTGCTGTCCTAATAAGGAGAAGAGGAGATCACTGTAGTTAATTGAGCTGAATTATTTACTTGTAAACTGGCACGAAATTAGTTGCATGTGCTTGTTCTGTAACGTGAAATCAGGATCATATCCTTCTATTGGTTGACATTTATTTAACCTTGGTTTTTTGTTTTAAATTTAATTTCTCGATTTGTTGGTGCAGATCTTCATTGGTGGAATTTCAAAGACTCTATCTTCTGAAATGGTAATGACTTGTGTGATTTTTGTGCTTCTGTTGCCTTTTTTCTCTATCGTTCGATGGCTTCTATTTTGTGATTGTTGCCTTGAGAAGTTTTCAAAATTTTCCACCCACCAGTCAGCCTGTCTTCCCTCTCACTAACTTCGTTGCCTTGTCTCTTTGTTCAGTTATATCATTGTTCTTCTCTGATTAATGAAGTGACTATTTTTTTTCCCTCTCTAGATTATGGAGATTGCAAGCTCATTTGGACCATTGAAAGCATACCATTTTGAAAATAGTGATCATCAGAATGAGCCACATGCTTTTCTTGAGGTAATGTAGCTTGGTTGCTCTTGCTTGGCATTTGAGGTGGAATGGTCTTTGCTTAATGTTGCCAGGGCATCTTTGGTTATTTGTACATGTATATTGCTAGGAAGCACCAAACACTTCTAGGAGGTTAAAATACAAGTGTCGGACACTCTAGGGACATGCGAGGACACACACCAGACACTCCAAAATAAGTGTCCCTTCTTTTTGTAATATGGGAACACTTCGGGACACGGCCTCTAAGTTAATTAAGTAGAATAAAGGGTTTTATTTTTAATAATTTACAAAAAGGAGGGGTTAATATATGAAAAAATCAAATAAAACCTTGATAAAATAAAGAAATCAAAATCTAAAGAAAAAAGTATAGCAACCACCCATTTTTTGGTAGTTTAAATAGTTTGAAGTATTAAATGTTTCTTTTTGATGAATTAATGACTAATTATGCATGTTGTCCATGGTTTATAATGACTTATGAATGTTATTTATGACCTATATATATATATATATATATATATATATAGATATATATAAATTTAGGGTGCCCGCTGTACCCGTGTCGCACATTTGTTTAAAATTCCGCACAACCTACCTGTACGAGTACCGGTGCTTCCTTCAATATTTCCACTGTCTTTTATTCTTCATTTTTCATATATATTGTTTTTCTCTTCTTCCCTGAAGCTTCCAATAACTTGCATAAAACTTTTGATATCAGTATGTAGACCAATCAGTGACTTCCAGAGCATGTGCGGGTTTGAATGGTATGAAGTTGGGAGGTCAAGTGCTAACTGTACTTCAAGTTTATCCAAATGCATCAACTTTGGTATTACATGGCTTCCGACTCTTGTATAGAATTTTCATTAATTAGACTATCTATTGCATTTGAATGTGTGCTAAACTAAGAAAATACATATGCTAGGAAAGCAATGTAAACTCACAATTCAATGGGATCCCTGATCATGCCAAGTCACTTCTTGAGAATCCTACACAAGTTCTAAAGCTTAAAAATTTGGTATGGTATTTGCTACTGCTGTTAGTTATTTTGGGTAATCGGTACTATTTTTTCTTCCTATATTGTGTAACAACTTCTTAGTTGTCAAATTTAGATTATTATTTTCCTAAACTACCCTTTCTATCTTTTCTGGAAAATGAATTAGTTTGATCCAGAAAATCTCCTATCACTGTCTGAGACAGAAATTGAGGAAGTACTGGAAGATGTACGTCTAGAATGTGTAAGGTTTGAGAAAAAGAAAACCATTCTTCATTTGGATCTCTTGTCTGCAAAAATTTTAAACATGGCTAATCCCTCTGTCCTGCAGGTTTGGCTCTGTGAAATCTGTTAACATTGTCAAGCATGGTTCAACTCCCAGTTCCACTGTACAAGTATGTGAAGTAGATGACGATATGGAATTTGCTCGGTCTCGGAAGTTTGATGTAACAAATGCTAAAACAGACAGAGTTCAGGAAGCTACTAACCTTACGATTGCTAAAAGTAACGGTGTTGAGGACGAGTCCCGTCAATCAGGTCAAATTGAGGATGATACATCTCTTCAAAATCTACCTATCAAGAGCATTCCTGAATCTGAAGAACTTGCTAACGAGATGTCGAAAGATGAATCAGGCACTGCTGATGACAAGGTCATTGGAAATCTTCATACGAAGGATTCAAGTAAGGAAGGCAAAGTGCCCCTTGAAGTAGATTTGATTTTAGAGCCAGCGAGTGGAGATATAAAGGGAACTTTTGTAGATGACAAGGGCCACCAAGAGGAACAAGATTGTAATGTTGGCCACATTTTTGAGCCAGGTTGTGTTTTCGTCGAGTTTGGAAGAGCGGAAGCCTCATGTACAGCAGCCCATTGTTTGCATGGACGATTATTTGATAACCGCACTGTGATGGCAGGATACATTCCTCTTGATGTCTACCGGTCCAGATTTCCAAAATAAATCCTTGCATGATGCAACTGGTTGGTTTTTGTAACATGTATTGGTAGATGGGGAGGACAAGCTCTGCTAACCTAAGACTTGAAGGATGTAATCAAGTTCCATTCTATTTGTGATTTGTGAACTCTGAAACCAAATTTCATAGCTGCACTAGTCCGATTGCACCCCGATAACTCACAGCATATACCAGATGAGGCTTTAAAAAAATCATGCTAGAGCGAGATAATACTGTAACTCATTTGTAGGGTATTCTGATAGTTATTCACTTGCTATATTTTTCTTAAAAGAGACTTGTTGACAAACCTCTTTTTCTTGCGTTGTTATCAAATTATCTCCACAATCTTTGTTTGAAGTAGTCAGTAATGAGTTTATGCGTTTAATGTGAGTGCTGACTGTTTTCTGGTTACTTCTCTTTGCTGGAGGCAACCCGGCAATGTCATTTTGATTAAAGTCGAAAACTGTATGGAAATCAAATCGACTCATAAACGAGTGTATGAGAATGATGGAGGAGAGTGAAAAATTGCATCTCGTGAAGAGGTGATCAAACCTTAAAAGTCTTGAAAGATACCTAAATGAGGGGAATCTGATAGAGATGGTGGATAAAAACATATGATGAGATGCGGGTAGAGTAGCTTTTGTATGGTTATATACGGGTAACCGAAAAACATGAAAGATGACTCAAAATTCTACTACTTTTTTCTTATTACATCTTTGTGCCTAGCAATATATGAATTGTGTTTTTGTATTATGAATTTTAGGTTTTTTATGAATTCAGATTGTACGTTCGGTACTATGGAATCCGTATGTCCGGGTTTATGAAATACCATTGTGTTTGGATTTATAAATTTCATATTGTTCGAATTTTATAGTTGTCACTGCATTCAGATTTTATAAATATGGTTAAATTCAGATTCATCTGGTTTTTGTACTTTCGGTAGTTTATGTCTTTGACTGACATACATTCATATGTCCAGATTGAAATCTGGCAGAAAGTTTTTGAAATAATATGTTGCAGATTCTTATGATAAAGAAAAAGTTAAACTCTAAAAGGGCTTGAACCGAACATGAAGGGGGCATCTGACACCAAGCGTCCTATAGACGTAGGACTTGTACATTCCTATTTTAACTAAAGAGAGAGTCTTTTAGTTAAGCCGGGAAGTTCCTTCCTTATCAATGATCAGGTAAGTCGAATCATATGGAAAGGATTACCTAAACTCCTATATATAGACGTTTAAGTATACGCAAGCCGTAACTTAGAATTAGAGAGGGAAATATCAATATTTAGAGAATAAGGTCAAACTCAAGATAGATTTATATTTCTCTTATCCTGCTTAATTCGTAGACTGACTTGGACATCCTAGCGTCTACCTTATTTTGCAGGTCTCTCACATCCGGACTAGAGACGTTCAGATTCAGATTATAGATGTTTGGTCTCATACATTCGACTGTTACTTGGGATCAATTCATCTAGATCGAAGGACGTATGGTCGCTACCCGAAGCTCTACCCAATAATTTTTCACAAATTTATCATTGGTGCGACATAAGTTTAAAAATAAATTCAGTGATTTTACATTTTAACACTTTGAAGACTAATTTTTTCCCCACTAAATAGTACCCGTGATTTCGATGTTAGCAATAAAGGATTCTAGCGATACTGGTAAAGTTAGAACATTTTTTTCCAATCACTTTTCTCTACGTATTTCATTTTGTTATTTTTGACAGATAACCTTAGATTACTTCTTTTTGAAAGAACCTTAGATTACTTCTAGTTGCCATCTTTACTGTTTTTTTTTATTGATTGGGAGCATGTAATGGGTTCATTTCACCTATTATTTTGAAATTTCTCTATTCATGCATTTTTCTTTTAAAGAATGAATTATAGGAGGGAAAATTAATACGTAATGCATTAACCACATCATCAACTTCAACAGTGATGATGTCGAAATTTCTCAAATTTTAATAGTATTATTAAAAATTTCATTTTTATTCTAACAAGATATTTTACCTGTCATATGTACGTCAAGCTAATAATTTAATGTTACGTTACACCTCAACTAATAAAATATTAACACTCTATAATTAATATATAGTTAATTATTTATATAAAATTTGAGAGACTAAAATATAAACTCTAAACCCTAAAATATATGATCGATTTGATGCGCGGATGACATGGTACGTCGAGCAAATAGTACAAATGCTATTTGCTAACATTGAAACCACATGTACCGTTTTATTAGAAATGTAGTTATTTTTATATATGTGTAAAATAAATAAATAAATAAATAAATAGGTTGTAGCATTTATTAGGATTAGACTAAAATAAGGGTAAAATGGAATTGGTTGGGTTAGTGTTGGCGTATACACAAGAATTGAAGAAGAGAAGATGAGCCAAACTCGTAACTAACTATTTTATCAACTTCACTACCTATTTTTAACTCATTTTACATGAGCCAAGTCTGTATTGAAATTGATTGAAAAATGAGAGAAACACAAGAGACTCCATTGTTGCATACACAGATTTCTCTCAAAAGAACTGGTTTGCTTTCTGTTCTCTTATTTCATCCTTCAATTGCTTTTACATATCTTATATTCTAATTAATTTGGAAGTGTTGGCTTGGCTGGCAGGGAGTGTATGGACAGCAGTGGCACATATAATAACAGGAGTTATAGGGTCAGGAGTGCTATCACTGGGATGGAGTGTAGCTCAGCTTGGCTGGATCGCAGGCCCATTGATGATCATCTTCTTTGCATTAATCACCCTTTTTTCAACATACCTTCTATGCGACTCGTACCGTTTTCCTGATCCTGAATATGGTCCTGGAAGAAATCCTTCTTATCTTCTGGCTGTTGATGCATCTTTAGGTATTTATTCCTTCCTCTTTCTTTTTTTATATATTTTTCATCTTCGTAAAGAAAGACTTAATTCACCCTAAACGAGAATATGTTTAGAAAGGCGAGGATTGTTACGTAAATAAAGGTTTAACTCACTTTAAAACGTAACTCAAATATATGTTTTTTTTTTTGTTGTTGAATACAATTGTGGAACAAAAACTAAAATGGGAAGGAGGGGGTTGAATGGTTGGTAGAAACATAAACTTGGAATGGTAGAACACCTACCTGCATCTATGTGTCTTTTTCATAAATCAATTAAATATGTGTCTAATTAAAATGTCCTTTTCCATATTATATATATGTGCTACATTCTATGCCATGAAATTAATTAAAATGTGTCTACATACATTTACATAGTATTCTTTTTTAAATTTATTTCTAATCTATAACCCAACATAGCTTTAGACATTTACTGTGATGTTCAATCAAGTCATGATTTATTACGTACTTAAATAACTATAATCATGCATCCATTTCATTTTCTAAATATATAACTGTTAATCATTGTAAAAACAGTATAACTCAGTTAGTACGTCTTTGAATACGCAAGTTTAAACCAATTTCCTTGGAAAAAAAAATTAAATAAATAAAATCATGTAATGAGTTAATTAATTAATCCATGCCTAGAATCCAATTTTGAGATTCTTGTATCCCAAATTAATTAATGTTGTGCATTTAAAGAATTGTCTTAGTCCTAGTTATTTTTTATATATATAAAAATCCATTATATTTGTTAGCGGGCGGGTTCTCTATTATAAAAATCCATCAATTCTTTTTCAATGACAAATTGTAAACAAAATTATTTTTATTTTAATTGGAAAAGTGTGAAAATAATTAGTACAGTAGGTATTAGTTTTGTTGAGATCCTAGTAGATTCAGATTATATATATAATAAGATTCGTCAAAGTCACATCTTGCAATCGTCAGGGTTTGGCAACAAATCCATTATGTTGGTGTGTGAAACAAATACAAGTATTCCAATAAATAAATAATTCATTTTTGGACCCATCAATAATTAGACATTCACAATTATTATACACAACATAATTCCGATTATTAAATAACTAAACCGAAATTATGCTAAATTAAATCAAGTTGATTGGATTAAAATACTTTCACTAGACAACCAAGAGCCAATTTATTCTTAACATTATAAATGGTAACTTAAATTATATATAGTTTTGAATCTTGTTATCTCCACTCTACTATTAATAGCAAATCAGTGACACGTGCGTACACGTAAAAAAAAAATTAGAACTTTGAATAAATTTATCGTGTGTATATATGTCTTTAATCCAGTACAAAATGCGAGATATTTTTTTATTTTATTTTTTCATGTGCGTACACATGTTTTTAATCGGTTACTAATAATTGATGACATGATGCACACACGAAGTGGAGATAACGAGATTCATGACTACATAGGATACTCCATTAATAGTGATGGAAATTAACTAACTTTCAAACTTCAGGGGTAAATAGGCTAAAATTGCAAACATTAGAGGTATAATTGTGTCATTTTATGATGTTATGGATAAAATTGATCCTAAAGGTCCACGTTTTTATAACTTATCCCTAGTAAATATATCTGCCAACTGATTTGTGACGCGCCTTGAGCTGGTGCTCAACAAACTGACTTTAGGAACAAGTGTATCTTGTTATATATAATAATCTGAGAAGTCCAATTATCAAATCCACGAGAATTATTTGCAAATATCGAATGTAATAGGCTTTTTTTTTTTGTTATCTAAGCAACTCAATAACGTGAAAATTTTGGTTTTCTAAGTTATAAACTACTCCTACTCCTAATTAGTGAGACAGAAGTAGTATTTCATGCTTCACGAAGTAGCATTAACATAGTATTAATCTGATTAAGCTTTATATGTATCAATTTAAGCCAAATCTCCCGAGCCAATACTTGTATTCAAATGATCTGCAAGAGAATCCTTTGAGTCATAAATACTACGCCAAACATAGCTTAGATTTCGTCATAGTTCTTCCCAAAGAAAAAAAACTATGAAAAAAATATTTAGCTTGTAAGACTCGTTACATCATGGAAGAAGGATTTTTGAGCAAACGCCAACCTAGTTTCATTAAAAGAGCGAGATTGAATAGACGAGCGTCATGAACTCCCACAACGCCTTTACACTTTGAAAGACATAAATGTTTTCTAGATAACCAATGAATTTCACGATTTTGAGATTGACCTTTCCACTTGAATCTTTCCATGGAAGAGGTATTTTTTATAGAACACAATCATTGAAGGAGAACCCATGACTCATGACGTCAATTTTCATCAGAAAACCCATAGAACCTCCTGAAACCTCCTAAAACGAAAAGTGGTCACATTTTTCATATTCAGAACCACAACTATATGGTTATTAGGGGTAAACTACACCAATGGTACCTGAACTTTACATAGTTTACACTTTGGTACCTAGATTACATTTTGTCCCAAAATATACCTGAAGTAACGATGACCGGACAATTTAGTATATTTTTACCGGTTATGACTGGTCAACGCGAGTTTCATGAGTTAATTACATTAATGGTACCCGAACTTTACCATAATTCGCACTTCGGTACCTGGATTTTATTTTATCCTAAAAACATAACACAAGTAAAGGTGACTGAAAGTTTAGTTCATTTGATCGGTTAGTGACCGGGTAACATGAACTAAACATTGAGACTCACCATACACTCAATTAACATAAAATTATAATACTGTTATAATTTTATGTTAATTGAGTGTATGATTGGTTTCAATTTTTAATTTAAAATGGTCAAACTCGGGTTGATCAATCACTGATCGGTCAAATATACTAAAATATTGAGTCATCTTTACTTGAAGTGTATTTTTTGGACAAAATGAAATCTAGGTACCAAAATGTGAATTCGGGTAAAGTTCAGGTACCATCAGTGTAATTTACTCATCAAAATCGGATTTGACCGGCCATTAACCGGTAAAATATACTTAATTGTCCGGTCATCGTTACTTTGGGTATATTTTTGAGACAAAATGTAATCTAGGTACCAAAGTGCGAATTATGGTAAAGTTCATGTACCATTGGTGTAATTTACTCTGGTTATTAGAGAAACTCTACGATCAACAAAAGCTTTATTCTTCTAAAGAAAAGATAATCCACTACTACGACTCCAACAATCCAGCGTGAAACAACCCTCAAAATAAGTTGTAGTTTCATCATCCTTTCCCTTATAGTTACATTAAGCATATAATTCTCTTTTCAAACTATAAAAAATATTCTGAAATACTGTTGGAATTTCAGACTTAATAAAAGAGAATGAATGAGATGATTTGATAACAACTCAATTTGTTGTGAAAAGCGTACATATTATTGAGTTTAAATACATCAGGAACAGTTACAGAATAACTGTTGAATAACCACTTCCTACAAATCAGTAAATTAATAACCACTTCAGCAACTGACTAAATCAAACTTACAGAAGAAGATATTCTAAACATAATATAAAAATAATGTAGCAGTTACTAAAGCATAAATTCAACACTCCTCCTTGCTTTGGTTGCTGCAAACTCTAAGCTTTTCTCTAAGAAACTCAAACTTGCTCTTTGGCAATGGCTTGGTGAATATGTCTTGCCAGTTGGAGATCAGTCTGGCAATACTTCAACTTAACAGATCCTTCCTTTTGCACATCTCTGAGAAAGAACAACTTGATATTAAAATGTTTTGTTTTCCGATGAAATACAGGATTATTTGAGATGGCAATAGCAGCTTGATTATCTACAAACACTTCTGTGCTTTCTTTTTGTTCCAATTTTAGATCAACCATTAACTTTCTAAGCCACAAAGCTTGATTCGCAGCTGCAGTTGCTGCTATGAACTCTGCCTCAGCAGTTGATTGTGCAACTATCTCCTGCTTCTTACAACACCAAGAAAACATCCCGAAACCCAAATTAAGGTGCTCTTCATATCTTCAGAACCACCATGATCACTATCAGAATATCCCTGCAAAACACAGTTCTGACTTGCACAAAACTTAACTCCAAAATCAAGTGTTCATTTGACATATCTCATCACTCTTTTTGCAGCGGTAAGATAAGTTTCAGTTGCAAAATGACAAAATCTTGATAATACACTAACAACATGCAAAATATCAGGTCTAGTTGCTGTTAAATACATTAGACAACCAACCATTCTTCTATAAAGAGTCTCATCCACCTTTTCAGTTTCATCATCCTTGCTAAACTTCTGGGTTCTACACATTGGAGTGGGCATTTCCCTACAATCTTCCATTCTGAATTTTTTCAGAACCTCCCTTGCATACTTCTTTTGACAGACAAAAATGTTGTTTGGATTTTGCTTCACTTCCATTCCAAGAAAGTAAGCCATCTCTCCCAAATCAGTCATCTCAAAACTTTTTTACATATCCTGTTTAAATTCTTCAACAAGACTGACATTGCTACCTGTAACTAGCAAGTCATCAACATACAAAGTAACAACCACAAAGTCAATTTCATCACCTTTAATGTAGAGGGTAACTTCACTGACGCTTTTTTCGAAACCCAGCTTCATCAAATGCTCGTCAATTCTGCAGTACCATGCTCTAGGTGCGTGCTTCAACCCATATAAAGCTTTTTTCAGTAGATAAACCTTATCGTCATGCTCCTTTATTGTAAACCCATCAGGCTGTTTTACATATATCTCCTCCTCAAACAAGCCATTCAAAAATGCAGATTTAACATCAAGTTGATACACCTTCCAACCTTTTTGTGCAGCCATAGCAAGTAGCAATCTGATTGTATCTAGCCTGGCAATAGGAGCAAATGTGTCAGAAAAATCCACTCCATAAATTTGAGCATACCCCTTAACAACAAGTTTGGCCTTGTGCTTGTTTATGGAGCCATCATGATTCAATTTTGTTTTGAACACCCATTTTACACCTATCACTTTTCTGTCTTCATGCTTTTTCACCAATTACCAATCTGATTTTTCTCAATCATCCTCAGCTCTTCCTTCATAGCAGCTACCCACTTAGGATCTTTCCTTGCTTCCCAAAAATCTGATGGTTCAAGAACAACAACATTACACCTTTGGTAAATATCAGAAAGTGATCGTGTACCTCTAATGGGACTATCATCAACTAATTCATCTTCATTGAAGTGAATAGTTGAAACTTGAGTCAGAATTGAAATTGATTGCTCCCATTTCCAATTCCATTCTTCATTCTCCATAAAATGCACATCTCTACTTATTAGAATTTTCCTTAAATGTGGTTGGAAAACTCTATAAGCTTTGGAGATTGTACTGTACACCACCAAAAATTCTAGCTTCTGCCTTGCTATCAAGCTTTTCTCGTTTTATCTGTGGCACATAGACAAAACACAAACAGCCAAAAATCTTGAAATTTTTCAAAGATGGTTTATGCCCATACCAGGTTTCAAATGGAGTCTTTCCTTCCACCGCTTTTGTTGGAAGTCTGTTAAGAAGAAACATTGCAGTATGTGCATCTTCAGCCCAATACTCTTTTGGCAAGTTCTTCTCATACAATAAGCACCTCGCCATCTCCATTATTGTGCGATTTTTCCGCTCACTAACCCCATTTTATTGTGGAGTGTACGAAGCTGTAAGTTGATGTTCGATGCCCGATTCTTCACAGAATTGATCAAACTGCTTAGAAGTGTATTCTTTGCCATTATTAGACCTCACAATTTGAATCTTGCACCCACTTTGAGTTTCAACCCACTGCTTGAACTTCCAAAATACACCAGCAACCTCTGACTTGAATTTGAGGAAATAAATCCAGCACATCCTGGAAAAATCATCAATAAAGATTAAAAAATATTTACTCCCATTAGAAGAATGAGTTCTATGAGGTCCTGCTACATCTGTGTGTATGAGTTGCAAATTTTTTTCAGCCCTCCAAGTTGATTGCTGGAAAGGAAGTCTTGTTTGCTTCCCTTGATGACAAGCTCTGCAATCTGGAATTTCAGATTCAAGGTGTGGTAATCCTTGAACCAGCTCTTTTCTTTGCAAATTCACAACAGCAGCATGATTGAAATGCCCAAGTCTTTTTTGCCAGACTTCTGAATTAATTTGTGTTGCAGTAAACACTATTTGCTCCTCCTTCAATGGATTCAATGCAAAAGCTCTTGCCTTTCATCTTCACTTTGAAGACATCTTTATCCGCTGAATCCTTTATGATGCAGTGATTTGTTTCAAATAAAACTTTGAAACCCTTCTCAAGAAGTTGGCCAACACTCAACAAATTCTGACTTATGTTAGGCACAAATAATACATCTTTGATTATTTTTGTACCTAAAGTGCTCTTAATAGCTACTGTACCTTTTCCCTTCACTGGAATGTATTCTCCATTTCCAATTTTGGACTTTGGAAACTGCTAATGTATCTAGCTCTTTGAACAAAGCACGATCATAAGTCATATGGTTCGTACATCCGCTATCTACAAGTTAATTATCACTTGAATTTCCAGCAGCAAAACATGAAGCCACAAAAAGATACTCCTCTTCTTATTGATTATCACTTTTGTTGAGTGTTGCTTTTGCAGATCTTTTGATGATGTCCTATCTTTTTGGCACTTCTCACATTGTTGATCTGGTCTTCTCCAACATTTAAAAGGTGGATGACCTTTCTTCCCACAATGATGACAAGGAGGAAAGTCAGAGTTAGTTCTTCCATTGGTGTTAGAAGAATCTGAAACTTCCTTCTTATTCTTCTTGTACTTCTTCCCTTTTTCTCCCTAACTGGATTGACCCTTTGCAAATAATGCACCTTCAACAAAATTCTCAGACCTCAAAAGTCTCCTCTGCTCTTGTGCCTGCAAAGCATTCAATAACTCTGCCAAACTAATTTTTGACAGATCCTTAGTGTTTTCCAGAGAAGAAATGGTTGCCTCAAACCTTTCAGGAACAGTCACAAGAAGCTTTTGAACTAATCTAGAATCAGAAAATTCAGTACCAAGTAATCTTACTTTGTTAGCAATGTTAAGCAATTTGTCTAAATACTCTTTGACAGTTTCTAAATCCTTCATCTTTTGAAATTCAAATTCTCTGATCAAGTTAAGAGCCTTCATTCCCTTGATCTTCTCATCTCCTTCAAATTCCTTCTTCAAGAAATTCCAGACTTCAAAAGTTGATTTCATTGTCATGATTCTGATAAAGATACCAGATGAGACTGCAGCAAATAATGTAGCTATGGCCTTAGTGTCACGAGTTTATTTTTCCAACCCGTGCGGCACTTAGACGCTCGCTATCAAAGTCGCTAAGTAAGCCTAATTTTCGTATGTAAGAACAAAATAGGCTGAATGGACGTAATGAGTTTGGGAGAATGAAAGGGACAAGAGAGTTTTGCAAAGAAAGCTTTTGTATTGCTTTAGACTTTCTTGATTTCTTCTCTTTGTGATTTTTGATCTGTGCCATAGTTGGATTCTCGGACAATGGAGGAACTTCGTATTCCTCTTCAACAGCTTCCCAGAGATCATTAGCCTCTAGATGTGCCTCCATCCTTGCTGCCCAAATATGAAAGCCTTCACCATTGAAAACAGGCGGTGCTAATGCAGTAAATGGAGTTTCTGATGAATCCATAAAAGAATAAGAGAAAAAGAAATAAGAACAAATTCACAAATCCCTCAAGAAGAGAGCTTCAGACCTAATAAAAGAGAATGAATGAGATGATTTGATAACAACTCAATTTGTTGTGAAAAGCGTATATATTATTGATCTGATACTGAGTTTAAATACAACAGGAACAGTTACAGAATAACTGTTGAATAACCACTTCCTACAAATCAGTGAATTAATAACTACTTCAGCAACTAACTAAATCAAACTTACAGAAGAGATATTCTAAACATAATACAAAAATAATGTAGCAGTTACTAAAGCATAAATTCAACAAATACAAATGAAATAGGTCATGTCGACCCCGAATCATTTCGAGACTAAGGCTTTATTCTTGATGTACAATGAAATAGGTCATGAATTTTTAATTTAGTTTGATGTTCATATTTTCCCATCACAATTATAATTAATGAATTACTTAATGTGTCAAATTGAAATCGAAAGGATTAATGTGTTGAAAATTGAAAAATGAAATAGGGATTTGAGGATATTTTGTCAGATATTAATTATAACAAAAAATGCATTGATGGATTAATTTCAGGTAAGAAAGCATCGTGGATATGTGGTATCTTCGTAGAAATAAGCTTATATGGGGTGGGAATAGCTTATACCATTACAACTGCTATCAGTGTGAGGTATATTTTACTTTTCTTTTTTAGAACACAAAAAAAAATATTCAAGTTTTTTTAACTTATATTATTTTATTCAAAAGGTCTTTGATAAATTGTTTTATTCCATTGAGTTTCTTGGTTTTTTTTATTTTATATATCAGACCCTTGATCCATTATATTACCACATTAATTAAGCCTATAAACTTTCACTGTTTTATTCATAAGTCTTTCATTAATCCTTTTTTACATTAACTAGCCTTGCATTATCAGTTCCGATATGATTACGCTCCACTTCTGTGGTGACATTATAGTAGAAAGCTTAAAATGAACTGCCAATGGATCGACTTTGCATTTCGTCATATCAAACCTCTTAAGGACTTTCTCAATATACCTTTCATGGTTAAGTTATAACTTTCCAGCTACCATGTCATTGACAATCTCCAGACCCAAGATTCTTTTGGCTCCACCCAAGTATTTCATCTTAAATTCAATTTAATAGATTTTTCAGCTTACAAATTTCAGACAGATGTTTACAAGCAATGAGCATATCGTCAACATATAATAACAGATAGATGAAAGGAATATCCAACCCTCTTCAGATAGACACAACTATCATAAGATGATCTCGTGCAACCATATGACAACATAAAAGAATCAAACCTCTTATACAATTGCCTCGGTGACTACTTTATTTGTAAAAATATTTCTTCAACAAGCATACATTATCTTCCTTTTCTTTAGCCTTAAACCCACTATGTCGTTGCCTACAAATCTTCCCCTTTAACTCTCTATGCAAGAAATATGTCTTGATATCCAGTTTCTCCAACTCGAAGTCATTCATACCAACATGAGACAATAAAGCAAGAATTATTGTGTGTTTTACTAGCGATGAGAAAACGTCATAGAAGTCTACCCTGACAACTTGATTGAAGCCTTGTGCCACAAGCCTTGCCTTCTAGTGTGTGTTGTCCACACCAGGAATACCGTGTTTCTTCTTATATACTCGTTTACAGCCGATATTTCCTTACCTTTGGGTGCTAGAACTATATTCCATATGTCATTCTAGTGAAGGGATTGGATGTTTTCCATAGCAACCAACCATTTTTCAAAATCAATTGACCTGATTGCCTTATTAAAGGAACTTGGATCACCATCTGACTCTACTTTACTTGAAATAGTAATGTATGAAACTTAATTTTCATTGCCACATTGGTGGATGTATCTTTGTGCTTGATCTTTTCTTAGAAATACATACAAACATTGTATTGCATTGGATACTCACATCACAACTAACTCAACTTATTAGTAACAAGTTCCCCAAATGTTGGTGTGTTGGGTGACATTTCAAGAGACGGAGGAATTACCTCTAACTCAATCAATTTGCCAGTTATTTCATAAGGACTTGCCTTACTAGAAATAAAACCTTCCCCTCTTGGACGTATCTGTTGGAAATTAGGCTAAGGTATAGCAGCAGAAATATAAAATTTTTAACCTATTTCCATTTAACCACAAGATCCGTTAACCGTTATTTCATATAAAGAAGGATAAGAAGAAATACATTTTAGAAGTTCTATCTACCGTTGCAAACGAAGTGCCCACAACTTCAAAAGAGATAGAAACTGTCTACCAATCTTCCCCTATCCGAAACAGATCTTCCAGACCTCCGAACGACAATCCCTTCGGTGGAAACGTGGAAGAATATGTCTAGAAGCTCATGTCCAAAAATCGCGATGATCCGACGGTTCAATCTCTGGGAATCTGCGAAATCGTGAACTGACCTGATGTAGGAGTAGTAAAACGAATTTCTCCCTTTTGTTTGTTTTTCTTCTTCGAGTTCCCAAACACGAAATAAAACACGGGAAGATTAATTTAGTATCAACCGTTGAATAGCAACCAAAGTAGATTGCCTCTAACTAATCAACACAAGATCAAGGATAAAAGAAATAGATGAAAATTAATTGATCAAACGAAGCCGTAGAGAAATCTCGTCCTCGAACTAGGGGTGTCGAATTTTCTCTCTCTTGGACTAGGTGAATTTTGAAAATCACAAGTAGGGTATGGCTTGCTTGGATTTCGAAAATCTCAAGGGAAAGGGTATTTATAATCTCTTGTATCTAATCCCTAGTTAGATAGAATTAGGTTACTGAATAGGAATTCCATTCGGAATAGAATTCCTAATTATTATCTCACTATATATCTAATACATTAAGGATAATAATGATAACCTTATTGGATAATAATATGAGTATATTAATCTAATTAAAACTCCTAACTTAATTATCTCTTAATTAATTTAATTCATATTCCTAATCTAATTAGGATTAACAAAATCAAATTAATTATTCATGTATATCACTACATGAATTTCGACCCCCTTATGTCCATGGGCCTTATTGGGCTCAATTGGGCTTCTATCAATTAATTAACATCTATCTCTCTTTTAGGTTCCAAGTCTTATGTGTGATCCATTAGGTTCTTATTGCTTCTAGCCGTATGCAACGTTATTAAATTAATTTTTAAAGAATTACATTTAATCTTTGCATAACGGAATGATGTACAGAGTATGTGATTAGCAAGTCCGTAATCATTCCCCCAGAGCTATAAGAAGACAGGTTGATTCTGTCGTTAACCTTTCCGTATTAGTTACAGTATAATTCGATCCTTTATCAACTACATCCTTGAACTGAATCTTGTGACTATGGGTGATGTCAAGTCACATATAGCGAGACGTTCATTTTACTTGTACAGGCCGAGTCAACTCAAAAAGATAGGTTAAGTGAAATCTGTATTTCTTACTCTTAAGCTATCACCTTGCAAGGATTTATATTCGAGTCTTCCACAAGCGATCCATGGATGTATCTCCCATTTATCGGGAGTGATAAATGCTCAATCCAATATATAACGACTCCACAATCCCTTCCTGTGATACCCAACGTCTACTGTTCACACCCCAGAGTCATCTCTGTTAAGGATCGTGTTACACCAGAGTCAAAGCATCACATTCCGTAATCCAGAATACCAATTAATATTCCTTTGAGTCTGAGGATTAGTTATACCTATTAATACCAATGAGATGAACAGGTGACAAGGATGAATCTACCCATCCTGTTATCTCAAATCGGATCCCCAATCCTAATGAACAACGTTTCATCGGATCTATGTAACTGTCCAGATATCTGTATATATGAAGCTTGTGAGATCAGCTTTCTGTCGGACAGAAGACATTGTTACATACAAGTCTCAACAGTGATATGTCAATCCCAAACATATCACTTGACTTAGGGTTGTTTTAAGTTTATCAGTTTACTATAAAGTTTTGTCTCACTTCATGCTTGTATGAACACTTTATAATCACTTTAAATAAACTTACGGATTTCCTTTTATTAGACTTTATTTAGTGCTTAAAAGGGATTGCTTTTATATAGTTATAAAACATATATCTCATTAAACAAATGATATAAAGAACAATTCATTTACATTAAGTTTGTATCCTAGAACAATTGTCTATAGGACACTAAACCCCAACAGTATCATAATTAACTCATGAAATTTTACATCCCATACTTATTACAAATTTCTTTGAAATAAGACACTGAAGTTTATAATCCTTGACCCAAAAACCATAACCAATCAATACATTTTCTAGCTCTGTGTGTCGATTTGTTGCCATTATTGACATATATATAGTGGACAACCAAAGACTTTTAAATTAAAAAATCATAAGGATTTTCAAACCACACCTCCTCGGCAGTTTTCATGTTAAGGGATGCATGTGAAAATTAGTTCACAAGATAGCAAGCTATATCAGAAATGAATGATTGCCATATTCACGCGTTCAACAATGTCATTCTGTTGTGGTTGGTAAGTGCATGTATGGTGCTTAACTATTCCTTCATTCTCATATAATTGATTAAATTCACCAGAAACAAATTCAAGACCATTGTCTGCCTTTAGACATTTTATTTCCCTCCCAATTTATTTCTCAATCATGGTTTTTGACAGTTTGAATTTTTTAAACACACCATTCTTACTTGCAACAAACCTAACACCATCAATGGATGGCTCCCTTGATGGACTAATGAATTGGAACGAATGGACGGCTTGTGCAGTATTTTCAATATTTTTATCTTTTTCATTCATCTAATTTTTTCTCCTAAATCAATTGGCCCTTATACGCCCATTTTTACTGCAGAAGTGACAAAATTAGGTTCTTATGAGACCTAGAATGAGATATACCTTTCCCTTTGTTATTACTTGAACCCCTCTAAGAAGTTCTTCCACGAACTACAAAACCCTGGTTCATATACTCTGTAGTAATTAACTTTTAAGAGTTTGGAACCAACATAAACTTCTATTGAACTTCAGAAAATTTATACAGCAATACAAACATCAGTTACAACTGACTTCCATAACTTCTCCTAAACATAAGCAATAAGTGAATAACTTCTCCTGAATTCAAATAATTAAATAAAACATTGTCTGCTAATAAATTAACTAAGGCATGTTTCCAACAAACTCCTCATTGCCTTAGTATTTACAAACACCCAACTTGTTTCTCAAATATTCGAATCTTCCTTTTGGAAGAGCTTTGGTCAGCACATCTGCAATCTGCTCCTCTGTTTTGCAATAAATCAGCTTGACTTCACCATCTTTCTGCTTTTCTCTCAAGTGATAGTGTTTGATGTTGAAATGCTTTGTTTTCCCATGGAAAATGGGATCTTTAGAGATTGCAATAGCTGCTTGATTGTCTACAAATATCTCTGTTGGCTGAAACTGCTTCATGTCTAAATCTGCTAAGCGTATTTTGATCAAATCTCAACACTCCCTCTTGATTCAAAGTTTGTTTTGATGATGTACTTCCCATCACCATTCTAGAATTGGAGCACTTCTCTCCAAATGCTTCATATTGGTGCACATCTCACCAATTTCAAAACAATGTTTCTTCTTCTTCTTCTTCGGCAACATGTGTCAACTTGACACTTTCTTCAGACTTGGTTGTACAATTCTTTTAAATATGTCCAAACCTTTTGCACTTGTGACACTGAGGCTTCCCTTTGTGCCAGCAATCGTCTTCATGGTGACCGGGCTTGCTACAGATAGCACATTTGGACTGAGCTTTTCCTTTTGAAGATGAACCATTTGCCATATAAGCACCTTCAACTACTTGTTGGGTTCCTTCTTTTCTTAAACTTCTTCTTTGCTCTTGTGCATGTAGAGCATTGATTAATTCAGACAAGGAAATTTGACTGATATCTCTGGAATCTTCCAGAGATGAAATTTTTGCCTCAAATCTTTCGAGCAAACTTACAAGCACCTTCTCTACGATTCGGCTACCGGGTATATCTTCTCCCATCAATCGGATTTTATTTATCACCGTCATTAGTTTATCAGAAAACTCTTGTAGAGTCTCCTTTTCTTCCATTCTCAAAATCTCGAAATCTCTTTTGAGATTTAACAATTGCATTCTTCTTGTTCTATCATTGCCATGATAGAGACCCTTCAAACTTGCTTGGCAGTTTCGCAGCCCATAATTCTGGAAAAATGGACTCAGCAACACCGGCATGGATTTGAGACAAGGCTCTTGGACCTTTCGTTTCTTCGTCTTCATGAGCTCGAATTTGATTGAGTGTCGGATTGTTTCCAAGAGGTTGTATTTCCCTCTCAGTTTCAACCCACTCCCATAAGCCAATACCTTTCAAGTGGGTTTTCATTTTGATTGCCCAAACTTGATAATTTTCTCCATCAAAGATTGGAGGTGAAAGATTTGATGGATTATTTGTTACCATCTTTCTCCCTCTCACTCACAAGTCCCTCAAGATAAAAAAGGCTCTGATACCAATTTGTAGTAATTAACTTTTAAGAGTTTGGAACCAATACAAACTTCTATTGAACTTCAGGAAATTTATACAGCAATACAAACATCGGTTACAACTGACTTCCATAACTTCTCCTAAACATAAGCAATATCTGAATAACTTCTCCTAAATTCAAATAATTAAATAAAACATTCAAAGGTAAAATCTTCCATGCCATACAACAAAATCTCCCTAAAAACTTATATGAACGTGGCAACAAGAATAACCTTTTGTTTTGTTTTATTTTTCTCTGTTTTGTCACTTTTTCCCCTAAAAACTGATTATATAAAATTGTTGAGATTGAAGGGCAATACAGAAATCAAACTGTTACCATAGAGAAGGACATGAAGCTGCATGTGAATATTCAGACAGCTTATACATGCTAATATTTGGAGCAGCACAAATCATTCTCTCTCAGATACCAGATTTCCATGAAATGCAATGGCTTTCAATACTTGCTGCTGTCATGTCCTTTGCCTACTCCTCTATGGGATTCGCCCTCGGCGTCGCACAAGTTGCAGAAAATGGATACATAATGGGCAGCATAACTGGAGTTTCAGCTGCCACCACAACAGATAAAATCTGGAATATATCTCAAGCAATAGGAGACATTGCTTTTGCATTTCCATATTCTGTAATTCTTCTTGAGATTCAAGACACCTTAAAATCACCACCACCAGAAAACAAGACTATGAAGAAAGCATCCACAATAGCTCTCATTTTGACCACTTTTTTCTATCTATGCTGTGGAGGATTTGGATATGCAGCTTTTGGACAAGATACTCCTGGGAATCTCTTGACAGGTTTCGGGTTTTACGAGCCTTATTGGCTTATTGATTTCGCTAATGCTTGCATTGTTCTTCATCTCCTTGGAGGCTACCAGGTACGAATTTATTAGAGATTAATATAAGATATATGATTGAGCCTTAACTATCAGCTTGAGCTGTAGGCTAAAACGGTTCCATGATATGGTATCCTGTTGTGCAGGCTGCAAGCCCAAGGGGCATTTGCGTGTGGGGGTGTATCAGAGATTAATATAAGATATATAATTGGACCTTAACTATCAACTCAAACTTTTAGTTCAAACGGTTCCATGACATAATTGATTAAAATTTTGAAAAAATGATTAAACTTTTGAGTTAAACGGTTTCTGTATGCATTTGACAGGTTTACAGTCAGCCAGTGTTTGCTACTATTGAGAAATGGTATGCACGTAGATATCCAGAAAACGAGTTTATAAATAAGGAATATAGCTTGAAACTCCCATTGTTTCCAGCTTTTAGATTGAACTCGTTCAGGCTGTGTTTTAGAACGGCGTACGTGGTGTCGACCACCGCGATTGCGATGGTATTTCCTTACTTCAACGAGGTGATAGGGTTGATGGGAGCATTGAATTTCTGGCCCTTGACAATATATTTTCCAGTTAGAATGTATTTGAGGCAGAGGAAGATTGAAGCATGGACAGTTAAGTGGGTTATGTTACAAGTTTTTAGTATTGTGGTATTTTGTGTGGCTGCTTTTGCTTTGGTTGGATCAGTTGAAGGGGTTATTAGTGCAAAACTAAGCTAATTTATTTATCAATGAAAAAGAAGAGGAAATGAAGGAAACATTCATCAAGAATTTATCTTTTTTAGTGGCTTGCTAGTACATTTATTTATATGGAATAGTATGTACCAATGTAGTTCTTAGTTACTCCCTTTATCTCATAAAAATGTATATACACGCTGAACAAAAAAAAAATTAAATATTATCGATATTTTTCTTATATATCCTCAATTAATAAAGTATTTTAATAACTAAAATACTTAATTCATTCTGTATTTAGTAATTTTAAACCATAATAAATAAAGGGTACCGGTGAATGTGATGATTTTTTTGTGGTTAAAAGAGGAGTTATATACATATGAGAAATAGGTTTTATATATATGTACATATATACCGGGGAGTAATTCACGTATACTCAAAAGAACATTAAATTGTCACCATTGTAGTAATTGAGATTTTGTTTTTTTAATGAAAGATTGGGACGCGATTAAGAGGTTAGACATCCCAACTAGGTTGGCACCCCTAACGCACTTAATCAACCCTGAATATTATTAATAAAAAAAAGAAAATTACAAGAGGGGGAGAAAATTAAAGGAAACGAATATGAGCAACATTACAAAGGTAATCGAAAACATGAAATTGACAAAAATAAGGCGCAGAGTGCCACCAGTGGAGCGCTGACGCAGATTTGCCAAAACAGGCAAGACGATCCGCAGCTTGATTACCTTCCCTGAAGATATGAGTGATTTTGCAGTTCATAGACGAACAACGTGATAAGCAGCTTAACCATTCTTGCTTAATCCTCCATGGAACCGCAGTAGATTTTTCACTTAGCAACTTAACCGCATATGCCGAGTCCGATTCAATCCACAAATTGTGCCAGCCTCTTTCCCAGGCAGCTTCAATAGCAAAGGCGATCGCCATCAGTTCAGCCGTATGAGCATAAGAATCGGCAATGGGAAAGGCGAAACAACCCATTACAAAACCTCTTCCGTTTCTGAAAATCCCCCCAGCGCCAGCGATGCTAGGAGCACCCTCAGCAGCCCCATCGGTGTTAACCTTAATCCAGTCTGTCGGGGGCAGACACCAGCGCACCGTAATGAAGTCCGGTTCCGGAGGTGGCCTGACCCGAGACGTTGAAGAGGAGGTCCATTTAGGCTCATGGAAGAGGAAGAAGAGACGGTTCAGAAGAACTTGGATTGAAGGGAGTTCGTTTTCAAACACAGCCAGGTTCCTGATATGCCAAATATACCAAACCGTAGTAACCGTCGCCAAGTTCCACAAGCTGCGTTTCTTCGATCGGAAGCCAACCGCTCTAATAACACTAAATAAAGCCTCAAAATTAGTCATAAAGCAGAGAGTAACCGCAAAGTTATTAAAGACCATCGCCCAAAGACGTCTCGCAATCCAACACGTAACAAAAAGATGATCCAAAGTCTCGATATTGCAATTACACAAGGCACATCTCGAAGCAAGAGAGAAGCCGCGTACCTGAAGATTAGCCTGAACCGAAATTTTCCCATGAATTACCAGCCAGCAGGCAAACGAACGTCGATGAGGGACAAATGCATTCCAGATAAAGCGATTCCAAGGAACCGCCGGCGAAACAGAGCGGAGCGAGCTATACATGGATTTTGTCGTAAGTTCTCCCGACATGGAATGTTTCCAAATGCAGGTGTCGATTCCATCCCGATTACCTTGAACCCGAAGAATACGAGTCTGAACTTGTTCAAGAAGTCGATCCAAGTTATTCCACGAGTTATCCAACCTGTAATTTCGCACCGGCTCAAAAAGTGTGCGCTGATTTTTAGGCGGAATGCCGAGCTGATCAGCGACAGACGGGGATATCCACGAGTCGGTCCAGAAATTTAGCCGGGAGTTGTCTCCGAACCACCACACAATGTCCTCTCTAACTTGTTCATATACCCTCCTCATGGAAGACCAGACCGTCGAGTTTGAGATGTATGGATTTGGTAAGCCCGAATGCGTGTGAAAGCGAGTAATCAGAAGCTTAGGGATGAAGCTGTCGCCCTTTAAAAGTTCCCAACTGAACTTCCCAAGGAGTGCTGAATTAAACATACCCATGTTTTTAATTCCCAGTCCACCACACTCTAAAGGTTGACAACAGATACGCCAGGCAACAGTGCAAAGTTTCCGTTGATCCCTATTTCCCGTCCAAAGAAAATTCCGGAGGGCTTTATCAATTTTTTTGATAAGCGAGGTAGGCCATCTGTAAACCATGAATGAGTGAATCAAAGCTCCCGTTAAAGCCGATTTAATTAGAGTGAGTCTGCCCGCCAGAGAAAGTGCTTGCCCTTTCCAGAGATTGAATTTAGCAATAAAGCGATCCATTAAAGGTTGCAAAAACCTAGCCTTCGGGGCCCCCTGAAAAAGCGGAACACCAAGGTAATTGAAGGGTAAGCTCGCACGCCGAATTCCCAATATGCCGACAAGTCTGTTTTGGCATTGAATGTTGATCCGATTCCCAAAGAACACCTCAGATTTTTCCCAATTAACCGTCTGACCCGAAATTGCTGCATAGAAATCAAAAAGATCCTTGATGCACTTCACGTTCTTTAGGGTAGCCCTGGCAAACAACAACATATCATCTGCATAGAGGAGGTGCGAAGGAAAAGAAGCTTGCTTGTTACATGTCATAGTCTGAAACTGATTGTTCCTAACCAGCTTAGCCAGCCACCGGCTAAAAAAGTCTTCAGCAATGCCAAAAAGAATCGGGGAAAGAGGATCGCCCTGTCGCATGCCACAAGAACAGCCAAAAAACCCCTTAATTCCGCCTCCCAGAGCAATAGAGATTCTAGCTGATCGAAGAGCTTCCAAAATCCAGTCTTTAAATTGCAATGAGAAACCAAATGCTTCCAGAACAGCCAAGAGGAAGTTCCAATCAAGTGTATCAAAAGCCTTTCTAATATTAATCTTCAAGGTCATGTTACCACCATAACAATTTTTATTCAACATGTTAATACCTTCAGAAGCCGCAGCAATATAATGATGAATACTTCGACCAGAAATAAATCCGAATTGATTGTCAGACACAATACGAGAGGCAATAGGGGCCAGCCTGTCTGCCAGAATTTTCGAGATAATTTTATAATTGAAATTCCCCATAGCAATTGGCCTAAACTGTTGAATTTCTATAGCACCAGCAGATTTGGGAAGCAGAGTCATAATACTGGAATTCATCCCCGGCAACATGTAGCCCGAAGCAAAAAAACTCTGAACCATCTTACAAAGATACGCGCTAATTATGTCCCAATAATGTTGATAGAATACTCCCCCGAAGCCGTCAGGTCCCGGAGAGCTATCTCGGTTCAGTTCAAAGACCGCAGACCTAATCTCATCAACCGAAGGCTGCCGAGTTAAAAGCTCATTATCCATCGATGTGACGCAAACCGGAATTACCTCAGTGATTGGGGCATGGTCGACTAGAGGCCTGCTGCTTGTGAACAGACTTGAATAATAATCCACGACATGCTGTGCGATCACATTCTCATCGTTGACCAGGACACCATCAATAAGAAGGGTTTCAAGAGAGGAATGAGTTTTCCTACCCTTAGCTGCGCGATGGAAATAGCTCGAGTTACGATCCCCCGCTTCAAGCCACTTTTCTCTACTTTTATCCCGAAGGAGAAGCTCCTGTCTGAATAACTAAAGATCTAAATCTTGTTTTGCTTCCACTTCCTGCACACGGTTTACCTCATTCAGATCCTGAGAAGAAATAACTTGTTGTATACTCGAGAGGCGCGAATTTGCAGCTGCTATATTATTCTCAACTCTGCCAAAGATCTCTCTGTTCCAGACCCGGAGCTTAGCCCTTAAAGATTTCAGTTTGTAGCAGAAAAGTTGTGCTGGTGGTAAAGAGACATGAGTACCTTGCCAGTGCGCAAAAACCAAATCCCGCAGCGAGATATGGGTAGTCCACATGGAAAAGAACCGAAATCGGGAATGCCTTACAATACCATTTTTGCAAACTAATAACAAAGGACTATGATTTGATTGGTAGCGGGAGAGAGCCGTACAGCTGATAGTACTCCAGGAATCAACAAAATCCTCAGACACAAGAGCCCTATCAAGTCTACTTTCAACATGTTCAGTGCCAAACCGACCGTTTGACCAAGTGTACTGCAATCCTGCATTAGCCACTTCGATAAGCTCATTGTTGTTAATAAAATCACGGAACTCCCTGCAGCTAATATCAGACGGAATGCGTCTGGTTTTTTCGTGAGCCCCTGTAATTGCATTGAAATCTCCAATAACCAGTTTTTTTCTGCTATCATCAATAGCACTGACAGAATCCGAAAGAAGACGCCGTCGACCAAAATAATTGCTGCCATATACAAAAGTAAATTGGGAAAAACCCACTGCAGTACCATATCTAATCGTAATGTGCTGATCATGATTCAAAATGATGTTGCAAAGATTGATATTACCGATTTTGCAGAAAAGCCAAATAGAATTACAATGATTGCTTTCAACAAACTGTAAGCCAATCGAATTCCAGAAAAACGTAGGTATTTTATCCAAAGTAACCATGGGTTCAGAAATACATATCAAATCCGGATGATTTACTTGACAAATGAGCTTCAATGTCCGTTGAGTCCCAGGGTTATTAATTCCCCTGCAATTCCAATACAACACAATCATTTGTAATTGATTATCGGCCTGTTCCGCCCCTTAGAGCGAGAATATGTATTAGTACCCGATATCTTGGCCTTATCCTTCTTTCTAGTTGTTATCCAATCAGTATCCACATCTAGAATGTAAATATCATTATTCTGAGGTCGTTCTGAAGAACCCGTCAAGTTACCTTCAGCAACTCGCTCAGCTGTACGAGGAGTATCAGTCTCTGCTGCTGGGAGGTCTTCCTCATCACTGCAGTCTCCCCAACGTTTGGAACCCTCTTCACTTCCCTGATTGGCGACGGGATGAAGAATTATTTGTAAAGTGTCTTCTGCTACTTTGTTTTTTTCCGCCTCATCCGCGGCAGAAGAAGCGTGAGCTTCATTTGGTTCCGAATGAACATCCAGATTTTCATGTGTAGTAGGTGCCGCTTCACTTTTACTTGACTTCATATGCCTCTGCATTTGAGGTTTTACTTCTCTGTTGTTGCGCCTACATTGAGCCGTGGTATGCCGAATGGACGAACAAGTGCCACAAAGATCCGGGAGCTTTTCACACTCTAAATAAACCCACAACTTCTGATTATCCGTATCCACTCTGAGCTTCGACTGAATATCCCTTGACAAATCAACATCTATCAACACCCTGGCGTAATGGCCAAACTCTCCATTAACAGTATTATGATCGAAATGAATAGGCACCCCTACCACACGTGCAATACCTGCAATGATCCGAGTGTCCCAAAATTCCCAAGGCAAGTTATAGAAACGTACCCAAACTTGCGCAGAGGTGGACTTGTGTGAATCCGGATTGAATCCCGGTGTCCAAGGTGAAAACCGAATGATTCCAGGCTTGAGAGAAATGGGACCGAGCCCCCAAATAGTCTGTAGGGCATCCCTATCTGGCATAATAATCTGGTAGAAACCCTTACCCAACGATATAAGCTTCCAATCCATATTTCTCTTCCATAGTTGATTCAGACGCTGCTTCAATTCGGCATGTTTCCAGGGGCGATCTCCCTTATTCAGAGATATCCTCCCAATGATTGAGTGCTGAAACGCTTTAACTCGTTCCTCATAAATGGCTTGTGGGACTTTAATGGCCTTGAAACCCCCCTCCTCTGAAATTAAAGGCTGCGACGGTGCTGGAATCGCCATTGTGGTGACTGATTTCTTTACAATTGACGCAAAGGAAGGTGCGGGAGTTGAGGGATCCTTAGTGATTGTAGTTTTTAGTTTGCTGTAAGACCTACGATCAAATAAATGGGCAATTGCGAAGGCATCTGATTCGGTTGCAGCGGTGGAAGCAGAAGCCATGGTGAATCTGAAGAGAACGGCGACACAAGAACGGCAGTGCTAGGTCGCCGGCGCTAGGTCGCCGGCGGTCGGCGGTCGGCGGCGCGCGGTCGGCGGTCGGCGGCGCGCGGTCGGAGGTCGGCCGGCGGCGCAGGTACTGTTGCTCGTTGTAGTAATTGAGATTGACTTGAGTGTTGTTTAAGTCAAGTTTTGAGTTGATTCCTAGTATATACAATTATACAATTAAAAGATTCCTGATATACATAATTGAAAGAAAGGCCAGCTAAAGATACATAAACAATAAAATGGGTTGCTAACAAAAAATTACATTTCATTAATTAAGAATCATGGTTTTTAATTGGTTAGATGTGCATATATATAAAAGATGATATATACATTTTGATGGAAAACTATTGAGAGACTTTTAACTTCAATGTCAAATAGAAACAGAAGGCCTCCTACACATATACATTCATATACATGTACACTTTGATGATGTGCAGTGTGGGTCATAAGAAACTCCATAGTTATGTTTTCCTAGGTGAGGTCACAACACACATTAAAATGTGTATGGAGAGAACTTGAACCATAGTTTCAATTGAGTTACATTGTCCATCTTTAAGACTCCAATTGGTTAAAAATAGGGTTAATACATCAAGATTCATGAATTTGACCCCAAAAAAAAATTGATTGGGCACTTGAACTCTTACAAATACCACATTAAATCTTAAACTTGTTTAAAATCACATATTAGCCACTTAAATTTAGGAGGCCATTTCATCTAATGAGACAAGTAATGGAGCATTATGAGAATAAAAAGAAAGATTTGCATATGGCTTTCATTAACTTGGAGAATGCATATGATAAGGTACTAAGGGAAGTACTTTAGTGGGCCTTAATAAGGAAAAACATTTCGTGAAAACATATTGACATCATAAAGAACATGTATAAGGAAGTGTGGAGAAATGTACGTACCAATGTTGGGAAAACTGAAAAGTTCCTTATTACGATTGGAGTGCATCAAGGTTCCGCACTTAGCCCATTTCTTTTTTCCGTTATTATGGATGAATTAACAAGTTCATTCCAAGACGGTGTACCATGGTGCATGTTGTTTGCAGATGATATTGTGTTGGTTGATGAGACGAAAGAAGGTGTGGAGAGTAAGTTGAAATTATGAAGACAAACTTTGGAATCTAGAGGCTTTAAGTTGAGCCAAAGTAAGACGGAACATTTAGAGTATAATTTTAGTAGCGACGGAAGTAGGGAGGCATGGACAATCACCCTAGATGGGAGGGTTGTCCAAGGCTCAGATTGCTTCCGTTATTTAGAGTCTATTATTCAAACGGATGGATAAGTCGATGGGGATCATAGGATCAAATCTGAGTGGACGAAGTGGAAGAGTGCTATGAGTTTCGTTTGCGACCCCGACATGCCTAACAGATTGAAGGTAATTAGATTTGCATTGTTATATGGTACGGAATGTTGGACAGTGAAACATTGTCATATTCATAAGATGTCAGTGGCGAAAATGTTTATATTGCGATGGATGTGTGGTCATACGAGAAAGGATTAAGGAATGAAATAATTAGGATGAAAGTAGAGGTTACATCTATTGAGGATAAAATAATGGAAACCCGAATAAGATGGTTTGACCATGTAAGACGAAGAGCACTTGATGCGCTAGTTAGAAGATTGAAAAGTGGCAAAGGGATGCACTGGTGAAGGGTAGAGGAATGTCTAAGCAAACTTGGAAGATGGTAATTGAGAGCGATATGAATTTATTGGAGATTGAGAAAAATATGATAATGGATAGGACGAAGTGGATTGAGAAAATTTAAGTCGTTGACACGACTTGAATTCATGATTTCGTATGACGGTTCATGTTAGCTGACCCCAAATCATTTCGGAACTAAAGCTTTGTTGTTAATATTTGATAATGCATTTTGATTTTTCCAATTCCTTTCATGTTCTATCGCGTCAATTTAAAAGTTAATCATGCGATTTTAAACATTTAACACTAACTACACATTATGTAAATTTAGAAGCTTAATCGTTTTTTTTTTTTTTGACTAAGTTCACTGCCCATGGATGTATTTAGACTTTAAAATACAACTAATGATTACATGATTAACGTTAAAGGATATGCAATACAGTACAAGAACATGATTGGCTTTTCATGGGGAAAAAGTGTACGGAAACAGGTAGAGTTAGTTAAAGGCAACATATAAGAGAGGAAGAGGTGCACGTGCAACGAAGAAAGTACGTCGCTGCCCAGTAAGAAAGGCAGAATTGTGTGATCTCTGCTTAAACCTGTGTGTTAGAAGGCAGTCAACAAGAGATAGATAGAGAGAGAAAGAGAGTTGACCAGGTGTCTTGCGGGTGAGCTACCAGCAAATCTCTCACACGCTCAACAGCGTTGAATTCTTTAATAAAATCATGCACCTTTTATGTCTACTCTCATGCCTATTCTTTTTCCTTATATAAGAATTAACCATTTCCCATTACTTTTCTCACTTCTCTTTTCTTTATCTAATTCCTATCCATATCTCTGTTTTTACCCCCATTTTTCTTTATTATCCATCCCCCCCTTTTTTTTAATTTACTACATTTTAGCCCCCTAATTTTAAAATAATGGGCAGAATCCCATGTTGTGAGAAGGATAATGTGAAAAGGGGACAATGGACACCTGAAGAAGACAACAAGCTCTCTTCCTACATTGCCCAACATGGTACCCGCAACTGGCGTCTCATTCCCAAGAATGCCGGTACGTACCATTTATTTCTCTTCATATAATACAGACTAGTTTAGCTTACTTACTCAATATCATCTTTTCTCAAGGTCTCCAAAGATGTGGGAAGAGCTGCAGGCTCCGCTGGACCAATTATCTCCGGCCTGATCTCAAGCATGGCCAATTCTCTGATGCTGAAGAACAAACCATTGTTAAGCTTCACTCTGTTGTTGGCAACCGGTACGTCTACTTCCTGCATCCATCGTCATTTAAACACTCATTATATGACTAATTTCCTATATGTCACCTGCCAGATGGTCATTAATTGCAGCCCAGCTTCCAGGCCGAACTGACAATGACGTTAAGAATCATTGGAATACTAAACTGAAAAAGAAGCTTTCCGGCATGGGTATCGATCCTGTCACCCACAAACCTTTCTCACACCTCATGGCAGAAATCGCCACCACACTAGCACCGCCGCAGGTGGCTCATCTCGCAGAAGCAGCACTTGGCTGCTTTAAGGATGAAATGCTTCACCTTCTCACTAAGAAGCGAATCGACTTCCAGCTGCAACACCCTAACTCAAATGCAGCACAAGGGAACACTTCATCCCCTTATAAACATCATGAGGATGATGATACAATTGAGAAAATCAAGCTTGGGTTATCAAGAGCTATGCAAGAACCTGGAATGATGCCACCAAACAAGACATGGGACTCCATTGCTGCAATGTCCAAACATTTTGGAGGGGAATGCAGCAGCGGTTTCCCTGCATCAATTTCCGGTTTCCAGTGTGGACCATCTTCTTTTGGTAATGAAGGGGCTGTCTCACCTTGGAACCAGAGTATGTGCACTGGAAGCACATGCACAGCAGGGGACCAACAAGGTCACTTGCGTGGAAAGCTAGAGGATGAAAATGGAGAGGACTCAGAGGGCGGAAAAGCGATGAGGAACAGCTCAAGCATATTCAATACAGACTGTGTATTATGGGATTTACCATCTGATGATTTAATGAATCCTATAGTTTAAGACAGTTTTAGATACAATAGGAGTCAAGAATAGGGCAGCCTAATTAACAACAATAAACAAACTATCTCCAGGAATTTTATAAATTTTGCTAATGTAAATAAAACAACAATTATAAATTACACTATTTCCTTTTATTCTTCCACTCATTTGCTCCCTTATTCCACTCATTGAGTTCCTACAATATTTTTTACTCCCCCTAAAACAGAAACACTATATATCAAGCAAAATATGACGATGAAGAGGATGTATCGGCCAGAACCTGCAATGTCAAACAGGCAAAAGTCTTATTCTACATGCAAATCTATCAGAAGTTCAAATATAAACTAAAGCCCAAGATTTTACTGCAATGCTACCTCAAGTTGTTCTTCGGTAAATAGATCTTTCTGGAAATTCCATGTATCAGCATGAGTCCGCCGGAACTCAGCAACAGCCTTTGTAACCGTAGATTTCACAGGTGATGGCTCTCCTCCAAAGCGAGCTAGTAAAGTAACATGTTCAGGCAACCACCTGAAAGGAAATGAATATGAACCAACATACCAAGAGAAAAAATATATATCATACAGCAATATCCAGAAACAATTGGAACTCCTGATTAGTTCAGTCTTTTATTTCTTTTAGAAGCTACATGTAGGTATTCTATTAATTATTTCCCTCCATTATCACCAAGAAAAGTTAGTTATCCATCTTTCCATCTCCCTCCTGCCCCCATCCTCTTTAATCTTTCACCATTCCTCATTTGCATCCTTCTAAACCAAAATATTGTATAAAGTCTGGACTGGTTTGAATTTACGTCTATTACGCTAGTAATTGTGGATTCTCAGTTGTCTTTATTTGACTTAACAATCAATGCATTAGAGAGTACTTCATTCTTTTTCTCCCTCCATTACCAAACAATAAGAAATATCGAGAATCCATCCTTTCATCTCTCTCCTTTCCACTTCCATCTTTCCCAATTTCATTCCTCGCCAAAAATAGCCTAAATATCTGACAATACATGACATAGCCAATGGCCTATTCTCAAAGTGAACATACCCGAGCATGTCATATGGAACAGATAATACTGAAGCAGCCAAAGCAAGCACAGCACCATGAACAGACGCTATAGATTGACCTGATTTTATATTCCTGCAATTACGTAGAAAATTGTCGATTAACATGTAGCACACAAAATTTATACCAAGACTAGCTGCCTGAAAAAAAACATGGAATAGAAATGATGATCCTACGCAGAAGAATTACAGACACAAGAATAGCAAAAGTGTTCCACATAATAAATTTTCAGCAAATGAAAAATAACTTTAGAAGAAACTATTTCCATGTCATATAATGCAATTGTATCCGCATCAAAAAAATAGACGAAAACACAAGGGATTAGCCAGGCCACCAACCTTTGTTTTCTCTTCTTTTGGATAGTGTTAGCTTCTGCATAAGCTCTCTCACGGAAATCTCTAGCAAGATCTTCATCCCCTCCCTTCACTAGACCTGCTAGAACTGCTGCAGCATGCTCTCTTACCTGAGCAAGATAATAGATACAGAAAATTAGAAAAAAGAAATAACTGAAAGAAGACCCATCTCAGATTCCAAATACAGATGTTTCCATCACAGAACTCTACTATATCATTAGATTTGGACTCCACCAGATACAGGACTTCTCCCAGGGATCAGATATCATAAGCTAATTGTGTTGTTACAGGATTGTCAAACATCTTTATCACAAAAGCAAGTAATAGGAGTCAAATTTTGATGAAGGCATATGGTTTTTCATTCACATAAATCTACTAACATCCATTACTCATCAATTCAATCCAGCCAGGAACTTGCCTCTACTTGATTGTCTCTCAGTAGATTCTCAACTGTTCGCCAAATTTGTTGTTTCTCCACCTTTGAAAGAATAAAAGTGTGCCTGTTTAAGATTAAAAAAACACAACTCAATACAAATTCGCATCATAAATAAGATGGGCTGGACCAAGAGCTTGAGTTGATTTCCACAAAAAGCCTCCACCCCATCTATGAAATGGATATAAGCACGCCATGAATGGAACCAAGAAGCTCTATACTCTGTAATAGACAATGTATAAAGCATATTTATAGCATGGTATATGTTGTATGCATGAAGGAAATTCCTTGAACTGAAAGAAATTTGGGCTCCAAACTACACTGTAATATAAACTCATTAAAAGAAAAATGCAATTTCAAGATCAACCAGAGGCTCCAAATAAACCCTATGCAATTAAAAAGGTGGTTCACAAAGAGATCCATTTGAAACGTATCATACCTATACATGAAAGTACGCAAATATGTCAGAGTAGCTGATCTGGTCCGCCAGTTAGAATCACTGGCCAAAGAAAGAATCACTGAAATAATCCTCTGCAGATGAGGTTCCCAGAAAATCCTCCATTTTAACAATTCGAAGGAAGCCTTGGCAAGGGTTGACAAATCCTTATTTGATGTTTCCTTCAAAAAATCAATAATATTCATCAGATAAAAATGTGTACTAACTTACGTAACTGTTAATAACAAACCAAGATTTTTGCTCATTCCACAGGGTTACAGTTCAAAAAATAATGAGAATCAAAAACCAATTTAAAAACCAGATATTCAATATGAAAATATGAATTACACTCCCTCCGTTCCACAATAGATGTCTTTCTAGATAAATTGTTTTTGTTTCATAATACATGACGTTTTGAAGATAAAACTTTATCAGTTGATGCAATTAATACAAAGGTAACAAAGTCTTTTAGTTAATATTAATTATATTTCTTAATTATTGTGTATCAACCTTAAAAAGACATCTATTGTGGAAAGGAGGGAGTATATATCTAATAATTACAAGACGCATACTAACATAACTGATAATAAGACTCCAACTTGTTAGCTCATTTCATAGGTTATACACTTTAAAATGTGAGAATCAACCCAATTTAGAAACCAGATATTCAATATGCAAATATGAATTAAATATATTCAATTAAGCATTACAAGTAAAGTCACTGAATGAAGGAATAGTGCAATAGAGGGAACTGTGGTAAAAGAAAACTAGATACATATGTTTTGAAATTAAATTGGAAGATGATCAAAATCAGTCGCTACTTAGAAAAATGCAACCATACCTGCAAGGAAATCACCGGATAGAGAAATCCCACAATAACATCTAGCAAATAGGATGATCTTCCAGATTTCAATGTTGAGATGATAAAATGGAACAGCTATACCAAAAATAACCATAAATAAATTTATGAACAAAAGTTTTAAGAGTTACAGAATTTACAAGTTATTGAAAAATATAGTACCGTTTCCATCCATTTTACATCGTCTTGTACATCCCCATTCAAGGACCCATTCTGTGGCACTATTGATGTTGGTATCTCCAAATTGTCTGAAGGACTAGTTTTCTGAATATTTATGACCACCTCAGATGCTTGTTCTGTCAGAAGCAGAAGCCATTTTTCTTCTTTCAGTTGGTTATCAACATCAGCAATTGCTCTTTCACTTGAATGATTAGAAGCAAATGACGAATAAAGGCGAATGTTGGAGCACAAAATAGACATGTTAACGCCTATAGCTTCCCTGACCTGTACCATGCAATATTGACATCAAAGTATGACAATAGTAACAACTCAAACTTTCATGGCAAAAGAAGGGTAAGATTATATAAAATTAAAATGCTTACTTGGGCTGATGAATGACACATATTAGACAGCAACTCAGTAAGAAGTTTGCTGTGGAGCTGTATCTCTGGCAGTGGCATTTTCTGTGCGGATATTTCAAGAAGTGCAGCTGAAAGAAAAGTGTATCGCTTTGCAACTATAGTGGTTGTTACAGCTGCAGGTAAAGGCATTATCAAGCACTCCAAAATTTGTTGCCTCAGAAGGGGAGTTCTCGTACCATACTTTCCTTTTCCAGTAACTGCATAACGTATACAAGCTGCCCACTCGGGTACAGATTCCACTGACTGCGAGAGAATGATACTCTGTAACTGAACCTTCATCCAATTGTCCCACACGTCTAAAAGTCCATTGACATCAGAATGCAACACCCCTGCTAATGCTTCAGCAGCAACGCATTGTTTGGACCTTTCCTTAGCATTTACAAACTCCTCCAATGTACTTTTAAGAGCAAGTAAAACAGGCATCCCGCATTCTTGTATGAGTCGCTTAAAAATACGTGCAAAATGAGGGTAGAAAGTATCATTTCCTAGTAAAGAAATCCAACTAGGAGTACGTGGCCAAGAAGCTGTAAAGTCAAAATAAAAGCGGGTGATGGATTTGTCTGCCAGGCTTTGAAAAGAAGGATTCCCATGACTTCCTCTAGATGTGCTATCATTATCCGTGATTATATGAACATGGGAAAGACTATTCAAAGTCTCAGAAAAGAATCCATCTTCCTGGAAAATTTCACTTAATACCCCTTCAAGAGATGACTTGGTAGTTGTTGACTGCTCCCTAGAGACTGCTGGTTGATTCTCCGCTGAGATCTTATAAGGTGATTCATTTAGTAGTGTATTCAGAGCTGAGATTGCAAGTATCCTTGTCTGAGGAAGTTGACTTTTTAAATTTTTAAGGAAGTGACCTGAAAAGGCATGAACAAGAGAATTTTGGAAAAACTAATTTCATTTATTTAATGAGTAAGACTTGCTAGCGAAAAAGCAAACAAGGGCAATCCATGATCCAAAAAGAAAATAGCTAACCAGCAGTTTCACTCAGTATTTTTGAAGAAACGTTAGGATCGTTTCTGGATGTCATAGCCAACAAAAGCAAGACCCTATTAGCCATCAGGTTATACCTAATACAGGAAAAAGTAGCAGATAACATGTTAGTAATAGGCAAAGCAATACATGTTCATCATTAAGAAACTCATGACAAGCTCAAAAAAGTTTAGTGGAGAAGCATTTGAACATATACCTCCAATGCAAGTCACTAGAATCAAAACTCATAGATCCAATCTGAGAAACCAAATCTGTTAAATCCGGTTCAGCTATGTGATTGTCTGCTGCCCTGAAAATGGCTCTAGATACTCCAGAGAAATGGATGTTGTACTTGACAAAGAGCTGTTGAATATGAAGCATATTAAAGAGCGAAAAATTCAGAAATTGAACAAATAACTCAAAAAACTGGGAAACTACCTCATTAATTGCTTTCTGGGATTTCAGAGATTCATGATGTGAGCTACATCGTAAGGAAAAGGAAAATGAGATGGAAAAAAAAAACTATTGTCAAAATATTAGACAAAAACAATGGAGTTTAAAGGGACACCTTGAAAGAATTCCAAGAAGAAATGAAGATAACGCTTTTGTATCCTGAAATGAAAAGGTTAAGCATCAGGAGCAAAATATTTCCGAGGAGTTGACATCAACCAATTTGTGCTAAATGACTACCGCTGTCAAATGCTTGAGAACTGTTTGCGTAGAGAGGACTGCACAAGAACCCAGGACTGCATACTCTGGTGAGTCGGGACTTTGTAAGTTTCTAGTAAGACAGAGCACACACTTGGAAATCATAGATGGCCATCTTTTAATAATCTTCAGCAGCGATTTCCCAGCAAGTCTGTAAACCATGTCAGCATTGCATATTAGACAATGATTCACCATTTGCTACGTAATTAAATAGAAAGAATATCAAATGTAGCCCCCAGGAAAAAATACAAACCACCATAAAACTTGGAAATTCATGAGATGGTTATATATGAAAGTTATGCAGAAGCCAACATAAAATGCTTAATACTAACACGTAGAAGCGTGTTAATCAAGTCTAGCAAACTGATTGAAATCACGTCCCCCTACCCTCCTCTACCCCAATCGAGAGGGAGAATGATAACTCGTAAGGCAAACAAGTCGAACATAAGGAGATCACAGAGCACTGGAAAACTTACCCGCGAACAGTTTCATAGCTATGCAAAGAGAGATTAAGCAGATCTTCCATTAAAAGAACTGCATGATCTGATGGAGAAAAATTGCCGTTTGTACGATATAGATGATAAGATGACTGTGATGATCTCCATGTGCTATGCATATATGCCTTGTCAATAAGAGCCCACCTAGGCCTGGAGACCAAGAACGGATTCAATGTCTAAGTGCTAGTAATTTATTGCATGGTACAAGTAACAATAAAGGGAAATCTAACGATATAGACTCCTTACCTTTTCTTTCCTTTAGAATGAGATGATACAATGAAATTTATTGGAGGCTCTATGATGGCAGCAGATTCCAACTTCCAAGCCTGCCTGTGATTTGACCACTCATCATACTCCAAACTCCCTGTTAGAATAACAGATGTCAAAAACTGGGTCAAAGGAAAGGCTACTATAGACGTTAACAACAAAGTTCCAGGGATTCTAGTCATCCAGATGTGTCGTCTCACCGTAATTGCTCAAGGCATCCATTATACGAACAATGAGTATCAATAAAATGCTATCATCTGATTTTTCTTCTAACAGATACCTGCCAATGTATGAAACAATTTTTAGAACCAGAGCACCTGCAATAGGCAAAAGGAAACACAAATGACTCCTGAAAAACTTGGATATTACTTGCAAGCTGTATGAATAATTGTGGCAGCTTTTTCACGCAGTTTGATGCTTCCAACAGTTGAACCTGTTGCTCCAGCTATGAAGAAAGAACCATGATTTGGGTCTTTGACAATCCCATTCCTTGAGGATGGGCTGAAATCAGGTAAGCAAGATAAAACACCTTGCAGGGAAGAATCAATACGCAGAAGAGTCACTTTCAAGTGCTCTTTTTCATTTCCTGCTAACAAGTCAACTAATTAGTAATAATGATAATATAAAGAATATTGCACAAAAATGTCAGGGTTGCAAATTTACATGTAAAAAAATTGCACGGCCCTAACAACTAGTTGTTTCCCTCTTAACTAGTAAGGCACATGCGATGGATATAATGGCACTGACATATGTAGTACAAGGAACACTTAGGAATATTAAGGTGCTATGACGAGAATAAAATATGATAGCAGTATAGTCAAGGCTATATTTAATAAAAAGACTCATGTCAGAAGAACATAAGCTATTCAAAATAATATTGAACAAAAAAGAAGAAAAAAGAAGGTAAGAAAATTTAATCAGCATTACCTGTATCAGAGTGAATCTTGTTTTGGCATATTCTCAAGAGATCATCTAAAGCTGATTCAAAATGAAGGTTCAAAAGTTCATTCGCAAACTGGATTTCTTCATTAATTGGAACATGCCACTTTGGACCCTTCAATTCTCCATCACAGTTATAATCCTTTGTGCTGATCCAATCCTCTAAAGCTGCAGCAGCAGGATGCCGCAACATGCACCTAGAAACCAAATATTGCACTTCCAAATTAACGAAAAGGAGAAGGAAATACTTTATTCTAAATATAAAGAAATGTATGATCTTACTTGTACTGATCAATAGGATAATACAGAACCAAACTTCCAAGGAGTGACCGAAGGAGATGATCTCCAGCTCCATTAACCTGTCAAATATAAGAGCTCCAGCATATAAGGTATGATAGAATCGTATGTTTAGCAACAAGCATAATAAGAGCATATTACTAATATATTTGCTAAATGAATGTTCCGTTTCCTTGTGTAAAAAGTTAGTTAAGAGGCAAACTGAAACCTTCCATGACGGAGATTCAAAAGCAGATACGATAGCTTCTTTGAATTGTTCCTTGTAACGAAGAAGTGAAGGACCTCCATAACTGATGGAAACTGACAGTATTTTTAATTGATAATCAATTGATGTTTCAAGAGCAGGAGAAAGTGTTGGTTTTTCCTGGGAGAGAATTGATCAAACTTTTAAAATAAGTCTTGGAGTGAGATAATAGCATAAGAAAAACACATTAACCAATGTAAAACCTTGGTTGATAAAGTGGCTTCAGGATTTCCTCCTCCCCCAAACCCAGTAACAGGAGTTCCTTCTAAAGAAGATATAACAGATGACAAAATTGGTTCAACAAGGGAGCCAACTGCCTCATCTGGGTTTGTATGAACACATGCGCAACAAAGCAGTCCGACTTCTGCTATTGCTCCAGGAAGAATATTTGTCCTGACGAACTTTGAAATTTTCTTCAAAGCCTATTATAAGAAAAAAAAAGTTAACGACATCATCTATTTACAAACTAAGGTGTCTGCTGAACTTTCATTTTGAAGATTAAAACTAAACCTGGTTGTATAATGATTTTGACAGCCTGCCAAGCAAGATTTCAAGCATGCAATAATAATATGGACCATCCTCAACCAGAAAAGTGCCAGATGTTGCTGATGAAGTTAAACCTTCATTCCTATCATATGAGCAACTTATTATTCTGACCTCAAGGGAAAACTTCTGCCAATAACAAACTGAATGGCCATTTCTAGATGTATGAAGGAAAAAAATCAGAAGGCGATATGGAGCAGAATGCTATTACTTACAGAACATTACTGGGTTCCAAGTGTTGAAGTAACGAAAATAGTCGACAAAAAAATTCATCCAACCACTCAGCAAAGCTGCTCATTGGCATGAATGACATATCATTATTTTCATCATCCAAAGTAGCAATCTGTGAGCATATGTAAATTAGCAATCAGAGTTAATATATTATTAACATATACGACTTTTTTTTGCTCTAATGATCAGAGTCTTTTAAGTTTGAAACCTACATTTGAAAATATGGAACCAATTAACTGCATGGTAGCTAAGGTTTTGGGAGGATCATTAGCATCCATGCCTAACAATGCATTAGACAATGAGATCATCAGAAGATCAAGAAATGCATCATCACCACCTCCAAGATCATCATCATGTTTTACTGAAGTTGATAGGGATGTGAGAAAAAGCGAACGCCCAGCAAATGCTACAGACATGACAGCTGTCTTCAACTGGTGGGTGGCAGTCATCTGACTAGATGTAAACATTGGTAACAGCAAGTTAATGTGATGAAAGAAACAGAGTTTAATGAAGTGAAGATGATATATCATCCAATCAATTAGGCATGTTCCCTTTAATAAAGAGAGGCCTTTTGCAAGTTCAAGCAACAAAGGAGAAAAATAATATCCAAGTATTCCTAGAAATTCCACTAACACTACTGACCGTCTCCAAAGCCAGATGGAACCGAGATGCTAAAAATGGAAGAACCAAAGAGGGCTCCACATATGACAAAATAGAAGTTGCTGCAGCAACTGTCTCAGAAAGATGTTCGTTCTTACTATATTGCCCACGGTCAACCAACTTCAGAAGCACATTAACAAAAGAAGTCCTTTCCAATTTTCCCAGAAATAGTTCCTCTTCTCCAATATTATTTGTACTCCTGCAAAGTAAGTATTTGAACAGGACTAGTTCAGAACACGTTAAATAAAACACTGGAACTCATATATCAGTTATCTTGGTATATCCTTACTGTTGCTCATATTGTAATCGTTTCTGAAACGTAAGTACTAAATAGAGCAAAAATCTTTCCAACGAATAAGTCCACCGACCGCCATTAGAAGGATGATAATATCTGGAACAACAAAAACCAGCTCAGAACCATCAATTGGAATATATGCATGATTCACATGCTTCAGAAATGACAATTAGCATTTGATGTCAGTAGACAAACTGTTCTAAAAGGTCAATTAATTTCTTGAAATGCTCCTGTGCTGAAGTACCAGGTTTTAGTAGATATACCTGCAATCAGAAACAAAGCATCAGAGTCTAAAAATCCCTGGTATGTCACCGATTTATGAATTTTGCAGATTGTAAACTGCATTATAAGTCTTACAATCGATTTTGCAATAGCCTTTGCTGGAGTGACTGTTTTATTAGAGAACAAAAATCTTGTGTATCTGGGAACATCAACAGAAAAGGGATATGATCCAGTTCCATTTGCCACAGGAACCTGTGATTACCATACTCAAGCATTAGAATCTAAAATCAGAAAAAGGAAACCCACACAATGATATAGGAATGGAATGATGAAATAGCCGAATATCAAAAAATAAAAATAAAACATCAAGAACTTCTCCCAGAGCAAATGTAGACACTTAAAATCTAAGTCAAATTTACAATAACCGTAGGATCATACTTATATATGGTAAATTCTTCTCAGTTATTGCACTTCAAATATTCATATGAAGTTGCAGTAAGCAAAGAAAAGTACACAATTTTTTTGTCGCAACTACCTACTGTTGTACTATTGTATAAACAACAGTAAACATGTACTCAAGGCTCCATATCAGTGATGTTAAAAGTTTTTACAAATCCCACTCTCAAGTACCAGAGCACCTTTCAAGGCTATGTTTGATGGAGAGTATAAAGAAGAACAGCTGGTAGAGTATTGGTTTTTCTTAGTGATGTTTGGAAGTGTCAGATATTAATATAATTGGGCCCTTAACTATCAACTTAAGCTTTTAGTTCAATAAGTTCCATGACATGGTATCAAAGCCTCTTTGGCCAACTGATCAATGGTTCGATTCCTGACAACCCCAATTGTTGATTTAATTTCAGCACATGGTAAGATGGGCCTGTGTTGTTCACGCTTCAAGCTCAGTTGACATTCGCCTGCGAGGGTGTGTCAGATATTAATATAAATTGGGCGCTTAAAGCAAATGAAGCCTGGAGATGAGAAAGGATGGAATTCACAATTCTAATGTGTACAATGGATAACTCTTACTCAAAATTTACTTGCAGTAAAAGGTAAATTCAGATATCCCTCCGATGAAGGACTGACATTTATGGGCCAACATAAGAATTGGGAGGATTGACTTTTGTGGGCCGCATAGAGAGGGATGGAAGGATCCAGTTTTGTTTGCCCAGTAGAGGGGTGGAAGGAGGCTTTAGACTTTTTACTAGTTCATCTATCCAGAGAAACAAAGGAGAAATATTCTATTTTACCTTTAAACCCTTCCCACCTATCTTTTCCTTTTTCCCTAAGCACCCTCCAACCCACATACGTGAAGCAACAAAAGATAAATTGACAAGTAAAGTATTAAAAAAAGGAAAAAAAAAAATCAAGATTAACTTCTGATGTTTCTCATCCCACTATTACCACTGTATAGATATTTTTAAAGACTTCACCTCTAGAACAAGAAACACAAAATTTGCAATTTAGTTTGATAGGTTTCTAGGATTCTCTTATATGCATGTTTTAACACTAAACTGCTGAAAATCACAAGTAAAAGCTACTGGAGGAAAATAGTTGAGAACAGTATTTCAATAATGTAACACTACTATAATTATTGTAATACCATCTAAGAAAATGCAACATTCAATTAGAGCAAGAACAAAATGAAGAGTTTAAGGTGTTGATTGTCAAGACATACAAGAGCAGGTGAGCTTGAAGGACTAACAAGAGCTACGTAAAACAAAAAAAGACAGATATGACAGAGAACATGAAAACGGAGATGAGTATAGCAATAACATGAACAAGTTAACTCAAGAATGAGAATTCCAATGTTCAATTATTTCAATGCATCCAAGTTAAGGATCCTTCAAATAAATTTAAGACCATGTTTCTCTCCAACGAAAGAGAATAATATAAAAAACGAAAATTATTTTTGCAAATTACTGCTATTATAAAATACATTAATTTTATGTTAGGACCTTCTTACGTGGGAAACTTACAAATTACATTCACATATTTCATTGATTTTAGTTTAAGACCTCAAACTAAGGAACCATTCAATTTTACTAACTATAGAAGTTTTCGCTTACCTAGAAACCTATGAGAATCTAGGTAATGTCGATCATTGATTATCTCGAATTTTTCTATCTGAGAACAAAATCAGGTATGCTTATAGCATTTTTTCTACTCTATTCCAAATTAGAAAAAGTGAAGTTATACAGCTATGAAAGGATTAGTGAAGCCCATCTATCCCCTGTTTTGTCCAATCAGCATAAACTGTCCATATAAATGTAACTTTTCAGACAAGAAAATATAATACAACAAAACGCCAACAGACAAGAAAAATAAAATATATTACTCCCTCTGTTCCACAATATTTTTCTTTTATAGGTTAAGGCACAAGAATTAAGAAATGTAATTAATTTTAACTAAAAGACTTTGTTACCTTTGTATTAATTGCACCCACTAATTAACTTTTATCTATTCCCAAAATAAAAAAGCAACTTAAATAGGGGTATATTTGGTAAAAATCAATTACTGTGCATGTATTGAATCAAAACGGCATATATATATTATGAAAAAAAAAAAATTCTCTAGAAAGACAAATATTATGGGACGGAGGGAGTATATTTTATAACTGAATTAAGTTCAGGACTAGGAAGCACCGACACGGGTACGAGTCCAGGTGCGGCAAATGGCATTTTTAAAAAATGTGAGACACGGGTACAGCAAGGACATCCCAAATTATATATATATATAAGACATTACAAACCATAAATAACATCCATAATAATAACTGATTAATTCATCAAAAAGAAACAGTTAATACTTCAAGATATTTAAACCACCAAAAAAGGGGCCTTTGTTATATTCTTTTCTTTATTATGGTTTTATTTTTATTTTTTTATATATCAATCCCTCTTTTTTGTAAAATTGTTAAAGAAGCCGTGTCCCCAAAGTCTCCCCATATCAAAATAAATAAATAAAAAGGACATTTATTTTGGAGTGTCGGGTGTGTCTCCCCGGAGTTTCCGGAGTGTCCTATACTCGTACTTTAACCTCCTAGAAGTGTCCATGCTTCCTAGGTTCAGGGTAGATGGGTTCATGTTCTTGAATCCTCAATATAAGTTAGTTATAAGACTTCCTTGGGACATCAAAGAATTAGTCTAAAAATTCTAGTTAGCAAAAAAGACCACATTGAAAAGAAAACAGGTCGAAATTCTAATTGAACTGGCAGTATTGAAATTCAACAATGAGTTCATTACCATGGATCACATTGCAGCCACATATATCCATCCATGCAACCAATCATTTTACTTAATATAAAAAAAAAATTGTAATTTAATTAGATGTTTGCTCAAAGAAGGTATGCTCTTTTCTCTCCCATGCCTCTCTCCTAACAGACACAGTTAGTAACTATCTTCCTACCTTCTATCTGTCTCTATTTCTCAAGCCAGAAAATTCCAGAAATATATTTCCGCAATCCAATCGATCTTCTTTTCAAATCATATGCACTTCATATACTATTTAAACGGGAAGCCTATAATCCATTATTAAGTCAAAGATTTTGTACATCCTGAAAGCACTGCCAGGAATATTGTGCTAATGTCCTATTCCTATATCACTTCATCATAACCGAACAATAACACAGTTCTGTGAATTATTCTCCAAACCTGTCTGTCATTACAGGGTAAAAAACAACAGTACAGGAATGCATATAGCCCTAGATGCATTTTAGTAACATAAACATCAAGCAAAAGCAAGTCAAGTTCAACTATCGGTTTCTTATAACAGGGTCAATTGCTTAACCTAGTCATATGTATGCATACTCACCTCAAACATATTCAAGTATCTGGAGAAAAGTGTTGGCAAGAAGCACTCCCAGTTGATAAAATTGCAGTTCTTTATAACACGTGCTATCACAGCAGCCCACTGGCTATTCCAGAATTGGGAATTCGGTATCGAGTCCCACAGTTCCAAACTCTTTCTAACCCAATCACTGTTATGTCAAGAAGAAAAAGAAAAGAATATATAGTTGCACACCTAATACAGGAAAAAACAAATGAGCTGTTCCTTACTCTGTGTAGAAGTCTTGGTTGTCCAAGTTGGTAGGCAGAAACAGCCTAACAAATCCGGATCCTTCAAATGATGTATTATGCCAGGGATTTTCCAATAGAGAACTGCAAGTTTTTTTTTTAAATATAATATCAAGTAAAGAAACAATATAAGTTACCAATCTTCACCTAGTTCATGATTCGGCTTACTCAAGGCGCAATCTCGATATCAAGCAAATTTAATCTTAATATAGCAAAGCTGAGAATTTTGACTCTTCTGGCTAGATTTTTGCATCAATTGTTTCACATGAAATATGACAGCAATTTTCTTTTTATTTTACAGACGAATTTTTTTTTACTTTATAGGGGAGGTGGGATTATATATTCAATATCACCTAAACTGAAAGTCGACCTCTATTTGAAATTATTTCAGAGTTTTGTAGCAAGCCTATGTATGTGCTTGGTGATAGCAGGTTCTGTAAACCCAAAACAAGTTACAAAATTCTAGAGTTTAGACACGTACCAAATACAAGCCAAACAGGAGGAGAATATATAATTTCTTATTAAAATATATTCACATTTGGTCATCTTGTAACATCTCAACAACTATGGGGCTCTACAACGTCAGGTTTATGAGAAGCAAAGATTAGATGATAAATCAATAAGAGAACCTTAATACTTACCTAAATTCAGACCATATTTCCAAGGCAGAACCAGCTGGAAAGAATCTCCTGCAGGATCTAACAAGTGAAGTAACAGTCTCAAAGTGTCTTTGTCTCAACCTCCATCCTTCTGGACCTGTATTCCTGTGATAAAGATTCAGTTTTGAGCACTAAAGTAGATAATTGAGATCATAAAAGATATTGCATTACTAGTTCATTAATCCAGAATTACGAACAAGTACATAAGAACAAACTCAGCGACTGACTCACCTTGTGAAATGAGTATGAATCAGAGTATCATACAATGGCCGCCACTGGACTTTCAAGGAATGCAATTTCTTTCTGTACTTATTAAGAACTCTGACTAAAACACTTCCCCATCTAACCTAATTCACCCAAAAAAAGAGAGCAGATAAAAGGAATAAAATTAAACCACCCATTTATGTATTTAACAAGAAGGGGAATTCTTAATGGCGAGACAATAAACCTGGGCATAAAGCTTGTTCTGAGATATATTGAACAATTCAATCCCAATTTCCACAATTTGAGCCACATCTTCCACAGCTACTTCACTTTTCGCCTTTATATAACTGCAGAGTCAAATTATACAGCATTAAAAAGATCCAGCTCCACTCCCAGTTCAATTAGCATCCAGGAAACAGAAAAGCTAAGATTAAAAGTAAAATAAGAAAACCTCAATTGAAAAAATGAAGTTGAGCTGGACAAAAATGAAATGAAAAAGATAAAGACTAACAGGTCGATAACGGAAATCCATTTGAGAGTTGAGTAGACAGATTCGGGATCGTCAGGCTTAAAAGAGGCCTTTACAGAGTTGACCACACGAGTGAAAGATTCAGCTTCTTTAACGGCCTCTTCTACCACCGGTGGCGGTAGCCATGCATTGTAGAGATGCATAATTTTGATGTGTATTCTTCTTTCTTATGGTTGAGAATGGAGGTGATCAAAAACTGGAGATGTGAAGGAGTAAAAGAGTAAAAGAGTATTTATAGTAAGAGATTTCTTGTGCGTTGGGCCGAAGTGGTTTTTTCCTTTCTTTTTTAACAAGAAATGAAGGAAACGAAGACGAAAGACTTTGGCCGCGACTGCCCACCGGTGACCGGCGCTCCTTCTTTTATTGTTTTTGTTCGGAACCGCAACTCAACTCAACTCAGCATTCATTTTCATTAATTTATCCCATTTTCTAGCAATTCTTAATGCATCATGCACCTCTTTTTACTGTCATAAATTCTTGTTTTTATTATTAGGAATGAAATTTGTAAATTTTTACTTTATAAAATTGCAAACTTTGCATATATTTACACCTATCAGAATAACTGAAATTCTTTATTGAATTTTTAGAAGATAATTTGAGAATAAAGTTATTTTTATTATCTTTTTACAAAAATGTATTGATATCCGGATATAAATATATCCGTGTGGCGTTAAATTCACATCGCTCAGAATCAAAATACATGTGGTATCATCAGTAAGGTCAGTTCTCCAAACGACTTAGTCATACGGTTTCGATTCGAGATATCAATATCGACCTAATCAAAGATCAATCTGTTACAGTGTAATCATGCTCAATCTCGTCAATCACGGACCTAGTGGATTTGAGGAATACCAAACCCCGATCAATGGGTACACGGTCGTCTATCAATAGGCAACACATATTACAGCGTGCTCCAAGGTTTATAATTGCCTCCCTCTGTTCCAATCACATTTATATATTATAAATAGAGTAAGATAACCTCTAAGGTGCACATTCATTTCATTCATTAAGCTTATACTCTCTAACTTGATTTACTGTCGTGCTCATCCTCATATCATTATTGAAAGCTCATTTAGGTATTGGAGTGGGTTAGCTAGACTCGGGCCCCTCATTTGACCCTGCTTCTGTCTTATCTTAGGCTTGCTCGAGGACTTACGGGATTTGCCCACATTAAATTGGTACGATGGGCATGGACCAACATAACCATGACACGTTCGAATAGTTCGATTTACTCCCCTTCCTCCAGTGCACTTCTTGCATTTAGAGTCCAAGAAACGGCGGAAGAAGAAGCACGCTAACTTCAACAAGTTAATAACAACCTACTGGAAATGGAGGAAGATGTTAACACTTTAGAGCCACAGCAACAGAGACTCTTAGACACAATCTCTAAGCGATTGGTGGAAAACCTCGGGTCAGTCTAAGAGTCTGTCAACATAATGTGACAAGAGCATACCATCGAAATAGTGGAGGTAAAGGAAAAACTAGAGATAATTGAAGAGACCATCAGATACATCAAAAGATCCGAAAACACAGTTGCTCTACCGAACATCACACCATCTGAAGTTGTCCCCATCACTGAGACAGATCATCAGTGCACCGGCAAAGAGGCTGAGGTGACCAGTCGAGGGGAAGAGAGGGCTCCCCGGTAAGACGTCATACATCAAGCAATTCGATAGCACGAGACCTAAGGAATGCCAACGATCAACCCCCTAAGATTGAACCGGATAAGAAAAGACAAACCACCCTCCCCGAACAGGAGGAACCAGGATTCGAATCAAAGAAAGCCTCGACACAGATCAACCGAGTCCCGATCCATGAGCTAAGAAGATAAAAAAAGGTGACAGCGCCCAAAACTCAGGATCAATGGCCACCCAATGAGAGAGAGACTCTGGAAAGAGGCGGGGATTTTCCAAAGCCAAATACGAAGTGATTCGAAAAGAACTAGCATGGCTCAAGAGTGCCATTGCTGAAGCAAGTATCGATTCAAAACACCCCGACATAACAGAAATTTCAATACTGTTGAGTACAAGGATCATGATGAAACTAATGTTGAGATGGTTCAAATACCCATTGTTGAAGGAATATAATGGAACGGGGGATCCCACTACCCATGTCAAAAAACTCCAGGTGCGCCATGGACACTATAAAGACCACAAATGTTGTAATGTGTTGCCTCTTCCCCACGACTCTGAAAGTCACCGCCACCTACTGGTACGAGCAGCTCGACTCGGGCTCCATCACAAGCTTTAAGCAAATGGCATGGCAATTTGTAGATCACTTTGTGACATCTATCCCTGAAAGTAAAAGCATACAAGACCTCAACTACCTCGTCCATCATGAGAACGAAACCTTGAAAGACTATATAGAGCACTTCCAGCAGGATGCAATCCAAGTCTATGTACTAACTATAGAAAGGATGGTAGGTATTATGCATGTCAATTGCCTTAATAAGGAGTTATCTCAAGAATTGACAACTAATCGGCCCTGAACCTTCAAAGACCTAAGAACACGGACAATGGAATTCTATAGATGGGACAGTCACAAGTTGAACCCACTGTTAAAAGACAAAGTTGTCTCCACCAGCTCACACAGATAGCTTAAGAGTGATAGAGATAGGTGTTGGTCCTGTGTAGCGTAGTAGGATTAGTTCCAAGGGGGGGTTAGGAACTAATATAACTTTTTCGCTTTATAATGTTGACTTAATTAAATGTTTGACAATTTAACTCAGCTTTAGGTCAGCAAGGCTGAGTGAGGTGTGAGACAGCTTTAATCAGATACTGACTAGAGCTGTTTCAATTGTGAGTTGGGAAGTAACACTTTAGGTCAGCTTCCAACTCAGCACTCTGATTACTCAGCGTCGGCTTGTACAAATTATTTACTGACTAATTTAAGCAAGCAACACATACATATACATATATATCAAGAGAAAGGGTTAGAGATTACTCAGCAGACTTATCCTGGTTCGGCCTCACCGCCTACGTCCAGTCCCTAGAATCCCTCCGGGCTTTTTCAATCCACTACTGAGCTCTTTAAAGGTAGAGCACAAACCGTTTACAATAGCAACTGAGTATGAAAGAGTACCGTCCTCTATTCGTCTACTCAATCCTATCTACCACTGAACACTATAACCGAGTATTCAGATTTTCTCTACCACTGAGTACTATAACTGAGTACTCAGCTTCACTCTTCTAACCTTTACAATTGATACAAGATTGTTCTCACAAAACGAAGAACACTTTAGATGAATAGAATTCACTCTAGACTTTTACACAATGATTGGAATTGGGTGTAAGAACTTGCTTTTTCTATTCAGACAGCTTCTCTTTTGGATTTTTGACTTAGTGAAGATTTTGCTTGTCTGTATCTCTCTTGTATGTATTTGGCAATGATCCAAGTGATGAACTTGTCCATTTATAGTGAATTCTGAAGCTTCAATGATTTGAATTTAGACATATCCATTGAGAGTAAACGGTCTTCTTTCGTCATTGATTGGTCAGCTTCCAGAATTGCAGGCCAATCTTGTCTTCTGATTTTCGCAGGAGCCAGGCTTGCCAGATTCGTCTTCTTGCGCCAGGTTCATCGTCTAGCGCCAGGTTTGTCTTCTTGCTAAATGTCAGATGGTCCATGCGTCTCGAAAAGGTCCTTGAAACGGATTTCCGAGGCTTCTGAAATGTGTCAGACTTTGTCTCACAAGTTGACGGATAATTGGACACTAACTTGATTTTCATTCAGCTTGACTTAGCAGCGACTTGAATATTGCTCAGCTTGACTTCGCAGCTTCGCCTTCAAGCTTTTCTGAAGAAGACGTTTCTTTCGTAAAGCTGAGTTGCATTCTACTCAGCTCAGCCGTGTGACTTGCTCATGCTGACTTTGTTCTGTCTTTCTTTTATAAACTTTAAGTTCCTGTTCTAGATAGTTAACTTACTCAACATTGAACAAACTCATTAGTACAATTAAATCAAAGCACTTAAATTTAATTGTTTTAATCATTGGATTAACTTAAATAATTTTGTCAAATCAAAATCATGTGGAAAGGTGTTTCAACAAACTCCCCCATTTTGATGTTGGCAAAAGTATTTAATCAATGAACTCAGTGTTGAGCATCCCTCATGATTTTTGACCTTTTTATTCTTCTGAAGTTACTCCCCCGTATGGGTTGCATCTGTTGACTTAGTTCAACTCTAAACCTTCTAAGATCTAATTGAGTGAAACTAAGACTTGAGTCCACTTACTTAGTTCAATTCTAAACCTTCTAAGATTTAATCGAAAAGAGCCTAAGGTCAGCTTCCGAAGAAGGTCAATACTTGGAACATTTGGTCATTTACTCAGTTTTGATACACAGTTCAATTCAGGTATCAGAGTTGGGTTCTGGTATCAGAGTTTAGATTCAAATATCAGAGTTGAGGTATACTGAATGTATTTTACTTGATAAATTTTTATGTTCACAAGTTTTAAGTTGTTTTTCAATGAGTTTGTATGAGACAGATCAGCATATAAACACAGCAAGTAAGCATCACATATATAAAGACAGTTTGGATAAAGGATGCTTATATATAGAAATACTCAGCTTAACAAGAACATGCCATAAAAACATAAGTTACAAGCTAAGACTATAGACTATTGCTAGTTCTATATCTTGATATTGGCTTGAACTTGATTTGACTTGGGTTTGGTTTGGCTTGGCTTGGCTGTTCGTTGTTGCTGACTTTGAGTGCCTGGGATAGCAGAAGTTGAGCCAGGAGGCTTCTGCTGAGTTTCGGCGGCTGGCTGCTTAGCCTTATCTTTCTCCCCCGTTTTCTGCTGAGTTCCAACAGCTTGCTTAGCTTGATCTTTCTCCCCCGTTTTGCCAGCATCATTAGATTGAAGGGGAGGAGCATAGAACTGCCCTTGTTGAATAGCACGAGTCAGTATGGCTGAATGGTGTTGCATGTGACCCGTACTTTCTCTAAGACCCTTAAAGACCTGCACGCAGTCGACCATACTTGAAGCGAGGATTTTAATATTTGCGCTGAGCATGCTGAGTAGGTACTCAAGTGATTTCCCTATCCAAGTAATGGAGTCCGTCATTCGTGCTAGGGGTGAGCAAAACCGAACCGAAAACCGAAAACCTAAAAAACCTAACCGAAAAAACCGAACCAAACCGGATTGTAGTTTGGTTCGGTTTGGTTCTTATTTTTATACAACTTTGGTTTTCGGTTCGGTTCGGTTTGGTTTGGGTATAAACCGAAAAAACCTAAAAACCGAATTAAAATATTATTTGATTATTAAAAATAACCTATTCCCAGTACAAATCAATCTATTAACCCATTCCTACTACAAACCAGACTATTATAATTATTTCAAACCTAACACTATAAATTAGCAGAGAAAGTCGAGAAAGAGAGGAACTCAACTCCACAGCAGCCGCTCTCTCTCTCTCTGTTATTTCTTTCTGTCGACTTTCCAAGCAAGTCGATTGAGTTTGCCCACCCTCTATTCATCTAATCCGGTGCAAAATTGTCGTACTCCTTCGTGCGAAAATAGTCTTGCCGCTTACTGATTACCAGGAGACTGATTGAGAGTCTGAAAAAGGTACGAATTGACAGATTTTCTTAAATAATAAACAAGTTGTTCACGTTTTCTTAAATATACAACTATCAATAATAGACAAGCTGTTCACGTTTTCTTAAATATAATGTATATGAAAAACAATTAATTCTGTTGATAATATTATAAAGCACAATTGGTTATGTTCATGTTTTATTACGTTTTCTTAATAAACAATTGGTGTTGTTTATGTTTTGGTTCTGTTGATAATATTAGTACATATATTAAAACAATTGTTTAGGTATATAATAAGATATATATGGAAAACAATTAGTGTTGTTCATGTGCTGTTAAATTCCCAACCATAAAATTATATAAGAGGTACATGCATAGCAAATTATTTCTTTTAGTGATTATGTGCAAATTTCTATTCATATCTTTATGAGTGGTAATACTAATATTTACTAATCATTAAAATTCTAATTATTTCATAAATTGTGTTTCTATTTGTGTTGTAAACTTATTATATGTTCTATTTTTATTTTTTATGTTTGTATTTGTATTCTATGATCTAATTTGTTTCGGGTGAACTAACTTTTTATTTTTTACGTTTTTTATTTTGTAGGTTTAAATTCAAACTTGGTTGATAAAGTTTAATTTGGACTTTAAACTTCAAGACTGTTATTTTAGTTATTATTAGTACTTACATCAATCAATTTTATTATTTTAAGAGTAATTTATATTGGATTATTATTTTAGTTTATTTGGAACTAATTTATAATGGATTATTATTTTAGATTATTATGGTTATGGATTTAGAATTAGAATGATATGATATGATGAGATTTTAATTATTTTAAAATTATAAAAATAAGTTCCTGGAACAAAAGTTCCAGCAACATTGTTTTTGGATTGTATGCTTTATAACAAAGCAAAATTGACATATATAATGTAAACGTTCTAAATAAAAAAAAAAGTTACAGGAAACATTATTATTTATATCTAATTTGGTTTGGAATGGAACCAAACCGAAATAGTTTGGTTCGGTTTGAACCGAACCGAATTTTAATTTGGTTCGGTTCGGTTTATAAAAATAGTCTTTATTAGGTTCGGTTTTATTTGGTTCGGTTCGGTTTTTGAACCGAACCGGACCATGCTCACCCCTAATTCGTGCATAGGATTGATAATACATCATGAGCAGTGCAGAATCATACGAATGACGCTGAGTATTAATATGTCGTACATGCGCAAGTGTTGACCTGGTGCAGTGCAAAATGTCATTGGTCTTGACCTGGTCAGTGTCCACTTCTTCTTTGCTCAAGTTGAGTAGGCGTATAGCCTCACCGATTTGTTCTATGGAGCATTGAGAAGAGGATGATATAAGTTCACGAGCCCCGATTAGCTCGACAGTCAGCTGGGTAAAATGCTGAGTGACCTCAGCAGAAGTGGCGGATGATGAGTTCGCAGCAGTCAGGGCATTGATTTTCCCTTCGATGGAGTTCATATGATTAACCATCATCAGCTGAAGTTCGGCCAGCTTGACTATGAATTCTTGCTTGGGCTGCTGAGAGACTAGAGAGGTCATGACACTCATCAGCTCCTTGAGACCTTTGAGTTCGTTCAAAAGTTGCGTGACGGAGGAAAATTGAGTTGGCTCAGCAGGAATGGACCCAGCAGCATCGGTTTGAGACTGATGAATCTCTTGAAGTAGAGTTTGAGCAGAGTGGATGATTCTTCTTCCTGACTCAGAAGCATCCAAATAAGTATAAGGATCATCAGTGTTGTGCTCAGTGGCCGTTTTCTGGTTAACGGCAGCAGGTGGAGAATTTTGGTGCTGCCCAGAAGTGGAAGTGCCAGCCTGGTCAGTGGCTGCACTTTTATTGAGGCCAGCAGCAGGAGCTGACTGGTTGATGAACTGCTCAGTGGAGGATGGAAGTGGTTGCTCGGTAGTCTTATTTACCTGCTCAAGGTCAGTCTGGAGTTGAGTAGAACTTTGAGGTGGAGGCAGCTCAGCACTGTCTTTAGCAGGTGGATTTTCCTTGGCTAACTCATGATGTTGAGCAGCTGGAACATCGAGCACTTGCTCAGTGGAAGGTTGAGCAGAGGTGTCGGCAGAAGTTGGACCCTTAGTGGCTTGTTCCTCAGCTTGAGAAACAAAGGCTTGTTTTTCCTTTACTTGGTCCGGAGTGGGCTCAGTGATGGTGGTGAAGAATTAGAACTGGAGCCTGGTTAAGTCTGTGATTGGGTCCCTTAGTGGTGATTCATCCAGCAGATCTATAACGCTGGGCTTTTGAGCTTTGCGTTTGAAACGCTTGTCCGCACTGCCCTTTGGAGTTTTGGTTGGAGGAGAAGGGTCAGCGGCAGGAGAGTCAGGTGACTCAGAAGAGAAATTGAGTCTTAGGTCAGCGTAGAGGTTCTCTTTAACCTTGTCCTTTATTGGAGACTTAACTCCTTGCTCATCAGTCTGCTCAGCAGCAGTTGTATTACTCGGCTCAGTAGAATGTACCTTGTCAGCTCGAGCCAGTTCCTCAGTACACCCTTAGTTTTCCTCCTGATCACAAGGTGTCTTTTCCAAGTCAATTTCTTGACTTGGTACAAAATGTGAGTCCGCTAAAATCACAAAGTCAAGTGGGTTAGCGTCTAACGGCTTCAACCTAGAGGTTTTCTTCCTCTTAAGCGGCTATTCAAGTGTCTCCTCACTTTCCTCAGGGTCAGTTCTCTTCTGTTTCTTCTCAGTTGACTCTGGCTTTTCTTGCGCTGGCTCAGCAGGAGCAACTTTCTTTCCACCAACTACCACCCTGATTTTCTTGGCAGTCTTGTTAATATATTTGGCCAGTTGGGTTGAGGATTGGTCAGCTTTCCTTTTTCTCTCCTGCCGAGTTCGCTCAGCAGGTGCTGTTTTAACCACAACTCTCTTTCCTTTTTGAGACAGCTCGGCATGTCCTTCGTCATCCAGATCATCCTCAGCAGGTTCTTCTTCAACTACAGCCCCTTTTCCTTTCTTAGGTTTGATAGGTTGACTATGAGCTAAGCCGAGTAGGATGCCCGTAGTGATTTCAGTCCCTATCACATTGATTTCCCCCTTTAAGCTGATTTCGTGATCCTGTAGAATTTTGGTGATCAGAGAACCCATCCTAAGGATCTCGGTGCTGTGTTGGAAGGCCCCAATGAGAAATACAAGCATGTTGAGTGGTTTGTAGTTCAACATGTGCCAGATGAAGCACTGTTCGAAGTTTGAGTTTGAGGAGGAGGCATTGACCTTAGGAAATAGATAGTTGGTCAGGATGTAGTGTGCTTGTCTCTGAGGCTGACCCATATTGGTACTGTAGATTTCACCGCTGTGCGTTTTAGGTTTACAGAACTCAGCTACGTACTTAACCCACTTATAGTCGCTTATGCACTGGAGTTCTGCTCCTTCTTCTTTCAGATCAAGTAGTATGGCGAGATAGGAAGGGGTGATGGTAATTTCCTTGTTCTTGACCTTAGTAATCATATAGTCGTCATTATCGTCGGCTACTCTCACATTCGCGTAGAATTCCTTTACCAATTGTGGGTAGGTAGTTCCAGGAAGAGAGAAAAGTGTAGTCCAACCATTCTTTGAGATCCAGCCGCAGAACGGTTTCTCAGCTTCGACGAAACTCTTAGAGAACCATCGGGAGTGGTAGACTTTTAGGTTTTTAACGCTGGTGAAAACTGGGAAGAATTGTCTTTCCTTCGGTTTCTTGTTCTTTTTCTCCTTCTTTTTCTTTGAAGGAGTTGTTTGGTCATTGTTAGGGTTTTAGCCGAGGATGCTGACCTCAGGCATGGCTTGGTCATACTAACCATGAATTTGTCCTTGAGACTCTGAGGAAGTCTCTTGATATTCCTGCTCAGCAGGAGAGGCAGGGTTGATGTCTGAGTGATTGTCGTCGTAGTTCTCGCAGGAGTTATTCTAGGAATCGCTCGACATGGTGTTCTTGAGAGTTTTTGAGAGAGTTAGAAGATTAGGGAATTCGGAGAGATAGAGATCGAGTGCAATATGTTTCAAGTTTAAAGAGAAGTTAGTGGGAAATCATCCACTATTTATACCCGGTGCATGTTGATCTGATAGGTCGGAATGGCGGTTTGTTCTCGAATAGATCAACGACAGTTATCTCTGGCATTAATGACACATTCGGCGCATGGTTTTCTAATCATTATGCTTACATCATCCTAGGTGGCTACTTAAATACACGTGCAAGCATTAAATTTCGCAAGTTGTCTTACTCAGCATCTAGGATACTAAACGTTTGGTGTTTTGAGTGCTCAGTTTAGCGTAAAAGGGATTCATATCATGTGAAGTAACTCAGCATTTAGTAATCACTCAATATATATAGCAACTCAGCATATAGTGATTTCATAGCATTCAGTTTTACTCAGCATATGATAGTTACTCAACATGTAATGATCACTCGGCATATTATAATCACTCAATATTCATTTAGCTCAGAAATTTATTTAAGAGGATTAAACATACTGATAGCTTCCCTTAGTATGTTGAACTGCTCACGAGCCAATGGCTTCCTGAAGATATCTGCAAGCTGTTCATCTGTTGGAACATAGGTCAGCTTGATCTCACCCTTGAGTACATGATCTCTGATGAAGTGATGCCTTATGCTGACATGCTTCATCCTGTTGTGTTGGATTGGATTTTTAGATAAGTCAATGGCACTTTTGTTGTCACATTTGACTTCAATTGTTTTGGTTTGGACTCCATAATCATCCAGCTGTTGCTTGATCCATAGGACTTGTGCAACACAACTTCCAGCAGCAATGTACTCAGCTTCAGTTATTGACAGGGCAACTGACGACTGCTTCTTACTGAACCAAGACACTAGACAGCTTCCAAGGAAATGACATCCTCTTGAAGTGCTTTTCCGCTCAAGCTTGTCCGTCCATAGTCAGCGTAAGTGTATCCTATGAGTGTGAAATCGTTTGTGTTTGGATACCATAAACCTGCATTCACTGAGCTTTGCAAATATCTAAGGATTCTTTTTACAGCTATGTAGTGAGATTCTTTAGGGTCAGCTTGATATCTTGCGCAGTAACATACTGAGTACTGAATATCTGGCCTACTTGCCGTTAGATAGAGTAAAGAGCCGATCATACCTCGATACAATTTGCTATCTACTAACTTACCTTTTTCATCAGCACAGAGCACCGTGTCAGTACCCATTGGGGTAGATATTGGCTTACAACTTTCCATATCGAATTTCTTCAATATCTCCTTAGCATATTTAGTCTGACTAATGAAGATGCCATTCTTACCTTGTTTGATTTGAAGTCCAAGGAAGAAGTTGAGTTCTCCCATTATTGACATTTCAAACTCAGTTTGCATCTGTTTGCTAAATTCCTTGCACATAGATTCATTAGTAGCACCAAAAATGATATCATCTACATATATTTGTGCCAACAGGGTGTCTTTACCCTTTTTCTTAATGAATAAGGTTGTGTCAGCTTTTCCTCTGACATAGTTCCTGGTCAGCAGAAAACTGGTCAGCCTTTCGTACCAAGCACGTGGTGCTTGCTTCAGGCCGTACAGAGCCTTTTTGAGTTTATAAACATGGTTTGGGAATTTTGGATCCTCAAACCCTGGAGGATGACTAACATAAACCTCTTCATTTATAACTCCATTAAGAAATGCACTCTTAACATCCATTTGGAACAATTTAAAGTTGATAAAGCTAGCAAACGCACACAATATTCTTATTGCCTCTAATCTAGCTACGGGTGCAAAGGTCTCACCATAGTCAATACCTTCCCGCTGACTGTAACCTTGAGCTATAAGTCTGGCTTTGTTCCTGACTACGTTTCCCTGTTCATCTAGCTTAATGCGAAATACCCATTTTGTTCCTATGGTCTTTTGATTCTTCGGTTTAGGCACTAAATCCCATACTTCGTTTCTCTTGAATTGATCAAGTTCCTCTTGCATAGCGTTTATCCAGAATTCATCGTGCTCAGCTTCTGAAAAGTTTTTTGGTTCAAGAACTGAGACGAACGCAACATTACTGAGATATCTCCTGAGTTGATTTCTGGTCATCAGGGTGTTCTCAGCAGCATCAAGAATGGACTTCTCTGAGTGTCCTCTTGGAACCTTGATCTTTTTTGGTAGTGTGGAGTTTTCAGGAGTTGGTGTTTCAACAATCTCTGCAGGATTATATTGGTCAGTAAAGATAATTTCTAGTTCATTTTTACCTTTGGTCAGCCCTTGAGGTAGTGACTCAGTGGCTCCATTTTGGTCAGCGGAAGCTGAGCATGGGTCATCTTCGGTAGGCTGACTTATCTTCCATGCAGGGTCAGTTTCATCGAACTCAATATGTACAGACTCTTCTACGACCTGAGTTCGTTTATTAAACACCATATATGCTTTGCTGTTTGTTGAGTACCCTAGAAAGATAGCTTCATCAGCTTTAGAATCAAATTTAGCAAGGTTGTCTTTAGTATTTAAAATAAAACATTTGCAACCAAAGGCAAGAAAATATCCAATGTTGGGTTTTTGTCCTTTCCAAAGTTTGTAGGGGGTTTTCTTAAGTATAGGTCTAACTAGAGCCCTATTGAGTATATAGCAAGCTGTGTTGACAGCTTCACCCCAGAAATACTTTGGAAGCCTATTCTCACTTAGCATTGTCCTAGCTATTTCAACTAAAGTTCTGTTCTTCCTTTCAACAACCCCATTTTGTTGAGGCGTTCTAAGAGCAGAAAAATTGTGGTCAATGCCGCTGACTTCACAGAATTCATCAAACTGTTGATTTTTGAATTCTCCGCCATTATCACTTCGAATGTGAGCTAACCTTAGGTCTTTGTCATTTTCAAGTTTTCTAATCAGTGTTGAGAACATCTCAAAAGATTCATCCTTGCTACTCAGCAGGATGACCTAAGTATACCGAGAAAAGTCATCTACAATGACCAAGGAAAATCTCTTACCACCCAAGCTCAGTGGCTGGACTGGTCCGAAAAGATCCAAGTGTAGTAACTCTAATGGGCGCTTGATTGAGGCTACATTTTTACTTTGAAAAGACTTTTTGGTTTGTTTACCTTGCTGACAAGCATTGCATAATTGATCCTTCTCAAATCTGAGTTTGGGCAAACCCTCAACTAATTGCTTTCTTGCTAGTTTGGCTAGGAGGTCCATGCTTACATGACCAAGTCTCATATGCCATAGCCAGGAATTATCTTCCTTTGACACTAAGCATATATTTTTTGAAAACTTCTTTTCTAAGTTTAGCATGAAAACATTTTCAACACGAGGGGCAGTTAAAATCAATTCATTTGTTTTTCCCTCGAGTATTCTACACTCAGTGGCATCAAATACAACCTTTCTATCACTGTCACATAGCTGAGCTACGCTCAATAGATTATATTTAAGACCTCTGACTAGGGAGACTAACTCAATAGTAGGATTACCACCAACGGTACCTGACCCTACTATCTTACCCTTTTTGTTGTCTCCAAAACTTACATTACCTCCTCGTTTATGCACAAGTGTGATGAACTGAGTTTCATCACCAATCATATGCCTCGAGCATGCGCTGTCAATGTACCATAGCTTTGACTTCTCCGCGCACCTCAGGCTCACCTGCAATTTAACTAGTTATCTTTAGGTACCCAATTCTTTTTTGGTCCTTGTTTGTTAGAGCTAACAGGTGATGCATCATATTTAATTTTGTGATGGCAGACATTTATGGTGTGGCCATCTTTTCCACAAAAGTCACAAAAAACTACCCTTTGAGGGTATTTCCATTTTTGGTCAGCACGATGGTGCTGAGCATACCAACACACTTTTATAGTGTGTCCTCTCTTTCCACAACAGTCACACTGACTGTTTTGTTGAGTGTACCGTCTTTGCTGACTCGTACCTGAATACTCAGCTTTTGGATAGAACCTTTTCTTAGCCGATGAACTCAGTTGATTCTGTATGGATGTGATGTCCTTTCTCAACTTTTTAGAGTCGGATTGAACTTCAGAGACAAACCTGTGCATGATTTTCAAGTTTTCATCTTGCCTGGTATTGTCTTGGAGCAGATGTCGGAGGTCACTGAGTTTGACCTCTTCAATCTCATCACACCGCCTGCTGAGTGCTCGTATTTTCTTGTTACACTTTTTGATCAGTGTATAAAGATCACTTAAGGCATTAACCATTTCATTTCTGAGCAAGGGAAGAGATGTTACCTCATTAGAGTGTTCCTCATGGTCAGACCCATCGGAGAGGTCAGCTTGCTCAGATCAGCAGTTGTCAGCAGATTCATCAGCCATAAAACAGATGTTTGCTGACTCAGTGGCATTAGCTTCTGATGATGTTGACTCATCACTATCACTCCATGTGGCCACCATTGTCTTTCTACTACCTTTCTTTTCTTTCTTCAGAGTAGGACAACTTGATTTGATGTGCCCAGCTTGATGGCATTCGAAACAAGTAATAGGCTTGGAGTTGTCCCTCTTGTGTCTGCTGTCGCTAGACTCAGCTTTGTATTTATCGCTTCTTTTAAATGACCTTTTTCTGTTCTTGTCATTTTTTCTAAACAGCTTCTTCATCTTCCTGGTAAACATGGCCATCTCCTCATCATCTGATGAATTAGCTTCCGTTGAGTCAGCTTTCATGACAAGAGATTTTTGCTTCTTGTCCTCAGTCTTTTCTTTGGCCTCAAAATTTTTCATGGAGATCTCATGGGTCAGCAGAGATCCGATGAGCTCATCGTACTTTTACGTGGTCAGGTCCTGAGCTTCTTCTACGGCAGTCTTCTTTGCTTGCCAGCTCTTTGGAAGACTTCTTAGAATCTTCTTCACTTGTTCTTTTTCAGTGAAGTTCTTGCCGAGTCTTTTAAGCTCATTTATGATGTTGGTGAATCTTGAGTTCATCTCAGAGATGTCTTCATTTTCGTTCATCTCAAACAGTTCGTATAGTCTCATTTGTTGATTCACCTTGGACTCATTGACCTTGCTGGTTCCTTCATAGGTCACTTCCAGCTTCTTCCAAATTTCTTGTGCTGACTCACAACCTGAATTTTTGTTGTACTCTGCAACATCTAACGCACATTGAAGCATATTGATAGCCGAAGCATTATTTTGTAATTTTTTAAGGTCATCATCTGACCACTTATCCTCACTTTTAACGGACTTTACACCATCAATAGTTTCATAGGGAACAAACGGGCTTTGGACTATAGCTAGCCATGCACTCATGTTTGTTGCTTGAATAAATTTTTTCATCCTGTTCTTCCAGAATGTATAATTTGACCCGAAGAACAGTAGAGGCTGACTAATAGATAATCCCTCGGGGAGTATCTGTGTTGTTTGATTTCCTGGAAGGAAACGAGTGCTGTTCTCAGCCATTACAGGGATCAGCTCAAGATAGTTTTATCTTGAATAGTGAGCTACTGTGCTCTGATACCACTTGTTGGTCCCGTGTAGCGTAGTAGGATTAGTTCCAGGGGGGTTAGGAACTAATATAACTTTTTCGCTTTATAATGCTAACTTAATTAAATGTTTGACAATTTAACTCAGCTTTAGGTCAGCAAGGCTGAGTGAGGTGTGAGACAGCTTTAATCAGATACTGACTAGAGCTGTTTCAATTGTGAGTTGGGAAGTAACACTTTAGGTCAGCTTCCAACTCAGCACTCTGATTACTCAGGGTCGGCTTGTAAAAATTATTTACTGAGCAATTTAAGCAAGAAACACATACATATACATATATATCAAGAGAAAGGGTTAGAAATTACTCAGCAGACTTATCCTGGCTCGGCCTCACCGCCTACGTCCAGTCCCCAGAATCCCTCCGAGCTTTTTCAATCCACTACTGAGCTCTTTAAAGGTAGAGCACAAACCGTTTACAATAGCAACTGAGTATGCAAGAGTACCATCCTCTATTCGTCTACTCAATCCTATCTACCACTGAACACTATAACCGAGTATTCAGATTTTCTCTACCACTGAGTACTATAACCAAGTACTCAACTTCACTCTTCTAACCTTTACAATTGATACAACATTGTTCTCACAAAACGAAGAACACTTTAGATGAATAGAATTCACTCTAGACTTGTACACAATGATTGGAATTGGGTGTAAGAACTTGCTTTTTCTATTTTTGACTTAGTAAAGATTTTGCTTGTCTGTATCTCTCTTATATGTATTCGGCAATGATCCAAGTGATGAACTTGTCCATTTATAGTGAATTCTGAAGCTTCAATGATTTGAATTCAGACATATCCGTTGAGAGTAAACGGTCTTCTTTCGTCATTGATTGGTCAGCTTCCAGAATTGCAGGCCAATCTTGTCTTCTGATTTTCGCAGGAGCCAGGCTTGCCAGATTCGTCTTCTTGCGCCAGGTTCATCATCTAGTGCTAGGTTTGTCTTCTTGCTAAACGTCAGATGGTCCATGCGTCTCGAAAAGGTCCTTGAAACGGATTTCCGAGGCTTCTAAAATGTGTCAGACTTTGTCTCACAAGTTGATAGATAATTGGACACTGACTTGATTTTCACTCAGCTTGACTTAGCGGCGACTTGAATATTGCTCAGCTTGACTTCGCAGCTTCGCCTTCAAGCTTTTTTGAAGAAGACGTTTCTTTCGTAAAGTTGAGTTGCATTCTACTCAGCTCAGCCGTGTGACTTGCTCATGCTGACTTTGTTCTGTCTTTCTTTTATAAACTTTAAGTTCCTGTTCTAGATAGTTAACTTACTCAACATTGAACAAACTCATTAGTACAATTAAATCAAAGCACTTAAATTTAATTGTTTTAATCATTGGATTAACTTAAATAATTTTGTCAAATCAAAATCATGTGGAAAGGTGTGTCAACAATAGGGACCGAAAGAAACCACGGCAACACTTGGAGAGAACAACACTCTCACTGGATGCTCCTTGAAAAGAGGTCTTGTATTGGGTAAAAAAGAACATGGTACATATCAACTACCCCCAAAAAATCAAGCGATCACCCCTACGAAGAAATGATGCATACTTCCACTTCCATAAGAGCGAGGGCATGACACAGAAGATTGCAGGCAGTTTATCACCGAACTATAAAAGATGGTCGCTTAGAGAAAACTAAACCATTTTTTGCAAAAGATTAGAAAGGGTTGTACATCGGAGCCAAAATAAAAGTGCAACAAGGACCGGGCCTCACGAGGCATTATCAACGTCATCTCATGAGGACCCACTCTAAGATAGACATCCAAGAGAAAGTGGTCGCTAGGATAGGAGAGGCTCTACTCATCTAGATCGGACTTTTCATTTAATATGACGAGAAATACCCCCAGGATAGCGCATGATGACACGTTGGTGATCGAAGTCTGAATCAAAGAATTGAAAGTTTGTAAGGTATTTGTGGATAACGGAAGCTCTACAAACATCATAACAAAAAAAAGCCTATAAAGCACAACACCTCAAGCCAATTCAGTTGAGCCTTATACAAGCCCCCTGATGTGAATTAGCGAACACACAGTCCATTGTTTAGAAGTATAGCTATAAAGATAGAAGTTGGAGACGACCATCCTACCTAGCAATCGAAAATTGAATTCTTTATGATAGACGCTGGCCTATCGTACAATGTGGTAGTAGGGATGACCTTTGATGTCGGACTTGAAAGGTTCCTTGTCCATTCGGCACATGGCATGGCAGATCCTCACATCTAGAGGAATGGCCATCGTCCAAGGAAACCAAACTATAGCACAACAAACATACAACATCATCATTAGAAATGAAGCATCGGAAATTGAGCCTATTAAAATGGAAGAGAGAGAGGGAAGAACCAGTAGGAGCCCTAAAATCAGTATGGTTAATAGAGTGCAAATTAGTACGAGTCTCAACATAAAAGTGGAGGCTATGCAAATCATACAAACCGAGGTGAAAATTTTGTTATATTATGGACACATTGAGAAGGTTGTATATCCACCTTGGCTAGCAAATGTAGTTTTGGTAATGAAGGCAAATGAAAAGTGGAGGCTATGCATTGATTTTACAAATTTGAACAAGGTTTGCCCGAAGGATTCATATCCACTATCCTGTATTGATATAGTCATAGCCACCACGAGAGGATATGGAATCTATTCGCCGATGGATACCGCAGTCAGGTACCGCTAGATACCGATGAACCCACTCTATAAGGAAAGAATGAGCTTCATAACCAATGAAGGCATGTATTGTTACATATTTATGCCTTTCGGGCTAAAGAATATAGGAACCACTTATGAAAGGCTCACTAACATGATCTTTGAGGGTTTGATTGGAGAGAAAATCAAAATCTATATTAACGACATGATTGTGAAAAGCAAGACGATAGATCAACATGTAACATACCTAGAAATGGTCTTCAAAACCTTGAAGTAGTATGACTTTAAGCTCCACCCTAAAAATGCACATTTGGTGTAGGTTCCGATAAATTCCTAGGGTTCATGATTTTCTAAAGAGGAATAAGGAAAACTCTAACAAGATTCAGGCAATAATCGATATGGCTCCACCTCAAAGAATCAACAACATCTAGAAGTTAAATGGAAAAATAAATGCCTTAGGAAGGTTCATCTCATGCTCGGTTAAATGATGCATGTCGTTCTACAAAAGTCTAAAAGGGGCAAAGGATTTTGACTAGACATCCAAGTTCCAAGTGTCCTTCGAGAAGCTTAAGGAGTTTTTAGCATCACCTGAAGGGAAATTAGACAAGTCTAGGCACAGCTGAATTATAAAATTTTATCTATTTCCCTTTTTCTAAGATCTGTTAATCGTTATTTCATATAAAGAGAGATTAAATACATGTACCTTGGTTGACGAACTATCTACCATTGTAAATAAAGTGCCCCATGGATATCACGTCAATCATGAACACAAACAAAACTAAAATATTAGTAATCAACCAAAATAACAACCAAGTGTAGATTGTCTCTAACGGTATCCACACGAACTAAGAAACGAATAGAACAGACGAGATAATTTATCAAATGAGGGACGAGAAGAATTTCCTATCTCTCTATCTGTGTTGGTCGAATTTCATATGTTAATCAACTATTTAACTTCTCACAAGTTATATGTGAGAGGGATCTCAATTTTTATCCCTTATGGAGTGAGATAGATTATTGTGAGTTAGAAATAAATAAAGAGCAATATTCTAAATTATTAAACAAGAATTACTTAATCTTGCAAAGAAGGTTAAAAGTAAACCAATCAATCTTGTTAAGTTTTTAGCTCGTGTTTCCTTTGGGAATGCCATACTAATTCTACTTAGCTCAGAAACTAGAGCTCGTTAGTTTTGTGTCTCATCAATCCCTATAGTTTCTAGGTTGTCAAATCTGCTAATGCGACATTTATATGAACCTTAGGAGATTTCGGTATTGTAATTGCCCTACATGTTAACCACTTATAAAAGTAAGAGAAAGAGATTAACAAGTATAATAAAAATGAAAATCGCAAAATATATATTAAAACTATGAAGATAATTTGATGAAACATAACCAAACCCTTAATTATTTATTTTTAGACTCATTAATTAACCATTTCTTTGTCAAATTAGTTAGTAGTGAACATCTAATTCGGTTAAAAATATTTTATTTTTTTAAATGTGACTATGAATACAGTTTAAATTAGAGTTTTTAGAGTTTCTTTATAGTCGCATTACAGTTATGGTTTTTACTGTTTGAAATTATAAATTTAACCATAGTGTTTCCAAGTAAGATCAATTTTAGCCATACGTTTCTCAAAATTGAAAAAACTATCTTGATTGTTATTTAACTCTTACATCGAACCTTCCAAACGAGTTTATGGATAAATTGAAATAGTTTCATATGTTTTTTGTTAATTATTTGTAACTATTAGTAACACAATAAATATTTTAGACATTTTGACAATATTTTTGTGTGATTAACTTACACGTGACAAACATTTTTTTGACAGTTTATCCAATTTCTCGTTTCGAGACTCGTCAGGTATCCTTAAGGTCAAAAGTGACAGTTAAATAACATTCAAAACAGTTTTTTTAAAATTTTCGATGACGTTAGGTTAAAATTGATTTTTCTTAAAAACGTTAGATTTAATTTTGTACTTTTCGTACGTTAGGACTAAATAACCACTTTCCAAAACTAGATAATGAAGTTTAAAGATTAATGTTTGAAGTCAAATTAAAATTGTTAAAAATATAAGGACTGTTATAGTAATAATTCATTTGGGTTCATAACAAGTGGGCCCATTATGCATTATGATATTCAGATAAGCCTTGACCTAGTATAAAGAAGAGCCTTTAGGAGGAGTTCGGGCGCTGACTGAAGCCATCCTTCGGTCATTTCAGTATGACCGAAGGTAATCAGTCAAAAGGGATCTAAGGACATGCGGACCAATCAGAAGATGGACTCTAAGTGTACACTCCTTATATTCATAAATACAGTGACACATAAAGATAGGGTCCGCTGACCTATCAGAAGCTGACACGTGTTTAGATATCATTTTTCATTATCTATAAATAGTTGAGTCACTACAAAGTTGAAGTAACTGATTCTAACTACTCTAAACACTTTCTAAGTCTTTGATATTCTCTCATATTATCAAATGACTTTACCATCGGAGAGGGTTCGCCGGTCTCTAGCCCCTTTTCTGACGGTTCTTGTGTTCGCAGATAACTGAAATCTTGATCGTGAAAACAAGTTACGAAACAACGGTAACAAGGATCAATTTTGAATTTTTACTTAAAAAAATTTACAAGAATTTACGGCTTGCTTACTTTTTAAAAGAGTAAAGTTGAAACCGATGGACTAGCTACCCGTTTCAACTTAAAAAAATTAATTTGAAATTAATAGTTAATCTATGGGTTTCTATACAAAATGAAACTAGTAGAAAACCCATATGTTTCTTCCTTGGTTAGCAGAGATCCATGGTGAGGTAATATGCTAAACCAAAGACATGTATGAGGATTAAATATTCACAAAGGCCCCAAAAAACATCTAATATAATCAGCTAACAGTTAACAACTAATAGCTATTTACTAAAAAGACCTTAATGTTTCTTCCAAAAAAAAAAAAAGGGTAGAAGGAGGGAATTGTAGGAAGAGAAAAATTGACTTGACATTATCGTCGATATACACTGCGGCAACCGGAGATCAATGGAAAGAAGAAGAAAAAAAGTTTGTGCTCTAAAGATAGATGGGAAGTTAAAGAAACAGCAACAAAACATTCAAAACCCAACACTAAACACTAAGAGCATCCCTAGTGGTTGGGTACTCAAATACTTTCCACATCATCAAATAATACTATTACAAAACACCCTCCATAATAAAACACTCTCCTTACAAAAACTCCTCTAGTGGTTAGATACTTTTACATTACTTTAATGGGATTAAAATCTGTTGTTCCTTGTTGAGTGTCCCCTTCCCTCCCTGTCCCCCATTTATTTAATTACGTATCAGCCTTTAATTCTAATTTTTGAACTCTGTTAACGTTTAATTAATATTAATCCCAACACTGTTAATTCCCTTCAACGACAACCTTTCTCCTTCCTTCAGCACCAACGCGTCTCTTCAATTTCTTCGATCAACAGAGTTCTTCCTCTTCGATTGCGATTTCTTCTCGATTTCAATTACATTGTCATTTTCTTCCGATTACAGGTGATTACAGGTTTATTTCTCTTTTGATTTTGTATTTTTATTGCTGAATTTTCTTTCTCTTCTCCTCCTAGTTAAACCCAATTCTCTTCCAATTTTTCTCCAGAAAAATTATTAGTTTGAAACATGTAATTACAGCTATTTTTTTATGTCAATTTTAGGGGAAGTTGTTCATTATGCTTCTTGCTAAAGATTTCTGCATCGTTATTCTTCTTCCGCATCAGGTTCTTTTCTTTCATTTCTTTTCAGACGGACTGCAAACAAGAGGGATAAGGAATACCAATTGTCCCGGATACGTTTGAACCACTTCGACAGGTTATTTTGAAGGCGGCTTGGAGAGAACTTAAGCGAATCGAAAATAATGATAGACGGGAAAGAATAAGACCTCCATACAAAGGAAAGGGTTTAATTGAAAGCTGCTTTATCGACTTAAAGGCGCAAATCAACCGAAGCGCCTATAGTTTAATGTGAAGCTAAGGGCTAGCTATAGAGCCATTGCTCCACAAAAGGAACACGTTAGGATAGGCAGGGCTAGTGCATAGCAGCTTGCTTATTCAAAACAGGTACTTTATTGTTCATTAGACATATGTGTATTGTAGAGGAAGAACTCAAGGTTCTATGCATTGTATAATTAATAGCTAAATTAAAAAAAATCTTGATATTTGCAAGTTATGCCTGCTAGAATTTATCAAATATGGTTCTGCCAACCTTTATTCATCCTTGCCAACCTATATTTTTTTTTTCATTTAGCTGAACTCTTGAAACTTATCCTATGTAAAAGAAGGTAATTAATTCTTTCTTTTTGCACTTAAAAACATGCATTCCTATATAAAAAGAGTTAGCAATTTTCTTTTTGCATATTCAATTATCTGATATATTGTCATCTTTATCTCCTTATTGTAATGGAAAAAAGAATTAGACCTTTTGGGCTTTACAACTAATTAGCTAAAATATGATTGCAAAGTTGCACATATGCAGGCAACCGTCCCACCAAATTTTGTGATCTAAAATGAATGTGTTATTTTCAATTGTTTAGCAAATTGAGTAAACCAGTAGTAACTCATGTTATTGGTAGTTGGTATTGTTATATTTTTATTGAATAAACACAATAGCATATTGAACCTAGTTTTTATTATAGGTTTATATTGTTTTTTTTTTATTTAGAACTTTGTGGATTAGACATTTTTACCATGCATTTATGTTGGTTATAATCTTGAGAATCATGAATTGGATGACATATGCTCTTGATTGATTAATGTTGGACTTGCTTTTTTCCATTATTTAGTTATTTAAGTTGTGAAATAGAATTATTATCAATATTCGATATAATCATCAAGAATCGTTCTGTCAATAATTTATGACTAATTTCTGCTTGTTTTTATTTCCAATTACAACACTAGAGGCAACCCATGGAAAAACATGCTTGATGGATGGGGCAATTAATTAGATATTCCTTCAGCACTCCATGTATTCGACGAAACTCTTCGTCCGTGGAATATCAGATGAATTCCAGAGAAATTTCATAATTTCAACCATGAAGGGAAAGAATCGTTGGGCTAGGCTGGGAGGCTTAATTATAACTCTATATTTCCTCGAGCGAGCTTTAACTGACGAAGAAGGGAAGCCGACCCTTTTTCTTTCCAATCCGGCAATGAAGTTGCTCTCATCTCCTTTACTCGTGGAATGTCCATGTCCGCTCTCTAACAACCTAGCCACTAGCTACTGGATGCCAACAAGGGAAATATTGTGGATCTTAAAAGTTATGTTCAACATGGGTTGAGATTGTCAACTGTGTAAAATTAGACAAATTTAGTTTTTATTGAAAAAAAATTAATGTATTGCCTATATTGTTTGTAATGATCAGATCAGAACATCAGTATACTGAGTATCTATAAATGAATATGTGTCTTATATTCAGTTTAACTTTGGCAACCAAGTTTATATACATAAAATTTTACATGTTACATAATAATTTTATAGTGCAAATAATCAATATGATGAGTTCCAAATAGCAAAGAATAGAATATTGGAAATGAAGATCAGAGTAGGATAAGAAGTAAGAACATCATTTAAAGCAACAAAATGACACAGTTAAGCATTTACAATGAAATCTACTATGGGAAATGAACATAAAATATATGACACTGTGAACTTTGTGCAAAGAACTTTTCATTCGTATTGCCTGAAACTTGGGTTCTGTTCATCTTGGGTTCTATTCAGCAAATCATATTCTTCAGTAGAAACAGTGTCTGCACTCACAAAATGACATTTTCATGAAATTTTATGGAATTAATATTTTTAACATGCTAGTTATTTCTAACTAATAAATACATGAATAAAACATACTTATAGATGGAACTCTGTTCCAATTTGCTGTAAGAGGTTGTTGGTAAGTGATAGGGGCGTTTCGTCCCTATCTTTTAGCGTGATTTACGGTTTAATTTTAGAAGAAATAAATAAGTTTAATTACAAAAATAGAGTGTTTTAATAAAATAACAAAATAAAAATAAATTCCTTACTTTCGGTTAATTTTCCTTATTTTTTATTAATATTAGAAAATAAAACGTCAAGCTAACTCGGCTCTCAAGATTTGTATTTCAGGTACGAGGAAGGAGTGAAAATCTACTCAAATACGTGGGGCGTATCATTATTTACGCGGGGCGTATCGTCATTTACGCGGGGCGTAAAACATGGTGTCAGAAATAATTGCCTTATCCGGCGTATGACACCTTACGCGGGGCGTATGACACATGTCGGAAATGATTAGCCTAATCCTGAAAGTCAGACTGCATTGTCTCCCGGAGTCAACTCTCCATACGCGGGGCGTATCACCATTTACGCGGGGCATAAAAGGTAGTTCTTCAACGTAAAAAGATCAGAGACTCATTTACGCGGGGCGTACTTCAGCTACGCATGGCGTATTTGAGACAATTAGACATAGAATTGGTCCACATGCAGGAGATTTCTGACGGAATGGGCACTTACACGGGGCGTATATCACCTTACGCGGAGCGTATCATGGGATTTCTGCACCAAATAATGTTGCTCCATACTTGTACCTTGTGAAGTTACAATTCTACCCCTAGTTTGATGTATAAATAAGAGTGACTAGCACTCATTTAGATACTTTCTACCTTCTACCTTCTATCTTCTACCTCTACCTTATAGTTGTTGTATAGTTTTGGTTTTAGATTCGGTTTATGTAATAAAACTCTCCCACCTCGAGAGCTTGTTCGGTTATTCCGACGTTCCATCAACGTTCCACTCCATCATTCATCACCAAGCTCGAGAGTTCCACCTCCAAGTCCTAAGAGACGGCCTTGAGTCCGGTTGGCTAGTTCCGAGGGCCGATTCTTCCCTCTTCGCTTGCTAATTAGCTTGCACTCTTCCTATGTACTAGGCTTGATTGTATTCCTCATTTATGCTTTCCACATTTATAATATATGATTTGCAATTTCCGTTTCTATATACGTGTTGATGTTTATTACTTGTTTTGATACTCGTAATTGACTATTGTATAGGGGAACGCGATTTCCGACGCCATTCGGGCTATCTTTAGGGATTCATATAGGTGTTGCCCTACCGAAAGTGACGCTCCAGAAACCGTAGGAATTGACACACCACGGAACTTACGGGCCCTAGTTTCTGATCCCCAGCATTAGACACGCCTTGACTAGGAACCACGTAGTCTAAGTACTTCACGGGTCGGTCGAACTACACGTAGTCGTCTTTGCAGGAGTAAATTGTCAACCGAATATATTCGGAGTTATTGCATATTATGTTTATAACTTATCGTCACCCATATCATTCCCTGGAGTTTTCCGTTACATAAATCTGTCTCACCAATAGGTTAGGAGTAGTTTGTAGTTGTGTCTCACACCACCCCAAAGTAATCACCGCTTAAATAATATACAAAACCGAGTCGTCTAATACTTGTAATTATAAATCCCATGGATTCGATACCCGGTCTTAACCAGATTATTACTTGATACGACGGGGTACACTTGCCCCTAAGTAGTCGTAGCGTCTAAGTAGAGTCAAGAGCAATTTATAAAGACCACATCCGTAGACATAGCACATTCACCGCATTACACATTTAGTCGTCGTAAGAAACTCTACCGCTAGGTCCTACGCCCCATCAGTAAGTCATAATAGAACCTTGCTGATAAGATACACCAACATTGGAACCTCCTAAATTCTATACAACATTGCACAAAAAAAGACAAATAGCAAAATAAGTAATAAACATTAATTAAGCATACTATCAACTCATTAAATAACAAACACTTGAAAGAACCTGAACATATTGATATGGTGATGTGAACTGCATGTTTGGATGCAAAATATGTGGGGTAAATTGCATTGGTGGAGAAAAAGAAACAGAATTGAATTGCCGATGAATTCCATTCTGCAAAATATATCGAGGTATCTGTTAAAAAAATCACTATTGGGTTAACAAAACAAAAATAATTAAGCAAGTTATACACAGATTTAAATAAGTTAATTAAGCAAGTTATTAAAACATATATAAAAAATATTTACACCTGTTCATTCATTTGATTTTGTGAAGAAGACATTCTTATGGAATCCACACTTTGAGATGTCAAATTAGGACGATCTATTTGTGGTTCCTTTTAGTGTCTTGGTGAAGTATCTACATCTTTGTTAGGTCTTTTTCTCCCGATAAGTTTCTCCAGAGCATTCTTTGGTCTGATAGAATCCTTTTTACGAACAATTCTTTCTTTAACCTTGATTCCTTTCACGATATGCTCACCAAACTCATCAGTAACAACCTCATGTGTAGTATTATTGATCACTGAGATGTCTTCAGGTGGATTTTGACAGGTCCTTACAGATGTCTTTACATCAAATAAAGTCTTGTGAAGAGCATTTGAAGCAATTTCATAAGCCTCGTCAGATTCAGTAGCAATTGTTGCTAATTCAGTGTGTAATCGAGCCAAGTCCCTATAACGCCTTGCTATTTTTCCCTTGTGATCATTATCATCATTTTTGTTTGGATAAGACACATTCGGTACTTGATCTCTAATATCTTTTCTCCATCTTTTTGAAATGTATTGGCTAGGAATTGTCTTCACATCATTAGCTGAGAGAACCTTTAAAGCATGTGAACACAAAATTCCAGCAAATTCAAATTTCTTACAACTACATGCAATAGTATTATCAGCTGAATCAAATGTCACAATATGATGGAAACACTTTCCATGAGCAGTCACTTCATATATCCATATAGTTCCAATGTCGCTAAACAACTTAAAGGTGCAATCCTGGGCTTTACATAACTCAACTTCGAACCATTTAAATACTGTCGGTGTGTATACTTTGGCTGCATCCCTTAATATCTTCACAGGGAATGATAATGCAGGGATAGTATGACTTGCTCTAAAATTAGCTATTAACTCTTTATAACGACGATCATCAACTAATCTTTGAAAGTGACGAAAAAATCGTAGCAAATCAAACTTGTAGCTCACATACCTCTTAATAGAATTATTCATGCTTTCGCTACGTTGAGTAGTAGTAATATCTGCACTGAATGTTTCACGTCCGTAGACTAAAGCCCATTTCTCCTTCACAGTAAATAATCGGTTGAACCATGTATTATCTTCGAGTTTGTACTTTTCAAGCATCTTCTGCCAAGCTATTGTGAAGTCTTCAACATCTTCGTAATCATATATTATACTGCTAAAGTCTTTAGCAAAATCCTTAAACTTCTCAAAGACACATTTAAGATGTTTAGCAGCATTTTGATATATGTGCCAAATGCATAACCGATGATGTGATTCCGGCCATTGTGTGGCTAAAGCTTTAGCCATTGCAGGATCTTGGTCGGTCAATATGCTTTTCGGTTTCTTCCCTGCCATTGTATTCACAAAAGTGTCAAACAACCATATAAAAGTTTCAACAGTCTCATCATATAACAACGCAACTCCAAAAATAAGTGTTTGCTTGTGATTATTAACACCAACAAACATTGCAAATGGTCTTCCTTCTTTGTTTTTCCTGTAAGTAGTGTCAAAACATACTACATCACCAAAGTAATCATAGTCTACCTTCATCTTTGCATCAGCCCAGAAAATATTAGTTATCAAATCATCTGCATCAACTTGTATAGCATATGTAAAACTTGGATCATTTGATTGCATTTTTTGTACATATTCTAATAGACCACCTGTATCCCCTGACTTCATCTCTCTTGTTCTTTTTGAACGTAAATAGTTCCTATAATCTTTTGTAATAAATCCAAGATGCTCACGTCCACCAGCTTGTCTACTCAATAACTCAAGAGTTTCTTTTGGATCTAGTCATGAATCTTCAGCCATGTCAACCATAACATTTTGTGCTAGAGATGTTTTTCTATGAGACCGAAATCTATGTGTCTTTCTAGGAGTTGAAGTCAAATGAGTATGATTAGCAACAAATTCTGAAACAACATACTTCTCAAACAATGAATCATATCTAATCTTCATTCTTGCTCGACAACCAAATCTAGTCTCTGCACGATGAACTTTGACATACATACTTCTCTTGTTTTTTTCACGTTTACCTTCAGCTGAGCAAACAAATATTCTGTTTGTCACAAAGCCAGTGGATGATGTATGTGCTTTACTTAGCCTAGTACCAAAACCAAATTTATATGCATATCGATTATAAAAATCGTGTGCATTTTTTTCTGTTTCAAACTCCATACCAACTATAGGGATCCATTCTTGACACATTTTCGAATGAATAGGGTCAATATCACAAGGTTTGCCTGTTGATAGTAATTCTTCTTCATTACATTCATCATTCACTTTACTAGAAATTTCATCGTCATTAGTATATGTAGCTTCAACTTCCTACAAGAAATATAAATTCAATATATTAGGCACTCAAGAGTTTTCACAAAATCATTTTTCTATATCAAAATTTAAATAACATAAAAGAAGTTTGGTGCAAAATTTAAATAACAAAGCTTTGAAGTTATGAATACTTTCAATTAATTTTACACAAAAGTCAATGATTCATCAAAAATTCAAACTCAACTATATTTCAAAAACCATAGATTAAGATATAGAAAACAAAAGGCAGATGGACTGATTGCATTTTTATAGAAAAACATTTGTCCTAATAGGTCTATGGTTAGGCATGGTAAACAAGTTATAAAATTGATTTATATAAAAAGCTTTATATTTCATATTAAACTTAAATATCTTAAGCCATGAATTCTATTTATTTAGACCAAGGAAAACAAATTACTATTTTATGCAGGAATTAATAAATACATGAAACATCACTCAAAAAATAAATGCAGTAAGTTGCTGAGACCATTTTAATAAATAAATGACCAACATAAACTACACTTCCAATTTATTAAGACCATTGTCACTCAAAGAATGGACATGTTCATAGGCATATATGATCAAACTAGTAATTTTTTTCCACTTTCTCTAACTTTGAGATAAGGATCACAAGGTAGTACTTTCCAAAAAATATATCAGTATCTACCATTAAGCAAAACTAATGGATATTTATGTGCCAAATTATAAGATATTAGTTCTTTTGTCACTTAAAAAAAGACCATTTTAAAGATGTAGCAGATATATAAACAGCTTCTAGCAACACCGGAGCTATAATCAGTATTACTGAATTTGGTGTCATTATCACAAAGGAATTCCTTATCAATACATAATCAAATTAAATGTTATTCTTAATTACCTCTATTGATAGTGCTTCGCTGCTTGAGTTTAATGGCACATAAGTTCCACCTTCCATGAATGTTAGATTGTCTCTGTCACACAATTAAATTTGAATTTTGCTGCTTCAACCTTCTATAAATTCTAGCTTTAATCTTCCAGGATTTGTTACTGTTATTAGAATTGGAAGAGAAAGAAATCGGTAAGCAGAATTGAAAGAGAAAGAAATCGAAATCGGTAATCAGAATTGGAAGAGAAAAACTATGATTGAAAAAATTAGAGTTTAATGATTGTTTGCTTGGAATAAAATAGATTGATCAATAAAAAAAATAGAAGAAAAATAAATATCAGCAATAACAATCACAACATCGGAATCGAAGAAATAGGAAAGAAGAACTTTGTTAAAAATCAGAACCTGAAGAAAAATAGAATGGGAAGAAAGCGGAATTAAGAACTCTGTAAAAATTCAGAACTTGAAGAAAACAGAATTTTGGAAGAAATCAGAAGGAAGAACAGGGTTAAATATCAGAATTTGAAGAAAACAGAATCCATGGAAATCCGCAAGGAACAACTTTGTTAACGGATAGGAAGAAAAATTCAAAAGAAAATGTGCTGAGGAGAAGAGACATTTTTGGTGTAGAAACGTAATAGAGTTAACGTTAGAGTTGGTTAACGTTGATAGAGTTGCAATTAAAATTAAATGCTGATTAGGATTAAATTAAACACTTGTAATTAAATAAAAGGGAGACAAGGAGAGGGACACTCAACAAGGGACAGCAGATTTTAATCCACTTTAATGGGTCTCACACGTCATAACATTTTAATTTCTTCATTTTTAATTCAAATGTTTGTTTTTATTAATAATATTCAATATATATTCGGGGAATATGATATATTTGACTCATGTTGATAACTACGTGGAATGGGTCGGTTGGAGATATTTGAGAATTTGGGCTCGAGTATTGGGAGTTTGGAGTTTCTATATTTTGTGAATCGGGAACGAAAGAATAATATTGATTGAATCCATCACGATTATGCTCCATTTGAAAAAGAAATTGCTATATAAAAATAATTAAAGATTGTGAATTGTATTTGTTGATTTTAAACCAAACTAGTAATATATATATATAGAAGTTAGAAATATTACCGTTGTAAAATTTTTAAATTTTAATATTTATCCCATTTACTATTTTATCACCGTTGAATATATATATATATATATATATATATATATATATATATATAGAAGCATATTTTTTGGGTTCTTTTATATGGACCCACCATTTTTTACAATTCATTTCAATATCCTGCCTTGACGCACCAACTTCCCTTCATGAAAACCACGCCACTTTTACCATTTGACACATCACGCGCGTATCAATCCCTTGTTCAACCTGCTGCTTTTCTTCCTTTCTTCCTTTAATCCAAATATCAGTGTCCACATTTGGATACTCATCAAATCCGGATACAAGAAATTTTGGCCAAAATAGTGGTTAGACACCCACATCCATACTTTTTAAATTGCAAGTCAGTCCTTTATTTTTAATAGTTATGTACAACACTATAAAATAAATGAAATTTCAAGTCCATATTTCAAGATAAACGAAGATACTTACACACAAAAGGAATTGGGTAAAAGAGCAATCAAACACCCCTTAGTGATAAAAAAAATTCCATTATATATTTAATGTTTTATAAATCTAAAATTATAGAAGGTTTGAACTCATGACCTTTTACAATAAAACAAACCTCTTAACCAACTCGACCATTTTAACATCTTGAAATAATACTACAAACACGTCTTAATATATTAAAATTAGGGATGACTATCACCTACCGAACCAATTTTACTCAAGGATGGAGCCGGCGACTGGGGGGCCGGAGCCCTCCGAAGCCTTGGGCTGGCTCCGCCACTAGACGGAGGAGGGGCGATCTTTACACTTAGAAGAATCGATGTGCTTCTTGCAGTACTCAATTGCCTTTGAAAGGATCTGACTGGTGATATTAGACAGAGGAATGTCGTTATCACCGTAGTGGTCTTCAGGCCAGCAGAATTTTGGTACAACCCATAGAACTCCAGTTTGTTTGCTAACCCACTGGAAATTAATTTGGACGAGCATAATGAAGTAATGGAGGATGTAGGCGGCCTGGACGAGTCACGGTGGAGATCGGAAGTAGCATTGGAACGACGATGGTTGAGATCGGTGACTTTGAAATTTGCATCCAATAAACAGGAAGGACGGGAAAGAAGTAACGTCGTTATATTTAGGGGTGAGCAAAATAACCAGTAACCGATTACCAAACCGATAACCGAATCGAAATTTTAATTTGGTTCGGTTATTTTAACATTTTGGTTCGGTTCGATTTTCATTTTAGCTCAATTTGGTAATCGGTTTTCGGTTCGGTTATTGAAAAAAAAAATATCGGTATAACCGATAACCGAACCAAACTTCATATATAAATATAAAAAATATAATTTTATCTTTATATTATATAAATAAAAATTCCAACCCTAAAAAATACACTTTTATCTTTGTATATATATATTTTGGTTTAGTAGTCTTTAATTTATTCAATTGTAACTTTTGTACAAGGATATTATTTGAAAACTAATTAAATAAAAATGTAGAAAAAATTAAATATTTTATGTTTTCGGTTATTCGGTCGGGAACCGAACCGAACCGAAAATTTTCGGTTAAATGAAATTCGATTACCAAATTTATTCGGTTCGGTTCGGTTATGAAAATAAGGCAAATTTCGATTCGGTTAACTGACAGTTCGGTTCGGTTAGTAACCGAACCGAACCGATGCTCACCCCTGGTTATATTCAATCAAAACATTTTTTTTTGCAAATAATAAAAAGCTTTTTTAAATTGATGAGGCCGAGGACATGTGTCAAAAAATATGTGAAAGATGTTTTTTTAGTTGGAACATTTGGACCCCAGTGTAAAATCCGTAAAGGAGAGAGTTATGCCCGGTGTAAGAATATTATTAGTTAATGAGGATGTGTATTGGACTTTCTTGATTTAAAAAAAAAATAAATGCTTTTATGTTTGATTAAAATTGCTACGTCAATATTTTTTAAATGGTGTTAGTATTTTTTTACTGTATTTGTTAACGGTTAGAACCTTAAAATATCTGTTTGTTAATTTTTACAACGAGACTATATTTATAAATCGATAACCACGTGATATATTTTTGTACTATTATCTAAAGTTTTTCTTAGAAATGAAAAACATAAATTTTTAAAGTTCACGCATTCTTGAAAAAAGAACTGAAGGAATTGCTCGATATAATTTAGGGAAAAGTACAAATATAAATCTTGTGGTTACATCTGTTTTCGATCGGTACCATTGTGGTTTAAAAGTTTACAAAATAGTATATTGAGGTTCATTCCGTTAGGAAACATATAACGGTGTTAAAAGTCAAAGGAAAAACAGTTAATTTGATCCTTATATTTATTTATTTTATAAATTAACCCTCCTTATTATCTAATTATCATGAACAAACCCCAAAATAAAAAATAAAAATCAATTAACTCTTTCATTACTTTATAAAATAAATAAATATAAAGACCAAATTAACTCTTTTCCCTTTGAATTTTAACACCGTTAGTCAATTTGATATGTGTTTGCTAATGGAATGAACCTCAAGGTACCATTTTGTAAACTTTTAAACCACAATGATGCCGATCGAAAACAGGTGTAACCACAAGGTTTATTTTTATACTTTTCCCTATAATTGAAATATTAAATATGGATGATCAGGTTACCTTTCGTAACGCAGAATTCTGTTGAGTTGTTATATCAAAAGAATCAAACCGTGATTTATATTATTGTCACATATCTTACACCAATGTGAATAGAGATGAGCTGCAATGATTTTATGGTTTGACTGATGCTCTATTTATAAAGGAAGATAAAGACTAGTACTAATCTTAATTATAGTCAAACATGGTAAACCTTAATCAATCATGTTACTAACTCTTAGTTAAAATAAGATTCTATCTCTTTAGATGGTTATGATTCCTATTTATCTTAATTAAAATAAATGTGAATCCATATTTATCCACATGGTCTAGTTTAGTTACGAGCGAATAATTCCTACATCTCCCATTTGTACATAACTAAACACTTAGTTTTATCTCATCTCATTCATACTTATAAATAGTTCATGCGACCAGCGTACCATCAAGAGCTCATACTATGCACTTGTTAGAGATATATAACATCTCGATTAAACATGTACCGAATATAGTACTATACACTTGTTATGGATATATAGCCTATTGATTAACATGTATAAAAGAGTATACATGTTATACATATATAGCCTCTTGATGAAATTTAATTGAAAAATTGTATACATTGTCTTAAATTCACATCCATTATAATTACTTGGATCTTTACGGTGTTTTTATTATCACAATTATACATATGTGCATAATTACCACTAGTGAAAATTAGAAACTTGAAGATGTGAATACATGGTAACCTTCTCCTTTTACTTCATTCCTTCCATCATAATTTAATCACTTATCTAGTGGGTTCTTTTCTCAGGAAAAATGGAGAATAAGATTTTTTTTATTTAAATTGAGCATCAAGATTACACCTATACATGTGGGAAAAGAAAACTGCTAATGTGAAAACCAAGATCTGGTATAATGATTACAATAAAAAGTGATAATGATCTAATGGTTCTTAATGATTGGTGCAGGTGATTGGTAACTACAATACAGTGAACTGGGTTGTCATCATATCTTCCTTCAATTAGGGGTAGCATCACAGGTGTGACAGAGGAGCTAAATTCTGTTGTGGAGCATTTTGAAGTTTGTGAGTGTAGCTTTAGAGAGATAAAGATCATTATTGAAACGATGTGTTTCAATGCTTTTGATAAAGCTGTGCATTTTGATCCGCTGATTTCAAAGAGGAACTTATTAACATATGAATGTAAGGCTATATTTGCATGACAAATTCCCAATTCTATTAAAAAAACAGAAAAGAGTAACAAGGATTCACAAAGTGACCTACAAAGCCGAAAACCTCTCATAATAAATAACATGAAATTAAAAACAAAAATCAACTTATCTCGTATCCATCATAAAAAGTCAATATCTTCAGCCCTTATTCTTGAGACGTTGAATGTGCCTGATTCAACCACTCGATCCTGACCACCATAGAGAAGCCAATAGAAGACAAGTGCATCATCAATCACTACAGCATTGTGCGTTCCTTTTTAAAGAACCAGAGAAATTTAGGTTTATGGCTAATTTTAGCCTTACGGTTAGCTTCCAAAGTTCAGGCCGTAAGGATAAGAAATTTTTTTTAGCCTCGAACACCCTAAAACTTTATCGTTTTGGTGTGTTAAATACTAAAAGATTAAAATTGCTCGGCTTAAAATGAGTAAATATTTTTAGTGTTTTATAAATTTAACGCTAATTTTTTTTAAAAAAAATATTTTTAATTATGAATTTCTTATGATTTTCATAAAAATAAGTTTTTTGGAATCTCAAAAGTAAAAAAAAAAGATTTAAGAAAAAGAAATTAGTTTAAAAAGGTTAAAGCAACGACGGAGATAGGGGCACGGGCCCCTCCGGTCGCCGGAACCACCATGTCACAAGTAGTTTCGACCCCTGTTTTCACGACATTAGGTTTTCTCTAAATCTAAATTTTCATTTTTTTGGCCTATTAGGCCTCATTAAATCCAATTTCTAATTTTTTTTTGGCTTGTTAGGATATTTTTAAACCTAAATTTCTAGTTTTTTTTACCTATTAGGCCCTTTCTAAATCCGAATTTTTTCTATTAGATACTGATTTACCAAAAAAAAAAAATTTACACACCACGTGTAAAATCGGCTCCCACAACCGAAGAATCATATATTCGCTACTGTTAAAAGGGCATAGAAAATTCAATAAATAAATAAAAGCTTTAAAAAAAAGTGTAGCCTAACTAACTCAACTATCTTAAAAGTATTATAATAATATTACAAATACACCAATATGAATAAAAATTAGGAGGGCTGCAACCTACTGCAACACGACTACTCAAGGGTGGAGTCGGCAGCCGGGGGGCCGGAGCCCCCCAAGCCATGGGCTGGCTCCGCACCTGGGCAATTGTATAACCGTTCCAAGCCAAATTGAACACTTTTCAGGAAGTTAACACATTATTATAGTCATGTGATTCTAAATCATCAAAGGAAAATACATACCAATCACTTCAAATGAACCGTCTGTCTGCAAAATTTATCTGTTTATCACACCATGTAAAAATTGATATTTTGGGCGCTTTCTCAAGGAAAAATTTAAAGCTTCCTACATAGCTTCCATAGAGTTTTCCGGTGAGTGTCCAAGCCTCCTGGCATCCCCTTTGAGATAAATGCTTATGTTGATTCTTTATTTTGTTAGAAATTGAACAGATTCTCGTCCATCGCTAGCAGGCCTGGCAACTGAGTACCTTCTATATGGATATGCTGAGGGAGGCCTTGCTGAAGTGGTTGCTGATATAGGCCTTGCAGATATGCCGAGGCCTGTCTGGAAAGGTTACACTCCGGTTATTTCACTTTATGTTCTAATGGGAATTAACATCAATTTAGTCCAAAATTAAATTTGGGTATGTATTCAGCACATTAAGGTCAAATTAGCATAGAATGACATATGTCTATTTATGATTGGTAGTTATTTGACACGTGCCAGTTCTTCACCTCGACACATGTCAATTTGAAATTATTTGACTCTAGATGTTAAGTTGAAGGATCAAATTGATATCCAAATTTAATCTTGGACTAAATTGATCATGCTAACTCGAGAAGCTAAATTCATCCTTTATTCAATATAATGTACAAGGAGGCTGAAAAAACATATTTGATGTAAAGCCGTTCGTTTATAGGAAAATAATGTGTAAGGAAATGTTTTCTTAAATTTTTTTTAGTATTTGTTTTTTTGGACAAAGTACAAAAATAATGTTTATGATTTATCATATTTGCAAATAGAGGTACGTTGTTTAAAAGTTTATAAATAGAGGTATGTTGTATTTTTTTTACAAAACAAAGTATTTGAAATTACATAATTAAGTTCTAATGATAATGCTTTTAAAAAAAAAAAAAAAGTTCTAATGATAATGAAGAATATTTTTATTTTTTTATTAAATTATATTTACGTATTGACAAAACATAGATCCAAAATTGAAATGTAGTTGTATAAATTAAACTTAAGTATCAATTTAGTTCATAAACTATCAAATTAGTAAGAAACGTAAAATGTTCACCATATGATTTATGGTTTTGATTTAGGGAGATGTGTTTTATCTATATTTAAGAATAATTTTTTTAAAAATAAAAATGTTATTGGTAGTAATCAGAATTTAATAATATAATTTGGAATAATTTGTTTTACAAACTTTTAAACTGCATGCTTTTGTTTGCAAATTGGATCAACCACAAACATTATTTTTATAAATTGTCCTTCTTCCTTTAGTGTTTTTTGTTCTAAAAAATTAGTTAAAAGAAAATACTATGTTGGTAAAAAAAACAGAAAATTAGAAAAATGTTTTATCTTCTTTAAAAGGGTAAAATATTTTCGTAAACCTTTTCTTCATCTCCGATTGCTTTGTTTTTTTTTTTAAATTCGACCGACTAATATAATAAACGAGTTAGATAGCGGGTTAGTCAGATTGATTCATTTAACGCATTTAACAATTGATTTTTATTTGGTTCCTAATAAAAAAAAAAGTTAGAATCAAGCCACTTGTAGTGCAATATATCTCAACAACTCATCACTAAATTATAGATAGGAGCTAAATGTAAGATTAATTATAAGTTGCATATCATCATCTTTTCTATAAGTATACTCATTGACATGTTTTTGACAGCCTAACATATGACATTCACTAATCAAGATCAATTAAGTTGGTAATTATAATATTATCATAAAAAAAAAAAATTGGTAATTATAATAAGTTGCATATCATTAGCTTTTATACGTCTGTTCAAAAACGTTTTTGTCTTTGCTATCATTGGGGAAAAACCGGGACAATACCCAGTGGCGGATCCAGGATTTGAAAGGGGCAAAATTCTATATAAATTTTTTTTAGATAAAATAGCATTAATTGAAAAAATATATTTTAATACATAATTGTTATTCGATACAAAATATCTTAAAAAAAACTTCTAATGCTAGATAGATCGACGATTACGAGGTGACAATTGACCTCTACGATCTGTCATAACTTGAAAACGATATGTTGCCTCTACCAATACTGCTTCTTTTTAGGGTTAAGTACCCCTAACGTTTTGGGTCAAGAGCAATTTTACCTCTAACGTCTAAAATGGTGCAATTTTACCCCTAATGTTTGTAGCCAAAAGCAATTTTACCCCTAACGTTGATAAATTGGATCAATTTCAGACACTATTATAAAATACAGTCATTTTTTTTCTTTATTTTGCACCAATTGCATATCAATTTGTTCTAAAAAAATGATATAATGTTTTTTGTAATTTAATAATAAAATTGGAGATTAATATTTATAAATTCGGTGAATTTTTTGAATTTTTTTTGTCTAATTCGTACAAAAGACATTATATTTTTAATATTTTTTTCTTATTTTTTTCACATCCCAACATATGTTTGTGATTTGTTACTGATAAAATAACGCATGTGTTGTAGATGACAAAATTCATGACCGAAAAGACAGTTTGATGAATTATTTCTCAAATTGACCCAAATTATCAACGTTAGGGGTAAAACTGCTATTGGCTTCCAACATTAGGGTTACAATTGCACCATTTTAAACGTTAGGGGTAAAATTGCTCCTGACCCAAAACGTTAGAGGCATTTTTGCACATTAACCCTTCTTTTTGGACTAAATATTTTTTTTTTTTTGGGGATGAAGGCCCCTATACATCCGCCCCTGAGAATACCTTATCCTAATTGCTTACTGTAAGGCTTTCAAGTAGCTACTTCTAATAATGGTCTTTATGATTTGGGATTTCATGGTTATCCGTTTATGTGGGAGCGAGAAAGTGGTACTACTTGATTGTGCAATATGAATGGATATTGACTTGATGGGAAAGTCACGAATATTCGAGAGCTTTGACTTGGTTAAAGACAAGAAGTTTGGATGAGATTGAGGCTGAGTCGGATTTTGTGACAGTTATTGCTCATTCATCTAAGCTAAGTTTCCGGTCTTCCTATGATGTTTTAATTGGTGATTGTAAGTTCTTATTAAGTTTATTTATTGATGTGAAAGTCAGTCGTATTAATCGTTCTACGAATATAGCAGCCCATGTCTTAGGTAAAGCTAGCTATTCTTTGTCAGGACCTACGGAATAGATGCGCAACTCTCATTTTTTTTATTCATCGAGCTTTATATGCTGATTTTGTTTAATGAAATTCTGTTTGCTAAAAAAATATTTAAATTATAAATTTATCTAATTATTTATTAATGTTTTAAAATGATAATATAATTTTATAACCGTGATGATTTTGACTAGTTATAACTTTTATCTTAGGGATTCTAATTTAACAGAATCGAATTTCTAATTAATATAATAAAAATATTAGACCCCATTTATTTGCAGAAAATATTGGTAATAGAAAATTTTGTGTTGGAAATAAAATGTTTTTCAGTATTTGGTTATAATACCGGAAAATAGGAAAAACGATAGATTGCTATTGTTTTCAAAAGGATAAAAATGAATGAAGTATGATTCCAAAAATTTAAGAAAATGTTTTACTCTTTTGAAAAGTGTAACACATTTTCCACGTTTTTTTTCATATAATTTTTTGTAAATTAACCTAAATTTTTTTGCTGATTTATTTTTTTTAAGCAAACAAATATCGAAAAATTAAGAAAATATTTTCATATACAATATTTTTCGGTAAACAAACAGTGCCTAAACCAATAAATAAATCTGTAACAGTTGCTGAACTTGATGAAGTAAAAAATTACACAAAATGAAGTACCATAATAGGCCAAACTTAGGGCATAATTTACATGGGCCCGTAGCATTGAAGTGTTCTGGAGTTTGGGCTTGAGATATTTGAGCCCAAAAATTCCTAATGATGAGAGAGACAAAAATGTAGGGCAAAGTCCATATTCTGATTTGATATCACATTCAATCATTTCATTTGAACTTTTGAATTTGTATACATTCCCCATCATGGAATATCTCTATTAATTGATAGCAATTGCTTTCTCTTATAATATGGTCGGTTCTAATGTCAAACCCAAAACTACTTTAACAACTATATAATATTAAAATATAAATATCATATCTTGGTAGGTTTCATCAGCCAAAAAATAGAAAAAGAAAAAGAAAAGGTGCATGAGTTCCTATTATTACTCCTTTTTCCTTCAATCATATTACTTTCCCACTTCTATTATTACAAATTTGGATTAATTCACGAATTGTTCATAACTACCAAAGTAAGGGTCTGTTTGTAAAATAGTTGTTAGCGGATTATCTTTTTGTTTATAAAGTTATTTAATAAAGCTTAGCTGATTATTAGTTGTTTGTATATTTGCTATTTTATGATTGTATTTTATTTGGGAGATTAAAGGGGAGTAATAAGAGGTAAAAATGTCAAAAGAGATGGAACAATAAACTAATTGAAAAAGCTCCCTTTTTCAGAATTAGTTTTTTGAACCAAATAAACTCTTTCAAACATCTCTTCACCAAACACCATTATTAGAGGTTTGATTAGTCAAAACCTCTAAAATAGTTCAAACCTCTGATTTTATTCCAAAAAACTCTTTACCAAACAGAGCCGTGGTGTAACTTTTTTTTTACATTATTTCATATTTTGGTGTATAACTTTAATTTTTTTTTGTACATAAATATATTTTTATCTTAGTAGTGAATATTAGAGTATATATTATTTATTTATTTATCTGCATCTTTGACACAGCTTAGTTCCCTATTTCTAGCCTAGAATATAGAGTTAATCGTTCACTACAAAGTGAACTGTACTCTGTATATATACGAATTACATATCGATAACAATCACTGAGAATTCATATTGTTACATGGTATCAGAGCCCAAAACCTAGTCTACCTCCCTCTATCTCTCCAATCCGATCTCTCTCTCTTCTCCTACCTCCCTCACCGCCGCCGAAACCCTAAGCCGCCGCCATGACTAATACATCGGCCACCTTTCACTATGATAATAGCATGTACACTATTAGAAAAACATGATGGGGCACAATTTAACTTATATGATTGGTAATGGTTCTATACTCCATATTCATTCTATTGTTTTTTTTTCTCGATAAAATGCTATATATTATTTCATTAGATGAAAAAGTGCAGATACAAATGCAATATGAAAATTATGAGGAATAAAATCTAGGCTAAAATTAGTACAAGATCCATATAAGTAAGAAAAAAGGACTACAAAGAGCAATAAAGACCATTAAAGGTACAACTAATACAAAGAAAATAGAAATCACACACTCCTCGAAAGTCAAATCTCGTTGATGTCAGAGATTAATATAAGATATATGATTGGACCTTAACTAAAAGTTCGAGCTTTTAGTTCAATCGAGCTTTTAGTTCAATCGGTTCCTGAAAAAACATAATATGATGGACTTTATTATCTTCCGAGTTCATCATCAGTTCCAGTTTCAGTTCAAATAAATATTGTAGCAGTTTCTATTTAACATGCTCGTCTAGGCCAAGTTGCAATTCCAGTAAATTAATTGCTTTTGGTGTTGTTTTATCTTCCAATTATACAAGCAAAAATCTTTTTGAACCATGTAGTTTGAGTATTCATCAACTTCCTTTTAATAAATATGTTTTTATTGTTATACAACCACTTGAATTAATTTGTTCTGATATGTGGATCCTACCAAAATTACCTCTCTAATGGTTATTCTTATTATATATTGTTCTTTAATTATTATACCAAATATTATTCTTATTACATATTGTTCTTTAATTATTATACCAAATATTATTGGATTTATTTTCTCAAGCAAAAATATGAAGATTATAACATTTTTTTTTTTCTAAGTTTTGTTTCCTTGTAGAAAAATATTTTGGTCTGTCCAGGAATCACAAGGAGTAGGATACGCGGATAGTGTCAATCACAAATCCTTATCCGTATCTGTCCCATTATCCTAACATGTATACTTTCTGCATCACATATCCGTCCCATTTAATTCACGGATATCCGTGGGTACACCTACCCGTTAAGAATTAATAAATAAAACAAAAAGTATTACAAATTTAACAAAGTATAAATTGAACAAATTGAACCTTAATCAATAACAATAAAATAACTTAGTGGTATCACTCAATGGTTGAAGAAGAAAAAGTTGGGGTTCAAATCTCACATCTTCTATCTAAAAAACAATAATATTTTTTAATATATAAAAGAGTTATGACGGGTAATGAGTACTGGGTACCCTGAGAGGTATTCCCATACCCGTCCCATTACCCTAACGAGTAATGGTTTTGATTCCATACCCGTCCCATACCCTTTTATATAGGGTACGGATAGTGTCGGGTACCTGCGGTTACAGTACCCATTGTCACCCTAGGTCTGCCTATTAAGATGTTTTGGGGGGGGGGGGGGGGGGGGGATGTATTTCATGCTTTAACTAAATATTTATCTGAGAATAGTATAGTTAAGTGATCCTTTTGTTCTCATACTCTGTAACAAAACCGATCCGCTGAACGAAAACATCGTCATATTGTCAAACGGGACTTGTTATGTTTAATCACGCTCATTTACCTCTTTCTTTTTGGACATGTGCATTTGATACTGTTGTTTATATTATTAATCGTCTTCCTAGTTCCAATATTAACTTTGAGATTTCGTTTCAAAAATTATTTGATCCTATCCCTAACTATTCTTAATTACGTACTTTTGGTTCTTTATGCTATCCATGGTTGCGTCCTTATGCTTCTCATAAATTAGCCTTTGGTTTAACTAAATGTATTTCTTGGGATATAATTGTCTCTTTAAAGGCTACTATTGTTGTGATCCTATTTCAAGAAAAATTTATGTCTCACGCCGTGTTTTGTTTGATGAGCAATATTTTTTGTTTGAGATACTCATTAAAGGAGCTATTGGTATCCATAACTTGCGACCTCCATTGCTACCGAATGATCTTCTCTGAAATTCTGGTCAGTCTGGAGCGTTTCCATTATTATGTGGGGGAGAGAGACAAGTTTGGTTGCAGAGATGACTGTCTTTTGTGATGAACCAGAAATAGCATAATTTGGGGAAGACGACACAATTGTCTTCTTTTGAATGCAGAGTTGGGCTTCGCTTCTATGTGGGCCTTTAATTGAACAAGGCCTTTAGCTAATTTTGCTTAATTGACTCAGAAGCAGCCTTATATGCCTTACGAAATTTTCAACACTTAAAACAAAATTGTTAGATTATAAAGCAATTAATTAATTCTAAATTTTAATCTATGGATGGATCTTATTCGTTAATGTAACTTTTATCCTAATCAAAACTTAATCAAAATTGGATTCCAACAGGTTGATGTTGGTAATTTAACTCCTTTTCCCACTAGACTGCCAACTATAATTGTCTCTCTTATTGTTCAAGCTTTTGCAACCTTCGGAACAAAGACAACATCCGATGGTTAACGGTCACAAGTTGGCACTTTTAAATCTGAAATGCTAACTGCCACTATTCTCCCTGAACCAAGTACCTGCTGTCCCATATTGGGTGTCCCCTTCTCTGTCTCCCAGTAATCTTATGACATGTGTTATATTAACTAACCACATTTAACTCTAATTAACTCTGGTTAACTTCACTTAACCAATTTCATTCTGATCTCTCTTCCAGACCTGCTATTTCTTCCTCTTTTTAAGCTCATGGAATGCACAATGGACTGGAATATTAGCATAGATGAATTTGATTTTTTTTGTTTCCTCTTCCTTCACCCTCCAATTTCGCCAATAAGAATTAATTATGGTTTAATTCCCAATAACCTCCCGTCATCGGCAGCCATCACAAAACTTTTGCAGGCTACGACTTTACGGAGCCGATCGAGCCGTTCTTAGAGCTTTTGCTAAGACTAAACTTGGAATCATGACCAGAGTTGCAATTTAATATCATTATCATCAGTATAGGCAATGATGTTGTAGTTGAATTAATATCCATTTTATCCAAAATTAAACTTTAATTGGAAAATTAATTTGAATTTAGTTTTGCTTCCTGGAGAATGTGAAACCGTTGCTGGAAAAATGGTGACTTTTGCTACTTCTTGCATCAATATATTGATATTCATTAGGGGTAAACTCAAGATAAAAATTGCTCCACTGTGCATTCCATGAACCCGTTGTTCATGGAGGAAGAAATAATAGCAGTGAGAAAAGTGGAGTTAATCACACTTGGTTAAATGAAGTTAACCAGAGTTAATTAGAGTTAAATGTGGTTAGTTAATATAACACATGTCATAAGATTAGTGGGGGACAGGGAAGGGGACACCCAATATGGGACAGCAGATCATCTAAAGAAAAACATTGGAGAAAAGCCATGGCTACTAAATATAACGCGTTACAAATGGAACATGGAGCTTGGTATCCTTGCCTAAAAGAGCTAATTTGATTGATAAAAGAATAAAGTAATAAAATAATAAAGCTTTAATACTTTTTTTAATACGTAACTTCTGGTAACTCACATCCACAGGGAAGGAAATTGAGATACATATGCTTTGGTACATCACGGTTTATCAGCTTTTACTCTAAACTGATGGCATTCGATATCAATTTTTTTTACTAATTCAATTAATGAAGAACTTAGTGGTATTAGTCAATTTCAGTTTTATAAATCTTGCTCTGGTTCAGATTGTTTTTTGAATTTAAACTTTTATTTCGAGACTCAGTTCGTTTAAGGTTTTTTTAGGTGTCAACCTTATTGTGATGTATCTTTTTCCTGATTTCCATATTCTTTGCTTAATAATAATAATACTAAATAATTGAAGAAGTTGGATATATTAGGATGGAGATAAGGGTTTGAAGAAAAAAAGGTGAGATGGATAGAGTGTCCCAAAAGAGAAAGGCAAAAGACTTACTTGTATATATTAAGCTTTGATAACGTGTGGAGCCATTCTAAATATTTCTCTTTTATTGTTGATATTTCGTTTAGAAGAGCTAATTTTTTTAATTAAACATTAATTTTGAATCTGAGCAAGGGAGTAGAAGAGGGTGTGTAATGAGCTCTTCTGCACAGGGTCTCAAAATTATAAGGGCCCCAAAATTTAAGACGTGCTTAGTCAAATATAGATATTAGCTTAAATTGAAAAAATAATAATATAATGTAATAAGATCTATTTACACCGTTTCACTATATTAAGCGCATATGTAATTTAGATATTCAACAATTCAAAATTCACAACCTTGCCATTCATTTATTTCTTTTTATATTTTTCTTAATACAAAATTCTATTAAATATTACGGGTTTGATAAAAAAATTAGCACAGAGACCCCAAAAAGTTTAAGACAACCCTGAATTTGAGGTTGGTTAAAATAGATAACAATCTACTTTTTAATTTGACCTTTAATATCAAATTAGTTAAAATAATGTCCGCCTAAAAAGAGGCACGTGTCAATAACTCTTAATCGCATACTGACATGTGTGATTTTGAACTGATTAATTCTAGATGCCAAGTTGATATCCAAACTTGATATTTGACTTAAAATGTTAAATTCATCCTTAATTCATAAAATTTTATTGAAACTTACCATTTAAGGCTCACTTCGGTGTTTAAGAGTCTTAAATCTTTTAAATAGACATTTCATTGCAATTTGAATTTTCACATAAAAAAAACTTTAATTGAAAGATGTTCTACCGAAAGAGTTTTTGAATAGTCTCGAACCGAACAATTTGATAAATTATTCAAACGTGTCCCGCACTTGTTTGTTTGTGATCAGGGACGAAGCCAGTTCAAGGCCCAGGGAGGCCGGAGCCCCTTCGGCCACCGGCTCCACCTTTGAGTATTGGTAATTTGGCCCCTTGTAGACCCCCTAATAATAGTTTATATATAGTTTCTATGTAGTATTATTTTAATATTTTTAGGTAGATGAGATGGTTGAAGATGCATGTTTTTGTTAAAAAGGTTTTAGGTTCAATCCCCACTAAACTATTTTTTTTAGAATTTTTTTGTTTATTTGAACTTTATTTTTCAAATAATTATAAAACTATATTACCATTATTAATTAATTTAAATAGACTCTTTATTTTTATAACACTTTTGAACTCGTCGTTATTATGTCTTTTCTATTAAAAAATTCTTATTTTTTAAAGTCGATAAAGAGATCCTGCTAGTTGGCTGGAGTAAGCCTAGAGAAGGGTTTGCTAAGTTGAATACTGATGGCTCCTGCCTTAGCAATGGCAGAATTGCTGCTGGAGGAGTTCTTCGGGATGCTGGTGGCAATTGAATGGCGGGGTTTACCCATAACTTGGGGACGGGCTCCTCCTTTTCTGCGGAGCTCTGGGGTATCTTGTCAGGTATTAAACTCGCCATTCGCATGGGTGTTAAAAAGCTCTCGGTGGAATCTGATAATCTGGAGGCTATTAACAGGATTTCAGATAGCCAGGCTGTTTGTCTGAAGAGCCAGAATCTCATCAAAGCTATTTTGAGGCTTCGTCCTGCCTTTGAGTATCTTAATTTCTCCCATATTTTTAGGGAGCAAAACCGCGTGGCGGATCGCTTAGCAGCTGCTGGGCATGGGAGAATGTTAGGTGTTTCTACCCTATCTGTTCCTCCTTCTTTTCTTTTGCCTTCTCTCCTAGAGGATAGGATTGGAGTCAGCCTTCCTAGACTGATCCCGGTGTAGGTTTTTTGTTGGTTTTGTTTTTTTCCTTTCCTTTCTTACCAAAAAAAAAATATAACTTAATTTCTAAATTAAGTGTTATTTTATGAAAAATATAAAAAATTTGAACTAAAACTAAAAAAAATATCAAAATGTTATAAATTTATAGAAAGTAGCATCGAAGTAATAAAAAAATTAAATATATCTAGTCTTTTTTATGCTGGGCACTTTTAATATTTTAGCACAATGCATCAAAACAACGATATTTTGACGCGTTGGAGACTAATTTTTTTTTTTGTCATAGACTTTAAAAAATGACCCCCAACCCCACAGTGAAATTTAGTCCTCCAAATCTAAATTATTATCTCGGCCACTGTTTATGTTAGTTTTTTTTTTCTTACAGTTTGTGTTGTTCGTTACTATCATATTTGTTGTTAGATAGTTGGATAATGTCTCTAAATAATATGAGGAAACACATATTTAGGTATGGGTTACAAAATAATTCCGATTTTTTTTATTTAAACCAGGAGAGAGTGGAAATTCCACCAAAGAACACATTATAATAATATTGTTTAGGAAAAAAAGATCATAGCTGTTTTGAAGCCAAAATACAATCACTAAATTATAGTAATATTTTCATCAAGATCATAGAAATGTCCTATCTCCTAGAGGATCTGCACCCATTAAATGATGACCTCGATCGTATTTAGTTGCATTATTAGTTGTATGAAATTCTAGTTTGGCTGCCTAGGAGATTCTTATTTTATATAGACCATATTATAACTCGTTTGCTTTTAATAGTCATTTTCTTATTTTTAATAGTCATTTTTTTTTGCCTTCGTGAACTATGTATTAGATTTTGCCTATATGTATGTAAGGTTTTATTTTTTACTAGTCTCTTATATACTTTTATGATTTAATGAAATATTAGCATTACTATAAAAAAAAAAAGATATTTTATCATTTGTTTTTTGTGATATGTTTTGTTTTTTCTTTCATGCGGTCTATATTTTTCTTTTTATGAATTTTATACAGGCTACTTTATTTAGTATTTGTGGATCAATTCTACCTATTTTCACTAAATTTTACTTATTTTAATATTGTGGTCATTAAACTTTAATTTTCAACGTTATGATTACTGAATTTTACACTTTTAACACTGATGACAATTCAACTTTAACTAACTCGACGTCAAAATAAAAATTGTTCAGAACGATATATATCATGAAACCATATTTTTTATTTTCTGAAATCACATTTTTTTTTGAAGTTTTCTCTCTAAAAATTCACTATTTTCTAACCAAATAACACGTAAATGATTTCAAAACGAAATTTTTTAAGAATTAAAGTTCCTTAAAATATCATTAACTCTTCGATTTTTTTTATTTTGAGACCGTCAATGGTCATTTTGAGGCGTTGAGTAGCCACCAATCTTAAAAAGTGTAAAATTCAGTGATAATACCATTAAGAATTGAAATTCAGTGACCATAATATTAAAGTGGGTAAAGTTTAGTAGCTATGGGTGTAATTTACCCTAGAATTTGTATGACATTTTATTTATGTTTTTTGTTTCTATAATTTTTTACATTAATGAAATGGTATATATATTTAATTTTATAAATCATGATAATTATAAGAAAAACAGAAAATTAGTGATAAATAATATCATCAATCAATCATGACACTGTAGGTTGCGTAATTGTTACACAACTCAAATCCAGAACATGTCAATATAATTCTAAAATGGGAAAAAGTCAAGGAAAATATAAATCAACACAAATACATACACTTATTTATTGATTATAAATTTAAAACCCATTCGTGTGGCAATACAAATTGAATTAAATAAAAATTAAAATAAAGATGTTGGGTTGGGTTGGATTGGGACCCACTAGCTTTAGGAAGTCTTCCCATGTCCTATCATATTAAATCTTTGGCTTTACTAAAAGGAAGTGGGCCAGAGTGGATAACCACTTTTATTCATATATAAATTAATAAAGTATAAATTTATTTCATCAAAAGAAAATATTTAGTTGGATTAAAGCGACGGTCCAAAAATCTGCCTGCTTTCTTTGCGAAGATTCCGGTGTTTGCTTCTTATTAAACATTGTTTTTTTTTTATTAATCCTACATTTTCATGATAGTGGTGCAATTTTATTATTAATACCTCTAGTTGTGGTTGAATCCTCTAACTCCATTTGTCAACATGTAATGGGATAAAAATAAGGTTAAAAGAGATTCATTGTCTGATCAACCCGCTCTTATACATATGTCAATTTTAGGAAAGACACAAGGACGTGCATAACAGGAAATCAAAGCTATAATGTAAGTTTAATGAATGAATGAAGTACCGTACATTGAGTTGTACTTACTCTATTTATACTGTAGTCGAGATATAGAAGACGATTATTAGTTTAGGAGCGAAACGTGCTATGTGTCACATGTTGATAGGTGAACGTGCGTTCGAATATCGAGACCTGATATTCCTTAAGCCCACTAGGTTTGTGATTCACGGGATCGGTCGTGATTGCTATAACAGGTGGATCATTGACAGGATCTTTGAGACTTCCTGAGCCAATGCCTTCAGTACAGAGTCGTATTGACCCGCTTTGCTATAGTGACGCCACATGTTCTCTTTTTGTGGGTGTTGGTTCGGGTTTTGTAAATGTCATGTGGCGAGTTTATATTCGCCAGATATCAGATGTCCATTTAGGTCTAATTTATTGTTCTTTAGGATGAGAAAGCATAGGCTTCAAGAAGCGTTGTACTTGTTGATTTCTGATAAGTTGAAGGAAGGGAACTGATCTTGATAATTTTAGGGGTTTTAGAGAAATGAGGGACCGATAAGGAGGTTATGCGAGCTCCTGACGGTTGATTTACACATCGCTTAGCCTGCTCATAAATGCAGCTGTTAGAGCATGTTTTTCTAGTGGTTTGGGGTCAGTATAATCCTTTGAGCTTAGCTTTCCTTACTAGGCATCACTACCATCGTGGGCTCCATACAACATTTCATGGATCTCGTGGAGTACATAGCTGCTTCGGTGAAGCATATGCATTTTAGCTAGGGATGGTTGAAGGAGCGGTCATATAGTGCTTGCCCGTTGATGGCATATTGGCCCGACTTTCAAATTGCCTTTATCCTCTCGTTTCGATCTTCCGAGAGTATGCCAGAGGAGAGGTATTGGTATAGTGGATAGAGCCATTCATTAATTATGTCAATGACCATAACTTCCATTTTTTCGATACTGGACTGGATTATTTCCTCTATCCGGTTAGGGCAAGTTCTTGAGCCTCTAATGTCGATGCTTCCTTAGTTAGCCTGGCTAATTAAAAAACTTCGATTTTTTCAATGTTGAACTGGATTCTTTCCTCTATCCGGTCAGGGCAAGTTCTTGAGTCCTGTATCACTGATTCTTCCTTGGTCAACTTATCTACTTTAGAATTTTCCTCTCGGGGAATCTTTCGCACCTCTAGGGTCTTCCTTGCTTTCCTAGAGCGTGAAGCTCTTTGACTAACAAACGGTACTGCTTCATGATTTGTTGCTTAGCCTCAAAATTATTTGTCACCTTGCTGACCATCAGTTTTGAGTTGCTTTTCAGTATAGCCCGATTGGGTTTGATGACATTGATGATCCTTATTCCATCTAACAGTGCCTCATATTCTTTTTTTGGTAGAAACAAGAAAAGAGAGACAACACAAAGAATAAACTAGCTTGGGATCAGCCTAGGAAAGCTAATCCCAATCCTATCCTCTAAAAGAAGAGAAGAAAGAAAGATAGGAGGATCAGAAATGGTGGTAACACCTAACATCCCCTCATGCCCAGCCGCCGCCAAGCGATCCACAATCCGGTTCTGTTCTCTGAAGATGTGGCTGAACTCTAAGAACTCAAAGGAAGAGCCAAGCCTTTTAATAGCTTTGATAAGGTTTTGGCTATTAAGACAAATAACATGATTATCAGAAATCATATTAATGACCTCCTTATTATCAGACTCCACAGAAAGCATCTTAATACCCAGACTTCTGGCAAGCTTGACACCAGAGAGAATACCCCAAAGTTCCGCCGAAAAGGACGAGCCCAATCCCAGGTTATGGGTGAACCCAGACATCCAGGCGCCCCCTGCGTCTCTAAGAACACCTCCGGCCGCGACTCTTCCATTGTTGAGGCAGGAGCCATCCGTATTCAACTTCACCACCCCATCCTTTGGCCTACTCCAACCAACAAGGTGGACCTCTTTATTCTGGGTAGATCTGGCAAGGGAATCCCCTTTGAAGCTCTCAGTAATAATAAGGAGCTTTTTCGAGAAGAACTCAGGTAAGTTCTGAATAAAAACAGTCTTCTCACTAAAAATCTCCTCGTTCCTCCACTTCCAAATTTGGTGACAAATAATAGCAAAGAGAATGTCACCATGCTCCATGTTAGCCAGTAACTTCCCACTAACCCCATTAGAGAACCAGTCATTCTCAGAGTGGGCAAGGAAGGCAGGGAGAATGTGGTGTGGGAGAACTTTCTTCCACACCTCTTTACTTTTAGAGCAGTCCCTAAGAGCATGGCACAAAGTTTCAACATGGCCTCTGCATCTACTGCAAGCTCCTGAATCGGCCAAATGCCGTCTGTGCCTATCCGAATTAGTAAGCAACCTATCTAATGCTAGGAAATTAGATAGGTTGCTTACATAATTTAATGCTAGGAAATTAAGTGAAGCATCATACCTTAATTTTATTTTGTCGAGTCTCTTTACCAATACCCCAATGCCTGCTCCTTCTCACCTTGAGCTCCCATCTATGTATACCTCCTACATGTCTCCTGGTGTTAGGCCTTCTTTATTGCTCGTGATTTCGACTATAAAATCAGGCAATGCTTGGGCTATGAAATCTTTTTGAAGCTCGTACTGGATGTCGAACATCATAATCTTGAGGGCCCATTCCATTAGTCTCCTTAATGTTTCTAGTCTTTGCAACATATTCTGAAGTGGGGAGTTCATTCGGATGATTACATGGCTTTGGAAGTAGTGTCCGAGTTTCTGTGAGGCCACTTCCACTCCATAGGCCAACTTCTCCAGCTTGGCATATCTGGTTTCATCATCCTGGAGGACTCAGTTGATATAGTAGACCGAGAATCATTCCATGCCTTCCTCTCAAACGAGAACCATACTGAGTGATCCGTCAGCCACACTTATATAGAGGTAAAGAGTTTCTCTTAGGACTGGAGGTCTAGTAAGGGAGGTGATGTTAGGAACTCTTTGAGCTTTTTGGAGGTGATGCCAACATCTCCTCTCTAATTTTACATCCACGAGACATTTTTAATCTAGAATCCTCACTTCATATTCAACCAACTACACAACTCAGACATTCAACTAGAACTTTAAAGCCACTTATCTAGATGTATGGTTTTTTTGTAAATTTCATGAATGTTCAATCCTTCCTTCTATATACTAATAATAGGTCACTTACTCCCTCTCCCGTTCATTATAGTTTTCTCACAGATATAACGAAAGATGTAGAACTTAAAACCTACATAAAAGCAAGTAAGAACCATGAAGGAATTATAGCTATGAAGGCACATATTAGCTACTCTTGAGAAGAATGAAACATGGATTTTGACAGTTTTGCCTACAATTAGTAAGAGTTCTATTGAAGCAGAACATCGAGCTATGGCTATAACTTATAGGAACTTAAATGCTTCAGTTATCTATTTCGTGAATTCAATATAATTATTCAACTTCTAATATCCCTATGTTCTGTGATAATCATGCAACAATCTATATTGCTTCCAATCTAGTTTTTCGCAACAAAAATAGACATATAGACATAGACTGTCACATTGTTAGAGATGTTTATGTAGATAATTTTATTGATACTGCTTATGTTAGTTCAGGACCGCGGTTAACGGATCTCTTGAGACAATATTCCCAGCTATGACTAAGCTTGAATTGATGTTCATACCTTCCTCAATTTGAGAGGGGAATGTTGAAGTATGATGTGTGTTAAGCATCAAATTGAAGAACGAAAAAAGAAGATAGTATAAGTGAAAAAATTAGATTTCTATTACAACAAGGTGGCATTTTGATTTCTTTATAAAACAGTTCTTACAAATAGCAACTGATAACAAATGTATTTTAATTAAGTTCATTAAATTAGAATTTCACATTTTCTTCTCTCTTAGTTTTTTTACCATTTCAAATCTTATTGAATGGTTAAACCATTGGAGGTTCAAGAGTACTTAGAATATAAAGCTACACATAAAAACTAAATTATGTTATTTAGGCTTGAATTGCACTGTTGATAAACATTAGAATTAAAAATACACTATTTTGTACGTGGATATTAAATCTATGGACTAAATTTGTACGTTATCTTTTATAAATTATCGACGATTTTATGTTCTTGAAATTGCGGATAAAAGTTTTGATGCTCACTAAAGTATGAGCTTTGTGCATCCGTAGTCATCAAAGTAGTTTTTTACTCAATAAAGTAGTAAATTTGTGTCAATAAAGTCACTATGAACGAATTCAACGATATGAACTATCAGAAAACTGATGTGACTATCACGTGAACAACAACTCATACTATGTCTAACATGTGTCGCTATGGGGCCACATGATGACAATAAAAAAATAATTTTTCTAAATATTGTAACCCGTATCGTGCATCCCAAATTAATTCAATTCAATTTTTTTTATTAATTGCTATGTGGCGATATGTATCAAACATATGGTGATGTGTCATTGACGTGACATTGACGATAGTTTTTTGATGGTTCAGATCGTCAGATCCGGCGATACTAACTTTATTGACACAAATTTATTACTTTAATGCTCCAACCCGTTACTTAGTGACTATAGAAATTTTTTACCTCTTGAATTTGTAATTGAAAATTTCTTTTATATATTACTATTTAGCTCAATCTAATATTTTAAAATCTTAATAGATATTCTTTTTCCTTTTATAATATCAATCTTATCATAGTTGAGTAAGTGGATTATAAACAATTTAGCAAATCTAAAATAGGAAAAACTGAAATGATGTATTGATTGGCTAGCCAATAAAATTCACCTATGTCCAACTTTGCAGCATTGGATTAAAAACTTAGCACTACCGGGCACCAACACCTATTCCTCCACCCTATACTTACGACAAGACAAATATATATATATGTACTGAAAAGAAGATTAACAAAAACCAGAAGCATCCCATGAAACAAAAGGCAAAATTAAAAGAGGACATTCTTGTTGGAATATCAGGAAATAATAAGAGAAAAAGAAACAGCAAAGAACCAAGCTAATTACTAATCATATAAGTAGAGCAAGATCCATAAATATCGGTATAGAAAATGTTCTGAATCTCTGCAAGCGACACAATACACTTGTGAAGAGCTAGGGAAAGAACTCATGTAACTCTACCGAATCCTTTTTTTCAAACCATTTCCAGTCCAAAAAAGAGACCCCATAACTCGGATAAAACTGTAGTAGCAATTCCAATATAAACCGCAAAGCCACTCAACCATACCCCTTTCTAGTCTTTCACTAAACCCCAGAAGCTACGATTCACAAGATTTTGTTAAGTTGACGCGTTGTCCTACGCTCGAGCAAAATCAATTCAAGACAACCTTAACAATTAGAGCTCGCTGGGTAGAAGCTTTTGCTATAAGGATAATGTCATCTGCAAAAAAAAAAAAAAAACAAGTGGGATAAGGTACGACCAGAACGAGATAGGCCAATAGGGTGCCAAGAATTGTCCATAAACGCCTCTTGAATGAGGTGACTGAGACGCCCCATGCATAAGACAAAAAGGTAAGCGGATAACGGATCATCCTAACGTAATCACATTGATGGTTGAAATCTAGAGAGCTTCTCTCCATACAAAAAAAAATGCATTGCAGAGAAGGAAACGTACTTCATGATTAAAGCATCTGTTCGATCCAATAAGAGAATATTCTCCTATGATGCGAATGGAACCATTCGAGCACATGGGGAGATATCATCCATCCATTCAGTTGTACATCTCGAAAGAGCAACTATTGGATCAAGGAAAAAGGTTATGCAAAGAACATGGGACAAGAAACAGTGTGCGCCGTCTCACACATCAGGGCATGTGCAACATGACAGGGTGCACTACGTGGCAATGTTACAGACTGAGCATGACATAACTAACCGAAGACTGACACGTGACTTGTGACTCAACATGGTGCATTTTCAAAATAACAAGGATACCCTTGACAACTACTATAAATAGCAAAGATATATATGACCTAAACAAGGTACATGAATTACACAACTAGTATCAATACTCTGTGAATATCTTTAATCCTTCTACGACTCCTGCTAACTTAGGCATCAGAGCGGGTTCGTTAGACGTCGGTCTCTCTCTGATCGCATATCTATTGTACTTATTTCAGGCTAGCGGAAAAAAGACTTAGAAGATTACTCGGAAGCAAAGATATCAATACCTAAACTTTGATTTGGTTAAACCCAAGATTGTAAAAAACACTAGGTGATAGTTGGACGACATGAGCCTCGTGGATTAACCGGATTTGTATTTACGTATTTTTTATTTATTACTCAACAAATTGTTATATAAATTCAATTAAAATATATATTATACTTTCTAAAAATAATAGTATAAAATTATTTAATATAGAAAAACACGCTTATTTGGAATATATATCTTTAAAAATGTGTAAATATCAATATTTTAATAACAATATCATTAAAACAACTCAAACTCAAAAGTGAATTATAATAAAACAAAAAATAAATTCACAATAAAAAAAATTCTTCATCGTCATTTAGGCGGCGCCTAGACGGTCTAGGCAGCGTCGAGGAGGTCTAGACGAAGTCCAAACTGATAAAAATCGTATTGAGCCAATAAAACATCTAGAGGTACTAATCGAAGAAAATCGGGACGGATTTTCGATTTCGAGCGTTCAAATGTGACCTAAACGGTTGAGACCGCCTTAATTTTGTATTTGTCACTTCAATAACCATTTTCACCACAAGTTCTGTAATTAATATAATTATTAATTAAATTGAGAATGTCCTTACTAACACATGTTATGATTTATTAGTTAGACACTAGTTGCATAAATTTAGAATACAATCAAATAACACAATTTAAAAATAATAACAATTGTAGATTAAATGAAGCTTTACTATATATAAAAAAAAAATTCCACTAGGTATAATATAATTAGAGAGGACAGGCGAAGGCAAACATAGATCCACACTGCCCCACGTACCGCGCCCCGTGCCATTTTACCAACTTTCGAAAAATATTACATTTGTTTTGTTTGAATTAAGAAATAAAATCTATCTTCTTCAAAAAAAAATAAAAAAAAAATAAAATCTATATTTAATCCATTCTCATGTTTTTTTAGGGAACATAATTTCTATAAATTACGCAATGCCATCGCATGAACAACTAAATACGTAGCACCCACAATTTTATCAAAACAAGCAACTCTATTTAATAATAAACTAATATATGTCATCCTATTTATTATATTATATAACCATAATAAAATCAAATAGTATGAATCTACATATGTATCTATTCAAATAACTCTTCACCTTAAAATCAATACCAATCAATCATGATATTTGATATCCGGCCGCGAATCTTGAAAATTATTTATCTACAAAAAATTTTATTTATAAGTTTTATTCTTTACAAAAATTGAATACATGCTTCTACCACCCAACACATTGTTCAGATGGTTAATGTACTACCAGCTTAATCATCTAACTAGACATCAAATCTCGAAAATAAGAATACAGTTTAGAGATAAAAATGCAGATATGGGTAAAATATTTGTTTGGAGAATTTTGTCTTCTAAATTTTTTTTTACCCGATTTGAATTTGGATTATTATATGCTATCGACCTAGGATATCAGATTGTTAGACAACTTTTTTTTTGAATATATGTTTCTAAGAAATTGAAATCTTGAATCTAACATTATTTAAAAATGTTATTGTTATCTGAACATGACCTACATACATGTATAGTTATGTTGATTTTTTTAGGGTTAATTTTTAAAGAAATTTATGTGTTTATATTGTTTTGCAGATAGAAGATTGTGGTCTTTTTTTCTTTTTTTTGTTAAAACGAGTACTATATTTGTCGATATTTGCAAATTGAACACTTTTGAGTTGACATTGCCAAATTTGATCATTAACTACTTCAATATTTTGAAAATTTTCAAGAATATAATAATATTTTAAATAATTTTAATTTTTCAATTTTTTAGTTTTTAAGTCATTGATGTTGTTTAGTTAGAAAATAGAAAGTTAATGTTTACATAGAGTTCCAAAAATAATGATTTTGAAAATAAAAAATAACAAACTAGTATAATTAATGTTTGTGAAACTTTCAATTGTCAAAAACTAAATAACAATTTAAAATTAAGTCTCTTCTTATGGAGTATTTTTGTCTTCTCTATTGAGATGTTTCCTCACCCAAAGTTAGGGGTGTAAACGAGCCAAGCTGAAGCCTAGGTAGGCTCGGTATTGGCTCGTTAATATCTCAAGCCAAGTACTCTCGAACCGAGATTTGACGAGCTCTGACCGAATATGATCGAGCTTTGACCGAGCCAAGTTTTAATGAGCTTTAACCAAATTCATCATACATGCATAGAATAAGTAACGTAGAAAACAAAAAAGTCTTTGTAACATACTCCATATATTTTTAAAATATTATAAAGAAAAACAATCATGTTATTGTCGAGATTCTAGAATAGTAGATGGTACTTGTTGTCGAAAAACAGAAACCCTGGAAAACTTTGATAGGACTTGCTCTGATGCTATATGGTGGGACTCTTTTCTGAATTTTGTTCTAGCTTTCTCTAGAACAATTTTAACAGTCGAGTCTTGTATTAGTTCGCTTAGTTTGTGGGTTGTTTCTCTCTCTATTGACTTTTTACGACTTTTTCTATCTTTTAATATATTCGGATTTGGGTTTGGAGGCTTAGGTGATGCCAACCTTGTTGGGATTCCTGGATTTTCTTCCTTTGTCCCCCACTTTCAATAAAAAAAATCTTATTTGAGTTGTGAATTGTGATGAAAACTAATAATAACCAATGAAATATTATATATATATATATATATATATATATGTATAATGAAATATATATAGTAATTAAAAATAACCAAGTCTGCTCATGAGCTTTCGGTTCGAATCTAAGGAAGCTCGGATTCGGCTCGTTAGTGCTCGAGCTGATCCCGAACTCAAATCGAGCCCTATCGAGCCGAGCTTTGATCGAGCTTTTACCGGACTTTGATCGAGCTTTGACTAAGCAGAGCTCGAATAGTTTGCAAACTACCAAGACTCGTTTACACCCCTACCCAAAGTTGTGATTTCGCTCAGAATTATGACATGTTTAAGATGAAACTGTTGTGGATTGGGTAATCCACATACAGTGAATTTGGTGTATGACCACAAACCATTGATCGTCTTTATTATGGAGACAATGGTAATAACAATGCTCAGTTGGACGATATGGAGAAATCGAAACGCGATAATACGAGAAAATAAACTACTACAATTAGCACAAATAGTCACAGTTGCTAGACGAGAGTTTGTGGACTGACAGTACACACAAAAGTCCCACTTGAAACCTCATCGCGTCTTCGTCCTCATTTCTGATAAGTGGCAGAAGTCTCCATTGGGTTCTTTGTACTGCAATGTAGATGCACGAACGTTTAAAGAACAAGACTATAGTTCGATTAGCTTTGTCCTTCGAGATTTGGATGAATGATGCTTAATTATATGATCATCATTTTTCTATTCCATGATATACTGAACCGGTTATGACAGAGGCAATAGCGATTCGGAAAGCATTATCGTTGATTAAATTGTTAGGTAGAAGTAATGGGGTAGTTCAATCAGATTGTCTTTGAGTTGGTCAAGCCATTAATAAACTGTCTCATTATTTATCATATTTTGCCGATGTGGTTTAGGAGTGTGTCAATTAAAGAGTTAAATAACATGGCAATCTCTTATATCAAGCATCCAACGAATTCTACAACCCATTGCTTAACTAATGTGGTAGTTTCTATGTCTCTTCGTGAAACGTGAGAATGTCTACCTCATTTTCTTATCAATATATTGGTTTCAGATTTGATTTAATGAAGTTTTGTTTCAAAAAAAATTGGGATAAGGTGCAAAAATACCTCTAACGTTTACAGTCAGGAGCAATTTTATTGTATATGTACGCAATTTTATTACTAATTAGTAACAGATCACAAGCATATGATTGGATGTGAAAAAAATTAAAAAAATACTGTATTTTATACGAGTTGGATAAAAAAAATTCAAATATTTTGCAGGATATAAATATATTAATCTCCAACTATATTGTTAAATCATAAAAATATGAAATCTTTTTTTTTGTAGAACCAACTGATTTGCAATTTGTGCAGAATAAAGAACAAAATATCTCTGTTTTATAATAATGATGTCTAAAATTGACCAAATTTACTAACGCTATGGGTAAAATTGCTATTGGTTGCCAATATTAGAGGTAAAATTGCATCATTTTATATGATAAAATTGCTTCTGACTGTAAACGTTATGAGTATTTTTGCACTTTATCCCTTAAATTTTCATTTGGATAAGGATACAACTATCTTGCTTAAAAATGTTAGGAATAAAATTTAGAGAAAGGTACAAAATAAACATGTGGTTTCACTCGTTTTCAATCATAAACTATGTGGTTTAAAATTTTGCAAACAAGTACCTTGTGTTACTTTCTGTTAGCAAACATAGTCCAAACTAACTAACGGTGTTAAAAAACAATCAAAAGTCAAAGTGCAAAGAGTTATTTTTGTCTTTATATTTATTTATTTTATAATTAATTCCTTTATTATCTAATTATCACACAAAAACTTCAAAACAAAAACAAAAAATCAAACTCATCATCTCCTCCTTCTCTCACATCTCTCTTTAATCTATTTTCTCTTTGAAATAATTAATTTATCAATTTTTTGTTTAAAGGGAAATAGATTAACGAGATATGTGAGAGAAGGAGGAGATGCCGAGTTTGATTTTTTGTTTTTATTTTGGAATTTGTTTGTGATAATTAGATAATAAATGGGTTAATTTATAAAATAAATAAATATAAAGACAAAAATAACTTTTTACCTTTTGATTTTTTTTAACATCGTTAGTCAGTTTGGACTGTGTTTGCTATCAGAAGGTAACACCTAAAAATATAAGAATCCATTATTTATATTAATTTTTAGAGAGTGTATTAAGAGTCTCTTGGAAATATTCTCACCAAACACCTAAAACAATCTATTTTAAAGTGAGAAGCCAAACATGAAGAGAAAATTGATTAACCAAACGCCTTTTTAATCTATAGATTTCAAACCGTAGTATATACATAAAATTTTAATTGGAAGAGAATCTACTTAAAGTCTATTTAAGTAGCCTCGGTTATTCTCGACGTGGCTAAGACATATTTATCTCGGTGGAAGGCGGTTCAAGAAACAATATCTTCGAGACTAACACCGATACCACACAGTACGAAATGGCATCCCTTGCCAGTGGGTGCAGTGAAGATAAATGTGGATGGCGCACTGTTTCCAGATCTCGGGTTAGCGGGGTTCGGATATGTAGCTAGAAACGCAGATGGAAACTTTATGGCAGTCGCGAATGGGTTTATAATGTCCCGGCTTGATCCGTTACTGGTGGAGGCATTGCTTTGGATCATTGGTAGAGGATGGTCAAACGTCATTATCGAGTCGGACTCCCAGATACTCGTTTATGCTTTGGTAAGTGATTCACTCTATGACTCACAACTACTAAATGTTATTGTAGGATTGTAAGTCTCTAATGTATAACATATGAAATTGTAGCATCAATTTTGTTAGTTGATCAATGAATCGCCTAGTCCACGTGTTTGCTCGGGTGTGGCTTTAGTATCTGATCGTGGGGTTTGGGATAATATCTCTCCCGTCTTTGCTTGTAACGAATTGGCCTCTGGCTATTAATCAATATCATTCTTCCTTGTCAACAAAAAAAAAAAAAAAAAAAAAAAAAATCTCCAACAGAGTAATAAGATAAATTATATAATAAAAAAACAGAGAAGCCACCACTTTTGTTTTGTTCCAAATTAATGAATATTTCATATTTGGTTTTCTATGAAAATAAAAAAAGGGTTGTTGGATTTTAATTAATCCTCATTTCAATGTCATGATGTAAGACTGGTGCGCACGCTTATATGTTACACCCATTTTGTTTAATAGCATTGACCCAAATAATTTAATTTCATTTTTATAACCATTAATTTGGCCTTTCTTTTTTGGGGTTTTCCTACCTAACAACAATGGTGGTTAGATTTTATTTTTTAGATTTGCTCTTCATTTCACTTACGGTGGATTCTACCATGTAAAAGGAAAAGAAATTGATCAATTTGTCCAAATGCTTCCCCAGCCCCTTAACTTGTCCAAATTGATCATTTTACCCCTCAATTCATTGAATGTTCTATTTACCCCATTAACTCCATAAAAGTGGTATTTCTTACCCTCCAACTTATCCATTTGCCCCTCCAACTCAATGTCCTATTTATCCACTTAACTCTATAAAAGTGGTATTTCTTACCTTTTACAATCCATTATCGAGGCATAAATTGATACCATTTTTTAAACGTTAAATCTATAATGGTGCTATTTTATATGTAGAACCTAAATTGATACTTCTCCAAAAACTATAGACCTATTTTAATACCTTATCCCAACATATAATGTCTTTAACTTGTTTATATTAATGTTCTTGTTATTTATATCTTTTTTCATTCTTTCCATTTTCAACTTTTTTGGCTAGTTAAATTTTGATTATCTAATTATTGTAATACAATATTATTGTAATGAACACATGAAAGATCAATATAATTATCAAATTAAAACAAGATAAAAAGTTGATATTAAAAAAATATATTTTCAAACTCATTTGAATAAGTCCTATTAATTTTGCACTATAAATGGGTAAGAAATACCATTTTATAGAATTAAGGGGGTAAATAGGATTATAAGAGGTGAGAAATACCACTTTTATGGAGTTAATGAGGTAAATAGGACATTCGATGAGTTCGGGATTGGTAAAATGACCAATTTGGACAAGTTAAGGGGGTGAGAAATACCATTTTATAGAGTTAAGGGGGGTAAATAAGACATTTGATGAGTTGGAGAGGTAAAATGACCAATTTAGATAAATTAAAGGGGCTGAAGGAACATTAAGCCTTTTTTTATATTAACATGCATATAACAATACAATGAGAGTCAGTCCGAGAGCCAGCGGAAAGCTCCTCCGTCTACCGGATCCACCTTTAAGTAGCATGGTAATACCCTTTTATAGTATCTTCTAATATTGATTTATATCAATACTTTGTAGTATAACTTTCGAAAAGATCTCTCCTCAAGTGTCACTATAAAAACCCCATCAACTGCTTCATTTGGACTTGATCATCAACACTGAAATCAAGAGAGAATCATCTTTGAAGTTCCAAAAGCAAAAGCAAAAAAGCTCATACACATTCATAGTTTTTCATCCGTGTAATAGCTTATAGATTTAAATTATGTTCTAAGTTAGAACAACTTTATCAATAGATAAAAAGACCAGAAGCTCTTATGTTCACTTCAGTTATAAGTGAATAGGTAGAGAGGTAGATAGATTGATGAGTGTAGTGTGCAAAGTACGGTACTTTGCAGTGCCTCTGAGTCTATTGTAAAGATTTTTGCTCTACCTGTTGAAAGAGTTCACTAGTGAATTAAAACCCAGAAGAATGTATTCTGGGGACCGGATGTAGACAAGAGGCCAAACCAGTATAAATCATTGAGTAACTTTTCCTTATTCTGATATTTGCTTGCTTCTGTGTAAAATCATTTAAACAACGCTTCCGACTATTGTACTCAATAGACCGTTTAAGCTTAAGTCATAACAGAAGCTCTTTTAGTTAAATTGCTTCTGTTTAAAGAAGGTCAGAAGCAGAATCAAGCTTCGTTTACTTGATCAACGCTGTAAATGAAGATTGCCTCTAATTCTGAACTTGCCTTTAGTCTTGTGCTATTGAATTAAATTGTGAGAATTTTATTAAGGGTTAAATTTACCCAATAGCTCCATCCACCCCCCCCCCCCTTTTGGAACTAAACTCTAACTCACAAGGGACCAACAAGTGGTATTAGAGCCTAAGCTCTGTTTATTAAGATAAAACTATCTTGAGCCAGATCCCTAAATGGCAACTAATAGCACATGTTTCCTTCCGGGAAATGAGAGAACTTAAATCCTCCCAGAAGGATTGTCAATCACCACACCTCTTCTGTTCTTTGGATCGAACTATACATTCTGGAAAAACATAATGAAAAACTTCATTGAAGCACAAAAAATGAGTGCATGGATGGCAATAGTAAAAGGCCCCTATGTACCATATGAAACAGTTAAAGGAGTTAAAACTCTCAATACTGGAGAAAAATAGTTAGATGATGACTTAAAGAAGCTTCAAAATAATTCCTCGGCTATCAATATGTTTCACAGTGCTTTGGATGATGCAGAGTATATAAGATATCAGGTTGTGAATCAGCACAGGAGATATGGAACAAGCTGGAAGTCACCTATGAGGGAACAATCAAGGTTAAAAAAATCAAAGGTGAAGCCGAATATGAGGCTTTATGAAATTTTTGAGATGAAAGAGGGTGAAGGTATTTTCTAAGATGAATGCTAGATTCACCAACATAATAAGTGGGCTCAAGAGACTAGGAAAAGTCTTTTGGGAAGAGGAGCAAGTAAAGAAGATTCTCAGAAGCCTCCCGAAAGGTTGGTAAGCTAAGAAGACAACTATTGAAGAAGCTCAAGACTTAACAAAATACAAGCATGATGAGCTAATAGTGTTAGTATTTACGAGAATCCTACCTCAAAAAGTGAAATACCGGGTGATGTCTTCCAATTGGTAAACTGCTTCTAAGACACCTGAGACGATATCAACAAACTGTTAAAGGGGGGACCAGAGTATGGCGTCCCTTCTCCGATACTTAAGTCAATGATGATACTGAGATATAATATAATGACTGGAAAGAATAGTGAAGTAAAAGTTATTGTGTGCCTTATAGTCTTTGAGATGACTATTTATAGAGATAATAAAAGAGTACTTTATACTTGGGTAGATTTTTACGCGGTAATGATCCATTGGCCCACATGTTTATATGAATTATATGAATTAACAATAAATATATATATATATATATATATATATAAAATAAAGTATTAATATGATCATGATATTGTGTAGTATTAGCATATATTATTATTTTTATTTATATAAGACAGTGTTGTTCACATGGATGATGAGGACATCCTGTTTGGATTCGACATACAATCCAAACTTGGCGAATGCTTCTGTTAGTGCAAGAAGAATCAATGGGCGAACCCGAGTGTTTACTGAGCGAATAAACCCTATGCGAAAGGTTACTCAGGCGAATCCTTGGTTGGCATATCCACTGGGATTACTCAATCATCAAGGAGTTTTTGCATTGCTTCCTAATGAAGGAGACAAGTCGGACATCAACATGCAGCGTCCTAATTAGTGTATGTGCCACTCAGTCCTATTTACTATTATGCGACTTACCCATATTACCCTTTTGTTCTCTTCTCTGATTGTAACCCTACTAAGGGACTTTACGCTTAGAATCCTTAGGGGATGTATTTAAACCCCACTAGTTTGTAAGGATGGTTAACTTTTATCAATCAAACAATATTTCTCTTTGAGAGCAAGGGTTTTATACATATATCTTGGGATTAACTTCTTCTAGTTTAGCTAGGGAAGAAACTCTTTGTTGATTTATAATTAAAATCATCAAGTTCGTCTTCAATCTGTATCAATAGATCTAAATAACTAAATGAATTTAGTTATTTGCCATTTGATTTAGACTTGTGTTTTTTAAACCTAATTAGAGGCTTAATACATCTGTTGCTCCATGTATTTGGCTTAAATTTTCAACTGCCCCATAAACTGTTAAAAGTTCCCGATGATCCTATATTTTGTCCAATTGCATTTAATAACTTCATATTCTTGTCCAATTCTTTCAAAAAAAATCGATATTTTTTTCCAATTGCATTTAATAACCCCATATTCTTATACAATACATTCAATAACCTCAAACTTCAACTACCCTTGAAATTTCAAAATTTCTTAATTATTTATCTATTTAGCATTTTCTTTTTGATATGTGCAAGCACTTTGACATGTGGTGGAACGTGTCTTCCACTTTCTGCATTCAACAAATTCTATGGAAAATTATGAGGTTATTTAATACAATTGGACAAGAATAAAAAGTCATTTGAAATTTTTACAAGTTCAAGAAGGAGTTGAAGTTTTGGATCAAATACATAGAACAATAGATGTATTAGGTGTTAATTAGTTCATGAAAATATCTCCAAATAAAAAAGTTAAGAAAAGATGATAATGTGCAAATATACTCTTGACTTTGACAACTAGAAACAATTTTACCCATAACATTGACATATTGGTTCAATTTGAGATATAATTCATCAAACTTTCTACTTAGTCATGAATTTTGTTATCTACATTGCACATGCACGTCATTTTGCCAGTCATCAGTAACAGATCACAAACATATATATACATATAAAAAATTAAAAAATTATATTGTGTTTCGTACATGTTGATTAAAAAAATCCAAATATTTCGTCAAATTTAAAAATATATTAATCTCTAATTTTGATATGAAATTATAAAAAACACATGATCTTTCTTTTAGAACCAACATATACGTAATTGATGTAGAATGCCAGAACAAAGTATGTGTGTTTTTTTAATAATCTCTGAACTTGATCAACTTGACAACGTTAAGGTTAAAAAGTACTTTTGGTTACCAGCATTATAGGAACAAAATTGTCGATGCAGGACGCCCTCCACCTTTGAGATCCGTCGATTGTGGGTGTCCGCTCTGCCAGCTTCAGTGTGAGACTTCAGATCACCTAATGGTACACTGCTCGTTCGCTCGTCAGGTCTCGTATAGCATTTATTCCTTATTTGGTCGACGTCTACACATTGCCTCGTCGCTGACTGAGCTCTTGAGCCATGCTTTTACACTCCATTTTAACTCCTAGATTTGGTCGCTTTGGTGTAGTGCGGTGGTTAACGTTGTTTGGGTTATTTGGCTCACACGGAATGAGTGCGTCTTCAGAAATGTCTCACCTAATATCCATGGCTTACTACGATTGCTATGGGCTCGCATTCAGGACGCTGATTCTCTACAGTTCGGTACTACATGGAATTCTTCAATCGAGATGCATATCATTCACACGATTGGACTACACCCGCGACTATGTGCATCTCCTCATTTGCTTACTATCCGCTGGAGTCTTCCACGTCTAGGCCAACACAGATGCTTCCATTGCTTCGGGAGGTGCTGGCTGTGGAGGCATTTTTTGGGATCATCAGGATCGCTCCTTGGGTTCGTTTTCCTTTCCTTTAGATCGCTCCTTGGTCCATATGGCAGAATTTAAGACAGCCATGTTGGCGATTTCAGTGGCTTATTCCCAGGGATGGCATCGTCTTTGGATTGAGAGTGACTCGTCCTATGTCATTCATCTTCTCTGCTCCCGGACTATGATCGTTCCTTGGACTCTTTAGGTTGATTGGCAGGATTGCTTGAACTCCATGACCTATATGCAAATTGTGTCCTCTCACGTCTTTCGAGAGAGTAATCGGGTTGCTGATGCTCTCACCAATTTTGGACGCCTAAGCTCTGTCTTGCAGTGGTGGGACTCCAATCCCAATTTCCGTTTTCTCCTTATTCGTGACAATGCTATAGGATGTACTTGTATCGTTTTGCTTAGTTCGTTTGCTACACTTTTGTTATCCATTTTTTAATTCTTTTTTAATAATATTTAGACTCAACTTGCTGTTTTCAGGAGTATCAACCTGGTTAGGATGTCTGACTACAATTATTCTATACTTAGTTTCTAAAAAACGTTAGAGATAAAATTACTCCTAACTATTGACTAACACGAGAGGTATTTCTGCACAGTTATTAAAAGAAAAGAAATAGTTAGGCACATGATGTGGTCAAAGTTATAGTAGACCATAAAAAAAAGGCTTGTAAGAGCAGCTAGTGTCTCGTGCAAATGTTGGGGTAAAGAGTTACACATGTCTACATTTACAAGATTTATCATATTCCTATACCATTTTTATATTTATGCACAATTCTTAATAAACAGAATAGTAAAGAAAAAAGAATTGGTGGAAGTAATGACATAAGATATATGGAGAGAGAGAGAGAGACGTAGAAACTGGGCTATTCAAATACAAACAAGACAAAATACCCACAAAAGTGCCAAAAGTAGCATCATATTTCAAACTTTGACTCTCAACTTGTCCCTAAATTCTAATTCCTTCCTTTCCTTTCCATCACTTTGTTTCTGCCATTCCCATCTTCTTCTCCTCCTGCTGCTGCTGCTGCTGCTGCTCCATTTCTTCTTCTTCTGTTCTTTTCTGGGCAGGCATATATGTTTTTTGTTTCTACTGAGTCTTTCACTCGTGTGGATTCCCTTTCCTTTCATTATCCAAACAAAGTACTATGTTGTAATAAGAGTGTGACAACCGACACTTCTTCTGCACATCGTATCCCCTCTCTCTCTCTCTCTCTCTCTAACTGATTTCTCTGATTGTTTTTTGGACTCAATCTCTCAACTTGTCAAAACTACCCATTACATCATCACTTATTAATCAATCCCAGGTTTCCTTTTTTCTCTTCTTTCCCTTCATCTTCTTCTTTTTTTGCTTCTCAATAGCCAACACCTGAACCTTTTAGATCTATGGAGGAGAGGGGAACTCAAAGACTTGACCTTTATTCTCTATTTCACCTTTAAGACCCAGAAAATGAAGAGGGGATGCAGAAGAATGTTTGGGTTTGGGTTTTTATTGTTTCTTCTGCTAATTATGCCATTAAATGCTACAAACGATCAAGTATTGGGGCTTTTAGCTTTCAAGAATATGTCTATTGAATCTGATCCGAACAACTTGTTGTCAAACTGGACTGCCACTTCTGTCAATCCTTGTTCATGGTATGGTGTTTCTTGTTCTATTGATAACTTTGTTACTTCTCTTAATCTCACCAACTCTGGACTTACTGGTGTTCTTCATCTTCCTCAACTTGCTGCTATTTCATCTCTGAAGCATCTTATTTTACAAGGTAATTCTTTCTCCGCCGGTGATCTTTCTGCTTCCGGTTGTGGTCTGGAAACTCTTGATCTCTCTTCTAATAACTTTTCTGATCCTCTTCCAGTAAAGTCTTTTTTTTCTGATTGTTATAATCTCTCCTTTGTTAATCTCTCTCGTAATTTTATTCCTGGGGGTAATCTTCACTTTGGTCCTTCTTTGCTTCAACTTGACCTTTCTGTTAATCGTATCTCTGATTCTGTTTTTCTCAATCGTTCTTTCTCTATTTGCCAGAATTTGGTTTATCTTAATTTCTCTGATAATAAGCTCGCGGGGAAACTTGATTCTGCTCTTGTGTCTTGCAAGAGTATCTCGGTTTTAGACCTATCTTACAATCTGTTTTCTGGAGATATACCCTTCAGCTTTATTGCTGATTCTCCGCCGTCTCTCAAGCATCTGGATCTCTCTCATAATAACTTCTCAGGCAGCTTCTCCGCTCTCAATTTTGGGCAGTGCAGTAACCTCACTTTTCTCAGTTTGTCACAGAACAGAATTTCAGGAAATGGGTTTCCAACTAGTCTAGGCAATTGTCAGCTCTTGGAGACACTTGACCTCTCTCAGAATGAGCTGCAATTCAATATTCCTGGTGCCTTGATTGGGGGTTTGAGAAGCTTAAGGGATTTATCTCTGGCTGCGAATAGTTTCAGTGGAAGTATTCCTCCTGAGTTAGGAGAGGCCTGTGGGACTCTGCAGGAATTGGATCTATCAGCTAACAAACTCTCCGGTGCTTTGCCGACGAGTTTCTTATCATGTTCTTCTTTGCAAAGACTAAATCTTGGAAAGAATCTCCTTTCAGGAGATTTCCTCACAAGTGTTATCAGTCATCTACAGAATTTGAAATATCTTTATGTCCCATTCAACAATATAACTGGGCCTGTGCCGTTGTCTTTGGTAAATTTGACTCAGCTTCAAGTGCTGGACCTTAGTTCTAATGAGTTTACTGGGAATGTTCCTTTTCAGTTCTGTTCTTCGTCGAAGCCTTCGGAGCTGCAGCAGTTACTTGTAGCCAACAATTATCTGTCAGGGGAGGTTCCTGCAAAGCTTGGAATGTGCAAAAACCTAAGGAGAATTGATCTTAGTTTCAACAATCTCAAGGGTCCAATTCCTTCTGAGGTTTGGACATTGCCAAATCTAGCTGACTTGGTTATGTGGGCGAATAACCTGACCGGTGAAATTCCTGAGGGAATATGCACAAATGGGGGAAACCTTGAGACTTTGATTCTCAACAACAATCTCCTTACGGGTAGCCTTCCGAAATCCATTGGAAGTTGCACTAATATGATATGGATTTCACTTTCCAGCAACCAAATGAGTGGAGAAATACCTCCTAGTATTGGAAATCTTGACAAGCTTGCCATACTTCAAATGGGAAACAATTCATTATCTGGACAAATACCGCGAGAGCTTGGCAAGTGCCGGAGCCTAATCTGGCTCGACTTGAACAGCAATGATCTTGTGGGCGTCCTCCCACCTGAGCTTGCAGACCAAGCTGGGCTAATTGTTCCTGGTCTTGTATCAGGGAAGCAGTTTGCATTTGTAAGAAATGAGGGTGGGACGTCTTGCAGAGGAGCCGGAGGACTAGTTGAATTCGAGGGTATTCGAGCAGAGAGGCTGGAAAATTTCCCTATGGTTCACTCTTGTCCAACAACTAGAATTTATTCTGGGAAGACTGTTTACACATTCAACACCAATGGAAGCATGATATACCTTGACCTTTCCTACAATTCCTTGTCAGGAATAATCCCTCAAGATTTTGGTGTAATGAGCTATTTGCAGGTTCTTAACTTGGGACACAACAAACTAACTGGAATTATTCCTGATAGTTTTGGGGGGCTAAAAGAAATTGGGGTACTTGATCTATCTCACAATGATCTGCAAGGATTTGTTCCATCATCTTTAGGTACTCTATCATTCCTTAGTGATCTTGATGTGTCTAATAACAATCTCTCCGGTCCGATTCCATCAGGTGGTCAGCTGACCACTTTTCCAGCATCAAGATATGAAAACAATTCTGGCCTCTGCGGGGTACCATTGGCGCCTTGTGGTTCTGGAGGCCGCTCGATAGGCTCATCCATCAAGGGAAAGAAACAATCTTTGGCAGCAGGGATGGTAATTGGCCTCGGTTTTTTCGTGTTGTGCATATTGGTTCTCTCATTAGCTCTTTACCGAGTGAAGAAGCTGCAGAAAAAGGAGGAACAAAGAGAAAAGTACATTGAAAGTCTTCCAACTTCCGGTAGCAGCAGCTGGAAACAGCTTTCGGGTTATCCTGAACCTCTAAGCATCAATGTTGCCACTTTCGAGAAACCTCTGCGTAAACTTACCTTTGCTGATCTGCTTGAAGCAACCAATGGTTTTAGTGCAGACAGCTTGATAGGAACCGGAGGATTCGGGGAAGTGTACAAAGCTCAACTTAGAGACGGTTGTGTTGTAGCAATAAAGAAACTTATTCATATCACAGGCCAAGGAGACAGAGAGTTTATGGCAGAAATGGAAACAATTGGGAAAATTAAGCACCGGAACCTTGTTCCTTTGCTCGGTTACTGCAAAGTCGGAGAGGAGAGGCTCCTTGTGTATGAATACATGAAATGGGGAAGTCTAGAGGCTGTTCTTCATGACAATTCCATTTCCAAACAAGGCTGCTTAAGGCCTGATTGGCAAGCAAGAAAAAAAATTGCTATAGGATCAGCAAGAGGCCTTGCATTCCTTCACCACAGCTGCATACCGCACATTATCCACCGCGACATGAAGTCCAGCAACGTCCTTATCGATGAAAACTTCGAGGCCAGGGTATCCGATTTTGGTATGGCAAGATTAGTGAATGCTCTTGACACGCATCTTAGCGTAAGCACATTGGCTGGAACTCCAGGTTATGTGCCTCCTGAGTACTATCAGAGCTTCAGGTGCACTACGAAAGGGGATGTATACAGCTACGGAGTCATACTGCTCGAGCTTCTTTCGGGGAAGAAGCCAATAGACCCGTCCCAGTTTGGTGATGACAATAACCTTGTTGGATGGGCAAAACAGCTTCATAGAGACAAAAGAATCAGTGACATTCTTGATCCTCAGTTGACAGAACAGAAATGTCATGAGACAGAATTACTTCAGTATCTAAGAATTGCTTTCGAGTGCCTCGATGACCGGCCTTTTAAGCGTCCTACAATGATTCAAGTGATGGCAATGTTCAAAGAACTTCAGGTTGATTCTGAAAATGATATCCTAGATGGTTTGTCACTCAAAGATGCATCCTTGGATGAACTTAGGGAGAAAGAATCTAGTTCATGATTTTACCAAGTTTTGATTTTTTCTTTTACTGTAAATAATAGAAGACTCAACTCAGACAGAAGACATAATTAAGTTGCAGAAAAAATGTGGGGAAGGAAGGAACAAAGTTATATAGGAATTACATTTTTTTGCTTATCATTTTTATGATCATAATGTCTGACCCTTGGAAAAAACAAAACTTTGTTTCTTTTTCCTCTTGAATGAGTAACAGTTTTGCTAACCCATGTTTACATTATTTGTTTCTTATTGATGTTCATAGGAAAAAAAAAGCATTTTGTAAAGTTTACTCTTTTTGATAAACAAAATTGAATTAGGCAGAAAGTCAGGGGTTGAATTTCAAAATTGGGGCAAACTTGAATTATTGGTTAAATAGGTTGTCTAGTCCATTACTCTTTCTTTCCTTATTTATTTATCCTCACAACATGCATTAGATGTTTATGTTTCAATTATTCAATTATATTTTCATTATTGTTGACTTAATGAATTAATTATGATTAGTATTAATTATTCAACTATATAAATTAATTCAAGTTTGCAGTCCTTAAATTTTCAGAGATTATTTATTAATTAGACTCTTCTCTTGTTAATTAATAATTATACATCAATAACATCTACAATTAATTGCACAGCATCTTAAGTTTTAAAAAAAGGCTTAATATATGAGTTGCCCCTAAACTTGTCCAAAAATGTTGATTGTCCCTCTGAACTTACATGGTGTCTCACTAGTCCCTAAATCTATAAAAACGCTATAAAAATGTACAAAATAAAAGGTTAATTTGTTTTAAAGACTTAAAATCACGAATTAAGCCTTTACTTTTTAAGTTTTGAGTTTTTTTTACGGATTTAGACAAATTGCAATGCAGGTCACTTTAAACAAGTTTAGGGGGCAAATGGATCGCTATAAGCAAGTTTAGTGGACAATAGGTCATTTTAAACAAATTCAGGTGGTCAATAGGTTATTTTAAGCAAGTTGATGAGACTAAATTAATAAAACACTGGATAAGCTCAGAGAGTCTATCAATCTTTTTAGATAAGTTCAGTATGGATGTATTAAGCCTTTAAAAAATAAATGATCACCAATCTATTCCACCATAAGTACATGCTGTGCAATTAGGAGTGTCCAAAAACTTTGGAATAAAGCAGACAGCCCAAACAAATTGACAAAGTCCAAACCTTCCAAAATCTTTTGTTGGTTCCAGTTTAAATAACCCTATATTATTTCATGCTAATTGCTATGAGCTGATAGGGATGTTTTTATTTATTTATTACGGTTTTTAGGATTATTTCGTGTCGTTTATTATTGTTTTATTTAATTTAAATTGTTTTAATTTTTGTTTTGTAAATTTTTAGTTTTTAATTATATTTCTAGCATTTAGTTAATTTTTGTCAAGTAAATTGTTATTTTCTATAAAATGATTATCATATTTAAATGAGAACTTTAATTGTGTCCAATTTATAAGATTAACTTACCAAAAATATATTTATTTTGATTTGGTATGGATACAAAATGATTTTGGTAAGTTAAATGAATGATTGAGTAATTATTTGATGGGATTTTATAAGATAATTGATATATCAAGGGATTCAATAGCACGAGAGGTTTGACCAGACTAGACAAGACACATTTGCACGCGATCGGAAGTTGTTGCCTGCCATCTCGCCGAGTTGGAGGGCCGAAGGTCTCCTCCACCTATATTTTTTGCCAGCTCGCCGAGTTGGTCTGTCCAACTCACCGAGCTGGCTCTCCGAAGATCTTTTTGTGATAAAAAAATCCCAATATTCATGAATCAACAAATGTTTTGAAACTGTATACCAATATTGTACATGTAGGTATAGATTGTTCATGTATCGAGTTAGGCCGGGTTTAAAAAACAGTCCACGTCACTTTAGCCTGTATTAATTTAAGGCAAATCATGATTAGGTCCTGATCTTTCATTGTTTGGTTCATTAAATTTTTTATCTTTTATTTGGATATATTAAGCCTCTGATCTTTTTTTTTTTTTTTGTCTCATTAAACCCTTGATGATTAAATTAATAAGTTGTAAATATGTAATTTTATATTCAAAATTACTTTTTTTTTTGGTCATCAATGGCTTAATGAAATGAAAAATAAATGATCAGAGGCTTAATATATTCAAATAAAAGATCAATGTCTTAATGAACCAAAAAATTAAAGATCAGGGGCCTAATAATACATTTTGCCTTTATTTAACCGTACTTGGACTTGAAAATCTAACTCTGAGTCCAATACGCACAACATGAAATCCACATGATGTCACTTGTGTACACGTATATTTGATATATTATTGATGTGTGATGATGTTCCAAACAAATAGAGAGGACGTAATCAGATTCATGATTGAGGATAGAACATGGTTAATAATGTTTAAAACTACCACTACTTTCCAATATTGGATGCTAATTGTACTATTTATGTTATTAGGGATATAATTACGCTTGGTTAATAACGATAATAATAATTTTGTAATTTATCTTTTTAATTACTTGTACAGAAAAAGTACACCTAAATTATTCATAGTAAAGAAGACGATTAAAGCTCTATTCATAGTATCGAAAATTTTATCATTTTCTCTTTGTGGTATCATTTGGTAACATTTACCCTCTGAGGAATTCCAATAAGTGATATTTGACTCATTTAGATAAAAAAATTATTCTGATTTGTTAAATTTGCCACATGACAATTTTTAATATATAGCATGTATACATATACCAATTGTTTTATTTTTTTTTTTTTATATAAACTTAATATGTGGATAAATAAAAAAAACTAATTTGTTGTCTTATTTATCTAAATATCAAGTCTATTTTAAAAAAATAACTAAAATAACATATCACGTGTCAAACTCTCTATAATGTATGAAAGATTAATAAATCAGCTAAATTTTCATCCAAATGATGTCAAGATAATAAAACTGTTTTTTTTTTTCTGTTACTGGTTAAAATTTGGTTATTGAGTGTAGAAATTAATAACTTTGAACAAAGCTGAGGCAAAATGCAATATATAAAGATCCAGGATATATATATATATATATATATATTGGTAAGAAGGGAAGAAAAAAAACAAACAAACAAAAACCTAACCCGGGATCAGTCTAGGAAGACTGACCCCAATCCTATCCTCAAGAAGAGAAGGTAACAGAAAATAAGGAGGAACGGAAAGGGTAGAAACACCTAACATCCCCTCATGCCCAGCAGCTGCCAAGCGATCCGCCACGCGGATTTGCTCCCTATAAATATGGAAGAAGGTAAGAGAATCGAAGGCAGGACGAAGCCTCAAGATGGCTTTAATGAGATTCTGACTCTTAAGACAAACAACCTGTCTATCCGAAATCCTGTTGATAGCCTCCAAATTGTCAGACTCCACCGAAAGTCTTTTAACACCCATGCGAATGACGAGTTTAATGCCAGACAAGATCCCCTAGAGCTCCGCAGTAAAGGAGGAGCCCGTACCTAAGTTATGGGTAAACCCAGCCAGCCAGGCGCCACCAGCATCCCGAAGAACTCCACCAGCAGCAATTCTGCCATTACTAAGGCAGGAGCCATCCGTATTCAACTTGACAACCCCTTCCCTGGGCTTCCTCCAACCAACTAACTGGACCTCTTTAACCGGGGAGGGGTGAACCAGGGGCTCTCCTTCAAAACTCTTTGTAATAACAGAGAGTTTTTTCGAGAAGTAAAACCGGAGGTCAGGAATAAAGACAGTCTTCTCAGCAAATAACTCTTCATTCCTCCATTTCCACATTTGGTGACAAATAATAGCGAAGAGAATAGCCCCGTGCTCCATACTGGCCAACAAATTCCCATTAACGCCTTCAGAGAACCAGTCAATATCAGAGAACCCCATAAAGGAAGGAAGGATGTGGTGAGGAAGGACCCCTTCCCAAACCTTTCTACTATTCGGGCAATCTCTCAAAGCATGGCACAAGGTTTCCACATGGCCGCTGCATCTGCTACAGGCACCAGATACAGCCAAGTGCCTTCTGTGTCTATCTGCATTCGTGAGGAGCCTGTCTTTGACTCCCAGCCATAGGAAACTCCTAATGCGGTAGGGGACTTTGAGGGCCCAAATGGACTTCCAAATTTCCAAAGGAGGATCAGCCCTATTAGGGGTAAAAGCTTCATAGGCCGATTTGCAAGAATAAGAACCATTATTAGTCAAGGCCCAACAGTGTCTGTCCTTATCCTCCTCCTGATTACTAATCTTCACACCTCTAATATTAAGGAGGGTCTCCAGGCTAAGAAAGGAGTCAAACTTAGACCAGATCCAGTCTCCCTCCGAGTCCACCACATCAGCAATTCTCTAGGAGAGGAGATCATTCGGCGGAGGGGCGATGCACACCTCAATCAACGGTTTGTCACCAATCCAGGTGTCATACCAGAAACTAATGGATCTCCCATTACCCACCTCCAAGCCAATCCTCGTATAGAACTCAGCAAAAACAGCACTAAGCCCTTTCGAGAGGAAGGAACAGCTGACAACCCTCTCCTTCGGGCCACCAAAGATTCTATCTTTCCTATACTTGCCGCACAGAAGACGAACCCAAAGGGAGGAGGGGGATTGCGACATTCTCCAAAGAAGCTTCATTAACCGGACTTTATTATTGTCCTTAGCTTGCCTTATACCAAAACCCCCCTACTCTTAGGCTGGCAGGCTTCCTTCCAAGGGACCAAGTGAATCTTCCTCCCATCTCCAGACTCTCCCCACAGAAAACGTCGATTAATTTTATCAAGGTCGTTGAGGACCGGCTCAGGGAGCTTACAGGCTTGCATGATGTGATTTGGAGCAGCGCAGTTGATAGACTGGATTAAAGTAACGCGACCTGCAAGGGAAAGAGAACTAGCTTTCCATCTAGCACACAAACCGTTAGATTTGTCCAAAATGTCTTTAAAAGAGGCTTTGGACACCCTGTCACTATGAAGAGGGACCCCAAGGTATTTCCCAAACGATTGAGTCAGGGGAATGCCAGACATCTCACTCAGTCTTCTACACAAGCTATTATCCATATTCTTGGAACAAAGCATACGGGATTTATGGATGTTAATCTTCTGGCCAGAAGCCTCACAAAAGCAGTCGAGGATATCCATCACAGCCTTAATTTGTTCCTCATTACCCTCCACAAAAAGCATGACATCATCAGCAAAGAGTAAATGGGTAACAGGGGGGCAATGTCTGTTGGAAACAGGGTGGAGAGTCCCTTTGCTCACCGCCTCTTGGATCAGGTGAGACAATCTTTCCATGGCAATAACAAAAAGGAAGGGGCTCATAGGATCCCCTTGACGAATACCCCTGGATGGAGAGAACTCATCCGACATATCCCCATTGATCATAACCTGGAAAACAGGAGAGGAGATACACTTTCCAATCAAATTCCTCCAGTTCTCCGGGATACCAGCTTTGGCTAAACTATCCAGAAGAAAGCTCCAGTTCAACCTATCATAGGCTTTCTCCAGATCCAGCTTGAGAGCCACGATCCCTTTCTTGCCTTTCTTAATCTTCATAGAATGGAAAACCTCCTGGGCAATAACAACGTTATCCATCAATTGTCTTCCAGGAACAAAGCTCCCTTGATTTTGGCTGATAATATCCGGAAGGATCTTCCGGATTCTATTAGCCACAATCTTAGTAATAGCTTTATACAAGACATTACAAAGACTGATGGGTCTCATCTGGAGAAAGGAAGAAGGCTTGGCAACCTTAGGAATCAAGACAAGGAGGGTTTTATTAACCAAACTGATATCATTCGAACCACCAAAGACACCTAACACAAAGCTGTATATACCCTCTTTAACAGTGTCCCAGTGTTTATGATAGAAACTAGCGGGGATACCATCAATACCAGGAGCCTTAGTGGAACCGATGCTGGAGAAGGCCAGATCAATCTCTTTAAGCTCAATGGGATGGAATGCATTATTAATAGCATCCTCCCCCAAACGAGGAAAGGAAATGCCAGAGTGGGCACTCTCTAGGTCCACAGCTTCCTCTCTGAACAGGTCCTTGTAGAAATCAAGGGCAAGGCGCCGAATGTCCTCCTTCTCAAAAATCCACTCACCACTGGCGTCTTTAATAGCCTCGATCCTATTTCGCTGTCTCCTAATGATCGTTGAGAGGTGGAAAAACCTGGTATTCCGGTCCCCGTCTTGAATCCAAGCCTTCCTAGATTTCTGGAACCACAGAAGCTCTTCCTGTCTAAGCACAGCTTCCAACTCATTCTGAAGAGCTCTTAGGTGACCATTCAGGCTATGATCAAAACGAACCTCCAAGCAACGCTGAACACCTTCCATTCTCCTCAAGAGTTTGTTCTTCCTCCTGATAATATGACCAAAAGTATTTTTATTCCAAACAGCCACATTCCTCCTGAATTCCTCAATAGCGAGGAGAACATCAGAGAGGGGATGCCAATTGCTTTTAACGAAATCCTTAAACTCGGGGTGAGACTCCCAAGCCACCAGATACCTAAAAGGTCTATTACCTTTCAGCCGATCATGATATATATATTTAATAGAAACTTCTAATTATCAAAATAATCAAATTTATTGACCATAATTAAAACATTATGCAAAGTATGATAACTCTTTTTGAAAGTGCTACTAATAATTGTACAATTTTATAATTGTAAGCTTTCAATTAGCAATTTTGTGAAATTATATGTCATTAAAATCTCTTCTTGTAAGTTTAAGGGAAATTTATTAAGAAATTCAATTTTAAAAAATCATCTCTAATTATGTGGAGTAATAATTTGAAGGCATAAAGCCCAATTAAGTCCTCAATCTATACACCCAAAATCAATTGCATCCCTATTTTCTTAAAATCAGCAAGTCAATCCCTATACTTCACTAAATCAATTGGTGACTTTCCTATAGGATATGGACTGTTAGCACAGGAACTGGAAAAACCGAACAAAAGAAATGGACAAAGTCGCGGATTAAGTCGCTTTCTTTAAGACGTTCGCGGAACTGCCGGGAAATTGCAAGCAGTGTAATTTTCGGTCGCCTCCAGATAAAACAGCCATCTGTATACGAATTCGTATTACACCGTACGAATTCGTTTCTGTCTACACTCAATGTCAATTGCTCAGTTTCGAAAGTGAAATGTAATTGTGTTTTTGGAAAGACATTCTCACACCTATATATACAGAAAAAAGAGCTGTTGAGCTCTGATTTAGTGGAGAAGAAGGTGGGAGAGAAATCAGGGAAGGTGGAAGACTAGTTTAGGAAAAGACTCGATCAAATAAAAAAAAAAGACGTTGTGGGTGACTGGTTCATAAACTGTATCTAATTAAATAAAAATTAATAAAAATAATAATAAAAAATATTATTAACTTTTCAATAAAAAATTATAGAGTTTACACCACACCAATCCAATCCGGTTCAGATGGCGGCAGCAGTAGCGGCGCGCATGGTGGTCAAGCAAGAGGTAGGTCCTCATCCTTTCATAAAAGTGGGGTACCCCTTGAGGCACATCCAAGTGTGTGAGGACCTCCTTTATAAATATATCCACCAAATGCTTTGAAAACAATGTGGGATACTTACCACTCTATAAGATAAAGACTTGAGCTTTTTCATAAATTAAATATTGGACCAAGCCCAACATGGGCTGATCTGCTGGTTTTATGAGAATAAGGATCCAATTGATTTTGGATATATAAGTTAAGAGCTCAATTGATTTTTATGCTTAATTTGAATTACATAAAAATAAGTAAGTCACTATTTTAAATATATTTTAAAGGCAAGGATTTTATAAAGGGTAAATTTCAAATAAAATTCATGTGGTTTCACTAATTTTCAGATAAATAACTGTGGTTTACTTTTTGTCAAAACGAGGATTGAGGTTTCGCACTTGAATTAATGCTATTAAAACCATCTTTAACAACCTGAAAATGAAAATTTTCAAGAATTAAAGTTGTTTAATGTCATATTTTTTATGGAACTATATTTTCGATTTTCGAAAATATCTTTTTTAGAACTTTCTCTCTCTAAACATTAACTTTCTCTCTCTTTACCAAACATCATCTAAATAATCTCAAAATAAAAAAGTTGAAGAATTAAAGTTGTTTAGAATATTAGTAGTTCTTAAAATATGTCATTTTTGAAGTCGTCAAAAGTGATTTAATAGTATCAATCGAAAAAGTCCTTATTTTGCTAAAGTTGAAAACCTCAATCCTCGTTTTGACAAAAAGTAAACCACAGTCCTTTATCTAAAAATTAGTGAAACCACATGGGTTTTATTTAAAGTTTACCCATTAAAAGTTCAAATTATATTTTTTAAGGTTCAAGATTTATGAATTAGAGTTTAAATTTTTTAACTTAAAATACATTTAAAGTTCATATATTTTTTTCGTGCGAATCTGTAGAGGCTGCGGAATTACAAGCAATAGTGGAGAGACTAATAGTAGCTTTTCATTCACATTTGTATTGAGTCGGATGCGAAGATAGTTATTAATTCGTTAAACGGGCTCCGAATTCCGATTGCAACTTTGGACAATCTATACAACAATGTTCGAAGTTTTAGTTCGGGGTTCGCCTCAATCTCGTTCACCTTCATTCCAGGCCCGTTCCTGGACAAAAGTGGCGCCTGCCCAGGGCCCATGGATGAAAGCAGCCCAATTATAGTAATATATGGTACTATTATAGGCTTTTAAACTATACTTGATTAAATACAAAAAGAAAATATACTTCGATTAAAAACGTTGTTATAAGATTCTTTCCAAATTAAAAAACTTGTCATTAGATTAAATTCAAAAAGAAATTATACTTGATTAAAAACATGAACATCAGTTACTAAGTAGTATTTTCAAATTCTCTAATTTATCTCACATTCTTTCCAAATTTCTTAATAAAAATGTTGGACATCAATTCCCTAATTTATCTCAGACTCTTTCCACAATTATCTCTCCCACCCACTATTTCTAACAAAATTTCTAATTTATCTCTTTTATCTTTGCAAAACTCTATCAGATTCTTATTTACTTGGTCTTCAGAGACAATTAGGGAGAAACGCATCCAAATCTTCCAATTTCAAGAACTTAGCCGCTAAAGCCCGTTAAGTGAGATGATTTTCAGATTTGATTTTTCATTTTTCTGTTATCATACTTTGTGTCCCGAAGAGCATAAAATATCCATATTCCTCCATTACTATCGATTATTTCTTAGCTATCATCAAATATCGATATTCCTCAATTACTATCAACCTTAGGTCCGAAGAATTTAATCTAGGCTCTGATACCAAACTGTCACACCCGACCCTAGACGACCTCAACCGGCATCGGGCGTGAAATAGAAAGATAATAATCAATACTTATGAGTCTCCAATTTATCCAAATATCATTATATTACAATTGCAATACCAAGTTCTAACCATAATTCTAACAATAAGCAGCCAACTTCCAAATCTCGTCTAAACGGTTGGTAACCTTCTCTATATCCTGTACTTTCTCACCTAGAACCATTAAAACATGTAAAAACGTGAGACAAAAATCTCAGTAAGAAACTATCAGCTATAAAAACCAACTTTACTTAACATAGCTATATATACCTTTATAAAGGGATTTAATCAAAACCTTCTCAAATATACTCAAAACTTAACGTTTTATCAAACCATTTCATAATCAAATAAATCTTTTATCAAACCAACTTGTAATCAAATAAATGTTTTATCAAACCAACTCGTAATCAATCAAACGTAAAACCTTATATCAAAATCAATCATAACAAAAAACATAATCCAAATGAACTTAAAACATTGTATCCATCCTCGAGTTTCTCCCCTTAAGTATCAATACATAACCACATATATAATCGAGACGTCTCTTAACATTGCCTATCCCATATGGTCTTACCCAACACTTCGCTGCCATACCCAATAGTTCTTAAGACTGTGTACACAGGCCATGTCCCTCACTGAACATGATCTTCAAATATAAAACCACCGATATGGATAACTCTCGATGGATATAAAATCATAAAATCATAACGTACTCAAATTTCCTTTCACAATCAAATTCCAAACTATTTCATAATCATAAATCATTTGGCTTCAATTAGCCATTTTGTATCATAAAAATCATATTTGGACTTCAACCCAAAATAATAACAACAATAACCGCAACAGATTTCTCAATCCAAAAACAATTCGTAAGAAATCATCAAATTCATTTTGTTCAATATAGATATATATTGAAACCAAAAACATATATGTATATATGTAAATCAACCAAATTAAGCCTTAAATCAATATAATCAAGTAAAATCTGAAAATCACATAGAAGCATAATCAATAATTTTATTTGAACCGTAATTTCACAATAAAAAGCAAAATCATGAAAAACCCAAATTTTACAAAATTTCTGCATAATCCTAAAATATCAATTCCTGAAACTTCTTTGATTAATATATATCTATATACATAAAACTCAAAATATAGTTGATAGTTACTTACCTTAGCTACTAATTGAAGAAAACAATCCGTTCAATTCTCCTCTAAATTCTGTCTAAGACGTTTCCCTCCAACCATTGCCGAAACTAAAAACTCTTCGGTTAGGACTTAGATCTATGTATAAGGATGCTATGGTTCCAATTTCGAGTGATTCGGACGGTCGAATCTCCGTAAATCAAAGAAACGGTGGAGAAACAGTTCAGAAAAAATTAATAAATCTTAAAAGGAAAAGAAAAGAATATATATATATATATATATATATATATATATATATATATATATATATATATATATTTGGAAGAGGATGGCGGATGATTGATGTATTTGATATATATATATATCCAAATTTGGAAAATATCATATTTGATACTTCATTTTTTTATAATCTTTTAAAATTTATCTTAACTTTTAATTTATACATAAAACCATCAAATTAACTCCAAAATTTTCCCATAACACTAAATAAAAATCATACACCCAATAATTATAAGATATATTAATACCAAGGTATAAATTCTAGAAATTTAGGCACAAACGTGACAATTCTCCCCACCTTAAGAAATTTCGTCATCGAAATTCACGTTCTTTAATCTAAATTTTATTCCTCAAATAATCTCCATGATCACAAAATTATTTCACATTATCAAAATTCCTCATAATCATCATAAGACCACAAATTCTAATGTTTCCTTCCATTAACTTCAATATTTATCAATATCGACATCCTTATAACAATCCTTTAAAATATAACTTTTAATAACTCTAAACTTCAACCTAGTCAATTTCATCGCCATAATCCACAATAAAACTTCAAATATCATTCATATCTTCCTAACATACATCAAATCTCACTTTAATAAATTTAAATCACAAGTGATTCCATAAATTGCATATATATCAAATATATTTAACCTATCTCCAAGTTCTATAGACTTCAAAAATATCACTTTTGAACTGCTAATATGTATAATATTATATTTTTCTTAAACTTCAAATATTTCGAATAATGATTTGGATCAGCATATAATCTTATTTCATCATAATAATAATACTTATATCTATAATTGTTCACTCCAATCATGATGAATATGAACTTCAAGTCATCATCATCAATCAAATATAAACCTTATATCGATAACATATTCCTCTATATCACTTTGACTTATTTATTTTCGTAAAACCTCTATAATCAAATCATTCCAATAAGAAAAATCAATATAGAACATTCTTACCCATCATCCTACATCTCATTAATAACTCCTGATATTTGTGTAAATTTAGACTATAATCCTCGAAACTTCAATCTTTTCTCCAAACTATAAAACCATATAACCAAGGAAGATAGAGTACCTCAATTACGATAATCAATATTTTTTTTTCTCCAAACTCCAAATGATATCTTTACACCCATAAAAGTAAATAAATCTATAATATCATTCGATTTTTTTTATTTGACCTATAAACACTCAATTTGATCCTTATATAAACTTAAACCATAATCACACAAACTTCAACTAAAAATTTCCTCTTATATCATATTTATCTCTTAATTTCCTACCTCAAACTGTGATTAAGATCAGAAAAATTTGTCCTCAAAATTTTCTCACACACGATCATTTATACAACTTTCAATAATTCTAAACATCAACCCAATGAAGTTCACCAATAAAACAGTAATTTAAATTTCAGATCTCATTTATTCAACTTAAGATTCTATAATACACTAAATTCATGTTATAATCTCCCAATTATTAATCAATTTCCAAACCCATTAAATGAAACCTTCATATTTTATCTTTCTCAATCCCATATCTATTATCTTTAATTTATCACTTTATCATTTCCTCAATCTCATATAGTCCTAAGAAGACCAACTTATCATGTAAACCATTATCAATGTCTCTCAAATAAGGAGAAAAATCAAAGCAAAAACCAAATTCTGGTTTTAACGCTAAAATGACCAACATCTGCCGTTTTCAGCATAACTTTTTAATACGGAGTTCGATTTAGGCGATTCAAAACCCCTTGGAAACGTAAGATAATAATAAAGAACTTTCATTTAGAACTCTATGACAGATTCAGCCTCTATCTAGTCGAAAAATGCATCATAAGATTCAGATACGAATCTGATTCTCCCACATCACCTATATAGACAATTCTTTATTATCTCTAGCTCAAAGTTATAATTTACTCATATCTCATATATATATGGTTGTAAGCTAACTATTAAACTCTCAAATATCAACTCCAAGTCATACTTAATATCATGTATATAACCCATATCGTCAAATATCAAATAATTTACTAATTTTCAAACACTCAATATTTTACTAACCATCAAATCTCATGTTTACCCCTCATTAGCTAGTTACTCAATCCTCGAAAAATTTCAAATTATTTCTTAGCTATCACCAAATATCCATATTCCTCCATTACTATCGATTATTTCTTAGCTATCATCAAATATCGATATTCCTCAATTACTATCAACCTTAGGTCCGAAGAATTTAATCTAGGCTCTGATACCAAACTGTCACACCCGACCCTAGACGACCTCAACCGGCATCGGGCGTGAAATAGAAAGACAATAATCAATACTTAGGAGTCTCCAATTTATCCAAATATCATTATATTACAATTGCAATACCAAAGTTCTAACCATAATTCTAACAATAAGCAGCCAACTTCCAAATCTCGTCTAAACGGTTGGTAACCTTCTCTATATCCTGTACTTTCTCACCTAGAACCATTAAAACATGTAAAAACGTGAGACAAAAATCTCAGTAAGAAACTATCAGCTATAAAAACCAACTTTACTTAACATAGCTACATATATACCTTTATAAAGGGATTTAATCAAAACCTTCTCAAATATACTCAAAACTTAACGTTTTATCAAACCATTTCATAATCAAATAAATCTTTTATCAAACCAACTTGTAATCAAATAAATGTTTTATCAAACCAACTCGTAATCAATCAAACGTAAAACCTTATATCAAAATCAATCATAACAAAAAACATAATCCAAATGAACTTAAAACATTGTATCCATCCTCGAGTTTCTCCCCTTAAGTATCAATACATAACCACATATATAATCGAGACGTCTCTTAACATTGCATATCCCATATGGTCTTACCCAACACTTCGCTGCCATACCCAATAGGTCTTAAGACTGTGTACACAGGTCATGTCCCTCACTGAACATGGTCTTCAAATATAAAACCACCGATCTGGATAACTCTCAATGGATATAAAATCATAAAATCATAACGTACTCAAATTTCCTTTCACAATCAAATTCCAAACTATTTCATAATCATAAATCATTTGGCTTCAATTAGCCATTTTGTATCATAAAAATCATATTTGGACTTCAACCCAAAATAATAACAACAATAACCGCAACAGATTTCTCAATCCAAAAACAATTCGTAAGAAATCATCAAATTCATTTTGTTCAATATAGATATATATTGAAACCAAAAACATATATGTATATATATAAATCAACCAAATTAAGTCTTAAATCAACATAATCAAGTAAAATCTGAAAATCACATAGAAGCATAATCAATAGCTTCATTTGAACCGTAATTTCACAATAAAAAGCAAAATCATGAAAAACCCAAATTTTACAAAATTCATGCATAACCCTAAAATATCAATTTCTGAAACTTCTTTGATTAATATATATCTATATACATAAAACTCAAAATATAGTTGATAGTTACTTACCTTAGCTACTAATTGAAGAAAACAATCCGTTCAATTCTCCTCTAAATTCTGTCTAAGACGTTTCCCTCTAACCATTGCCGAAACTCAAAAACTCTTCGGTTAGGACTTAGATCTATGTATAAGGATGCTATGGTTCCAATTTCGAGTGATTCGGACGGTCGAATCTCCATAAATCAAAGAAACGGTGGAGAAACGGTTCAGAGAAAATTGATAAATTTAAAAGGAAAAGAAAAGAATATATATATATATATATATTTGAAAGAGGATCACGGATGATTCTGGATGTATTTGATGTATATATATCTAAATTTAGAAAATATCATATTTGATCCTCCATCTTTTTATAATCTTTTAAAATTTATCTTAACTTTTAATTTATATATAAAACAATTAAATTAACTCTAAATTTTTCCCATAACACTAAATAAAAATCATACATCCAATAATTATAAGATATATTAATACCAAGGTATAAATTCTAGAAATTTAGACACAGACGTGACAGAAATGCTCATAGACATCATTTTGTATAAGAAATTGGGTACTTAAAGGAATAAAAAATGTTTTTTTCATATGAAATGTTTTTATTAGGTTGTTTGTAGTGGCAGATCCAGGATTTGAGGGAGAGAGGGGCAAAAGTCTACGTAAAAAAAATTTAGACAAAAAATGCAAAATTGTTCAATTTTTTGTGACGAAAAATGCAAAATCGTTAAATTATCATGCATTATTTTCATGATTTTTTTGATAAAAAAAACATAAATTTTAATGTTTCCGACTCGTAATCATCCATTTCCGGGATTCTCGGGTTGTTACGCATCAAATATCCCTAACGTTTTGGGTCAGGAGCAATTTTACCCCTAATGTTTGTAGCCAAGAGAAATTCTAAAAAATGATATAATGTTTTTTGTAATTTAATAATAAAATTGGAGATTAATATTTATAAATTCGGTGAATTTTTTGAATTTTTTTTGTCTAATTCGTACAAAAGACAGTATATTTTTAATATTTTTTTCTTATTATTTTCACATCCCAACATATGTTTGTGATTTGTTACTGATAAAATAACGCATGGTGTAAAGTGTAGATAACAATATTCATGATCGAGAAGACAGTTTGATGAATTATTTCTCAAATTGACTCAATTTATCAACGTTAGGGGTAAAACTGCTATTGGCTTCCAACATTGGGGATAAAATTGTACCATTTTAGATGTTAGGGGTAAAAATTGCTCTTGACCCAAAATATTAGGCGTATTTTTGCAACTTAACCCTTCTTTTTGGATTTAAATCCTTTGACCCCCTACATCCGCCACTAGTTATTTGTTAAATATAACAAAAAAAAATGTTATTTTTAAATAATATTTTTTTATATAATTGACTTTTCTATTTTATTTTTACTTTCTGAAGCCCCCAATTAGCAACTCGTCCATAGGCCTCTAAAACCTCAGGATCGGCCCTGCTTCATTCACCGGGATGGTAACGCTCATAAAATGGCTATTTGGGCTAGGGACATTACTATCCCGATGATCTTCATAGAAGATTGTCCATCCTCAGTTTGGAAATCGGTTTGTAATGATGCCGAAAGGTTTTGATTTATGAGATTTACCTATTATTTTAAAAAAAAAGTTTATATATTTTTATATTGCCGGACCAGAGGAAACTTCAGAATTAAGAGGTTTATATCCCAAAAGAAAGTGCTACTAATAAGCTTCTCTTCGGAGAAGAAAAGCTTATTAAGAGGATATAGATAGTGTAGTTATAAAAGAATAATAATATCTAATTTAATTCATATATAAATATTTAGTTAACAAATAAAAGATATTTTCTTAACTTAATAATTACCAAGTTAAAAAAATCAATTTGTTGACTGATTTTTTTATCGATGTGGTCGGCCTTCCTATCATCTTCTCTCAAGTTAACGCGGGAACAATCTTCAACTTTATCTCATAAGGTTAGAAACATTGCTTTGGACAAAGGTTTTGTGAAAATGTCCGTTGTGTGATCAAGTGTTGGAATATAAGAGGCTTTGAGTTCATTATTTGCAACTTTATCCCAAACAAAATGATAATCAATTTAGTAGTGGTTGGAACGTTTATGGAAGATTGGATTAGCTGTTAAATATGTTGCTCCCAAATTATCACACAATAACATTAGTATACATTGTGAACAGTGTCTGATTTCCTCGAGGAAGGTGTGCAGCTAGAGAACCTCGAAGGTTAAACAGGTAAGAGACCGTGATGACCTTGATACAATTCGTTATTTGCGGGATCGTCAGGACACTAAGTTTGGACCAAGAAAAACAGCAAACCATGATGTGGATTTCTGATCGTCGTGATCTTTGCCCCAATTGGCGTCGGAAAACCCAGTGATAGCAAGTGACTGTCTTGTACAAAAGACGATGTCATGTGTTGGCATCGACTGAACATAAACACATTATTCTCTTTACAGTCTTTCAGTGCTCAACAGTGGGGCAATGCAAATATTGACTGACCTTGTTGACGAAGAAACTAACATCAGGTCGGATAATTGTAAAACATTCCTCAGAAAATAGTTAAAGGTTTATGATAAGCTTCAATTAACTATTGATCAATGTATAGTTACTCGGTTTTCCTATATATCACATTTCTAAGAAATTAGTTATTTTATTGTAACTGATTTCTATCAGAAATTAATATAAGATCTATAATTGAGCCTTAACTATACGTTTAAACTTTTAGTTTAATTAGTTCCATAATATGGTATAGAACTTTTAAGAGATTTAATCACCCTGATTTTATATTTCTCTTTCTAAAAGCTACACATATGACTCGTAAGCCGCATGTAATAAGAAAAATTAAATAAAAATATACATTTTGTACTTATTTTACCTAATTATTTGAAACTATCGTGTAGCAACATAAAATGTAAATTTTTACTTTTCAGTTGTAATGCGGAATACACGTAACAACTATGCACATGTCATGTGTAAATGTAAGTTCTTCTCGATGTGGTTGCCATGTCACTATTTTGGTTAAATTTCAGCTTGAATATGCCAAAATTATTTTATTAAAATAAAAAAGAAAATCCAATAACTTTGTTAAAAGAAAATAAATCTCAATGACCTTTCTAAAACATATCCCAAACTTCACTATTGATACAATTTAGTCTAAAATAGTTAGAAAAGTTTGTTTTATATCAATAAAATAACATATACAATACACAAATTTGTTTTCCGACCATCAACTCGTCAAATAAGTTGACATGAAACCTACTCGATGCCACGTGACATATATTACCTACAATCCAAAATAGAAAGTGTTTGGGAAAAATAACATAGAAATTTAACATCATTACTATATTTTTTAACGATAATATTGAAAACTAAAGTTGTCATTTTGTCACAAAAAAAAAATCTAACAGTTTTCAAAGTGTGAAAATATCACATTACATTATTATTATTATTATTATTATTATTAAGGATTAGAGTCAAATTTAACCCTAAGATTTCAAGCAAAGTGCAAATTTATCCTTAACATATAAAATTGTACAAATTTAATCCTAAACTTTTCAAGCAAGATCAATTTTAGGTTTATGTTACCGAATTTTAGAAAAAGCAGGTTTGACTGTCATTTAATTGTCACGTTGGACTTTCCAAACAATTTCGTTAATAAACTGAAACATTTTCGTAAAAAATTTGTTGGTTATTTTTAACAATAACACATTAAATATTTTAGACACTTTGATAAAAAAAAATATTAATTAACGTATATGTAGCAGACTTAGTTATCGTTTTAACAAGTTTTTTTTTGTAATTATACTAGTAACACACTAACTGTTTTAGACATAATTGATATTTGGAAGGTCTGAAGACACTTAATAACCCTTAAACCAGTTTTTTCAAAATTTTGATACCATGCGATTAAAATTGATATTTTTGGTAAATGTTAGGAGTAAATTTGTAAAATTTCATACGTTATGATTAAATTTGTATTCCCCTTAAAACATTAGGGTTAATTTGATCTTTATTAATTAATTAAAATATAAAAAAGTATTAAATAGTTAGTATGGTAAAAGACTTGTTAATTAAATGGTTTTTTTTAATTACGCATAAAGAAAATTCCTAATCCAAGATTCCTAATCCAATTCCAATTAGAATTTTTTTTATCAAGAATTCCAATTAGAAATTAGATGCCTATATATATATTAAGCGTAATAAATTAATTAGCATTCTCAGCCTTAACTTGTCATGGTCTTCTTCCCTTTTCTACTTCTTCTGTTAGTTCCTATAGGGCATCTAATGGCTTCCGTTTGTTTAACTAGAAACAGTGAAAAACCATCGTCTACGATCAATGATCTTCCATTAGAAATACCATTAGAAATCTTTTACAAATTTCTCGTTAAACAACTCGATAGAACAAAATGGTTTGCAAACTCTGGTCATCACTTATCTCTCATCCTTCCTTTCCTTCTGAATTCTTGATTCGGAGAACTTCTTCTTCTGCAGCAACCCTAAATTTATATCTAACGTTTTATGATTCTTACAATGGTAAATACCTAACCAATAAGGGGGACTCATTATTATATATGGTTGAATGGTTGCATTGAAATTTTTTGATTTCCTTTGATTTTCTTACTATGATTACATTGAAAAATTCGATCTCGAATTTGTTCTTGCTTCGAGTAATGGCATGTTACTATGCAGAAACGCATGCTTTCCTTGCCCATGTCTTCACTATGTTTGTAATCCGGTGACGAAGCAATGGGTTACCCTTCCTTCCCCACCCACTTGTAGCAAATTTGTTTTATCTAGAATTGTCTGTGAATCTACAGATGGTTTGACTTAGGCTCATTTTAAGGTGGTGAAGATTGTTAGCAATTCCCCAATTATAAATTCAAACGTTTTGAATCTGGAGATATTCGATTCTGCAACTAATAAATGGAGGGTATTAACCACAACAATTGATGTTGAAATTATATTTGACACAACTGTTAAAGCCGTTGAACATAGAGGAATTTTGTATTGGTCTAGTGATATGAGCGAATCAGTCATCGCATTCGATCAAACTTGTGATCTATGTCTTCAGATTCCATTAACTGAAAGCTTCGGCAGTTTTCATAGTGTTTTTGGAGCAAGCCAAGATCAGCTCTACTATGTGCAGATAGAGTTTCTTTCATCGAATATGTTATGTACTATTTGGTAGGGATCGGCATGGATTAAATATGCTATATAAGATCGAATATCTGAGGAAAAGAATTCAAAATCCGACCAAACTGGTGACTTTTTTTTACCGAACTAGTCGAATTTGGTCAAAATTAGTCAAAATTTTATTCCAATTTTTTTTCTTGAAATATTCAGTCCAATCTAGTATTTCTAGGATCCGTACCCAACCCTACTGTTTGGAGATATGACGAGTTTGGAGGAGAACATTCTTGGAAAGTTCATAACTCGATTGATTTGGATTTGATAGATCAACACGTGTCTTAGCAACCTTGTCCGAAATGTGATCTATTAGACATAGATCCTATAGATTGCAATATCCTGTATCTTTTAGTAGTTGATCGAGTATTGCACATCAATTGCATTTACTCATTAAATATAGAAAATAGAGAGACGAGGGAGCTCTCTCTTTTTCCACTCTATTTAGGTAATTTCAATTATACTATTATATTTGTTGAACCGATCTGGCTGGCATCAGGCTCTAGGTTGCCCAACCCCATTTTACATCTAGTTCAATAGTAAATTGGGTGCAATAGTGATTTTTGTTAACATAGTAGGGAATTCAATTCAACTAACTTATTTGTGGCCAATTTCATCAATTTATTTTGCTCATTTAAGAACAACAAATTGTTGATTTTAATTTGTTGGTTGTATGTTTATGTTAATTTGATGATGCGACTTGTTTATTTGATGATATAACAAGCAAATTCCAATTTTTTTAGCACATTGTAGCTAACATAATTTTAGGATCAGGGAAGGTTTTAAGGCCACACCACACAGACTCCAACAACGACATGAGAAATTGAATCCAAACATCACAAAAATTCCTAATAATTAAACATATGAAAAGTGACCTTGGAAAGAAAAATATTTGATAGAAAAAATTGACAAATTATAATAAAATAGCATAGCATGTCAACGGGAAATCTGCTCAAGTCAAAACAAAAATTCAAAGCAATAGATGAGGATTAATAAATTCCAAAAAGTCAAAATATATATTACTCTATGGAGATGTGCTCATAGTGTGTCTTCTAGGTGGTCGAGATGGAGGGTGAATGGATTCCCCAGTGTTACCTTGGTTAGCGTGCATGGACTTCGGATATAAGAGGCATACTAGTTGTAGGCTTGTGTGTGTGATTTCCTGTTGGAAACATTTTTTTAAGTTATATGTTTGTTCGATTCCACATATATCGTACCAATGATAATATTATATCTGAAGTACTCTTTGTATCCTTCTTCGAACCTCCTATAAGAAAGAAAAGATAGGTCACATGTTAATTAAATAGGATTCTTCTTTAATTACGGATTAAAAAAGAATATTTTTAATGCAATTCCAATTAGAAGTTGGATCCCTAAATATAGTATTAAGGGTAATAAAGTATCCTTCTCAATCTTCACATCGTCTTATTCTTGTGTTAATTAATTAAAATATTAAAAAGTATTAAATAGTTAGAATGGCAAAAGACTTTTTAATCAAATAAAATTTCATTATTTATTATACTCTTCTCAGCCTTCATCTATCTTCGGTTTCTTCCGTTTTTACTTCTACTTAGGAGAGTATGAGGAGGAAGTACAAAAAGCTCATCTGCAAGGCCTCTAAATTTAAAGGCTCAATTTTTTTATTAGATAATATCTAACTAAATTATTTTTTATTATTTATTATGTGAAAAATTAAGTGAATATTAATTTATTCAGGAATTATCTAAAGTCTAACGATTTAAGAGTCTAAAGATTAGATTAGTAAGCAGAGGTGCGATTATGATTGATCAACGACTCAATTTGTTAAATAAAGATTAGAGGCTCAATCAACAAAAAAATCGAAAAGATAAAAGGCTTAAAGTTGTAATGTTGTAGATATAATTAGCACGTTGCAAAATAATGAAACTTCTCCATATGTGGAGAGTTTCAAAATTGACACACATAAAAGAAAATGTTAATAGGCTGCATACTTTTGGCTTTATTAAGGGCAGCCATGGCTAGAGCCCAGAGTCGGCCCTAGGCCTGGGCCCGGGGTGCGTCGATCTAGGACCCATGGCTGGAGGGTATCCAATTTTTTTTTTGTGTTATATGTATATATAAAAGTTATTTTTTTTAGGGTTCTGATATTTACAGCCCTTAGGGCTGTAAATAAAACCCAAATTTTTTTATTATTAGTGTTTATTTAGTTTTTCAATACATAAAATTTATTGATACTTAAATGCTTAAATATTTAAATGTTTATATTGATAACAGATTGTTATATTTCCAATACAAATAAATACTTATTTTAAAATTAAAATTCTCTTTTTTATGGCTATATGTGAATAATTAATGTTTATATACAACCCCAAGGGCTGTATATATCATTTGCCTTTTTTTTTTAATATAGATAATGATAAAATCATATAGGAGTGTCTAACTCTTTCTAAAAGCACATTGATAAAAAAAAATTAAAAGGTTTGTCCAAACTGTACACTTTAATTAGTAAATTTTATTATTAAAAGAGTCTTCATTGCTTATTTTGCCTAGAGCCCCTAAATTGTCAGGACCGGTCCTGCTAGAGCCCCTCCAGCTATGTTGCACAACAAATGTCATTTTCATCTAGACAAAAAATGACATTTAAAGCTTCTCATTCTCTTTCTTTTTTTAGTTAAAATATTAAGTAGTTAGTATGGTAAAGAACTTCTTAATTGAATCAGACTTTTATTCTTTAATTACGATAAATAAAATACTTATAATCTAATTAGGATCAGAAGAATTGATTCCTAATGTATAGTAAAGCTGATCAGGCTCTTAAAAACAATTAAGATTTCTCAGTCTTCACCTATTTGTCTTCTTTTTCTTCCTGTTCACACTATGTCATTTTTCCTTTCACATGACACAAGATATATGACATACATTTGTTTTCGTATCGTCTGCTTGTTTTTCGTGACAGTATATTAAAATTCTGTCATCTGAAAGCGTAAATGTAAATCAGCTCAATTCACATGTGGCCTTCCGATGACACAACTCTGTCATCTAAAGAAAACGCGCGTTTAAGTCAGAAGTTACATAATCATCAGATGACATTTGTTATAAATGACTGTCATTGTATGCGGAAAATAAAAAAAATGACAATGAAATTTTCACTTACACGGCCAACGAAATCTAATGTCAAATTTAAGGCGCTCAATACGTTTGACTAAAATTTCAGCTCATATATAAACCCCTCTCTCATTCCAAATCCCTAACTAGGTTTCCCGCAGCTCGTCTTCATCTCTCTCACCCCTCTATTTGGCTATCTCCGGCTGGTTGCTTTCTCACTGGGTTGAAACAAGGTAATGGTAAGCCATATTTACTTTGTTCCTGGATGTATTAGAGTTTCATTGTTCCTTATTATTCCTTTTCCTCATCCGATTTACTCTTGTGTATGTTGATTTCAGTAGCTGGAAACGATATCTATTAGTTTCTAGACATATCTTTGAAAAGGTTAGATCTCTAGTCTTTATCTTTTTTAACCTAGGGCAATATATACTTCGTGATGCTGACATAGGTGATATTGCTCTTTTTATTTACAGGGATAGTAAGAGTGCTGAAGTATATGGGACGGCTGATGGAAGAGATGGTTTCATGCCTATAACAAATGGGAAGATTTCTTTAACTTGTTGAGTACATGTATTGTTATGTTGGTTGCATGTATGATGTTGTTGTATGTCTTAGTCAGACATGAGTATGTGATAAACAACGGTTGTGTATGTGTATTGCTATGAAGCTTATGGTTGATGTTCTGTTTAGGGAACTAGAACTGACTATGAGTATGTGTATGAACATGCTTAGTGCTACTTTGTATATAACTTAATCAGTGAAGTATGATGATATAGTCATGTTGCTATTTGTGTCACTTGAATATACATATAGCATATTCTGTGTCATTTGAGTATTGTGCTTGGCATAGTCATATGGTCAACTAAATCTCCATCACTATATATCGTGTCACTTGGCTTGGTATGCTTATGGGAAATGATTCAACATGGTGATGAAGTTATATGGTTCTAACACCACAAGTTTATCACTAAGATTGTGGTGTTAGAACCATACACTTCATCACCGTGCTCACTTTTCATGAACTGTACAGTCCAAGTGGCAGGTACATAGTAAGAAGATTCGAGTTTATGGTTGATGTTCTATTTAGGAAACTGGAACTGTTTGAAGCATGTTCTGTTTAGGATATACATATGTCTAGTTGAACATGTTTGAAGCATGTTGCTGTTTGGTTGATTATTATGATTGGACATACTCTTATGCTATGAATGTTCATTGAGTGAAATAATGTTCATGCCTACAACATATGGATTGTGTATAGGAATTGCCATGTACTAAATTCGTTTGTATACAATAGTCAGACATGAGTATGTGATAAAGAAGGGTTGTGTATGTGTATTTCTATGAAGCTTGCATGTATGAAGCATAGTCACCACAGTGAAGCATAGTCACCACAGTGAAGCATAGTCATATGGTCAACTAAATCTCCATCACTATGTATCGTGTCACTTGGCTTGTTATCCTTATGGAAAAGTATTTAACATGGTGATGAAGTTATATGATTCTAACAACACAAGTTTATGACTAAGCTTATGGTGACAGTATCATACACTTCATCACCGTACTCACTTCATCATGAACTGTGCAATCTAAGTGGCAGGTACATAGTAAAGGAGCTTTCAAGTATCATGCCCTTCATCACTGTGCTCACTTCATTATTATATCGTGTCTACTTTATATATAGCATGTTCTTTATCCCTTGTATATATTGTGATTGGTCATACTTTTATGCTATGAATGTTCATTGAGTGAAATAATGATGCAAGAACTGAAATGAGTATATGTATGAACCTGCTCAGTGTTACTTCATGATGCTATTATGGGTGATGCTGACATAGGTAGATATATCTTTTTATTTGCAAAGATAGTAAGAGTGCTTAAGTATATGGGACGGCTGATGGAAGAGATGGTTTCATGCCTAAAACATATGAGAAGATTTCTTTAACTTGTTGAGTACATGTATTGTTATGTTGGTTGCATGTATGATGTTGTTATACTATGCCTTATTCAGACATGAGTATGTGATAAAGGGTTGTGTATAGGAATTGCCACGAACTGAATTCGTTTGTATACACTAGTCAGACATGAGTATGTGATAAACAATGGTTGTGTATGTGTATTTCTATGAAGCTTATGGTTGATGTTATGTTTAGGGAGCTAGAACTGACTATGAGTATATGTATGAAGCTGTTGCTATCTGTGTCACTTGAATATACATATAGCATGTTCTGTGTCATTGAAGTATAGTGATGGATTTATAATGCTATCAGCACAAGCTTTATATCAATTTAAGAATAGACATGTATATACGAATAAGTTGTCTACTTGTTATATAGCATGTTCTGTGTCACTTGAATAAGTTGTCTACTTTGTATTACAAAAAAAGGATAGCGTGCAAGGGGGGCATGATGATGTGACATGAGAATAGCGTATAGGGGGCGTGATGTGCGAATAGCAACAAAGAAGATCTGGGTGTTAAACAAACACCGGAGTTGGATGGCGTGAGTACTGGAGAGGCATGGAGCCAAAATTGAAGATCAGATTGATTACCAAGTAGATTTGTAATCAGTAATCAGTTTGTTCTTCAAGTTTGGCTCTATGCTTCTAGTGGTCCACACCATCCAACTTAATGTTTGTTCAGCATCCATACCTCATTTGTTGATATTCGCACATCATGCCCCCCTTGTACGTTATTCGCACGTCATATCACCATACCCTCCTTGCTTCCTATTCGCACGTCATATCACCATGCCCCCCTTGCTTCCTATTCTCACATCATCACACCCCCTGCATGCTCTTGAGTCCATCAGCAATTCGCTCTTGGCCAGGAAATGGCCCCTCAATAAAGGGTTCTATCAACATTCCATAAATATGCCACAACAGCTAAAAAATGCATAGATAAATTAGACCCTAAACATAGGCAAATGCATATATTTATAGCATCATCTTACCATGGAAACACTATAGGAAGGGCGATCAAGTAGATGGGGCATAGATACTCGCCCCAAAGGACTGATATTAGGATGATAAATCCTGGTCCTGAATATGAACTGAGAATAATAGTAATATCATGAGTGTATATGCATATATATGAACTGATTACTATGTATTAATAAGTTCATGTTCTTACAACTGGAGTTGTGGAGGGGAAATCGACAGGGAAGTCCATATCAACTATGAATACACCTCCTTCATAAGGGGTGTTTGGAGGGCCCTTCATCACGACAGACCATTGCCGACGGTCAAGACCTGCATATATAGCAGCAAGCGTATGTGAGTTAGCAGAAATAGAGAAGGAAGAACAATGAACACATGGGTGAGTATAAGATACATACCTGTAATATTGAGAAGCCACCTGGGTGACTCCTGTTGGAGTAGGGAAATCTGCGCCTCAACATGAAAATGGACGCCCCTAGTACGATTATCCATGATCGATATAACTAGGGTAAGTATACTGTTGGGTTGTGGACTTTTGAGAATTGGTAAAAGCTTCATATTTATACTGTGGGTGGGTAAGTGAAAGGTCTAGGAAGGGGAAAGGGTAAATGAGTTATTAGGTCTCTCTGTAATACGATGCGTAATTAATGAAATGCATTTGGTTTTGCAGATATCAAGACTTGGGGATTATAGGCCTAATAATGACTTAGATATGCAGATAAAGTTGGATTTTGCTTCCAATACCACGCCAAATTGAAAGATTGGAGATGTATTGCTTATTGTTTTTACCTGATATTAATTATATTCAGAAATTTATCTAGTTCAAATTTAAACAGATTATGAGCATTAGTCTCCAATAAATTTAAAATCATTAATATACAGAAATTCTTGTTCATTTGACTATGTTTCATTACCATAAATTCATTCGAAGAAGAAGGCAGGGAGTGACATTTACGTTTAAAAAAATGTCATCTAAACAACAATAAAAAGACATTAAAATAAACAAATCTATCATCTGAAAATAAATCCATTGACATGATTGATTAAGACCCGTGTCATCTGAAACAAGCTACAATGACATAAATTATTATAAAAAATGTCATTGCGAATACCAATATGCCAATTTCCCATATATCTACTTGACATTTTTAATTATTAGTATGTCATGTGATGACATTAAATGTGACAGTAATAATAAATAAGTTGTATCGTAACAAGATTAATATGACAGTACGTAAATAGGCTAATGTCATGTGTCGTGCCTTCACATAACAGAACCTAACCTTCGTCTGAAGGTGCAACAGACGGCAACAAGCCCCGTGATAGATTTATATCTCGCGGGACGGCGGTTTTTAATCGTCGTCTGAGAGGCTATTTGGCATAGTGTTATATGGTTCTTTCTTAATGTCCAAAATTCCTCAGATGTCATTCTCTTCCTGTTATGGTTCAATATCTTTTGGCTCTTCATCAAATTCATATTGTCCCTCAGTTGTTGCATACTTACATCTATCAGCAAAAAAAAAATCCATATTTCCTCTGACCTTTTCCATACCTTGCCTTATGGGAATTTAGAGGACTAAGTGTCTGATGGATATGATTGCATCTAACTCTGGCAAAGCATATCCAGGATAGTAAACTCACAATCGGCAATCCACTTGTTATCTTTCTTTCTGAAGAAGCAGTTTATCATGATTTGTCCTTCCATAGGTATGAGATATCCAATTAGCCCCTCGAGACAACATGCATATATACTAGATTTATCTTCAAGACATCTATCTTTAACCCTCTGAGTGCCTTTTTATGGTTATCAGGTTCAACAAAATCCTCGTGTCTATGAGGATTCTTAGCATCAACAACTAGAGAATCTACATGTGGCTAAGCTATAGAGTTAACGAAGTAGAAGGATTTGTTCAAAGTGTCATATATATGGGTGTTCAAAATTCTCTTCCTATAGCATCTAGCTTTCCTCAATGGTGGTTCAAATATAGGCCTGCCAATAATGACATAGGATAGGTGTTGAATCTATCGAAATAAATCTTTACTTGTTCCCGTTTAATTAAATTCTATACAATGTAAGTAAAGGTCAAACCCGTGGAATTAATATTGATTTAATGTAGTTGATAACTATAAAAGAAAAAAATTTGTAAAGCAAAAGGGGGGGGGGGGGGGGGTTTAAGGATTGATTTTTGGATTGTAATCTAATTTAACACAAAAGGATCATTAAATTTAAGGTATTGATGAAGATCTCAACCAAGAACATTCACGGCTCGAGATTCAGCTCATTGATCATGAACTTGGAACATAATTGCATTGAATTGGTTTGGGTTGCAACTTATTGTTTCCAACTTGTTTCCCTCTAACGCTAGATTAACCAATACGATTGAAATTAATGTCTAGTCAATCAATTAATTCCTTCTTATTAGAGAGGATTATAAATGAATGATTGTTCTATAGGGAAACTATTTAAGTTAATCAACCTGCAAATGTGGATGATTTAAACTAAAACATATATTTTGATTAATGTAATGATCCTTCAGCAGTCCATTACACTAATTGTCTATGTACCGAATTTTGCTTACTAATTACAGAGTTACCGAACTAGGTGGATGACAAGGTATTCAATTAGATAAGCAACATGCCTTTATTGATTACTAATTAAATAAATATTATATAAAATTCAACTCACACAAAACACTGTGTCACAAATGTACTAAACCATGCCTTAAATTATCCATTGGCCAAGGAATGAAACTCAACCATCCATTAACAAACAAAATCGTAAAAGTACAATGATTTTCTATATTTTTGTTGAGAGTATTGGGACTTCTAATCTCTGCTAGCTCTCTTTGTGTGTTTCTTTTCTCCAGCTTCTACCTCATTTTAAACTCCCCCCTTGTAGGCTGCCCATACCTCTTAGATAAGTAAGACACATATGTCTGTCATTCTTCAATTCAAAATTTGTCCTTAGTGGTTTATGAGATGCCAAAATGGTAGACTATGGGAGTAGATTTCCTTAATTTTTCATTGGTTAAAATAGATATAAGGGAATAGGGCTGATCATAATAGACCTTGCATTTTCTCTGATGGGAGTAAGAGACCTGTGACTAAATGGGGCTATATTTAGTAGTTGGGGTCGTAATTTTATGGGAATTGGCTTTTTCTTCCATTTGATAGTTACCCTTAGGCAAGGGCAAGAAAAAATGTTCCCTAACTTTCAGAATCAGCCCATTTCATTTTGTCCTTGGATCCGGTTCAGTCCTTCACTTGTCTCCTTGTGCTATTTTCACTTTAATCTGCTCTCAAATGGTAAATATTATTCCTGAAATGCTCAAATAGATATTAGGTAGAAAATACATTCTAATGACATGCAATTGATCATAAAAAGAGTCATTAATCACATTTATAAACATGGTTTTCGCTTACTTATCAACATGGATACTGCCCTTATGCTTCTTGTTCTCAAAATCCTTACCTTTATCACATTCTCTTTGTTTGTCATCTTTTTTAATGACATGGTTATATATACTAGATTTGATACCCTATTAATGAAAACCTGGGTAAGTAGGAGCGAGTGGAAAAATCCTTGAGAGCATTGTGGGAAGATGAGTCTTAGAGGTCTAGAAGGTGAAGGACCCAAAAGACGGGTTACCAATAACACGCGGAATACGAATAACAATACCACAATGATCAATCTCACAAACAATTAACCAAAGCACAACCCAAGTTCCAAATCAAAACAGCAATAATAACCACAAGAATGGAAATCTAAACCACAATCCACAACACGAGATTTATACGTGGAAAACCTCTTCGGTGTGAAGAGTAAAAACCACGGGACTTTTGAGGAGTCCACCCTTCTTCTCTTATTATAATAAAATTGAGGGCAAAACAAACCCAACAAAGTATTACAAAGGTTTATAACCTACCAACAACAATCATAAACAACAAGAGATCAAGAAGAAAACAAATACCACAAAGAGAAGAAACAGTCTACAATCTGCCCCAACTCCGAACAGACCTTCCCGATCTCCGAACGACAATCACAATGGTGAGAACATGGAACAATATGTCTAGAAGCTCCTGTCCAAATATCGTGACGATCCGACGGTTCAATCTCCGGAAATCCACAAAAATGTAGAGTGACCTGATGTAGAAAAACAAAAAACGAATTTCTCTTTTGTGTGTGTCTTTTCTTCTTCCTTCACTTGTTGTCTCAATAAATGACAACTCATACACTTAAATACATATTAACTTAGCTTCTCTAAGAAGCCAAAATTAATATTAAATGGACCTTAAATATGGGCTAGGCCCATAACAATCTCCCCCTCCAGCCCATCATGGAGAGGAAGAAACTCAAATTCTTCAATTTTTGAATCTCATCCCGAAAAGCTTATTACAAAGCTCAAGCTTGCTTCCAGGAACCACCTTGTTTAACATGTCTGCTGCATTTTTATCTGTGTGGACTTTCTTTAACAACAATTCTTTCTCTTTAATCACATTTCGCAACCAATGATATCTAATATCAATGTGCTTGGTACGAGCATGATACATGACATTCTTGCTCAAGTCCATAGCACTTTGACTGTCACAGAATGTCACATACTCACATTGCTTCAAACCCAACTCTTGAAAAAACCTCTTCAACCAAATCATCTCTTTACACGCTTCCACGGCTGCTATATACTCTGCCTCAGTAGTAGACAATGCTACACACTTTTGTAGCTTGGATTGCCATGAAATGGCTCCCTCTGAAAATGCAAACACATAACCTGAGGTAGACTTTCTATTATCAAGATCACCAGCCATGTCTGCATCTGTATATCCCTCAAGAATCGGTTTGCCACCTCCATAACACAAACTCCATTTGGAAGTACCACGCAAATATCTGAAAATCCACTTAACAGCTTCCCAATGAACCTTACCCGGATTGGATAAGTATCTACTCACCAAACCAACAACGTGTGCAATATCTGGTCTAGTACAAACCATAGCATACATCAAAGAACCAACAACAGATGAATAAGGAACAGAAGACATACTTGCTTTTTCTTCATCTGACTTAGGACACGCTCTATTACTTAACTTGAAGTGAGATGCTAAAGGTGTATTAACAGGCTTGGCATTCTTCATATTGAACCTTCCAAGCACACGTTCAATATACTTTTCTTGGGATAACCACAACTTTCCCACTTTTCTATCACGAACTATCTCCATGCCTAAGATCTGCTTAGCTGGACCTAAGTCTTTCATGTCAAATGACTTGGACAAATCCTTTTTCAAGTTGGAAATCATCTCTGCATCTTTTCCAACTATCAACATATCATCCACATATAAAAGAAGGATAATGAAGTTACCTCCAGGGAAATTTCTAAAATACATACAAGGATCTGCTGAAGTTCTGTTATAACCATTCTTTGTCATAAAAGAATCAAACTTCCGATACCATTGCCTTGGTGCATGTTTGAGCCTATAAAGACTCTTCTTCAGCTTATAAACAAGCTTTTCTTTTCCCTTCTCTTCAAACCCTTCAGGTTGCTCCATATAAATCTCCTCATGCAAATCACCATGTAAGAAAGCAGTTTTCACATCAAGCTGCTCCAACTCTAAATCAAAACTTGCAGCTAAACCCAAAACAGTTCTTATAGATGTCATCTTGACAACAGGAGAGAAGATCTCATCAAAATCAATGCCCTTCTTCTGATTGCAACCTTTTACCACCAATCTGGCTTTGCGCTTCACTATCTTGTCACCATCTTTCTTGTTCTTGAAAACCCATTTGTTTTTCAAAACCTTCTTGCCTTTAGGAGGCTTCACAAGCACATATGTTTCATTCTTTTTCACGGAATCCATCTCTTCCTTCATAACATCAAGCCAAAGATTTTTGCCTTTGCTAGACAATACTTCTTCAAAGTTGCCTGGCTCCCCCTCATCAGTGACAAGAATAAACTCCGAGCTTGGATATTTTGTAAAAGGTTTTCTTTCTCTAGTTGACCTTCGAACTGGTACTTCTTCCACCAAAGGAGTTGGCTGCTCCCCCTGCTCATGAACATCCTCTAAATTATTATGATCATCATGTGGAACATCATCAAATTCTGGTACACCATCATCATCATTATCAAATTCTGGTGCATCACCATCTTCATTTGGTTGTACCTCCTCAACACCATCAAGTGTTGCTTCAACATTCTCATTTGTTGGTTGCTCAATAGATATAGGAATAGAAACAGAAGACACATCAGTAGTATCAAATGACAATGTAGGAGTAGAATTGTACCTTGTACTTAGAAGTTCTGAGCCCATCTCATGCTCAAAGAATACTACATCTCTGCTTCTCACCACTTTCTTCCTCTCTGGATCATAGAATCTAAAACCATACTCTTCATCACCATAGCCAATAAATACACAAGGATTAGTCTTGGAATCAAGCTTTGATCTCTGTTCTTTTGGCACATGCATGTATGCCTTACATCCAAAGACTCTCAAATGTGAATAAGTAGGATCTCTGCCCTTCCATGCTCTCTCAGGAATATCAAATCCAAGAGGAATTGATGGTGAACAATTGATCAAGTAGACTGCGGTGTTTACAGCTTCAGCCTAAAATGTCTTTGGAAGATTAGACATTCTAAGCATACATCTCACTTTCTCCATAATTGTTCTGCTCATTCTCTCTGCTACACCATTATGTTGAGGGGTGCCAGGCACAATTTTTACATGTCTGATTCCATGGTGTGAACAATAGTTCTCAAATTCTTTAGAAGTGTACTCACCACCATTGTCAGATCGAAGACACTTCAATTTTCTTTCTGTCTCCCTTTCTACCATGACATGAAACTTCTTGAAAGTTTCAAATACTTCACTCTTTATCTTCAACATGTAAACCCAAGTTCTCCGAGTAGCATCACCAATAAAAGTGACAAAATATTTACTGCCACCAAGAGACTCCACCTCTAAAGGACCACAAACATCAGAGTGTATCAACTCCAACTTTCATTCCTTCTTTGTAGACTTCTTAGAAAAGGAAGCTCTATGTTGCTTTCCTGCTAAACAATAATCACAAGGGTCAAAAGAAACAGATTTATCAACAGGAATAAGAGATTTACCTGCCAAAAGCTTCAACCCTTTATCTGTCATGTGTCCCAATCTTCTATGCTAAAAATTTGGAGAGTTCTTTTCTTCAACTGCATGTATCTCACTAGAACATACATTAAAGTATGTTTTCTACAAAGAACAACACAAATCACCTCGAGCAACTGTCAATGAACCTTTGGACAATCTCCATTTTCCATCTCCAAAGGTATGTCTGAATCCTTCTTGATCAAGAACATCTGCAGATAACAAGTTAAGGCGTAAATCGGGAATATGGTGCACATTCTTCAATATAAGCATGCACCCAACACTTGTCACCACCCGAATATCACCCATGCCAACAATGCTTGCCGAGCTCTGATTTCCCATCTTGACACTACCAAAATCTCCTGTTTTGTAGTTCAAGAAGTATTCCTTTCTAGGAACACATTGATAAGAAGCTCTTGTATCAACAAGCCACTCTGTGTCTGAACCATCAACATGATGACACTCACTAGTTGAACAAATCAAAGCAACACCATCATCACTTTTAGCAGTGATAGCTGCAGTATTTTTATCATCTCCATCCTTCTGAGAATCTTTCTTCTTGTCTTGTTCTCTTTTCCAACGATAACAATATTTCTTTATGTGGCCCGGTTTGTTGCAGTGATGACATACCATAGGCTCTTTCCCATCTCTGGACTTAGACCTACCTCTCGAGTTACCACGTCTCTTTGGACCTCTACTCTTGCCTCTACCTCTGTTCTCAACAACAAGTGTCACATCCGTGTCCCTAATTTTAGTTATTATACCCTAATATTATGTTACATTATATTTATTTATTGATTGGAGAGTTAATTGGGTATTATGGATATAGTTTTGAGGCTAATTTCATGCTTTAAGTGTAAAATTAAAAGTTTAGGATAAGTTTTAAAAGAAGTTAAAGTTTAGAGGGACCAAAAGGGATATTTTCCTTTATTGGGAACACAAATCCCACAATTTGAGACCTGCAATTTCGTGCTTCCATAAGCCTTTAATTGATTTCCCAAAACAAAACCATATCCATACCTATCTTTTCTCATTTATTCTTCTTTGATCTCAAGTTACATAGCTTTAGTAATCTGGTGATATCCGGAGTTTGCACCGTCCGATTGAGCCGATTTTTTTTATAGTAGCTTCTAGACATCCTTATACACATCGGTGTGATTTTGATTTGGAGATTTCTAGCATGGATTCGTCCTAAGCAGATTAGAGGGGAAGATTTGAGGTTTTAATGTGTTTTTCTCCCAATTAGTGCTAAAGTAAGTAATTATCAACTACCCTTTTGAGTTTTTATGTATATATGTATATATAACTCTATACTTTTTCAGAAAATTAAATTTTTGTGGTGATTTTTGACATGCATTTGATTAATTGGAGTTTTTATGATTTAGTTTTTAACATGAGCTTAAAATTAAGTTCAAGTAATTATATATGTATTTGCATGTCAATTTCAACCTATAATATATGTTTATGTATATATGATTTAAGTTTGGTTTTGATGAACTTAGTATATTTGATTAATATTTGTGTAAGATTTGATATTTTAAAGAGTTAAAATTCAAAGAAAAGTGTGTTGGGAAACTTTATTGATAATTGATTATGAACAATGGTATATTTATATATTAAGTGATTTTCTATAAACTTATTTCTCAAAGTAAATTTTAGTTTTAATTAAAGATTGTTAAAGTTGCAATTTTGATGAATTTATGATTTATTGCAATAAAGTTTATATATGATGATTTATGTGTATTTTTAAGAAATTGAAGTTAATATTGATAAGTATATTTTTAAATTATTTATTGGTGATTTTGGTTTGATTTATGAAGTATGATTTAATATTTTGATAATTGATTGAGTAAAGGTATTGAGAAAAATTATGATGTTGATTTATTGAGTGAGAAATACGACCTGTGTACACAGTTGAAAGACCTATCGGGTATGGCAAAGAAATGTTGAGTAAGACCATGCGGGCTAGGCAAATTATGAGATATCTCGATTCTATTATATTGTGGGGATTGGTACATACGGCGATTATCTCTCGGATGGATACGGTTTGCGAAGTATTTACTGAGATACAGTTTATGAAGTATTTATTGAGATACGATTTGTGAAGTATTTATCCATATACGATTTATGAAGTATTTATCGAAATACGATTTATGAAGTATTTATTGAAATACGGTTTATGAAGTGTTTATCGAATTACAGTTGATTTAATTAAATGGTTAATTGCAAACCTATTTATTTTGTATAGTTGAGATTTTAAACAAATAAATATATATAGTTATTTTGGACATGAGTTTTATATTAAGTGTTTTAATATAGTGATTTATGTTTTGACTATGTGTGATATTTTGAGAAATAATGTTTATAACAAGCTTATGATATTTAAAATTGCATATCTGGTTAAAAGTACTATTTTGAGTATTTTATTATGGTTTAATCCATAAAAAGTTCATTTTGAAGTATATGAATTTTATATGATGTATTTTGAAAATTAAACTACATATATACTTATTTTGAGTATAAGTATTTTATGTAGTTGATAATTGCTTACTAAGATTTCTGTCTCACCTTTTTAAATGTTTTAATGTTTTTAGGTGAGAAAGTGCAGGATAGAGAGAAGGTTACCGACTGATTAGGCGAGGATCGGAAGTAGTTGCTTATTGTTAGAATTATTATTAGAACTTTAGTATTTAACTGTAATATGATGAAGTTGATAAATATGTTGAGGTTTTAATGTAATAGGAATATGGATTTGTTTAGAATATACATTTAAGAGGAATACATAGAAAAGTGATATTTATGATATTTGAAGATTATTAAGTGTTGATTGTGAGATTTCTATTTTCACGCTCGATGCCGATTGAGGTCGTTTAGGGTTGGGTGTGACAACAAGAGCTTGTGAATTATCAACTCTCATCTCCTTTCTTCTTAACTCTTCATTAAACATACTCTCTTTGATCACATCCAAAGAAAGTACACCATCCGGAGCAGAGTTACTAATAGTCACAACAAGAGTTTCCCAACTATCTGGCAATGAACTCAATAGAAATAAAGCCTGCAACTCATCATCAAGAATAATCTTCATAGTGGTAAGTTTGTTGATTATATCTTGAAAATCACTAAGATGCTCAGAAACTGACTTCCCATTTTTCAACTTCAAATTAACAAGCCTCTTAATCAATGAAGCCTTGTTATGAGCAGTCTTTCTTTCATAAAGACCTTCTAATTTCTTCCACAAATCATATGGGTCGGACTCTTGAGAAACATGGTTGAAAATGCTAATGTCAACTCATTGTCTAATAGTCCCTAAAGTCTTTCTTTTCAACTTTTCCCATTCTCTATCTTCCATCTTTTCAGGTTTAACCGGTTTAGACACACTACCATCCTCTTTAATTTCTGTATCAATTAGGTCATACAAGTCTTTGCAATAAAGCAAATCTTCCATCATAGGTCTCCATATAGAATAGTTGGTTGATGTCAATTTAACCATGGAACTATTATTGCTATTAGACTCCATAGCTAACTTCAAAATTAACCTTGCTCTAATACCAATTGAAGGACCCAAAAGACGGGTTACCAATAACACGCGGAACACGAATAACAACACCACAATGATCAATCTCACAAACAATCAACCAAAGCACAACCCAAGTTCCAAATCAAAACAGCAACAATAACCACAAGAATGGAAATCTAAACCACAATCAACAACACGAGATTTATACGTGGAAAACCTCTTCGGTGTGAAGAGTAAAAACCACGGGACTTTTAATGAGTCCACCATTCTTCTCTTATTATGATAAAATTAAGGGCAAAACAAACCCAATAAATTCTTACAAAGGTTTATAACCCACCAACAACAATCATAAACAACAAGAGATCAAGAAGAAAACAAATACCACAAAGAGAAGAAACAGTCTACAATCTTCCCCAACTCCGAACAGACCTTCCCGACCTCCGAACGACAATCACAACGGTGAGAACATGGAACAATATGTCTAGAAGCTCCTGTCCAAAAATCGTGAAGATCCGACGGTTCAATCTCCAGGAATCCACAAAAACGTGGACTGACCTGATGTAGAAAAGCAAAAAAACGAATTTCTCTTTTGTGTGTGTCTTTTCTTCTTCCTTCACTTGTCTCAATAAATGACAACTCATACACTTAAATACATATTAACTTAGCTTCTCTAAGAAGCCAAAATTAATATTAAATGGACCTTAAATATGGACTGGACCCATAACAGAAGGTTAGTCAATCAAGTCCAATCACAATTCAAGTTATTGATTGGTCCAAAGTAGGTCTTAGGACATTCACAAATAGATAATGTTCGTTAAGAGTGGTCCAACGTAATCGATGGTGCCAATTTGAAGGTATAATAGACAAGTTATGCCATGTGGAAGTTCTAGTCAATACTTGAATTTTTATTTAATTAAACCAAATTTAGGGAATTATTCTAAGGTTTTAAAGTTATTTTCAGCTTTATTTATCTCCTCGCAACACTACTCATAGGTATTTTCTATGTTTTTCAATATGGAAATTCGGGTTCTTACGCATCCTCCAATTCCAATTAATCTTCACTTTCGATGTACCTGTTCGGTGCCCTTAGAGCAAGTCCGTTCCGTCCAACAAATAACACTTATATCTATCTCGCATCTTCCGAACCTGTTGGAAGTCCGAGGACCTTTAGTACCGTACCCTGGAAGGGGGAAAGGCTAATGAAGCGGGGCATTAAAATAGATTCAGGAGAAGGTCTCAAAGGAAAGGAGTAAGCAAAAAATTGAAGGCTTCACTCGCTTGCTCTAACGCTCGTTTAGTAGACAGCGAGTGGAGTGCATAAGCCCCTTTAGAGATAGGGGGAAGTACTACACGAGCTCGTACGGGGGGGGGGGGGGGGGGAGCCTATCTACAATATTTCTCCATCTGAATTATTCTTTGTTTCCCTTATATCTGTCATTTTAAGTTTTAATTTAGCATCAATTTGACACGGTTAAACATGATTTCATGTTTATGTTGCACCATCTCATTTGATGCAAAGATGGCTTTGAATGGTGATTTTACCATTTAAAATTATTATTTTACCCTTTAGAGACAATGATTTGGGTTTAGAAATGAGCCCTTTGTGGAATTGTTTGTGTATGACCTAGTTCCGAGATATTATAATCTTCACAATGCCTTTAATATAAGGCAATAATCTATATGTTGATACATTTGTGCAAATCAATCGTATAAAGTATATAATATTAGTTATCTTCCCATGTTTGATGGATTGAGGACCAAGCAAATGAAACCATGAGGCAATAAGATACTATTCTAAAACATCCCTAGTTTGTTATCATCATGGAAACAATGATGAACTAAAGACTAGTATCTGGCTTGGCTATTGATGGTGTTTCACCGGTCATGGACATTAGATGTCAGTTAAGGGCATAGGGGCTTACAAAACAATAAGCCTTTGGATCCATCTGCTATGAAAACACCACATGATTACAATGCATGTGTGTTTCTTATGTAATACTCATAGTCGAGTCCTTAAATCCAAAGTCACTATAGGGCCTAGATGAGACACAACATGCTTAGATCATTCGCTTAATGCGCCCATGATTAGGTGCCAAGTATGGGTTTAGTTGGGTATGCTCTAAATCATGCTTTAAAACCATGATTGAAGTGTGTGGATTTCTACTCTCCTACGGAAGAGGAGATATCGCATACCACTTAATTAGTGAATCTTAGAAGCGTGTGGCTATGCCCGAATGAGGTAATTAGAGTTATTGCTCATTCAATCTTATCAGTTCACTTAGAGGTCAAAAAATATTTGAGCATTAGATTTTTTTTTTGAAAAGAAGGGAAGAAAAAAACAAACAAACAAAAACCTAACCCGGGATCAGTCTAGGAAGACTGACCCCAATCCTATCCTCAAGAAGAGAAGGTAACAGAAAAGAAGGAGGAACGGAAAGGGTAGAAACACCTAACATCCCCCCATGCCCAGCAGCTGCCAAGCGATCCGCCACGCGGTTTTGCTCCCTATAAATATGGGAGAAGGTAAGAGAATCGAAGGCAGGACGAAGCCTCAAGATGGCTTTAATGAGATTCTGACTCTTAAGACAAACAGCCTGTCTATCCGAAATTCTGTTGATAGCCTCCAAATTGTCAGACTCCACCGAAAGTCTTTTAACACCCATGCGAATGGCGAGTTTAATGCCAGACAAGATCCCCCAGAGCTCCGCAATAAAGGAGGAGCCCGTACCTAAGTTATGGGTAAACCCAGCCAGCCAGGCGCCACCAGCATCCCGAAGAACTCCACCAGCAGCAATTCTGCCATTACTAAGACATGAGCCATCTGTATTCAACTTGACAACCCCTTCCATGGGCTTCCTCCAACCAACTAACTGGACCTCTTTAACCGGGGAGGGGTGAACCAGGGGCTCTCCTTCAAAACTCTTTGTAATAACAGAGAGTTTTTTCGAGAAGTAAAACCGGAGGTCAGGAATAAAGACAGTCTTCTCAGCAAATAACTCTTCATTCCTCCATTTCCACATTTGGTGACAAATAATAGCGAAGAGAATAGCCCCGTGCTCCATACTGGCCAACAAATTCCCATTAACGCCTTCAGAGAACCAGTCAATATCAGAGAACCCCATAAAGGAAGGAAGGATGTGGTGAGGAAGGACCCCTTCCCAAACCTTTCTACTATTCGGGCAATCCCTCAAAGCATGGCACAAGGTTTCCACATGGCCGCTGCATCTGCTACAGGCACCAGATACAGCCAAGTGCCTTCTGTGTTTATCTGCATTCGTGAGGAGCCTGTCTTTGACTCCCAGCCATAGGAAACTCCTAATGCGTAGGGGACTTTGAGGGCCCAAATGGACTTCCAAATTTCCAAGGGAGGATCAGCCCTATTAGGGGTAAAAGCTTCATAGGCCGATTTGCAAGAATAAGAACCATTATTAGTCAAGGCCCAGCAGTGTCTGTCCTTATCCTCCTCCTGATTACTAATCTTCACACCTCTAATATTAAGGAGGGTCTCCAGGCTAAGAAAGGAGTCAAACTTAGACCAGATCCAGTCTCCCTCCGAGTCCACCACATCAGCAATTCTCCAGGAGAGGAGATCATTCGGCGGAGGGGCGATGCACACCTCAATCAACGGTTTGTCACCAATCCAGGTGTCATACCAGAAACTAATGGATCTCCCATTACCCACCTCCAAGCCAATCCCCGTACAGAACTCAGCAAAAACAGCACTAAGCCCTTTCCAGAGGAAGGAACAGCTGACAACCCTCTCCTTCGGGCCACCAAAGATTCTATCTTTCCTATACTTGCCGCACAGAAGACGAACCCAAAGGGAGGAGGGGGATTGCGACATTCTCCAAAGAAGCTTCATTAACAGGACTTTATTATTGTCCTTAGCTTGCCTTATACCAAGACCCCCCCTGCTCTTAGGCTGGCAGGCTTCCTTTCAAGGGACCAGGTGAATCTTCCTCCCATCCCCGGACTCTCCCCACAGAAAACGCCGATTAATTTTATCAAGGTCGTTGAGGACCGGCTTAGGGAGCTTACAGGCTTGCATGATGTGATTTGGAGCAGCGCAGTTGATAGACTGGATTAAAGTAAGGCGACCTGCAAGGGAAAGAGAATTAGCTTTCCAGCTAGCACACAACCCGTTAGATTTGTCCAAAATGTCTTTAAAAGAGGCTTTGGACACCCTGTCACTATGAAGAGGGACCCCAAGGTATTTCCCAAACGATTGAGTCAGGGGAATGCCAGACATCTCACTCAGTCTTCTACACAAGCTATTATCCATATTCTTGGAACAAAGCATACGGGATTTATGGATGTTAATCTTCTGGCCAGAAGCCTCACAAAAGCAGTCGAGGATATCCATCACAGCCTTAATTTGTTCCTCATTACCCTCCACAAAAAGCATGACATCATCAGCAAAGAGTAAATGGGTTACAGGGGGGCAATGTCTGTTGATGGAAACAGGGTGGAGAGTCCCTTTGCTCACCGCCTCTTGGATCAGGTGAGATAATCTTTCCATGGCAATAACAAAAAGGAAGGGGCTCATAGGATCCCCTTGACGAATACCCCTGGATGGAAATAACTCATCCGAAATATCCCCATTGATCATAACCTGGAAAACAGGAGAGGAGATACACTTTCCAATCAAATTCCTCCAGTTCTCCGGGATACCAGCTTTGGCTAAACTATCCAGAAGAAAGCTCCAGTTCAACCTATCATAGGCTTTCTCCAGATCCAGCTTGAGAGCCACGATCCCTTTCTTGCCTTTCTTAATCTTCATAGAATGGACAACCTCCTGGGCAATAACAACGTTATCCATCAATTGTCTTCCAGGAACAAAGCTCCCTTGATTTTGGCTGATAATATCCGGAAGGATCTTCCGGATTCTATTAGCCACAATCTTAGTAATAGCTTTATACAAGACATTACAAAGACTGATGGGTCTCATCTGGAGAAAGGAAGAAGGCTTGGCAACCTTAGGAATCAAGACAAGGAGGGTTTTATTAACCAAACTGATATTGTTCGAACCACCAAAGACACCTAACACAAAGCTATATATACCCTCTTTAACAGTGTCCCAATGTTTATGATAGAAACTAGCGGGGATACCATCAATACCAGGAGCCATATTTGAGCATTAGATAAAAGTGACAATCTCATGCCTCATGCTGGACTTGATATCAAATCAGGCAAGTGTAATTTTTAGGAGAGAAAAAATGTGGAAAAAACTATATGATGACACTTGACATTTTATGTACAAAACAACACAATTTCAGTCTGGACATTTGTTAAATAGTATAATTAATGCCCTTACTATAACAAAAATTGACACATAGATGATTATGTCGTTAACCCTTTTACCCTTAAGTGCCACACATTTCAGTTCGAATACCAATTTCATTTTCTGACATTATCAATTGAAAAAAAAAAATAGTGAAGGCTTTAATTGTCCCATTTAACAAACTTTAGGACTGAAACTATATTGTTTTGTATATGAAGGTTAAATCAGTTTTTCCTAGAGACTGCTTTGGTACCTTGTCACATTTTTAATATAGATAATTGAAAATAATTTATTTTTTAATTAATATATAATTTATTTTGTATTCTCTTAATTATTATAATCATACTTATTTTAAATTACTTGTAAGAAAATTAATTCTAATCATTTTTTTAGATATAAACTTGTATTTGTATAGTATATATTCAAATAAATAAAGCAATACAAAACAACCGTAAAACACTTACCTTCAACAATCAAGAAAACATATCACAAATCCATCATAATTCATAAGTTAAGAAAGTTGATCGGGAGATTACAATATAAACAAAACGAATTCTTCTCAAATTGATGATTTGGATCTAGAATTTAAATAGGAGGTAAAGAGTTACAGGGGAGGAAAGCTAAACAGGCTTTAATGTTTAAAAGCAATTAATAGAGGAGTTTCAAAGTATGGAGTTCATTATGAAGGGAACTAAAAGAGTTCTAAGGGAAGAATATAAAAGGGTTTTAAGGTTTAAAAACAACTAATACATAAGTTTCAAGGTAGGAAAAACGACGCGGGTGAGGCTTAAAAGCAACTAATATATAACTTAGGTGAGAGTAATTTTTTGGAAAGGAAAAAATGTGGAAAAAAAACCCATATAATGACACTTAATATTTTACGTACAAAACATCACAATTTCAGTCTCAATATTCGTTAAATGGAATAATTAATGCCCTTACTGTAACAAAAAAAATTGACACATCAAATGACCATGTCGTTAACCTTTGTACCCCTAATTACCACATATTTCAGTTTGAATATCAATTTCATCTTCCGACATTATAAAATGACAAAATTTAGTGAAGGCTTTAATTGTCTCATTCGACAAAGGTTATGACTGAAATTGTACTGTTTTGTACACAAAGATTAAATTAGTTCTTTCCAAAGGTTGTTTTGGTACCTTATCACATTTTTATATAGATAATTGAAAATAATTTATTTTTTATTATCCTAATTGTTGTAATCATACTTATTATAAATTTTGCAAGAAATGTCAATTCTAATCATTTTTTAGGTATAAACTTGTATAATTTATATTTACATAATTGAAGCAGTATAAATTAAACTACATCGATATAATTTTTAAGTGAATATAATATCTACACTTTAGAGAAATTCACTTTTATAAACCTTTGCCTTAGACCCTTTAAAATGGGAGGAGCATTGGGCAAGCCAAGACCAAGCTGTAATATCGACATCGTGTGTCTTAAATCTGAAACCGTTTGTGATTAGACTTGTGTCACCTGTAATTTTTTTTTTTAATTAAGCATCAATCCGAGCCAATCTTGAAGAAGTGGAAGTCATCGTGTAGGATTGTCTTTCCAAAACAATCGTAAAATGCTTACCTTCATTGAAGGAGTAGTAGGATAGAACTTTGATCAGTATCTATGTTTTCAAGTGCTTTTTTTTTTTTTTTGCGAATAATTTTAGCAGAAAGGGAAAACGCGGATGCAAAATCCTTCAAAGAAAACAATTATTGTAGAGTCTTTTATTCTAGAAATAATTAAAGAGAAATTTATATGGAAAGAAACTTTTCATTTTCTCGATTAATGATAACTACAATTAATTAATGAATAGTAAGGTAATTATGGAGCAATTAATATAAAGAAAAACCTAATTGTTAGACTTCTCCATCGAAGAAAACAATTATTATAAAGTCTTTTATTCTGAAAATAATCAAAGAGAAATTTATATGGAAAAAAACAAAACTTTTCGTTTTCTCTATTAATGACAACTATAATTAATTAATGAATAATAATGTATTATGGAGTAACTAATATAAATAAAAATGTAATTGTTAGACTTCTCCATCAAAGAAAACAATTATTTTGGAGTCTTTTATTCTAAAAATAAGCAAAGAGAAATTTATATGGAGAAAAAATAAAAGTTTTTTTTTTTTTTGGTATAAAAAATAAAAGTTTTTCGTTTTCTCAATTAATGATAACTACAATTAATTAATAAATAATAAATTATGGAGTAATTAATATAACGAAAAATATAACTCTTAGACTTCTCCGTAAAATAAAAAAAATGGTTTTTTTATTTTTACATGAAAATATAAAACTTTTCATTTCCTCAATTAATGATAACTACAATTAGTTAATGAATAATAAATTATTATGGAGTAATTAATATAGCGAAAAATATAACTTTTAGACTTCTCCGTAAAATAAAAATAAAAGGTTTTTTTATTTTTACATGAAAAAAAAAATAAAACTTTTCGTTTCCTCAATTAATGATAACTACAATTAATTAATGAATAATAAGGTATTATGGAGTAATTAATATAACGAAAAACGTAACCATTAGACTTCTCTAAAAAACCAAAAAAAATAAAGAAGAAAAATGATTCGTTTTTTACATGTCATAAAATATGCTGACATGACAAAATTTGACATGGCAAAATTTGGAGTTGCCTTTGGTTTCAACTTTTTTGGTTAAACCATTCGGTACTCCGAACCACATTGGGCCGACTAATCCGGATTCGGGACGAGTCCAAGGATTACGGTATTTAAACCCCTCCCAATCGCCGTTGTGGGGGATCGATCCTGAGACCTCCCTACCAAGCGCAGCCCCATGCTACCACTGCGCCAACCAACGATTGGTTGGTTTCAACTTTTATATATATTTATAATAAGGTATTGGAAAAAGTTAAAAAAAAAAAAAATCAAGGTGTTTGAATAGTTGATTTGTCAACAATTTGCTGAGTTGTCAAATTTTAACAAAGCTGGATGTGCAATTGGTAAACTTTCTTGTATGATTATATATATATTTTTATAGTACTACATAATATCTTGGGAAAATTACACAGAAATTCATCTTTTAAAAACTATTTACAATTATCTCAATTCATAATTTGATATTGTATCAACCTAGTAAAATCAGTATTTTAATATATTTTAAGAATTAAAATTTATAAATTAGAAGTCTAGAATATATTTTGTAGGGTTTATGGTTTATGAATTAGAGTCTAGAATTTTTAAACTATAGTCTAAAATCATAATATATAGAGAATAATGACATATTAAGAATTAATTTTGGTGATATGACTTAGTTATAATTTTTTTAATTAATTATGATATTCATGTATTTGACCCTAATATCTTTTTATATAAGAAAGCTAGATTTTATTAAATAAGCAAATACGTTACATCAGCTAAAACAGCAGAGAAATAAGAACTAGGAAAATCTTTAAATTTAAGGGTCTTTAAGTTGCTATATTGTGCGTTGGGAGTAGGGATGGCAACAGGTAGTATACCCGTGGGTACCCGACACTACCCGACCCGAATGGGACTATCCGTACCTTGTATAAAAGGGTATGAGACGGGTATGGGATCAAAATAATTACCCGTTAGGGTAATGGGACGGGTATGGGAATACCCCCCAGGGTACCCGGTACCCGTTACCCGTCATAACTCTTTTATATATTAAAAAAATTATTGTTTTTTAGATGTAATATTTGATACCACTAAGCTACTTATTATTATTGATTAAGGTTCAATTTATTCAATTTTTAGATAAATGATTTATTAAATTTATACTTTGTTAAATTTGTAATATTTTTTATTTTATTTATTGATTCTTAACGGGTAGGGGTACTCGTGGGTACCCGTGAATTAAATGGGAAGGGTATGGGATGCAAAAATATACCCGTTAGGATAATGGGACGGGTACGGGTAATTAAAAAATAAACGGGTAAGGGTTTGGGATTGGCACTACCCGCGGGTACCTTACCCGTTGCCATCCCTAGTTGGGAGCAAGAGTGTGAGTTGGGATATTAGCCTCTCTTCTTTCATGGATCCACTTCACTGTGCCCAAACCTTTAGCCTTCTCCCGGGTGTCACCTACTAGAATTCCAATCCAAACATTTAAGTTGACTTTGAAGGAGATTCACCGTTTCTACACAGTCTGATGCAATGATTACACGATTCAGGCCTACATTCTATGCGGCGTTAATACTGGTCGCAATTGCATGTAACTCAACATGGAGGGCATTAAGCGACTGTCCGATTGTACCTCCCCCCACAAGGTGTACAGTGCCCTGATGGTTGCGAATCAAGAAACCGAAAGAGCTTTGATGCCTCACTGGGTCGAATGCTACATCACAGTTGATTTTGAGGATTTTAGATGGAGGTGGCTGCCATGTAGGTTGTTGAAACTGCATCATCTGAGGTTGGACTTGATCGTTGCTCTTATCATCTTTCTTCCTCCTTTCCATTCCTTCAAGTATGTCTAAGACATAGTGCATGGCTTTTGTCTCCCTCATCCGTTTATCTCCATGGGCAATTCGATTCCGTTCATATATCTATAATAGATATGATGCAAAATTTGCAAACTTTGACATAAAATAACAAATAATTTTATCATAAGGGTTCAAATAATTGAATTGGTTATTTAAAAAAAATTATTGAATTGGTCATTAAAAGTTATGACGGTAAAAAACAATCATGATATATATGATAATACGATTCACGTAATCCATTAACTAAACGAATTAGGCTCTGACTTAACAGATTCGATCATAAATGAGTCGACGCGCTTAACCCGTATATATATTGAACGGGTCTGATCATAGGTTGAGTTGCAAATTTATTGTAACTCTTATAATTTTATACCGTTTGACAGGTATATTTGTCCCATTTAACCCATCTCACCAGTATATTTGTTATAACTATTATATGGTTGTATAGGTATAAATAAAAATCGGGTCAAAATACCAAAATAGTCTAAGGTTTTTAGGTGAAAGCTAATTTAACTTTATACAAAAGAATATAATTTCAGTTTCAATATTTAAACTGTGCAATTAAAGAGCTCACCAATAGAAATTGACACATCAGCTAACTGTAATGTTAACTCTTCATTGATCGTTATTAGAGGTGAAAATCATATTCTTAGGAAGAGTTTTGGAATTAAAGAAGTCACGAACTCTTTTTGTGCTCCTTTTTCAGATGTGCCGTGGGATGTGATCGGTTGGAAAGATGTTGTGTTTAAATATGGAAGGTTAACGGCACTAATATATGATATGTCAATTTATGCTAGTGAAGCATTATTTGATAAACATTAAGATTAAAATTGTTTTATTTTATATACAGGGAATATTTTGATACATAAAAATCATTTAAAAAAAATTGTTTGCTTAACACATCCGCAATATATGGATTGTGGACCTAATTCCCAACCTATATATAGTCTTCAATCAATCAAACTCTCTCTCTCTCTACAAATTAACATAAAGTTTTAATTTGTGTATGTTGTAACAGGAAAAAAAAAATCACCTTGATGCCCTTAACCTTTCTATTTAATGAAATTACAATTTTTACAAACTAAATGAGATTTTTATAAGTTTCCTACCGTTATATAAAGTATTTGAGCTGTTAAAACTACAATTTCAAATAAAAAAACTATTTCATTTTCAACCAAAAGTTAATATTTACAACTAATTTAATATTTACAACTATTTCAAAAGTATTTGATGCCCTTCTGTTTTTAATTTATTACCGAGTTCTGTTTGTGTTTCATTGTTACAATTTTACCCTGATCTGACTCATTAATGCATTATTATTTTTGTTTCAAAAAAAAAAATTCTTCTATATAATTATAATTGATCAATAATTTAATATATAATTAAAATTTAATCAACAAAAATATAAATTTTAATAATTTCTGCCGAACAAATTTCAAGTACTACCACTTAAATTTAGATAATAATTCAATAAAATCACAAAACCATTTTATATAAACATCTCATTCTATACCAATAAAATCATTTTAAAATTAACTTCTAACTAAAAAATATAACATTAATCAATTCAATTCAACCAAACCATTTAAACGGCACGTGTATTAACTTATTATACACATGACACCTATTTTTTCTCGTCTCTCAATATTTATTTATACTCAATTAATCTAACTAACCCAATAAATCACTCAAACTACTGTATGATTTACCCAACTTTAGCCATTACAAGACATAAAGGTAACAACAAAAGAAAGAATCATGTTTATAAGTAAATATTATATATTCAAACAGAATATGAATTAAAGAAAAATATATAAACTATGATAAATAATTTATTACTCTCTGTATTTTTCATTAGCACACTTTTTAGTCCACGTAATTTAACAAAACACTTTAGTTTTTAACCTTGTTCTATTAAATTATTTAATAATTTAAATATAATATTGAATAGAAAAAACTATAAACTAAACAACATATTATTAAAATACGAGAATTAAACCGCATTAATAAATTATTTAACTATAAACTAATAACACATCAATAAAACAAAAGAAAGGCTGTTTCTTTGTTTGTCGTAACTTAAACCCATAATTTGACGTAGGTTAGACGGTCGTCCATGAAAAAAAAATGGTTTCTTGTTTGAAATTAATTAAATTAAAAAAAAACGATGTCTTCTTCATTGGGAATTCCGTTGATCTACTATGGAGAATTAATAAAATAATTAAGTGTCCTCCCCGATAATCACTGAAATGTAACATAAAAAAGGTTTGATGAGTGTAATAATGATGTGTAAAATAAAATGACCACAGAAACACACTACTAATTAAAGATCAGTTAGAAAGATCAGCAAATTAATATTAAAAAAGGAATCTAAATTTAGATGAGAGTTATGGAGTGGTAAGGATCAAGAACTTCACTTCTCATGTATATATCATTCAATCAAGGAAGAAGAAGATAGATACATACAAAAAGAGCCCACTCCATAACCAACCAGTGTAGAATTCCATAGAAGACGAAGAAACATTGTGTAAGCTTTTGTTTTATAAAAAGACTCTCTCTCTCTCTCTTTCTCTTTCGCTTTTTCAAAGATTCCTTCTCCACAATCATCTCCTTTTTTAACCCTACTTTGTTTTTTTTCCTTGATTGGAAATGATGTTAATGGAAATAATGTTCTGCTTTTTGTAATTTTCTTAATTCGATTCAATTCAACATCATCATTCTCATTCTCATTCTCATTCTCATTCTCATTCTCTCTTCAATTTAATTTTGTTCGTCGTCGTCGTCTCAGTTGCAACTGGAAACATTATTGGGGGTTTGGGGTCAGTGGTCCGGTTGGTGGTGGGTCTTCTTCATCTCATCATCTTACCCTTGACTCCTTAATCAATCAGGTAATCATTTTTAATCATTCTCTCTCTCTTTCTCTCTCTAGCTCTGCTGTTTGCTTTAATTTCCCAATTTTGATGATTTCTTTTAATGAATGTCTGACAACCATATCTTCCCTGCCAAATTAAGGTACCATAATTCATTTATTATGGTTGATTCAAAGCTTCTATGCCTCCTGCTTTTCTTCTTTTATTCTTCTTTTATTCCTCGTTAATTCCGTATTCCCCCTTTTTCTTAATCTCGTCTTTTTTAACCTCGCCTATCGCCAGATCTTGATAGGAAATTTTTGAGGTTGCATTTAATTTCTCAATTTCGGAAGATTCTTCATTAATATCGAAATTTGAATGTTGTCTTGTCTCTTGCTTCATAATGGGTCTCCTGCTTTTCTACAGGAAACATAAGCTAACAAAAAGGATCGTCATTATTGCTTTCTGATTTCGGAAACTAATTCATTTATGTAGCTCTTTAGTGTTTCTTCTATTTGGTCTTCAAAATGTACTCGCATGCCTGTTTATGTTAGGTGATCACATTTAATTGGAACGAATCTGTGTTGGGTTTGAGTTCTTTCTATATATGCATTCGCGAAATCATTGAATTGGATAATTTAAGGGCTAAGTTCCTTCCTCATAACTGAAAACATACTACCCTAGTTTTCTGTTTCTGTTTTCTGAGTAATCCTAAACTCACTTCAACGAAGTGTCCATGAATTCTCTTGTAGTTAGTTGAGTGGATGTTTGGTTTTGTAGCTTGTGGAAATCCAGACTTGAGTTTAATTTTATGATCTTAGTACACGAACATGTTACATGTCTGACTAAATAAATGCCTATTTGTGATGTAAATTTTCAGGAATTCCACGATATCAAATAGCTTGACTGCAAGCTGCCCAGACCTGGACTCAAGATTTTAAAGACATGGCTGGCATTGATGATAATGTTGCTATAATTGGGGATTGGGTGCCTCCTAGTCCAAGTTCACGAGCCTTTTTTTCGGCAATTTTAGGTGATGATATCAACTCACGAACAATGCCAGAACCTTCTCGGGAAAACAGAACTGAAGAGCTCTTTCTGGGGTCACGGAAACAGACAACGGAAGGTAATGCTGAGATGAAGGATGGGGCACAAACTGGTGCTTCTCAGTTTGCAGATTTACCTCCATTTCCAGAGCAGAAATCCAGCCAGCGCGGTGGCCTTGTAGAAAGAATGGCAGCCAGAGCCGGGTTTAATGCTCCAAGGTTGAATACAGAAAGTATTAGGTCTGCCGAGCTTTCAATGAACCCTGATATTCGATCTCCGTACTTAACAATACCTCCTGGTCTCAGCCCAACAACCTTGTTAGACTCTCCAGTGTTCCTTTCAAATTCTCTGGTAAGTTTCTAGAATCTTGTGAGTTTTTTTCATAGTAATCAAGGTCTGAAGCTCTGTAATGAACCATGGTATATGTAGGATTGTAATAACATATAATCAATTCCCGCAAGAGCTACAGAAAGCGAATTGCGGCTCAATGGTGTATGGCTTAAGGTCATAGTGCTAATTAAGCTTCTACTTGCCGAAATATTATCAAATAAACTATAATTTCTAATTCTGATTTTGGATTTGTGAAATGATTTTGTACCAATATTCTTCTTGCTTCTCATAAGCATCCTTTGTCTTGTATCTCTTTTTTTTCTCACACAATGCCATATTGTAGAAACATTACTTCCAAAACAGAAATGGATCTTTGTTGAGTTCTCTAATTTACTGAATGTTTGTTCTGAATGTATGACTCAGGCACAGCCGTCGCCAACAACTGGAAAATTCTCATTTATGCTAAATCCTAACAGTAAGAGCTCCACAATGGCTTCTGAACCTGCTGATAAAAGTAAGGATAATTTTTTTGAGGACATCAATGATTCTTCATTTGCATTCAAGCCTGTTCCAGACTCTCGGTCGTCTTTTCTCCTTGGCGCAATCAAAGTAAGTCTTGCGTGAATCTTACTCTTTAGACAGGATGCTGGTAACTAAAAGTGTCTGATGATTAATGTATTAGTTGAACCGTATTTGCTTTCTGCATATGTATAACTTTAGCAATTCTTCTGCAGCAATCCTTTCCTAGTATCGAGGTTTCGGTTCAGTCTGAGAACTCTCATGGTGTAGAACCAAACAAAGTCCAGCCTCAGAATAGGAACACCTTCCATTTTACAGAAGACTTCTCCAGATCAACAATTGAAAAGGACAACGGAGCTAGCACTATGAGGAAAGACAGAAGGGCCTTTGACCCTACTGGTGGCAGTGCTGAACATTCTCCACCGCTTGAGGATCAACAAGACGAAGAAGGAGAGCAGAGAGCCGGTGATTCCGTTGCAGGCGGTGGCACCGGCACACCATCTGAGGATGGATATAACTGGAGAAAATATGGACAGAAACAAGTAAAAGGCAGCGAGTATCCACGGAGTTATTACAAATGCACTCATCCGAATTGCCCGGTGAAGAAGAAAGTGGAGCGCTCTCATGAAGGCCACATAACGGAGATCATATACAAGGGGGCTCACAACCATCCAAAACCCACACCTAACCGGCGATCAGCCATTGGACCCTCGAATGCTCTTGTCGACGCACAACTAGATGTTCCTGATCAAGTTGGAATACAGAGTTGTGTAGACAATGATCCTATGTGGACAGATGCACAGAAGGGAACTGCTGCTGGAACTCCGGAATGGAGGAACGATAATGGTGAGGTGACATCTTCAGCAAATGCAGGCCCTGAATATGGTCATCCATCTTCCACGGTACAAGCTCATAATGGCACTCACTTTGAATCGGGTGATGTGGTTGATGCCTCTTCTACCTTTTCTAATGACGAAGATGAAGATGATCGGGCTACACATGGCAGTGTAGGTTATGATGGCGAAGGAGATGAATCGGAATCCAAGAGAAGGTTACTAGGCTCTTTCTTAATTTTAGTATTTATTGATGCAGAGCACAGTATTTGTATGAGTGCAATAATGTAATGCATAATGTCATCTGCCAACCCAGGAAAATTGAAACTTACCCAACTGACATAGGAGGAGCTACCAGAGCTATTCGGGAGCCAAGAGTGGTGGTCCAGACTACAAGCGAGGTGGATATTCTTGATGATGGATACCGCTGGCGCAAGTACGGGCAGAAAGTTGTGAAAGGAAATCCAAATCCCAGGTGAGTAGTCTAAAGATTTTGCAGTTCTGCACGCATAGAACAGAGCATCCCGTTGCAGTTGCAGATTGAAAACTAAAAAAAAACGATCACTTCTTTTGTTGCAGGAGTTATTACAAATGTACTAATGCAGGCTGCACAGTGAGGAAGCATGTGGAAAGGGCATCACATGACCTTAAATCAGTGATCACAACATATGAGGGAAAGCACAACCATGATGTTCCGGCAGCTCGCAATAGCAGCCATGTCAATTCTGGTGGTCCCAATAATGGAAATACACAAGCTGGTACGGTTGTTCAAAGCCATGTTCACAGGCCTGAACCTGCACAAGTTCACAACAACATCCCGAGGTTCGAAAGGTCTCGTGCATATGGATCTTACGGCCTGGGTGGAAGTCAGCAGCTAGGGCCGGCCCCTAGCTTCTCGTTTGGAATGAACCAACCAGGGTTAGCTAATCTGGCAATGGCTGGATTAGGTCCTGGGCAACCCAAGATGCCAGTAATGCCTCTTCACCCATATTTACAGCAAAGGCAGATGAATGAGATGGGGTTCATGTTGCCTAAAGGAGAACCAAAAATGGAACCTATGTCTGAACCAAGCCTGAATCTGGCAAACAATCCTTCAGTATATCAGCAAATCATGAGTAGGCTGCCACTTGGACCACAGATGTAAAGTTCTTTTTTTTTTTAATCCTTTTTTCAAAGTTAATTTATTATTGTCATTATCAATTTCATACTGCTGTGAGGAATATAGAATTATTTATTTCTTTATATATATAGATTGGCATTTCATTAGGGCATCTTATTCTTCCTCTTGATGCCTGCCTTGGTAACTAAAAATATATAGCTATCTTTGATGTTTCTGGGAATATAAGATAATCATATGAATTATTTCAAAGTAAAACAGTGTTAAAAAAAATTTGGAAGTTGATATCTGATGGCAATTAGCAGATAAATTCAGTTTAAAACTAAAACATTTATTTCTACTTATCTAACAAATTATAGATTTTGAGTTTATTATTGCTATCTAATTTTTTTGTAACAATCACCTACTAAACACTGACATCTCTTATAAATCTATTCCCTTCGTTATTTTTTCATAATAACATTAGACCTGTTTATGGATTGGATTAGGTCAAGCTTAGCCGGGTCATATTGGATCTAACCAGACTGACACAAATATCTTATTCAAATTCAGGCTAGCCTGCACTATTTTACATTGAAATCAAAGTCGGACTAGGCTAGTTAAGGGAACTAATTTTCAGATCCAGTCTTGTACAATAAAAAAAGTATAGTAAAGTTAAAATTAAAATCTGTTGGTCCCAAAATACTTCTAGAGTTAAAAAAAATTAAACTATGTTCAAGTGTATGTTCAAGTCCAACTCATAAAAGAGAAGCCTACAGGCGTTGAGTGAGTCAACAGATCCATATAATAATATTTGATGGTTAGTTATTTGAGAGAAAAATTATTTTAAACATGAAAAAAAATCATTTTTGTGAAAATATTAAGAATTAAAGAATTATTGAATTTGTTATGATACAATAGCAAATTTGTCATATATTAAGTTTCAATCTGAAAAAATCTTTGATTAACAGAAAAATTAGCTGAACCAACTAAAGATTTGACAAATACAAAACAAAAAATTGTAAAAGTAAATTATATGATTTTGCAAAAACAGTTTGATGGTTTAAAATTTTACAAATAAGGGTCATGTGTTATGGATGTTCCGTCAAAAATTGTAATCATGACTATTTACTTTACAAATTACTCAAAATATAATGTCCGACTTTACAAATTAATTAAATCATAAGTATTGTTTGATCGAAAAATTGACGCATATATCCTTTAACAGTAAATTTCACAAAGCACAAGATCTATGTTTACTAATTTTTAAACCACGAAAATTGTTTTTGAAAATGAGTCAAATCACATTTTTTGTTTTTTTTTTTTTTTTTTTTTTTGTACTTTTCTCAATACAAAACTTGGAAAATTTAGATGAAAAAACTAAATATTTGATAAATACAAAACTCAGAAATTTGATAATGCAATTTTTTTAGAATAAAATGATTGGTTATTATAATAAGTAAAAATTAATGTATTAATGAAATGGTTATTCGAACTTCAGACGGTTTTATTTGCAATTTCTTATGCTTTTTCGTATGGGTGGCACAAGCTTTGGGTTGAGAGTGATTCTTCTTATGTTGTGCATCTGTTTCGTTCTCGATTGATGGTTCCGTGGACTATGAGGGTGGATTGACATAACTGTTTAGAGCATATGTTACAGATGGAAGTAGTTTTTTTTTATCATGTGTTCAGGGAAGGTAATCAAGTTGCGGATAAGCTGGTTGATTTTGGTAGAGTCAGTTCGGAATTTTGTTGGTGGGATGGAATTCCGGATTTTTGTTCTTTTCTCCTTCGCGATAATGCTTTAAATAGGGATTCTTTCCGTTTTGTTTAGTTGTTGTTTTCTGGATGCTCTGTTGTTAATTTTTTTGCTCCACAATAAGGGGTGGATGGGGGCAATAGTCCCAGTCATAAAGGAAAGCACAACTCTCGAGTTAAGCTCAATAATAACCCGCCTAAAGCCCTTGTTTCAGGCAAGCTGCAAGCCGAAGAATAGTCCCCAAAGCTCCACGAGGAAGGCGGAATTAATGCCTATGTTGGCTGCGAAACCACTGAGCCAATTCCCATGACCATCCCGAAAAAGCTCGCCAGCCGAAGCTCTATTCGAGTTGCCTTTACACGCTCCATTAGAGTTCAATTTCACCCACTGATGTTCAGAAGGCTTCCAACAAATCCACACAAAAACCTTTATAGGGCGGGAAGGGGGTTGGAGACGCAGGAAGGCATTAACATAGATTTTTGCTTGATGAAGAATGAAGCCAGAGCAGTTTGAATCTGAGGAAAGTACATAAAAAAGTTGTCGTTTCGCCAACGCCAAATCCACCAAATACCCGTGGCAAAAATAATCGGCCAACTAACCCCATGGACCATCAGAGTCGCAGTCAGATTAACCACAAACCATTCATCTAGGGTCATGCTATAAAACCAAGCAAGGAGATGTAGAGGGACAAAGGCGTTCCAAACCTTCCTGGCATGCCAACAATTTCGAAGGAGATGCAGTTCTGTCTCCGGTTCCCTACATAAAACATAGTTACTATTGGGACCTAGGCTACGACGGAATCTATTATCATTATAAAGGTTTCTATTCTGCACACAAAGCCAAAAAAAGAACTTCAACCTTTCGAGTATGTCCAAGCTCCAAATCGTCAGCCAAATTTGTTCATTCAAACCAGGGTCTAGACTGTGTAACTATTGAAATTGAAGTTAATTAATACAAATTATTCCTATTTATAATTTAGAATTTAACTTTTTTTTATCATCAAATCACTTTTTAGTTATTAGTTTTTTCCTATTTTTAAAAAATAAATCTTCAAAAAGTCGGGGTCAATCTGGTTTAGACCTGGGCATGGATCGGCGAGCCCGACCCGCCCAGGTCCATGTGCATTTACCCGGGCTTAGACACATGAAAATGCTACCAGGTTTGGTTCGGTCCGACCCAAGTCCGTATAAGCCCGCCAAAAATTGGACGGGCTTGGGCTTTACGAATTTTACATCGGACCGGCCCGGCCCGATATACTATATAATTTATATATATATATATATATATATATTATATTATATTTATATAAATTATAATTATAATATATTTTCATAAATATAAATTATTTATACTTAAAGTTTGCTTTGTGTTAACACACAACAAGTTTAATAAATTATAATCTATTTTTTTAATAAATAAATTATAAATTTATAATTTATTTTATAATTTATAATTAAATAAATTATAAATTTATAATATACTTTAATTGTATTTTTAATTGTAATAAATTATAATATATTTTAATTGAATTTTTTTTAATATATAGATGGGCTTGGACATATGAGTTTGAGATTCATATCTTAGGCCCGAGCCCGACTAAATTTCTTACGGGCTGGGCTGGGCTTGGACTCATCAGGCTTTATTAAAAGCCCGACAAGTCCGGTCCAGCCCGGTCCATGCTCAGGTCTAATCTGGTTCACCAGTTTGATGTCGGTTCCAATTTGACCCAAGTTCAGTCAAGTTTAATATGAATAAACCGTAGCACCTATAACCAGACCAAATTCATAACCGATTCATGGTGCAATCGGTCGGATCAACCGGTTCCGTCCGGTTTTTAAAACATTATTAAAATGCTAACAACTAAATCTGCTACCTATAATTTAAGTATAATTTTTTTTTGTCAAACTGTCTAGAATATATGTGATATTAATGTAGTTATAAACAACCAACAAAAAATGTACAAAATTACTTCAATTTATCGACAAACTTGTTTGGAATGTCTGATCTGACTGTTGAATAACAGGCAAACCAGTATTTTCAAATTTGCGATAGTGTATGGCTAAAATTGATATTGTTTGAAAATATTAAGATTAAATTTGTACCTTTTCATACGTTAGAGCTAAATCTGCACTTATCTTGAAATACTAGAGTTAAATTTGGCCCTTATCCCAATTATAAATGGATAAATAATTTATTGATTCTGAAATTGTTTATATTTATAAACTACTAACTACTTAATTCTTTCTTTCATAGTGAGAAGCTCTCACCTCCCTCTTCCTTTCTTCTTTCGTCAAAGCTCATCTTTCCTCTTCTTACCTCCATTGTTTTTTCCTTCTTTTCTCCTTACTTTCCGTTGACTCCTTTCTAACCGGATCTACTCCAATGAGGAAGAAGGGAGTTTGTCTTCATTCTTCTTCCTTCCATCTATGTTTTAGATTTAGTTTTCACCTTATATTTGCATTTTCTTGGTTTGTAGCTTTAGTTGCTTTGAAATCTATTATCTTATTGAAGTACATTTTCGTTAGATCTACATCTATTAACTATACTTCTATCATTTATCATTTTTTTGGGTTTACACAAGCGAAAAAGGTTTATCTTATACGTAGATCTATAGATTTGTGTGGTTGCACAATAGGAAAGGATTCAGATCCAAATGTCCGAAAGAGTTTAAAGGATGAAGAATGGATTGCAACAGTATTTCAACGAGATTCGACTTTCGAGAAGTATATAATTTTTATTTCCTTTGTATTAGTCATACCTTTAATGGTTTTTATTGTCTTTTATAGTCTTTTTTTCTTCCTTTAATGGATCTTGTACTGGCGTTAGCCTGTATAGGTGTGGGGTTTTATTCCTCATTTTTCATGTATCTGTATCTCTAAACTTTTTTTATCTAATACTATTATATATATATATATATATAAACTACTTAGTTCTTTCATCCATAAATTTATATAGAATAATATATTTACTCTTCCATCACTAATTAATTTTTATATATATTTAATTATGTTTTATAAAAAAAATTATTATATTTTTATATAAAAAATTATTATATTAATATAAACAATAAAAAGTAATACTAGTTAATATCAGACGAATATAACTCTACTACATGGTGCCTAATAGACTCGAACCAACGCTCGAAGATAAAGACCACGTGACATTTCCTCCGCGAAATCAAGTAATACGATTACTTACTAGACATCTTGATTCGAGAAGTCTTCTTAGATCCAGTCAAGGATCCAATTGTTACCATAATCATGTCGGATCTCGAGAATCACAGACCTAGTGGGCTTGAGGAATATCAGCCCCCTAATATTAGACATATTTTCTCCTATCAATAGGAGACACGTGACCCACCCAGTTCCATAATCCATAATCGTCTTCTATAGGTTGACATCAGTATAAATAGAGTAAACTCATCTCAAGGTACACAAGTTCATTCATTCTATTAAGCTTACATTACAACTTTTATTTATTGACTTTGATCATCCTCCAATCCTTTCATAAACTGACTTAGGAACTAGAACGGGTTTGTTGGGCAACGACCTCCCTTTGACCTTGCTTCTGTGTATTTGTAGGTTGGCATGTGGATTCTCAAGATTCAACCATATCAAATTGGTACGGTGAGCATGGACTGACACAACGATGACTCGTTTGAACAGTTCCATTGAAATTCCTTCCACTAGTGTGCTCTCCATAATAGAGGTCTAGAAAACAACTAAAGAAGAGGTGCGCCAAATTCATCACATTAATCATGACCCAATTTTAAAAATGGCGGAAGAAGACGAAGTCATAAAGCCCCAACAACAAAGGCTTTTGGGCGCAATCTCCCGATAGCAGAAAACCTTGATTTTGTCCACGAAGTCGTCAGCATCATGAGGCAAAAGCATGTAATTCAAATCGCTGAAGTAAAAGAAATACTCGAGATATCAGAAGAAACCATCAGGTATGTGAACAAACCTGAGAATACTAACTACTAGACTAGACACCACAATATCCGAAGTTGTTATCAATAGCAAGACGAATCTTTGAAAAGCCGAATAAAAGATATGGACACCAGTCAAGGGAGAAAGGAACCTCCCCGATACGACGATACAAGTCCCAAACCCCTCGTCCCCGTGCGTAACATAAGTGACGCTGGTCAATCCCTCATAAGATCCAAGTGAGAGAAGAAAGACGACCCTCCCTGAACATGAGGACACCATACTCCAATCACTAAAGGATCCATCATCGGCCAGTTGAATTCCGATCTGTCAGCTAAGAAAGAGCAGACAAGCTCCGAACTCGGGAAGGATGGCCCCGAAGGAGAGAAAGCTTTCGATCAAATACGAGGCCATCGATTTTAAACTCTAGGAAATGCAAAAAGAGCTCGACAAGCTCAGGAGCACCATCGTCGAGGTAGGGATCAACACGAAGCATCTCGATCTCACAGAGGTAGAAATACCCCATGTAAAAAGATCATGAGCGAGCCTATGCCCCGAGGGTTTAAGTATCCGATGCTGAAAGAATATGATGGAACAACAGACCCCATTATTCACGTTAAAAACTTCAAACGAGCTATGAATACCACCACAAAAACCAATGGCGTGATGTGCCGCCTTTCCCCCACTGCTCTAAAGGGCCCTGCCTCCTATTGGTACAAGTCTTTGGGCACTAAGACAATCATCAGCTTTAAACAAATGTCTAAACTGTTCGCCTACCATTTCGTAACATCCATACCCAAAAACAGAGCCATGTAGAATCTTAACTACTTGATCCAAAATTTTCATAAAATTACAATTTAAATTTAAATGTAAAACACATAATAATAATAATAATATAATATAATATAATATAATATAATATAGGTATCCTTATAATTTTTAATAACAAATAAAAGAATTAAATAAAATTAAAATTTGTTCCAATATTAAAAATATACATAAAAATTATATAACACTACACTTAAAAAATATTAATCTAACATTAAAATAAAAAAATAAAAAAGCATTCTTTGTCTTGCGGCAAAATGCGGCATGCCTTTTTTACAGTTTCTTTGGAGGCGCTCTATATTTATATTTAGAACATTTTCAACCGTCTTTTAATTAGACTCTTAAGCTAAAATATAAGGAGAGAGAATTAAAAATCAATTCAAATGGTCTTTTAATGACTTTTCAAATCACTGAAAACATCCACAATGGTTCATTTAAAAAAAACATCCACAATAGTTGGTAACAATCATTGTGATTTTAGAGACAATAGTAACAACGGTTAATAACATCCTACTAGAAGGGAGTTGTTATTTAATTTTTTGTGGGACAATTTTTTTATTAATTATACATAAGGACCAAAACTATAATTTTCCACAAACCAAACTTGTGATTTTCATATACCAAAAAGCAGACTTTGTCTTGAAAGGAGGGCGCGTAACTTGCCAGATTTGGCGCATAATCCACACACCAGATCTGGCGCTCTCCGTGAATTGAAAAAACACTTAAATTTTTGAATTTGCGGGATATGCCTTTGGTTGTAACTAAAATTGGTAACAAACCAATTTTAGTTACAACCCCACCAGTGCTTGGTTGTTCCTAATTAAGAGAAAATAACAACCACGTGGGATGTATTAGGAGTGTGCATCGGTTCAAAACCGAACCGAACCGAAAAAATAAATACCGAAATTACCAAATAATTCACACCGAACCGAATAACATATAAAACCAGAATATTCGGTGTGGTGCGGTTTTAAACCGAACAAACCAAATTTAATTAAAAAACAAAAACAATAATTAAAAAATCACTATATTTCATCATTAAATTTACCTCAACAATAAATTTTTTTTTGAAATACTTTCAAAATATATTCATATTAGCTTGTTATCTCAATAACAATAAACAAAATTATACTTGTAAATTCAAATATATGTGTGTATATATAAAATAATATAAAATATGTGTAATTCGGTGCAGTTCGGGTTTTTTTTATATTTTTTGTCAAACCGAACTAAATACTGAAATACATCAAAAAGTTAAAACAGTTGTTGAACCAAAGTGTCAAAAAAAACTGAACCGAAAAACCAAATCCAATCGGTTCGGTATGCGGTTTAAACCGCACCGATGTACACCATGCACTAGAGGTGCTCTAAGAGTTTCCTCACCATCTCTATTATTGAGGAGCTCCTATTGCCTCCTTAGTTTATTTTTTTATTAATAATTTATTATTTAGTAGTTTCTTTCCTCTCACTATTATTTAAATATAATAATACTTATTAATTTTAATGATAAAATAATGAATAAGAAGTGAATATAAGAAATATTGTCGGAGATGATATGTTTTAGTCACTCTTTAATAAAGGCGCTTTGGAAATGGACTTAGTAGTCTAATAGATAAGAATAACTAATTCATTTTTTTTTAATAAAGGCTGGGTAGTACCCAATATTATTAAAAGCGAAAGGCTGATCGCTCAATGTCAAGAGCTGCGCGACAAACCTTTGGAGAGACAGTTTGTGCATTCGTAACGGGAAGGGAACCGTGCGCCTGATTGGCTAACTTCGCATGGAGTCTCTCTCTAGGGAACCATGAGATCGATGTGCCTCCGGTGGTCATTCTAGAGATCATGTCTGAAGATCGACGTGAAGTGAGCCTTGATCGATGGATTCGTATTTAGTTTTAGTTTTTTACTTTCTCTTTTTTATTGACTTTTTTCGGACCGTTTCTTAAGCCCTCCTTACCTTACCCAAAAAAAAATTATTTTGTGTTATATTTTTTTTGTGTTAAATCTCAAATTATGAATAATTTTTGTTAATTAACTTCAACTTTAATATTTTGGTTTGTAGTTAGGAATTTATTTTTGAATTGGTGAATTTTTATATTATGTTAAATTAAATAGAATTTTATTATTTATATTTATTACTTTATATATATAATATATATTCATGATATTATATAGTTGAACTATTTCGGTCCATCCTATTGAATCAATGAACTATTGATCTAGTATCACGTTGGTTCAATGTTCGGTCCAGTTTTTAACATAATTTTTATAATTTTATTAATAATACACTAAATATGTTAGACATATTTTATTTTTAGATATCTAAAATGATAGTTAAATAATAGTCAACTTAAATAATAGTCAACTTGTTTTTTCTAATTTTTTATAACATACCACTAAAATTGATTTTATTTAAAAACGTTGAGGTAAAAATTATAAGATTTCAGACCTTAAGACTAAATTTGCACCTAACATAAGAGTTAAACTAGTTTTTGGTCCGTGCGATGCACGGATTCATCTTAATATATAAATATTAATAAAAATACAATCTAATAATTACAATTAATGACATAAATGTGTTATATAAATTAAATATTATTATTTGATTTTCACATTTACTTTAAATAATATTTTTATAGATAAATATAATAATAAAATAAAAACTAATATATTATATATTATATTATATTTTTTATCAGTAAAAAAGGAGGAAGTGACACCTCAGTTCCATCGTTACTGTTTTATATTATATATATATATATATATATATATATATATATATATATATGTAGAGAATTAGAGAGATTTTAGGGATTAATTTAAATTCTATAGTACTCTTAGATATATGGGATAAAATAATCTTTTTATAGATAAATATACATAATAAAATTAAAATTAATATATTAAATTTTTTATCACTAAAAAAGGAGGAAGTGACACCTCAGTTCCATCGTTACTGTTTTATATTATATATATAGATGTGTAGAGAACTAGAGAGATTTTAGGGATTAATTTAAATTCTGTAGTACTCTTAGATATATGGGATAAAATAATCTTTTTATAGATAAATATACATAATAAAATTAAAATTCATATATTAATTTTTTTATCACTAAAAAAGGAGGAAGTGACACCTCAGTTCCATCGTTGCTGTTTTATATTATATATAGATGTGTAGAGAATTAGAGAGATTTTAGGGATTAATTTAAATTCTGTAGAACTCTTAGATATAGTACGGATACAATAATCTTTTTATAGATAAATATATATAATAAAATTAAAATTAATATATTAAATTTTTTATCATTAAAAAAGGAGGAAGTAACACCTCAGTTCCATGGTTACTGTTTTATATTATATATAGATTTGATATTTACACCTTTATAATTATATACTAGTATTAATGAAGCGTAATTTGTTTTTTGTTTTTTTCTTTAATTTTAATGAAGCCTAAATTGCCATTGCCATTTGTACACATAAAAAGGAATAAAATCCTCGAATAAGGTTCCATCGTTATTCTAGTATGTATGGAAATGGAAGTCTGAGGGAAAGCTTGATGAGCATTGTATTTGTGAGGAATCCTCAATCTGATCTCCTCTAATTCACTGAATTTTAACAGCATTCCTTTTTCCTTTCTCTTCTCGGGATCTCAGTCCCAAATGTTTTTTTTTGGCTGATTTCCATACTTTGATTGAAATACGCAAAATGGGAGAAAGAGGAGAATTGAGTGACGAAAATCATCTGTTAAGATCTACTGAAGACTTCGACGCCCACGATTTGGAAGTTCAAGTTCCCACCACCGCCACTAGTCCTGGTAAAGGAGGAGCTGGCGGTGCTTTTAAGGATCTACTCCTTAAACATTTGGATCGAGGTTTTTCCGGCCGCCGCCTTTCCACTTCTAAGCGTCTCGATATAGTCAATTCTAGAGATAGTCCGCGTCATTCTCATCCTCGTAATCATAATCATCGTAGTAATCATGATTTTGATGATGCTGGGCAGCGTGAAGATGATGATGATGTTCTTGCGGATACCGCCCCTCCAGAATGGGTGTTGCTTCTTCTTGGTTGCCTTCTTGGCCTTGCCTCTGGTCTCTGTGTTGCTGCTTTCAATAAAGGCGTTAGTCCTCCTCATCTTCTTCTCTTTTGTTCTTATAATGTGTTTTTCTTTTTGGCATTTATATTGAATTTCCAGACTTTAAATTGCTGATTTTTTCGTTTTATCTGGATTCGAAGTTTGCCAATTTCATTTTGATTCTTAAAACAATCTGATTAAAGAAATTCTGTATGAAATCTCTGCCCTTTTTTGTGACGTTGCCATTAGTTGGTTTATATAATATAGACTTTATGCTGGTGAATTTTACTTTATAGTGTTGTGTATTCATGTTAAGAAGCTCAAATACAAAAATGAAATTACTTTCGCAGGCTCATATTCTGATATATGGCGTAGAGTATGATATTTGTGAAGTTATCCAGAATTTGTTCTCTATTCTGCTAATCTTCTCTTGCTACAAGATTTTTGGTTTAGTCTTCTTGAATATTCACTTTATTTTTTATTGTTCTTTAAATATGATGTTGCTCTTTGAATTTCATTGTATATCTTGTTTGAGTGATGCCTATCTCTCTGGAATATATGTTCCTTTTCTTGTCTATGCCACAAACGGCTGTTCCTCCTGTTATCCCTGATTACTTTGTTCATTCTTCCTGACTATCTCTTTATTTGAAATTTTAATGCTACTCTTCTAGGTTCATCTAATACATGAGTGGGCTTGGGCTGGGACTCCTAATGAGGGCGCCGCATGGCTCCGCCTACAGAGATTGGCTGACACTTGGCATCGAGTTCTTCTGATACCGGTCACAGGGGGAGTTATTGTTGGAATGATGCACGGGTTAGTGGAAATTTTAGAGCAAATAAGGCAGACAAGTTCATCGCAAAGGCAAGGTATTGATGTTGTTGCGGGAGTTTTCCCCTCACTAAAGGCCATTCAGGCTGCAATTACATTAGGTACTGGTTGTTCTTTGGGTCCTGAAGGCCCTAGCGTGGATATTGGAAAATCCTGTGCCAATGGATTATTGTCAATTATGGAAAACAATAGAGAAAGGGAGATTGCTCTTGTTGCAGCTGGTGCAGCAGCTGGGATTGCTTCAGGTGTGCTTTCTAGCTCAAAATCTTTCTTGGGTTATTAGTTTTCTGTTGCACAAGTTCGAGTTAAAAAGAGCCTTGTATAGCATTACTGTTTTGGTGTTATACTACTACATGTTTTTTGCTTTCATAAATTGAGATGTGCTTACCTATATTCAAGCTAAAGTACCAGGTTCTTATGCTATTCATGTTTAGATTACCATGATTGTAGGAAATCTATATTTGTCAGTAGTCCTATTCATAAGTTATGATTTAAATAGGAGGGCAGGAGATTGTCTCTCTTGATCAAATAGAGACCGACTATAGATGAAATCATATGAATTGCAAAAAAAAAATGATTATATGTGCGTATGGAAAGACTTCAAAATGTAGCTATCATTTCAATGGGAAGATAGGATCTAATTCCCTTAAGTCCTATGAAGCACCGTTATGGGTACGCATACGGGTGCGGGTACGCGTACGGGTACGGCAAACGAAATTTCTAAAAAATATGAGATACGGGTACGGCGGGGATACGGCAAATTTTATATATAATTAATAATATATATATCATTTATAATGAAAATTCAAAAGATACATAAATATATAAATTACAAATCATATTCATAAAGTCATTATAAAAACACAAATAATACTCTCAAGTCATTATAAAACCACAAATACCAGTAATCTTGGATTATTTCATTTTAATCCTTCTATTTACTGAGTTTTTTTTAAAAAACCCTTATACTTTCAAAGTTTTTTAAAAAAAACCCCTAAAGTATTCCCGACGTGTCCCCAGCGTGTCCCTGCGTATCCCCTCATTTAAAAAGAAAAAGAAAAAAGGGGATACTTCCCAGGCGAATCCCGTACGTATCCCGGCGAATCCCCGCACCCGGAGTATCGGATACGCGTACGGTGACCTCCGGGAAGTATCGGTGCTTCATAGCTTAAGTCAAGAGAAGAGCAATAACAGATGAGATGCCAAAGCCCACTCCTAACCTAACTGTAATCTCATATATATTGTATGACTTGAGGAAGCAGTAAATGTAAAATGGCATTTTATGCCAATTTTGGCAATATTTTGACTTAGAAGACACAAAATAAGGAAAAGTGAGGTATGTGCTTGTTTGAAGGCAATACAAATATTCCCTTTATTCAAAAGAAGAGTAATAATAGATGAAATGCCAAAGGATGCTCTAATTGTTATCTCATATATTGGATGACTTGAGGAAGGGGTAAAAATCGAAAGATATGCCTAATTTGTAATTGCAATTTGATTTGGAAGAAACAATAAGGAAACGGCAGATTATACTTGTTTGGAGGCATTCTTTGCTAGAAGACAAATGGAGGGAAAGGAGGCTCGAATCAACTAAGTTTGAGGTCTAAACTAGTTTTAAGCTGTTTTGGTAATAATATGCAGTAACTAATTTTCATATATTCCATTTCTTTATGTTTAGTTCAAAATAAAAGCTGAATGTTTCTTTTTTGTTGGTAACAAATAGAGGTTGCCTTTAGATGCTTACTGTAGTTCGAAGCATTGTAATTGTCTTGGTTTTGGTGGGGACTGGCTTGTCTGTAGGCCCTACAAGCCTTCTAGAAATAAGAGGTGAATTTTTTTCTTTTTTGGTAATAAGAGTTGATTAATTGGTTCGAGGTTGCTCAAACACCCTTTAGATGATGATCCCTCTCCCATTTAAAGTCTATGGTTGGGTTCTGATTGATATTTTTGTTCCATCATCAGCTACAACATCTAACTTTTGATCTTTCAATTCCGTGTGCGATATTGTTGCATCCAATGACATTGTTACATAGAAGATTGTCCAAGGGACAATAGAAAATTTGTTTGTTTTGGCCTCTCTTTTTTTCAGTTTCACATTTGTATGGTTACATTTAATCATCTTTTCCTGCATCATATTATGCCTTATTCCACTTGTTCTTTCACCAAACCATATGAATTCACATTGTTAGTTAGTAGTTATTGCTTAATATCTAGCATTTTCTTTGGGCAAGAGCACCTTTTTTCTTCTAATACAATCAGAATGCAGAAAAATGTTATTCAATTAATTTACTTTTCATCATTAGGTCTTTGTGCATGCTCCAGTTAAAGTTGTTCCTTCTTTTATTCCCATTAATTCTTTATACACTAATTATGTGCGTGGTAGGCTCTTTGAGATCCTAAGTAGACAGGAAGCTCAAGAAAATAGTTGAGCTTAGTCTGAAAAAATTATATTACCTCTTTTTTCGTTAAAAAAATTCTTTATAGTTTAGTGGTGGAATATTAGGTATCAGTCTCATGCTTTTTTCTCTTCTCTTCCAGGTTTCAATGCAGCTGTTGCTGGTTGTTTCTTTGCTATTGAAACTGTATTGAGGCCTCGACGTGCTGAAAATTCACCTCCATTTACAACTGCAATGATAATATTGGCTTCTGTCATATCATCAACTGTGTCAAATGTCTTACTTGGTACACAATCAGCTTTTACAGTGCCTCCTTATGATTTAAAATCTGCAGCGGGTACTATTTCTTACTTATTTGTTCTATGTTTAATTACCCCATCTAACATATATGACATATGTGCTTATGTGTCAGATTTTTTTTATTGGATGTATGCATACGTTTGATTTTTCAATCTTGCAAGTCTTTCTAGAAGTGTTTTGGTTTGCCCTTTTAAAGTTCAGGTGATTTTTAGCGTTGATTGGTATTTCTCTACGGTGGAGTTCTTACTTTGAGGTTGTAGGCAATCTGCCTTGTATGAATAACAGTAGTCACATAGTGGTGTGTGCATTGTTCAAAGCAGCTTAAAACTTGATTTGACTTAGCATTCTGAAATACCAATGAGCTGAGATTCTTCTCCAATTTGCTTTATGTGTTTTCTCATACACTTAAAGTTGCTTTGCAGAATTACCTTTATACCTGATCTTGGGTATGCTATGTGGGGTTGTCAGTGTGGCCTTTACTCGCTTGGTCGCTTGGTTCACCAAATCATTTGAGTTTATCAAGAACAAATTTTCCCTTCCTGCTGTTGTTTGTCCTGCTTTAGGTGGTTTAGGAGCTGGGATAATTGCTCTCAGGTATCCTGGGATACTATACTGGGGTTTCACAAATGTTGAAGAAATTTTACATACTGGCAAGAGTGCTTCAGCTCCAGGAATCTGGCTCTTAACTCAGTTAGCAATAGCCAAAGTGGTGGCTACAGCTTTATGTAAAGGTTCAGGACTTGTAGGCGGTCTATATGCACCGAGTTTGATGATTGGTGCTGCTGTAGGTGCTGTATTTGGAGGTTCAGCTGCAGAAATTATTAATTCAGCTATTCCAGGAAATGCTGCTGTTGCTCAGCCTCAGGCATATGCATTGGTAAAGTATAGAGTTTCACTCGTTGTTGCTGATATGATTTCAGTGTTCATCTGTTTCTTGGTAAATATACCTTGTGTTTTTTCTTAACTAGATCTAGTTACGAAATTGTTCTTGATGCAGGTTGGAATGGCTGCTACATTAGCTTCAGTTTGTTCAGTTCCATTGACTTCAGTCCTACTCCTGTTCGAGTTAACGAAGGACTACAGGATAATCCTTCCTCTTATGGTAATTTTCCTTGATTTTGCTCAAGATTTTCACACATGATAAAGTTAACAGAAAAGATCAAGGAAGTCTGCACATTTTCTACTCCTTGGATTTCTAATCTCTAATTGATAAAAAAAAAATTCATCCAACTTGCTTTGCCTTACTGCTAGATATCCATGGACATTGCAGTTATATGTTATTTGCTTTGCGTTGTGTTGCTTTATATAGAGAACACACTCCTGGCTTTTATTAGTATGATGTTTTCTACATTTCTCATCCATGGTGAATTCCCTTTTGTTCCTTCCATAAATTAACATTATGTCACAGGTCATATGCCATAAGCATAATGTAGAGATAATGTGCGTTTTGATTTTATCATTGAATGGGACATTAATTTGCTTTTGCCAGTCGCTGTTTGTGACATTTGAATTTAATATTTGTTGTGCCTTTATTTCTTTATTGTTCACTTATTCTAGGACGAGGATTTGTTGCCACTTTTGCTGTTAACATTGTCTTTTTTAAGCAGCTTTGTGCATTATACGCAGTGTGATATCTTTTTGAACCTCTTTCTATGTTAACGTCGCTTCTTTCTTGTCGGAATATGCAAGTAGGGAGCTGTTGGATTAGCAATATGGGTTCCTTCTGTGACCAACCAAGCAAAGGAGAGTGAAGCAACTGAAACACGCACCTTGACTAGGGGGTATTCTTCTCTTTCAAATTCTGATGACATGGTAGATGATCTGGAACTTGCTGTCATAGAAAATGCTTCTGATCATGAAGGAATCAATGAAGATTTAGTTTTGGAAAATCTGAAGGTCTGAACTAGTTCTTGTTTATTCTTGTTCTTCCAGGGTTTTCTTTCAACTTCTTTTTTTTTTCTTCTCTTTGAGGCTTAATTTCAGCAAATTTTCTTGTTGCTGATTATAGGTTTCTAAGGCCATGTCAAAGAACTATGCGAAGGTTTTAGCTGTCTCAACATTGAAAGAGGCCATAGATTTTATGCACAAGCTTAAGCAGAATTGTGTGATTGTTGTTGATGACGAAGATTTACTGGAAGGCATACTAACATATGGTGACGTTAGACGGTTGTCTAGTAAGTCTGATGAGGTTTCTGTTGGTGACTCAACACCTAAAGATGTACGTAAGCATGGATATAAATTTACCGTGTTCCATAATAATTGTGTTCACCTAGTTACTCAACCTTATTAGGCAGTTCCTACATAATAATTGTGAATCAGTGCTATATTTTATGCAGCTTTTTTTTTAAGGGATAAAGATCAAATTTGACCCTAATGTTTTTGACGTGTAGATTTAGCTCTAACGTATGAAATTGTGCAAATATAACCTTAACGTTTCCAAGCAAGATCAATTTTAGCTCTACGCTAACGAAAATTTGAAAAGGCTGGTTTGATTTAACTGTTACATCACATTTTTTGTTGGTTATTTGTAACTATATTAACAACACAGTAAACATTTTAGACACATTAAAAAGGGCGGCCCGGTCGCATTACGCGTCCCCGCTGAGCGAGGGTCCGGGGAGGGGTCCCACCACAAGGGTGTATTGGGGGCAAGCCTTCCCTTGCCAATTTAATTGGCAAGAGGCCGCCCCTAAGACTCGAACCCGTGACCTCTATTTTTAGACACATTGACCAAAAAAAAATTGTGATTAACTTGTACGTGACATACTTAGATGTGAGCATTTTAACATGTTTTTTTAATCTTATACCTAATTGATGTTTAGGGCTAAAATTAAACTTGCTTGAAAACGTTAGGGTTAAATTTGAACCATTTCGTACGTTAGGGCCAAATTTGCAATTCACCGAAAACGTTAGGGTCAAATGTGGTCCTTATCCCCCCCTTTTTTAATTATTATTATTGCGCTTCAGACTTTGCTGTGCATTTTATTTCTATCATAGTCTAAGCTTGTACTTCATTGCTTATTTTATAGGTCAAGACCTGTCTTGTTTCATCTGTATGTACTCGAGAGATTAGCTATAGAGGACAAAGTCGTGGACTTTTGACCTGCTATCCAGACACTGATTTAGCAATTGCTAAGGAGTTAATGGAGGCCAAAGGGATCAAGCAGTTGCCAGTTGTTAAGCATTTAAGAGGGTCCTTAAAAGAACGGAAGCGAAGAGTTGTTGCCATTCTTCATTACGATTCAATTCAGAACTGTCTCAGGTTCTTACTGTTTTATTATCAAGCTACAATATTTCTTTTATCATAATTGAGGCCCACTTCCTGATTTTAGTTTGAAATTCTTCAGAAGTGCAGTATTTTGGTATTGGTCTTTAGATAGTATTGCTGGTTTACCCGTTATGGTCCCCATCACTTTTCTAGTGCTTGACAGTTAATGTTATAATGGAGCTAAGAAAATTGCTCACATAACATAGAAGTCCTGTAATTGTGCTTTTCTTGGTCTGAACAGAACGGAGTCTTGTATCGGCTATCCACTTTCAGCTTTTGTTCTTAGGTTGTTTACACTTGCCACACTGTACAAATGGATTAGGATCCTCTCATATTCATAGTGAACATGCAGTCATATTGCAATTTTTAACCATTCAATTCGAAATGAATGGTTGAGATTTACTAACATGACCTTTCATACTTTGTATCAAAAGGTCATGTTTAATTCCATTTCTTGTTTGTCCTGCCATACCATGATGTACTTCAGGAATTTGAAGGTCTTTGATTCTCTTTCTCCCTCTTCTGCAAAGGAAAAATAGAAAGGAGAAAGAAACCCGTATCTTATGTTCTTCGTGTGTATTTTGATTTATTTTGCAGTTGACAAGAGTTTTCATTGAGATTGAGATTGGTTTTGTATGTGCAGAGAGGAAATAGCTCGTAGGAAGTCCAAGTATCACCACAGGAAAGAGAGGAGTCTAGACAATATGATCGAAAGTGGGCATTAGTGAGGTGAAGGCTACTGCTTGGCTTGTTAAATTTCAAGATCCTCTGGTCCTACCGTGAAAAGGACAGGTCGGAAGAGAGATCTCGGCTTTATACAATCTCAGAACATCTTCATAGGCTGAGTTGAATATTTATATGCATTTCTGAGATGAAAGAAATGAATATACACTGAATATTGTCGAAGATTGGTCTAGCAAATTTGCATTTGTACATGTAATTATATTTAGTTACATTTTGATACACACGGAGAAAAAGAAATAGAAGGAAAAAAGAAGAGAAATACCTGTTGATAGTTGAATCCAAGTAATTGTGTCTTATTTATTCCTGTTATGTCCATTTCTTAGACATTTAGACATTTCAGATTAAGTGTCCGTTTGTTTTACCTACTGTTTGATGTTACTATTTATCGTTTGCCTTTAGGGATTCTCTGCTTTCGTAAAAGGATGTTTTTCAGGTGTAAAAGGCAAACCAAACTCTCTCTTTTGAAATGAAAAGACAAACAGAATGGTGAAAATGAGCAATAAAAAACCAAACATCCCCTGACGGTGAAGCTGACACTTTAGGGGAGAAATTCAAATGACATACAATGCATTGTACATAAGAATCATTTATTCTATTTGTAGTGATTGAATTCGAAACAAGTCCAATTGATGGAAGTTTAACATAAAATATAAATGGACTTTCAGGCTGATTTTTTTCCAGAACGTATGTTTGAAAATTCCTGTTGAACTTCATCATACTGATAAGAAAACATATTTGATTCCGGACTAATTTAGGGTGGATATTATGTTTCGTTGATGAGGAAAGTTAAGGAAATTTTGATCTTCAGTTGTTGGGGAATGAGATGCATCCATTGATATTAAAATGTAAGTTATAGTTTCACTTAAAGCAGATAGCTATTGTGGATATATAAATTAGGAAACTGACATCATTTTTATAGCAAAAAAGGAGTGAGATTCGTGGACAGGATGATGTTGATGATCCATCACATAACATGAGGGACTCTTTTTGAAAAAGAAGTCTTTATAACATTATTATAACTATTTCCAACACAACTGTTGTATTGCTGAGTATTGCTTTTAACTTTCAATTCAATGTCATCATCCATGTTCTCATTGCTTGTGGAGTTTCTGGAGACACAGACCATCATGAGAACATGGATGATCTCAATGGGTGCCTTTTCAGCTGGACCATTGGGCACATAGATAATCTTTTCGGCCTTCACAATAATTCTAAGGTTCCTATATCGATTGGTGAAATTAGATTCGACCAATTTATTATTAGTGAGAATGCTATGCAGATCCATTTTAGATGACATTTCAGTGATGGTAAAAATTAAACTAATAATATGAGATATAGAAAGAGATATGGTTATTTGTTTCGTTTAATTCAATTATATTATTAAAGCAATATTTTAAGAAAATTAATAACCTTCCTTATTAATGTGAAGAATTTTATAAATTCTCTAATGGGACTGGATTGGATCACATTTGAACTAATTTAATCTTGAATGCTCAATAGATTAAATTAGTTTTGGTCGGATAGATTATCATTGTCATAATATAATTCCTAAATAGTTAGGTTATTAACATCTTTATAACTGATATTGTATATCAATTATAACTTTTTTCTGTTGGAATCAAATAACATGAGTATGTTGGTCCAATTATCCATTTCAGTTTAAAGACACGTTTGGTATTGCTTTCTCATACTATAAAAACGGCTTTTCCAATTAAAAGCAGCATTTGGTAAATGCAAAATTGATTTCCTTAAAAGCTAGAAGAAAAGCTATGATTTTTTTCAAATCCTAAAAGCAGCTTTCCCAGCTAAAAACAACGTTTGGTAAATACAAAATTGTTTTCCTTAAAAGTTAGATACTTTCGTGAAAAGGTACAATTTATAGTTTTTAGGGAAAGTAGACGTCACAATTTAAGAAAGTTGATATCAAATTCTTTTGATAGAAATAGTCATAACTTTCAATATAACATAATACTATATATTTTTTTTTTATTATTTCTTGACTTTTATAACTTTTATTGTGTATTTATCAAATACTTGTCGTCGGGATTTTTCTCACATCACTTTTTTTCACGGTACTTTATGGAGTAGTTTCTGTTAGCCGCAACAATACTAAACTGCTAAACTGGCTGTTAACCTATTATTTCGGGAAAAAAATTCCATAAAATAAAGTGTTATGTAAGAGCTGGGCTCGAGTATGCTCCACAATCCGAACATGTACTTAACGCTGGTTCAAATTACAACAATACAAAGGCAACACAACAAGACTTAATTTTGTTGTGAGATTTATTATTTAAAGTAATGATGCGGGCATTTTTTTTAAGGCTTCGAGTTCAGACGAAGGGAGTCGGATAAGAAACGAAGCACGGACGAGCACGGAAAAAAATAGGCAAAACTGCCCCACACGGTACGGATGTTCAAACTTGGGTTGGATGGGTTATAGTATAATTTTAACCCAACTCATGTAAGGATTTTTTTTTTAAAATGAGTTGGGTTATAGTGGATTATGAAGGGTTGTATGAATTTTTTAAGTGGGTTAGATGGATTGGGTTATAGTGGGTTTGATGGGTTATTGTATATTTATCATGAATTGTACGTAATAATTCAACTCCATTTTTGTCATTGTGCTGATTTTTTTTAAGCTGCTGATTTTTTATAATAATAATAATAAGTAAACCTCAAAATTATAATTAAAGGCAATGGTGTTCAACGGTCGGTTCGATCTGAAAACCGAACCGAACCGAAATAATCGAATATCACCTAAAATAAAAACCGAACCTAACTGAATAATATTAACAAGCCTAACCAAACTGAATATTTTGATTCGGTTCGGTTTGGTCCTCGGTTTTATCATTTATTAAATAAATTGTTACTTGTTTATTATTAGTTTATTTTATATTATATTATTGAAGTATGTATGAAAAATTCATCGATATAAACTAAAAAAATCATGGACCTAGTTCACAATATAGGCTGAATGTATAGTAATATTAATTATATTACTGTTCATTATTAAACATTTAAATTAATAATACTTTAAAAAAAACTAAAACCAATTTATACAATAAAGTAACAAACTTTTTCACAATTTGCTTGATCACAACCTCTCCAAAAGGAATTGATAATAGTAGAAGAACGTGTTAGACTAATCACTTTTGTTTTAAGACGTAATTGAATAGTCTTTTATTAATTCGAAAATTGCAAACTGTTTTTTTGAATGAAAGTTGGGACGCGAGGGAAGGTCAGACATCCCAGTTAGGCTGGCACCTCCGACACAACCATCAACCCGAATATTATTAAAAAAAGGAAAAATTACAGAGGGGGAGGAACAGAACTAAAAAGGAAAGAAAACAAAGAAATCTACAAGAAACGAATGTGTGCTACATTACATAAATCATCAAACGCAAAAGCCTGACAAAAGTATGGTGCAGAGTTCCACCAGCAGGTATCCGTTGCTGATTGACCATGACTCGCTAACCGATCCGCAGCCTGATTTTCTTCTCTGAAAATGTGTGTGGCATGCCAGGTCATTTTAGAGAGAGTGAGTAAGCAGGTTCCCCATTCTCTTCGTATTCTCCACGGCACATCAGTCCGGTTGTTGTTGAGTAGGTGAACCGCATAGGCCGAATCTGATTCAATCCAAATGGACTTCCAATTTCTCTCCCACGCCTCTTTAACAGCAAACGTGATTGCCTTCATTTCAGCTATATGAGGGGGTGAGCAATGGATAGGGAAAGCAAAGCAACCGACTACAAAGCCTCTTGAGTTGCGAAAGATCCCCCCTGCACCGGCATTTCCTGTGGGACTGGCTGCTCCATCAGTATTTACTTTTATCCATTGCGCTGGTGGAGCCAGCCAGCGGACAGTTAGAAAATCCTGATCCGCTGTCAGGCGATCAGAAGTGGCGTCATTCTTACAACCCTCTCTAATCAGTAACATGAGTCTGTACTTGAGAATTTGGATTGAAGGGAGATCTGCTTCAAAGATAGCACGGTTTCTGACAGACCATATGAACCAAATGCAAGATATAACCGCAAAATTGCATTCTCTTCGTCTGCTTCGATTGATGCGCATGTTTCTCAACCATAGAATGAAATCTGCAGCATTAGAATGGTAATAGTACAGGATACCAAACATATTAAAATATCATAAGCCAAAGCTCCCTGGCAACCTTGCAGTTGACGAAAAGATGGATAGCGTTTTCTTCGCTGGAATTGCAGAACTCGCAACGTTGAGCAAGCTGCAATCCGCAAATCTGCAGCAGCGATTGCAGCGGTAGTTTCCCCTGCAACAATTTCCAACACGTTGTAGCTCTGCTAGGAGGAATATGCGAGTTCCACAGGAACTTGCTCCAGCAAACACGAGTCCCAGCACTGCTATTATCATAAAACAACTTAGCCGTCAGTTGTCCTGATTCTGACGGTTCCCAAATGCACTCATCTGGCCCGTGTACCACTTCAATCTGCTGAATTGTATCTTGAACGTTTTCCGGAAGCTCATTCAAGTTTGCCCAACCCCCATTTTGCATGTATGAGTGAACAGGCTCATAGAGATTGGATTGAACCTTCGCAGGAATACACAGTTGATCAGCAATCGTAGGCACACACCACCTATCGACCCAAAAATTCCACACAGATCCCTCTCCAATCCACCAAACAGAGTCAGATTTAATGTTTTCATAGTTCAGTCTTAAAGAAGACCAGACAGTAGAGTTTGTTAAATACTTTTCAGCCAAGCTAGAAGATTCTAGGAACCGTAACCGAAGAAGATTAATGATAAAACCATTACCTTGAATCAGCTCCCAGTTAAATTTTACGAGAAGAGCCGAATTAAACAGCTTATAGTTTTTGATTCCCAGGCCGCCATTTTCAGCCTTTTGACAGCAAATTTTCCAGGGGACCGTTATTAGTTTTCTACGATCTCTGTCACCTGTCCAAAGGAAATTACACACAGCTCTGTTTACCTTAGCAATAAGCGCAGCAGGCCAGTGGTACAAAAGAAAAGAGTGCACAAGAGCTCCAGTGAGAGCCGATTTTATGAGAGTGAGCCTACCAGCAAAAGAGAGCGTGTGTCCACGCCAAAGACTGAACTTATTGAGAAATCTGTCAAGCAAAGGATTTAAGTACCGGGCTCTAGGAGCCCCTTGAAACAGCGGGATACCCAGGTAGTTAAATGGTAGTGTGGCTTGCCTGATGTTCAAGATTGTAGCAAGGCTGTTTCTGCGCAAATTTGTAATGAAATTTCTGAAAAGAGCCTGTGACTTATTCCAATTGACAGTTTGACCAGAACAGGCTTCATACATATTGAAGATGTCACAGATGCATTTCATGTTTTTTGTCGAAGCACGGGCAAAGATCATCATATCATCAGCATACAGAAGATGAGAGGGAAAAACTGATTGTCCAGTGTACCACATAGGATCTAATCTGCCATTATCAACCATTCTTGAAATCCATCGACTTAGAAAGTCTTCAGCTAGCCCAAACAGCGTAGAAGATAGCGGATCTCCCTGTCTGACTCCACAGGAGCAACCAAAGTAACCTCTAATACCTCCTCCGAGAGCAATAGATATCCTGGCCGATATTACCGATATATTTTAATATTGGAAACCGAAACCGAATCTAATAGACCGAAAATTAAACCGAAAAACTGAAATACATCGGTTCGGTCGGTTGTTTTGGTTCGATTCGATTTTTGAACACCCCTAGTTAAAGGGTAATATTAATCAAAATACAGACCGATGAAAAATATATAAAAAAAATAAAATCCAAATCAATCAACCATTGGCGAATCTTGTTCCACGACCATGGGTGATCTTGCCTTTTCGAACTCCGAAAAGTAATTAAAATCAAAATTAATTGATAACAAATAAAAACAATGATGAAAAATAAAAAATAAAAAATATGGGATAAATTATTACCTATCTCGAGGCTTAAATTAATTAATAACTCTGAAGACGGTGTCAATGGAGGTGTCGATTCCGACAGTGGCGTTCGACGAGCGAAGACGGTGGTCCGACCAAGAGGCTTTAAGGCGATGGAGGAATTTGAATGGAAGATATTGGATGGGTAGGGTTTACGTAATAAAAGAATAAATTAATTGGATGTGTATTAGGTTTTTCACAAATGAATGCTATTTTTTTTTAAGTTGGGTTGGTGGGTTAATTGGGTGGGTTATTATAACCCAGCCCATCTAAGTCAAAAAAAAAATTTGTAACCCATCCAACCCATGAAACCCACATATAACCCATCTATACATGTTACATGGGTTGGATGGGTGGAGAATGGATGAGTTATAATAACCCATCCATATTCGAACACCCCTACCACACGGCGTGTAAGCGCTCCCACACGGCGTGTGGAGTGGGTCCTGTTGAAACACATTTCCACATGATTTTGATTTGACAAAATTATTTAAGTTAATCCATGATTAAGGGACAATTAAATTTAAATTCTTTGATTTAATTGTACTAATATGTTTGTTCAATGATTGAGTATAAATATAAATACAAATAGAAATAAAAAGTAAGACCGGACGAAGTCAGCATAAGATCACAGCTCAAGCTGAGTAGAGTGGAACTCAGCGTGAAAGAAGAAAAGTTATCTTCAGAACAGAAGCTTAGAGATTAAGCTAATCAACGAAGCTGAGTGGAACGAAACTCAGTATCGAAAGTAGAAAAGTCTTCTTGAGAACTATGTCTTGCAAAACGAAGCTGTCCATGGAAGCTGAGTAAAAGAGAACTCAGTATACGAATTGACAACAATCAAAGACAACGCCTATCAAAGTCAAGCTGAGTGATCTTCAGGACAACATGAATGATCCGTTTGCTAAAAGACAAAATCCGACAATTGTCTGCACCAATCCAGAACCTTGGAATTACGCAAAAGCCAATTTCGAGATGCATGGGTCAACTGTTCGTTAGCTAAAAGACAAACTGGCACAAGAAGACGAAACCTGCAAGAAGAAGACAAGCCTGACGACTGTGGAAATTCAGACGACAGGATTGGCCTACAAAACTGAAGCTGACCAGAACGTGTCTCAAAAAGGAGCCGTTTGGATCAACGGACAAATCCAAGATTCAAATCATTTCTGCTTTAGACCTCAACTATAAAAGGATATGATCATTCTTGGATCATAGTCGATCACAACAAGAACAAAAAGAGTATACATACAAAGCATACAAAAACCAAAAGAGATTTTACACCAAATTTTTATTCTTGTGTAAAAGCTAGATTGATTTTCTGTAATCATCTAAAGTGTTCTTCATCCGAAAAGAACAATTTGTATCAATTGTAAAATTGAGAGTGTTGTGCTAAGTACTCGGTGTTGAGTGCTTAGTGGTAGAGAAATCTAGGTGTTCGGTTATAGCACTTAGTAGGAGTTGAGTAGACGAATAAAGGAATGTACTCTTGCATATTCAACTGCCTTGTAAACGGTTTGTGCTCTACCTTTAAAGAGCTCAGTATTGGATTTAAAAAGCCCGGCAGGACTCTGGGGACTGGACGTAGGCGGAGAGGCCGAACCATGATAAGTCGTGCTGAGTAATCTCTAACTCTCTCTCAATATATATATATATATATATATATATATCTGTATGTGTTGCTTGTTATATTTACTCGGTATATAAATTGTTTAAACTAACACTGAGTAAATAAGAGTGCTGAGTTGGAAGCTGACCACAAAAGTGTCAATTCTCAACTCATATGTAAAACAGTTCTAGTCAACATCTGACTAAAGCTGTCTTACGCTACAATTGGCCGTGCTGACCAAAGCTGAGTTAATAAACTCAAGAAATTATATTAAGTCAGCATAATTAAATTTGGAAAAAGTTATATTAGTTTCTAACCCTCCCCCCCCCCCCCCCCCCCTTGGAACTAATCACACGGGACCAACAGGTCCTGGTTCTAGAGGAAGTTGCAACGGGAACTGAAAAGAATGAGATCGCACGTCGAAGGACAAAAGACCAGTCACGCACCGTGTGGAGTGACCACACGTCTTATGGCTTGACTCACACACTTTGTGGGGGTGAATTCCTGCACAAACGAACCTTGAGACAATACCGTCAGTTTTCTGTCCATTTCCAGAATTTACTGTTTTGTCAGTCATGTATTTATTGTCTTGTCATTTTGGATTAATAACCTAAATCTCATTTGAGTCTTCCCTTTCCATTCTACCCCTAACTCTCTATTATGTTAGAGTTTGTCTTTTATATTGTATTTGGAAGAGCTATGTAAACCTCCTTATTTGTAAGGATGGTCAACTTTTAATGAATTAAAATATAGCCTTCTTCTTTGGAGCTTGTTAAAGGTCTTCATACCTTCAACAATGGAAAATTTTCAATTCCTACAGATTTAGTCCGTGAAATCCGAGATTAACTCCTATAGTTTAGTTAGAGAAGAACTCTCTTTGTTGATTTAAGATTAAAATCAACTCGTCCAAAAACGATCCGTATTAGTCATCTTCACCCAATGTGATTCGAATTTGTGGCTTTTTCAATCATAAGTAGACTCTCAACAATTAGGTCAGGACCTTCGCCGCTATTAAAAATAAATTATACTATTAAAAAATAATGGTAAAAATATTTGAGATAGAAAAATATATATTTTAACATTTATAAATAATAAAAATATATTAAAAAAATAACATTAATAATATTTCCATTTGAAAAGAAAAAAGAAAAAGATTTTCGCAAAATCTGTCTTTTTATGATTCAATGAACTTTTAACAAGTTACATCTTCAATCTTCTTACAATTGCTTTTGATTTTCTTGATTTCTTTAAAAATCGATTTGAAGATAAACTGATTTTGGCTAAAGTGAAAAATAGAATTGTGATATTTTCGTAATTTTTCTTAATATGCTTTTAGAGGAGGAAAAAGAAACTACCCGTGCCACATCACCATTGAAAAAATAGAATTGTGATATTTTCGTAATTTTAAATGGCGATAAACATGTGGTCTTTTTTGCAGTAATATGTCCCTATCAGCAAAATATGTTACTTTGCGTGTGTTCTTTTCATGTTTTTGTTTTTTTGAAACCTTCTTTTCATGTTTTTCATGAGTTCGTTTAATATATATTTTTTTGAGCAATTATAATTATAATAACCAGTCGAAAACCCATGCGATGTACGGAATATGAAACTTTTATATAATTTAGATAAATAAATAAATTGACATGTTTATTTTTAAATAATTTTATATCATGTTATAAAAAATTTTTATATTATATATATTTGAAATTAATATATATTTTTTAATGATAATTCAAATTAAATTAATTTTAAAAATAATTGACTACTTTTTTTTTATAGAATTTTAACTAAATATGAATGATTTATTTATTTTTACAAAATTCAATGATTTGTACTTTTTAGAAATTTTAATACATTTTCATATTCCAAATATTCTGTGAAACAATAATAATAAAATAACAGATTAATTAAAAAATATATTAGAATATAATAAAAAAACCAAAAATCAAATTAAACTATAATTAAAATTAAATATTATATTTACGACACAAAAGAATTACAATATAGGTTAAACAAAAATTGAATTAAACTACAATTAAAATTAAATATTATATCTACGATACAAAAGAATTGCAATCTATGTTAAAATGGAAGCAACGTTAATATATTATTCTATAAACTATTACAATCAATATTTTTCTAATGTTGCATATGAAGAAACTTTATCAATTCAATATGTTACATATAAAAAAAAATAAAATTCGTAAGAATTAGTCACAAATTCATCTTGATGATAATTATTTTGGTTGATGGAATTTCATGATCACCAAGTATTCGAATTCAATTATTCATTCTGCTACAATAACCCAATATATCTAATTGAATCAGTTTAAGATGGTGATTTCTCCTATTTTCATCTCGTAATATCTAATAAAAGACATTCGATCAATTTGTTCTTCATTCTTTCACTATATAGAATATCATTCATACTCGCAGATATCACTTATTTGACTTCATTAATATTTTCTAATAATTATATATTCTTGAATTATGTAAGTAAGAAAAACAAACAAAAGAATTGAAAAAAAATGAAGGGACGAAAAAGATAATTAGGAGAGAACCATCTTCCTCTCAGGTTTTTTTTTTTTTGAAAATAAGAGAGAATGTCGAGACATAAGCGTATAAAGAGTAGAGTGAAAATATTTTTTGCCCATTAATTAAACATTTTATTTTTTCTTAATGAAGTATTAAGTCCATAAATTAATTTTAGTTAAATAGAATTAAATCGCAATTGTAACCACTCAGTAAAAAAAAACGTTTTATAATTAATATGTGAAATTAATTATATTAATTAGAATCATTATGCTCAACATTTGAGAATTTGAAGAGATTCAAATAATAATATTTTCTTAATTAATATTTTTCAATAATTTGTCATATGATCATATTTCATTTTCATCTGTTAAAAACTCTTGAAATACTAACAATTTTGTACGAACCATAATATAATAGTTAAAAATTATATAAGCCAATGTTGCAAAAGCAATTATCTCAATATCCATAATTAATGTAAATTTTTAGGATTTTGAGCATCAAAATTTATTTTTATTTACCTTGATTTTGAATTCGTATCTAGCATAATCCACATTCTTCAAGAATAAACATCTTATCAAGCGTATTAGACGCTTACAATCTCCTTGTGTAGAAAATTGGAAAAAAATAACTTCTTGATAATAATAATAATATAACATAATTTATATTGAAATAAACTTCATTGCAAGTATAATATTCTAATATCTCTTTAATATTTTATTTAATGTCTCAAACTTCAATGAACAACTATCGTGTGAAACTTTATATCTATTTGTACCAAAATGCATAAAAATAAAAAATACAATCCATATCAATTAGCTAAACTCAAACTAAAAAAATGAGTGGATTTCAACATGTTCCGAATTAGAAAAATTAATCTAACTTCAATTAAAACTAAAAATTGAGTTCATAAAAAGCCGAAAATCTAAATTTTAGTTAGAGTTAACAATCAAAACGATAACACCTAGGAACATATACTAAAAAAGAATACAAATATACAAAATCTTTATTTTAGTCATTTTGAAAAATAAATAAATAAAAAACATGGATAAGGTAGCGAGAGGTATGGAATCTGGATAACGACAGAAATGGAATTTCATCTCTGAAAGATGAAACTATAACAACAATTGTTTAATAAAAATAAAACAACAGCACAATTGAGAAAGCCAAAAATTGAGTTCATATAAAGCCGAAAATCTAAATTTTAGTTAAGAGTTAGCAATCGAAACGATACCACCTAGCAACATATACTAAAAAAGAATACAAATTTATAAAATCTTTATTTTAGTCATTTTGAAAAAAAAAGACAAATAAAAAAGAAAACATGGATAAGGTAGCGAGAGGTATGGAACCTGAGTAACGACAGAAATGGAATTTCATCTCTGAAAAATGAAACTATAACAACTATTGTTTAATAAAAAGAAAACAACAACACAATTGAGGACAAAAATAACTACAACATATGAAAAAAATCGAATAATTACCTTGAGAAACATAAGAATTTCTTATAATTTTTGACACTTTTGTGTTTTCCGGTTTTAGTTGTTCATGCATCTTCTATTTCTGTCGGATTTCTACCATTGAAGCTATCAGTTTGGAAAAAAAGACAAATAAAAAAGAAAACATGGATAAAATAGCGAGAGGTATAGAACCTGGGTAACAACAGAAATGAATCTGAAAGATGAAACTATAACAACTACTGTTTAATAAAAAATAAAACAACAACATAATTGAGAACAAAATAACTACAACATATGAAAAAATCGAATATTTACCTTCAGAAATATAATACTACTATCTATCGTGACCAATGAATATAATGGTGGAATACTATCTATCATGCTTTATATAGAAGTTTATTTGTGACTTTTGGATTTCCTTTGCTTTGTGTTTTTTCATCTTCCCGTAACTCTTGCTTTCTTTTATTATTTTAATTAATAGGCTAGTAATTATTTAATATATTATAAATATAAATTTGTTATTTTTAATTAATTAAATATTTTTAATCTTATTTTTTACTACGTTGACAACTCATCAAAAAGACCTCTAAAACATTTCTTCTCATTTCTCTCTGTTTCCGTAATTATATATAGTATAGATAATAATTATTATTATTTCGTTATGTGTATTTGTTGTTAAATTATTACGCGGATTATTTTAATTTTTTTATATAATTTTATTGTTAAATACATTGTTGAATTTTTTTTAAAACATGTTTGAAACTTTGTTGAAAGATTTTCCTATTTATATATTTGTTTTCTTACGTTGCATTTTTTTTTTATAAAGGTGGAAGGCAAAAGCGCAGAACAGAAGCAGATGGAAGAAAAAAAAAACAGAAAATAAACTAGGGAAAATTAAGAATTTGTTACTCATCGTGCCATTGTTCGACCACTGGGATCTGCAAATAGAATATCTTGGAGGCCTGCATGAGGCACTCCACATTCGTGATGACCAAATTAAGAGCGCCTACGTAGTTCGCCAGCTAGTCAGCGGCTTCTTACGTTGCATTTTGCATTTGACATTCGCGTTTACCAATAGAAATAGAGGTTAATGAATTAATGACTCATAGCATTAATTAATTAAGTACAGAATGTCATTTGCTCCCTAAATTCGGTCATTAACTCCACATTTTCTTGTAGTGTTTATGTTTATGTTTCTTGCTCCCTATATCAACGATTGAGGAATTACAACGAATGGTGAATTCGTTTTGGTGGGGTAATAAAAATTGAGGTGAGAGAGGACTGAATTGGATGGCATGGGACAGATTATGTGCTCCAAAATTGATGGGAGGACTGAGTTTCCGAAATTTCACGGCCTTTAATCTTGCTATGTTGGGAAAACAGGGATGACGGTTATTTACCAATCCATCTTCGCTTGTTAGTAAAGTCTTCAAAGCTAAGAGGGGATTTTAAGGGGGGCTCATTGGGGCATTCACCAAGTTTTATATGGAAAAATATCTGGAGTTCTCAACTAATCATTAGAGAAGGAATCAGATGGAAAATTGGAAACGGTCAATCAATAAATGTGTGGAGTGAGATGGTTACGTAATGAGGATGATGGCTATATACGAACCCCTATGGTGGAAGGGTTGGAGTATTTGAAAGTTAATGATTTGTTTATCCATAATTCCAGGGATTGGGATGAAGAGCTGTTGGAGGATATTTTCGAGCATTGAGATATTACAGAAATTTATAAACTGGTCGTTGGTACGCTGAGTAGTGAGGATCGGTTAATATGGAAATTCCATTCTTCGGGACGTTACACAGTGAAAAGTGCTTACCGATTGGCTACAACGATGGAAGCAGGTGAAAGATTTCATGTTCAGGGAGCTTGGAAAAAATTATGGTATGCTGAAATTCCACAGAAGATCCGGCATTTTGGTTGGCAATTAGCATGCAATTGTCTCCCAACACGTGTGAATCTTCAATTTCGTGGGCTACAGGTATGTAGTACTTGTGTGATATGTAACAAACCTTGGGAGGATGTATGACATCTTTTTATTGAATGTGCAGGAGCTATAAGAGTGTGGCAGAAGGTGGGACTTCTGGAACGAATTAATGCGGAGGCGGCGGTGGCTGAGAACCTGACAGCATGGTTTCATAATATGATTAGAACAACACCGGAATAAATTCTAAAAATATTTTTGATGCACCTCTCGAGTTTATGGCAGACTAGAAATACTCGTCTTTGGCAGTATGAGATTCGCACAACAGATCAAATAGTGGCTCAAGCTTGCACAGTATTTAATGATTGATCAGAAGCAAATGCCTTGAGGAATCGGACTGGTACGGGAGAACAGTGGGTCGGAAATATAGTAACATAAAATATTTCATCTACTGGTTGCACGGCTTGGCACCCGCCATCGGAAGGATTTCTCTCGTGTTGTGTTGATGCCGCATGCTTTAGCGCTGATGGTCGTGCAGGCATGGGAGCAGCAGTAAGAGATGCAAATGGACAGTTTGTAATGGGGAGATGTGCGGGTTTGTTATGTTGTCCGACAACACGAGAATGTGAGGCCGAAGCTCTATTACATGCTATGCAATGGCAAAAAGCTGATGGAATAAGGAATGTGGTTTTCGAATCTGATGTTAAACAAGTGATTGATGCAATAAATTCTAGCTCTGTTGCTGATTCTGAATTTGAGGATAGAATTATTCAAATACGATTGATTCTAACATCAAATGACTCTTACTCAGTCAAATGGATACGGCGGCAAGCGAATGGGATGACACATGTGTTAGCACAGTCTTCTCGTTTATCCACTTGCCCTTCTTTTTTTAATTTATTACCGAGTTATATTTCTGATTCATTGTTACAATTTTGCCATGATTTGGCTCATTAATCTATTGTTTTTTTTATTCAAAAAAACAATCCAGTCAATATGTCACCTTAGTAAAAGTCAATAATTTAAAATACTACTTAATAAAAGCTAACAAATTAAACGTGTTATGTCAGTAAAAATCAACATGCAATTTTAGCAAGGGTTTACTGGAATAATTTTAGCCACATTACTGAAAAGGTATGATCTCACACTAGAAAATGTTGAGATCATACCTTTTCATTGCATAGTCGCTAAGCACATGTGGTATGAAATCATGTGTTATACTCCTTTTCTTTTTAAAGAATCGCATATCTCTCATCAACATCATTTGAAAGCATTAGTCCAGATGTGCTTAAACATCTAACCTTAGTCAACTTCCTTTAAGGACTATTTCCAAGTATAAGGTCAAAGGCTTAAAGTTACTATTAACTTGTCTTTTAGATTATATGTAATCTCTTATATACAGGCACTCTTGTGCATGTATATGATCATCTTGTAGTTTAATGAAAGCATTTTTATAGTTTAGACAAGGTGGTTTATATGATTTAATAAGCTTTCAGTTTATTCAAAAATAGCATCATTCTTATCTTCGTTACCATGTGACAAAATAAGAATAAATACTTATGTGAGTGAGTTACTTCTCTGCCTACCATGCATAATAATATAACAGTAAATATTAACAAATGTCATTCTCACCCGTGAAGTGTAAAATTAAAAAATGTATTAAATAACCATGTTCGAAAATACATGAAATAGAAGTATGTTTAGATCCAACATAAATCCTAAGCTCTAACATGTTTTACATACACATTTCTCTTTACTGGTTTAGTAAGGGTTTACTATCATGTTATGAGTGAATATATACTTCATACTAGCTTCTTTGTATGCAATTAAATTTCTAAAAAATGGTACTTAATCTCTATGTGATTTCATTTGATATGGAATCTTTGATCTTTAGCAAAAGCATTAACAACTTGACTATCATTGTTTACTATGAGCATATGAGGTAGGAACGTTTAAGCGATTCATGAATCTATTCAACCATACTTCCTCATGAACTACAGATGAGTATGATACATACTCGGCTTGCATGGTGGATAACACAAGTTTGTTCTTGCTACTCCATGATATCTAGCAAGAAAACATAGACTGGCGTGGATTTCCTTTCATCCAAGTCTCATGTCCAATTTGCATTTGTGGGTCCTCTTAGTTAAAGATCTCTTCTTTAATAATATAGAGAATAATCCACAATTTCCTTGAGATACATTAGTATCATTTTCATAACATTCCAATGTGCTTTTCTAGGATTGGACTGATATCTACTCACCATCCCAACAATATGATAGAAAAACGGATCTTGTACACAACATGATGTAGATCAGAATACCTACGACACTAGCATAGGGAATATTTCTAATATGTTTGATATCTTGTTGTGTTTGGGGACACTCTTCAGTGATAAGGGTCGTACCCTTGCTCATTGGGCTACCTATAGATTTGCAATTTCACATTTTGAATCGCTCGAGAATTTTGTTGACATGTGTCTATTGAGACAAGACCAATAATTTCTTTGAATGATCTCTTATAATCTTAACTCCAAGAATATATGTTGCTTCACCCATATCTTTCATCTCAAAACTTAGGTTTATCCAAGTTTGGACTTGGTGTACGAATCCAATATCATTTGGAATCTATAGTGCCTTGTATAGACACAATGGTATCATTCAATTAAATTGAAGCATTTGATATCATTTCATTGTGAATCGAGTGTGGCATTATCTAGAAGACTATTTAAGGCCATAAATTGATTTGGTTAACTTGCAAGCCTTTATTCGCAGCCTTGTTCGATAAAACCTACAAGTTATTCCATATGGTTTTCTCGTTCCAATTCTCCATTGAGAAACGCAATCTTTACATTCATTCGAAGTAGCTCAGGGTCAAAACTTGCCAAAATAGATTAAATAAAATAGTCTTATTGATGTAAGCCTCACAACAGGCGAAGAATTTTCCTCAAAATCTATCCATTCCTGTTACGTATAGCCCTTATCGACCGGACAAACTTTGTATCTTTCAATACTACGATCAGTCTTTCACTTTACTTAGAGAATCCACTTGCTCCCAATTGTTTTTTTATCCCTTTAGTGTATCATCTAGCTATTAAACTTGATTTGATCTCATAAAAGTCATTTCTTCTTCAATTGTCTTAATCCCGTTGTATTTTTTTTCGGGGTCATTGAGAATTGTAACCACATTTTCTCCACAATAAAATTCTGGCCAATGTTGTATGTATTTCGCCAAAAATCTTGGCTTGAACAATAAGGATTCCTTCTTCCTTAGATGCTCCGATGATTTCGTATAATTAGAGCCATGTAGATTTTTATATGATAAATAAGATCATTCCACATATCAACCAGATTTATCTTAATAATGTTCCTCAAATGAAACATAAAAAATCATCAAGATTATGTTCATCAGTTGGATATAGCCATCAATGGAAGTTTTAAAAGCAATGTACAAATCAACCTATGCTACTATTGTATTTACCATAATAATAATAAAAAAAAATCACCTTTCATTTAAACCATTAAAATATTGTGGTACATCAGCCACTCTCATATCTTGTTACTTTGTCCTCATCAGGGCTAGACATTGAAATGGTCCAACTAAATTTGTCAAATTTGTTAATTGTGAAAAATCACAGCTAATTCCAACATTGAATTTTCTGATTTTACAGGAGCGCCAGAGAAGTTCTCAGTTTTAAATAAACTACCAACTTCTATCAAATAATTATGAATAGGTTCAATAATTAAAAAATCTTCAGAATATTCTTAGTTCCACGTGCAACAATTAACAAAATAAATTCAAAGCTCACAAGAATCAAGAATTGAAATTATTTATTTATTTAGCAAAAGTTTGAGTATAAAAATTGAAATAACAAAATATTAAAAATTAAAGAAAACTTAACAATTTTATTAGGGTTGTAATTGCACCGAACCGAACCGAGCCGAGTTTTGGTACGCTCAGGCTCGGATCATCAAAAAAAATTGACGAGTTCGAGCTTAACATTCTGTTTGTGAGCTGTTTTCGAACTTGTTAATGAGCTTTGCTCGCGAGCAGTTCGTGAATTTATTGATTATATGAGAAGCAAAAAGAACTGAAATGAAAAATGACAGTACAAGCAGTTATATATATAGCTGAATACAAAAGATACAAAAATGATGTGGATGGCTCTCCTCCACATCTTAATAACAATCTTTCCCGCCTATAACACATGCCACAAACACATGACACGTGTAAAGTAATAATACTTCAACAGCCTCCCCTAAAACTTATACTCTTCTATCTTTAACAGCCTCCCCGCAAGATGAAGAGCAATTTACAACTTTCATCTTGTCTAAGAACCCATACATTTGTGAACCAGTTAATGCTTTTGTAAGCAAATCTGCAACTTGATGTGATGAAGCTATATATGGAGTACTGATGAAACCAGTTTCTAAATGCTCACGCACGATGTGGCAATCGATCTCAACATGTTTCAATTTTTCATGAAACACTGGGTTTGCAGCAATGTGAATTGCTGCCTGGTTATCACATCTTAAAGGAATTGGTAAAATGGGGTTAATATCAAACTCTTTCAACAAGAATGACAACCACTTTAACTCACATGATGCAGTAGCCATAGCTCTATACTCAGCTTCAGCTGAACTCTTGCTAACTGTCCCTTGCTTCTTTGATTTCCAAGAAACTAAACATTCCCCTATGGAGACACAATACCCTGTTACTGATTTTCTTGTGATTTTGCACCTCCCCAGTCTGTATCGCAAAACCCCTCCATGGAATTTAATTCAGATTGAGAGCTGTAAAATAACCCCATTGAACTAGTGCCTTTCAAATATCTCACTACATGTTTTGCTGCCTCCATCTGCAATTGAGTTGGCTTGCTCATATATTGACTCAATTGTTGAGTTACAAACGCAATATCTGGCCGAGTAAAACCTAAATACAGTAATTTTCCAACCAATTTTCGGAAGCTTTCTGGTTTTTCATACTCAACTGATTCCACATCCAACTTGGTTCCAGCAGCAAAAGGACTGGTGGTTGAATGAGCACTGTCCAAACCTGCATCACTAATCAGGTCTCTGATATATTTAGACTGAGTAATCATCAATCCCCTTTCTGATCTGGCTAATTCAATGCCTAGAAAATATTTTGCTTCTCCTAGGTTCTTGATTGTAAAGCTTGCATCAAGAGCTTGTTTGACTTCTTCTATCAACTTCATAGATGTTCCTATGATGAGGACATCATCTACATAAACTATTAAAGCAAGAAAATCACCCTGAATTGTCTTTTTAGTGAATAGACAATAATCATGGATAGACTTCTTGAAGTCTAACTTCAGTAATTGCTCAGTAAATGCCTTATTCCACTGCCTTCCCGCTTGCTTAAGACCATATAATGATTTCTTAAGCCTACATACCAGACCATCCTTTGCTTTAGAGTATCCTGCTGGGGGATCCATATACAATTCCTCCTCAATGGTGCCATGCAAATAAGCGTTGTTAATATCTATTTGTTCTATCGGCCATTGATTGGTGATGGCAACAGCTAAGAAAACTCTAATAGTGGTTACCTTTGTAACAGGTGAGAAGCTATCATGGTAGTCAATGCCATATTCTTGATCATAACCACGAACAACCAGTCTGGCTTTGAACCTAGTGACACTTCCATCAGGTGCTCGCTTAATCTTGAACAACCATTTTGAAGTGATTGTTCTTTTGCCCATGGGTAGAGACACTAATTCCCAAGTCTGGTTTTTCTCCAAGGTTGTGATTTCCTGATGCATAGCTTCTTCCCACTCTGGAATTCCTTTTGCTTCTTTGTAACTTCTTGGTTCTTTATGAATTACAAGTGCTGCCAAAAATGTAGAATGTTGAGGAGTGTATTGAAAAACAGCTTCACTTGTTGAAGCTTGATTTATAACAAAATCAGCCATCCATCCAGGTTGCTTTACATTCCTGGTTGTTCTTCTTGTTGTGGGAACATCATTGATGATTGTTGGAGATTGTAAAATTGTAGTAGAACCAGCACTATCATAGGCAGATCGACTCGAAGATATGAGAGGATTTTCAATTGCACCAGTAGTTGGTAAAGGCATATCTTGCTGAGATGAACACCCTGTGGATTCAACGTGTGGAAATGCATATGGTACTTCAAGATCTGCTTCTGTAAAATTGTCTAAAAGTGGAATAACTCCAGATGAATAATTGTCTTCATTAAATGTGTTAGTGTTACTATTGTCAGAAAATGGAAAAATATGTTCCTGAAATTGTACATCTCTAGAAACACATATCTGATGTGTATCAAGCATGTACATTTTCCATCCTTTTTGACCAGGAGATCCCCCTAAGTAGACACTTTTAATTGCTCTATCTTCAAACTTCCCTTTCTTAGGATCATTATTAAGAGCTGACAGCCAAATACCTTCAATTGGTCATAGTTGAATTTCTGATTGCATAACAATTCATAAGGAGATTTCCACTTAAGAACCTTTGTAGGATATATGTTCAATAACATTGTGGCATGTAGCAAGGCCTCTCCCCAAAATTTTACAGGAAGATGTCCTTGTTTTAGAACAGCCCTTGCAACAGTTATCAAACTTCTAGGCCTTCGCTCTACAACCCCATTCTGTTGGGGTGTGTAAGTACAAGATTTTTGGTGCATAATTCCAAATTTTTTCAGCACAAGTTGTGTGTTTTGACTTACAAACTCTGTGCCATTATCAGTTCTAATGGCCTTTATACTAGATTGAAATTGATTCTGAATAAGTTGAACAAAATCTACAATTAATTGAGTGACTTGATGTTTATGCTTAAAAAGCACTATCCATATCACACGAGTATAATCATCAACAATTGTAAGCATATAACGATCTCGTGTTAAAGAACATTGCTTATAAGGCCCCCAACAATCCATGTGTATCAATTCAAAAGGCTTCTTAGTTCTTATTTCACTACTACAAAAAGACTTTCTACTCTGTTTAGCACGAATGCATACATCGCAATCACTGAAAACATCATCATTCACAGACTGCTTATTAAACATATGCTTGAATTTCTCCTTCGAAATATGACCTAACCTCTTATGCCACAATTCAGTAGTAACACTATCTTTTACACTTGCAGAACATGCAATATCTTTTGTTTCAAATTGTCCTATTACAGCTTTGTCAAATGAATCTCCAGTAAGATAGTACAATCTCCTATGCATTCTCCCCACTGCCAATGTCTTAAAGCATTCCAGATCCTGCAAAATGCAATGCTTAGTCCAAAAGCAAACCGAAATGTTATGATCTTGAAGCAATTTACTCACTGATAATAAGTGGTATTTGAAATCAGGTATGTAAAGGACGTTTAGGAGAATAAAACCTTCATGAAAAACTACATCTCCCTGATAAGCAACCAATTGAGCTTCTCCATTAGGTAGAAAGACTCTTTTAGGAGTCTTTAATTTAGTCATATTCTTCATCAAATTCAGATATGTCATGTGCGTTGTAGCACAAGAGTCTATTATCCAAGCATTATTGATTGAATATAAATTTGTAGAATTGTTACCTGAACAAGCTCCTGCAAATGCTGAGAATTCTTGGTGTGAATTGTTGTCCTCAACTGTTTTGCCACGCATAATTCTTTGAACTTCCTTCTGTATAAGTATCTTCATTGAGTCTTGTTTGGAACTTTCATCTTCTGAATCTGAATTTTCCCACAACGGTGTTTTCTGCTCGTTCATCATGTTAGCTTGCTGCTTATCAGGTCCTTCAAACCTTTTTCCTTTGAACCAATCTGGATATCCTTTGATTCGAAAACATTCAGCTTTCTCATGACCTCCTTTCCTGCAGTGAGAACACCATTTCTCCTCTTTACTCTTACCTGAACCATAATTGTTTCTATTGTTGCTGCTGCCTGAGTTTCCTGCACTCACTTGCTTCTTAGAATTGTTAGAATTGTTAGCATGCTTGTTGCTAAAATTCCTATTATTTCCACCTCCAATAGACATATTCACAAAATCAGTTGTTACTTCACTATCATTATTGTGCTGATCTTCAATAGTTAAAAGCATTGAGAATGTCTTACTAACTGTAGGTAATGGATCAGTTATGAGGATCTGATTCCTTACATGATTAAATTCAGAATTTAATCCAGATAGGAATTGCATTAGATGTTCTTCTTCTTTCTGTTCTTGAACCAATTTTCTGGACTCTTCACATTTACAAGTTTTAGTGGGCTTAACAACATCATACTCATCCCACATCTTCTTAATTTTGTTGAAAAACTCCACTAAACTCATACTTCCCTATGATATGCCAGCAATATCTCTTCTCAATCTAAAGATCAAAGGACCATTGCTTTTCTCATATCTCAAGGAAATTTCATTCCATAATTTCCTTAAAGATGTAGCATGAAGAAAACCTCAACAAGATCTCTAGATAAAGCATTCAATATCCAGGAAAAAACTAAATCATCAATTTGCTTCCATTTTATATATGTCGCTGATTCTCTGTCATTAGGTTCTTCATCTTTCAAGATATAGTTAGTTTTTTTCTTCGCATTCAAAGCATACATCATAGATCTTTTCCAAGATATGTAATTACTTCCATTTAACACAGAACTGGCCAAAACTAATCCAGGATTATCACCATGATTGTTTTGAGTATTATTAGGGTTAGAATCCATACCTCCTTCTTCGCTGAAATTATCTCATTCGATTTCAAAACTTTGATTCTGATTTTGATTTTGATTTCTACTCCTCGATTCTTGATTTCTATTGCTCGATCCTTGATTTGAGTTCTCCTCCGAATCAGAATTTCTATCTTCTTCTGAATTTTTGTCTTCTTCTCGATCCTCTTCTTGATTGCTAACTGCTTGCGCATATGACTTCGATCCTCTTCTCATTTGAGTTTTCGAAGCATCTTTGTGTGTTTGTTAATGGATCTCTCCATATTGCTCTGATACCATATTGATTCTATGAGAAGCAAAAAGAACTGAAACTCTGCAATTCTTATTAATGAAAAATGACAGTACAAGCAGCTATATATATAGCTGAATACAAAAGATACAAAAATGACGTGGATGGCTCTCCTCCACATCTTAATAACAATCTTTCCCGCCTACAACACATGCCACAAACACATGACACGTGTAAAGTAATAATACTTCAACAGAATTCAGTTCATGAAGTTTGCTCGTGAACAATTCATTAATTATGTTCAATAATTATATTGATTTTACAAAATACATATATAACACTACATAGTTCTAAAATATACAAAACTATATTGTTTTTGCATTTCTCCCTTCATAAAAATATTATTATCAAGAATATGATCGAACCAAGCTTGCTCATAGGCGTATTCATAAACATTAATCGAGCTTGTTCATAAACTATAATCGAGCATTCTCGCGAGCTTTCGAGCCGAGTTTCATCGTGCTCAAGTTCAGCTCGTTTATAAATCAAACCGAAAACAATCGAACTTTTATCGAGCCAAATATCAAACCGCTCGGCTCATTCGCATTTCCCCTTTATAAAAAATTATTATTAAAAATATAATCAAACCAAGCTTGCTTATGGGCGTATTCATGAACACTGTAATAGAGTTTGTTCATAAACCTATAATCGAGCTTACGAACCGAGTTTTACCGTGCTCAGATTCAGTTTGTTTATAAATTGAACCGAACACAATCGAGCTTTTATTGAGCCAAACACCGAACCGCTTGATTCATTTACAGTCCTAAATTCTATGAAAGAATAGTACTTAAAGAACAAGGTTAAGGCCATCTCCAACCGTGTTCTCTATTTAGCCTACTCTATCTTCATTTTTCTCTACTCTATCTTTAAATATAGAGTTGCTACAGTGAAAGTTCTCCAACCATATACTCTATTTTACCCACTCTTTAAAATTTTTATTATTATTATATTCATTTTTCACATAACAATTTTTTTTTGAATAAACATAACATTTATATTCTTTATATTATTAATCAAAATATATCCATTTATTAATTTTTATCATGTTTTATAATTTAATATTTAAATGTACAACAACAACAACAACAACAAAGCCTTAGTCCCGAAATGATTCGGGGTCGGCTAACATGAACCATCATATAAAACCGTGAAAATCAAGTCGTGTCAGCGACACAGATTCGCTCCCTCCACTCCGTCCTATCCACTACCATATTTTCCTCAATTCCCAATAAACTCATATCACTCTCGATCACCCTCCTCCAAGTTTGCTTAGGTCTTCCCCTACCCCTCACCACTACATCCCTTTGCCACTCTTCGGTTCTCCTAACCGGCGCATCAAGCGCTCTACGTCTCACATGGCCAAACCACCTTAGTCGGTTTTCTCTCATTTTATTCTCAATAGATGTGACCCCTACTTTTGTCCTAATTATTTCATTACGCACCCGGTCCTTTCTCGTGTGACCACACATCCATCTCAACATACGCATCTCCGCCACCGACATCTTATGGATGTGGCAGTGTTTCACTGCCCAACACTCCGTACCATATAACAATGCTGGTCTAATTGCCGTCCGGTAGAATTTTCCCTTCAATCTATTAGGCATGCCGGGATCACAAATGAAACCCGTAGCACTCTTCCACTTCGACCAACCAGCTTTAATCCTATGAGCAACATCTCCATCTACTTCTCCATCCGTTTGGATAATAGATCCTAAATACCGGAAGCAATCCGAGGCCTGAACAACTCTCCCATCTAGGATGATTATCCCTGCCTCCCTACTCCTACGGCCGCTAAACTTACACTCCAAATATTCTGTCTTACTTCGACTCAACTTAAAGCCTCTAGATTCTAGAGTTTGCCTCCATAGTTCCAACTTCATCTCCACTCCTTCTTTCGTCTCCTCAACCAACACAATATCATCTGCAAACAGCATGCACCATGGTATACCATCTTGAAGTGAACTTGTTAGTTCATCCATAACGATGGCAAAAAGAAATGGGCTTAGTGCGGAACCTTGATGCACTCCAATCGTAATAGGAAACTCTTCAGTCTTCCCAACACTAGTACGTACACTCGTGCATACTCCCTCATACATGTCCTTTATGATGTCAATATATTTCCGCGAAATGCCTTTCCTTATCAAGGCCCACCAAAGTACTTCCCTTGGTACCTTATCATATGCTTTCTCCAAGTCAATGAAAACCATATGCAAGTCTTTCTTCTTATTTCGATAGTGCTCCATTAATTGTCTCATTAGATGGATGGCTTCCATAGTTGATCCTCCCGGCATAAAGCCAAACTGGTTTTCCGAAATCTTCACCGTCCTCCTTAGCCTTTGTTGAATCACTCGCTCCCAAAGTTTCATAGTGTGACTCATTAATTTGATTCCCCGATAGTTGGCACAATCTTGGACATCGCCTTTGTTCTTATACAAAGGGATTAAGGTACTTTTCCTCCATTCTGATGGCATCTTATTGTTTCTCCAAATTTTGTTGAAGAACGTCATCAACCATTCGATTCCTCTTTCTCCCAAACATCTCCAAATCTCAATAGGGATGCCATCAGGTCCTACTGCTTTCTTCAACTTCATCTTACTTAATGCCATTTTGACTTCACCCTTTTGAATTCTCCGCAGGCATTCATGATTTATCATATCGTGATGGATATTTATATCTCCAACATCTTGTTGGCGATCTCCATTAAATAAGTCATCAAAATAGGACCTCCATCGTTCCTTGATATCCTTATCTCCAACTAGGACTTTCTGGTCCACATCCTTCACACATTTAACTTTTCCGAGATCTCGCGTCTTCCTATCTCTCATCCGAGCAATTCTATATATGTCTCTTTCCCCTTCTTTCGTATCCAATCTTGTATACAGATCCCGATTCACCTTTGCTCTAGCATCTCGTATGACCTTCTTTACTTCCCTTTTAGCCTCTTTGTATTTTTCGTAGTTCTCGTCACTCCTACATTTCCCCAATAGTTTATAGGATTCTCTCTTACTCTTTACTGCTTGTCGTACTTCTTTTGTCCACCAAGATGTGTCCTTACCCGGTGGCATGCTACCTTTAGATTCCCCTAGAACTTCCTTCGCTACTTCCCTTATACTATGCTCCATCTTATTCCATATCGAATCTATATCTGAATCCATATTGCAAGTCCAAATATCTTTTTTGGTCATCTCATCCACAAATTTTTGTTGATTCTCCCCTTGCAATTTCCACCACTTAATCTTAGTCTCTACTTGAGGTGTTTGTTTTCTTATACATTTCCTACTTCGAAAATCTAGCACCACTACTCTATGTTGGGTTGTCGTACTCTCACCAGGGATCACCTTACAATCAATATAACTCTTTCTCCAAGCACTCCTTACTAAGAAGAAGTCAATTTGGCTCGCATTACCGCCACTCCGATAAGTCACTAAGTGGGATGTTCTCTTCATAAACCATGTGTTCATGATACTCAAGTCATAGGCTGATGCGAATTCCAAAATATCATTTCCTGCTTCATTCTTATCTCCAAAACCATACCCTCCATGAACACTCTCAAACCCATCTCGCCTAGAACCCACGTGTCCATTGAGATCACCCCCTAGTACCATTTTTTCATCCCTAGGAACCTGTTGCACCACTTCCTCTAAGTCATCCCAAAAAGCTTGTCTTATAGACACATCTAATCCTATTTGTGGCGCATATGCACTAATGACATTCACAACCTCATCCCCTATCACTAGCTTAACACTCATAATTCTATCGCTCTTCCTAGACACCGCTACTACCTCATCAATATACTCCCTATCAATAAGAATACCTACTCCATTTCTACCCTTATCCTTTCCTGAGTACCAAAGCTTATAACCCTAAGGAGCTATCTCTCTAGCCTTAGCTCCAACCCACTTGGTTTCTTGTAGGCATAATATATTTATTCTCCTCCTCTTCATAACATCTACAATTTCAGCTAATCTTCCTGTCAAAGAACCTATGTTCCATGTCCCAAAGCGTAACCTACTACCCTTACCCCTACCCCTACCATTACCGTGGACTAGCTTATTTACCTGCAACCCTTGCATATTTGACACCACCCCCGGGTCCTGGGGTGGCGCGCCGCTTCGGGGCGACGACCTAGCAACCCTTGCACATTTATCACTACACCCGGGTCTAGGAAGTGCAGCGCGTCGCTGAGTAGGGAACGCCCCAACGGTATTTATATTATGGTTCATGTCATAAGATGTGACTAAGTTTTACGCTGGCCGCCACAAACCTACCGCAACCCTCCTTTGTACAACACAATAAAAAATCAAATAACAGTACAATTAAAAATTAAATAACATGAATACGTCTAAAAAATAATACCTAAATAATAAATATACATGTACAAAAAATAAATATATATGAAATTAATATTTAAAATAAAAAAATATTTAAAACAAATATAATATAAAATAAATACTATATAAAACTAAACAAAACATTTAATGATTAAGATTAATAAAAAAATAAAATTGAATTAAATAATAATAAAACAAAAGGATTTAAAAAAATTAATAAAATAATGTATCTTTGCTTGCCGTATCTTTGCCGCAAGCAAATCCAGCTCCATTGGAACTGGATTTTCCAAGGGTTCTCTAAGTTTAGAGAACCTTGGAGATGGCCTAACACTTTAAAGATTAAGGTGGGGTTTGAGTACCTAAAAATTCTGTCAATTGAAAGTCTTTAATATTTATATAAAGTGAAAATCAATCAATTGAAAGGCTTCAATATTTATTTATTTTAAGTGTGTTTTTAGATTTTTTTTCTCGAATTTAATTCGTTCTAGTTTTCAAGAATTTAAACATTAAATTTTATCTTAATCCATGTGAGGTTTATTATTCTCCAATCATTACATGAGAGATAAAAAAAATATAGTTAACCAATATATTAATTATGATTCTTAATTTATGTGAAATAACTTAAAATTCAACTAAATTAAAAATCACTAATCATGACTCGTCATTACTCCATCGGTTAGAGTATCTCCAATAGAGGGTACTTAGAGCATCTTCAATAGAGGGTGCCTAAGGCTTTGTTTGGAAGTTTAGAGGTTAATGGAGGTAATGGAAAGAGAAAGGAAGTGATGGAAATGAAAGTTAAAAATTAACTTTGTTTGGGAGTTTATAGAATGTAAATGAGGTTAAATGTTTAACTTCGTTTGAGAGTTTAAATTGGGAGGGAAAAATTTAGCAAAAAAAATTAAAAAAAAAAATTACACTACTTCCATTAACCCCCAATTTGGAGGTTAGAATTTGGAGGTTAGAGGAAGTAAACTTTTAACCTCATTAACCTTCATTTACTCTCAAAAAACAACTCCCAAACAAGGTTAACTTAATATTTAACCTTTCATTACTTCCATTAATCCCCTCCCAAACAAGGGCTAAAAGAGTGTCAATACTTAACACATAATCCCAAAATATAATATTTTATTGGCTTTTTCATCCACATCACTTTTGGCAACTTTTACTTAAAAAATGCTCCAATAGATGTTGTTTGAAAAGTTGTCATTATAATCTTACAAAATATTATTTTATTATAAATATTAAAAATAAAAGGCTCCAGATTTATTATCTTTAGGAGATGGACCACAGATTTTATATTAAAACATAATTAAACAAGGTTGTCAAGAGATTGCCAAAAATTGACAACTTTTTTTGGCACTCATAATCACTCCAATAGTGTCAAACCTGATGCCACATCAGCTGACACTCTTTTGGGCACACTCTATTGGAGTTGCTCTTAGAAGAGTGCTTTGTGATATGGCAATGGTTTTAGCAACTTTTGAAGAGTATCATCTATTGGAGCCATGGTGAGTGTTAAGCAATGTTGCCACGTTTTGGCAACCTTCTAACAAAAATGCTTACTTTTTTTTAATATAAAAAAATGATTTAGTTGTCTACAATTGATCTATTTTTATGACAATATTTATGATGAAAATAAATTATATATAAAAGAATAGTTTGTGGGTTATGGTTGCAACTTTTAAAATTGCTTACTATTTGAGTGTTTTTTAACAAAAATCGAACAAAAGTGATATAGATGAGTTAAAAAATAAAATATTATATTTTAATATTATATGTTAATTTTAAACAATATTTATAGCAATCTACACATAAATTAAGATGGTTAAGACTCATAAATTAAGAATTAAAAGAATTTATTACTCATATATTAATTACATCCACTAATTAATATGCAAAAAAATTCCCTAAAAAAACATCGGTTGTGGACAGAAGGGAGTATATAAATTAAGATAGTAAAATAAAAGTACGATTTTTTATTAATCTCAAATAAAATATGATTTTTTTATGCCCCAACACTAATATAAACTGGGATGGTCAATTTAAATTTTAGTATTCAAATAACCTTACAGTTAGTACATTCGAATTCTTTTGAGACATGCTAAAGAGAATAGAAAAAACAGAAAAAAAAAAAAAAAACCTTTCGAATTTCAGTGTCTAAATCAACAAAACATAAGATTCATACAAAAATTTAGTGGTGACCCACAAGGAATATGTAGAGTTACAAAAACAGAGCCTGATACTAATGCCTCACAAATTGACGGATATCATCTCCATCCTTTTGTCTTCCATAAGGATTGGTCTCACTGAACCCATTTCTGCTTCTTTTTTGTTTTTTGCTTCTAAATTTTGAAACATTGCTGTCTATGTTCAGATTCACCTTTGGTGGACACGAGAAGCAGAATGATGTTGCTATTGCCTGCCACCCACAAATATCCAACACTATTACTTTACTTCCCCAGAAAAAATATCATTCACTAACATAAAACATCAATTACGAGTTAAAAGCGTACCTGCATATCTAGGCGGTGGACATTAAATATATCTTTCATCGAGTGTGAATTATACGCCAATATGTAGGATCGATATGCGTCTTTAGCTGACTTGTTAAGGTAATAATTATTAGCCACCAGTTTCTCCTGCAGCAATCCGAAAATCAGTGTCAGCGACTCTTCATTACTAAGAAAATGTGAGGCAGAAAACAAGCCAAGAAAATAAATACCAGATGAGACTGGACATTTGCCAGCTTCTTATCATCAAATTCATATTCCTTAACAGGAACTTTCGCAGCCTGAAAATAGACATTTAAAGTTAGGTTGTGTGTGTGTGTATATATATATATATATATGCTTTTAAATCTAATCCACCAGTACTCTACATCAGTAGCTCATTGGAAAAAGTGAGAAATCCCTTCGATAGAAGAATAGGGATGACCAAAAGCATATCGGCAAGATTTATTATACCTTCAGATACCGCAAAAATTGCAGCTCTTCTGGAATCAGAAAAAGCAGGGCATTCCCTTTTCCGCCTTCTCCACGTGCTGTCCGCCCCACCCTATGAATGTACTCCTGAAAGTAGCAATTACAACTTACATGTTAATGCTATCCATGAAGAGTGAAAAGACAAGCATTTTAACAAGGTAAGCTTACTATACCTTTGGCTCATCAGGAGGATCATACTGAACTATCCAGTCCTACATGAGAGAAGATAAAAAAAAATTGTCAGTACCAGCCAATCATTAAAGGTTTTTTAATGCTTCTAGCTCAGATCAAATATAGGAGTAGTTTCTTAATAGATTTTATCTATAGTTTATACTTTACAGTTAAAATGTAAAGCCATAATTTAATAAATAAAATTGTGCGACAAAAAAAAAATTAATAAAAAAATTTATGTTTTTCCAACGAATTGTGCTTATATATAAAAATTAACTTGTACTGAAGATATCATAAATGACAACCAAAAACAAGAAATGAAACATTAGATAAACGAAAATACTCACTACTTTCATGATTTTGCACTCTAAAAAATGTAAAATTAGTAACTAAGCAAACAGAAAACGTTTTTGTCAACTAAGGGTCCAAACTTCTCTAAAGGGTGACTAAAGGCCAAGTAACTAGGTTGGGCTTTGGCATTGCTAACAATAACCCCTAAAAACAACCAGAGCATTATATATAGATTTCATTGAGAAACAGTTGCACATCAAAGATGTAAAAGCACAAGTATCAGAAATGCCATGTCATAACTCATAACCCAATTTAAGAAAGCTACATACAACAGCAGGAATATCAAGTCCACGGGCAGCAACATCCGTACATAGCAAGATCCCCTTCTCTGCTTTGCAGAAATCAAAAAAGGTAGTAGTCCGCTTCTGCTGCTTCTGTTTTCCATGGATATCAAAGCATTCCACCTGAATGTATCTAAGAAGTTCTGAATGATACTTGACCGAGTTACATGAGGAGAAGAAGACCATCACTTTCTTTGATAAATTCCTCTTCAAAAAGGAGTAAAGAAGAACAAATCTCTTAGCACTAGGCACGACACAGTAGCCTTGCTGTAAACCTTCATTTGTGACCTGTAATGCCATATGTAAGTTAGGACAGAGTAGAGCATTGTGCTCGCAAACTTGTATGGAACAAATTCATTATGTGTACCTTGGTTCTTCCATCATCTACATCAACATAGATAGGAGCTGTTTGAAAGGATAAGCGAGCAAGATCCTCCACCTGCATGTTTAATAAAAATAAGGGTCATCCAGGAATAAGAAAAAATTTAATAAATAGAAAGGATAAAGGATGAAATTTAATGAATACTCCATTAATTGATCTTTAGGAATACAAATAACAAATAACCTTGATTAAACAAACCGAACTTAGAAAAGTAATTTGAACACAGCCAAAAGATCCTGAAACATACCTTCTTGGTTTGAGTCGCTGAAAATAAAGCAGTTTGCCTAGTCTGCACATGAATTAGCAATTCATCAGCTAAAAATATTTAAGTTGCTAGTACAGACAAAAACAAGAAAGAAATCGGTGTCTCAGCTAGTTATATAAATTATAATCTTGTCATGAAATATAATAGGCCCAAGTTGAGGCAGCCTCGTGAATAAAACAATAATGGTAACAACTACAGCATCATTCACTCAATCAACTTAACCTCTGTTATTGTAATCAGTGCCATTCAAATAGCCTAAAATATATTCAATGGAAAGAATGTATTACCTTAGGCAAAAGCTTGATAATCTGTTGCATTTCTTCCTCAAAGTTCGCCTCCAGTATCCTATCTGCTTCATCAACCACAAGGCACTGCAAGTGGGATTTTTTTCCCCTAGATATCAGGACTCTATAAAACACCCAAAACTAATTGAAAGAGGAAGGATCATTTATAATGTTTTCAGCATAAGCGTAAGCTTGAAATTTCTAGGTAGAACAGTAATAAAATTAAATAAGCTCATGACACAATGATTTTATAAGAAAATAAAAAATGAATATCATATAAGCAAAAGGAGTAGTAGAAAGCATGTAGTGAAATTACCTTTAAGTTTTTATATATAAATCCCTTAGTATTTTGTAGGTGATCAAGAAGTCGCCCAGGAGTAGCAACCAATAAATTTACTCCTTTAACAATGCGTTCTGCTTCTCCTTTTCTAGCAGAGCCCCCAATGACCAAGCCAAGAGTCTGAGAGTGATACTTCAAAAGGTCCTTTGCCACAGCATGGGTCTAAATCATTTGAATATTGAAATAGACAGATCAGTTTAAAAGTTCAAATAGCCAAGGCAAAAAAAACAACATAAACTTCAGCAAAAAAAAAAAAAAATCAGGTTATTTTGTTAATTAAAATTTAAAGAGGAAGAAATATTTGAGAACAATAAGCAACTATCATTCTCAGATAGCACCATATGATTTATTAAATGATATTAAATAGATGTGCATATGCTTATTAATTGTGTCCTTTATTTGTAAATACTATGTACATGTACTAGATCTTAAGCACAGGATCCATTGCATAGCTACACAATAACGATGCAATTGATGGGTACTTTTCCTTGGTGCCATGCTCAAAAAACAAAGGCTATTATTCATATAAACGAACTACCCTTTTTCTGGAAGCCATTTAAAAAACTTTGTAGAAATTATCCTTGATAGTTAAAAATTCAATGATTCACCAAGATATCAACCCCACCAGACATTTTGGATCCAACTTCATTTAAGAATTTGTACATTAAATCCACAACTCAAAAGACGTTCTAATTTTTAAGAGTTCACATCTTAGGGAACAAGAAGACCCGAGCAACTCCAATCGATCTTTGGAAATTAAAATGACAATGAGCATCATTATTACTATTTTCTGAACAAAGCACAATCTATCCCCTGAATACATCTTTAGCAGGCAATTTAGCAAAATTAACTCTCTTGACAAATCAGGCTAAAACTTTTATTATTCAAATAATTTGATCCTAGTACACAACTTATCAACTCAACCATCACAGGTGTGCACAGTCAACCAATTAGACAAAATGGCCCTGAAAAATAGAAGTTTTACTCAATTTGGCCTAAAGAGTTAATTGGACCAAACTGCCTGTCGATTAACAGTTCAAGGGACTAAATTTCGAGGGCAAACACAGCCCAAAAGAAAAAAAACAAAAAGAGTTAGACCTGTGACCATTTAATCTTTAAGAGATCAGATTGTGTATGACTGGAATTGAAACATTATAGAATGGCTTTCCACCTATTTTTCTTCGATTTTCAACTCATACAATATGAGCATAATGGATTCTCTTTGGTTTTTTGCCTCCCAAACTAAATTTTCTAGCTATTCCTTTAATTTAACTAAATTGTGCTTTGGCCTTGTTATTTTATGAGAGCAATGTACGGCCTTCCTACAAATGAATTGTATAGACATTCTATCAATAATCCGTAAACTAAGTGAAAACCAGTATTTGGCAAACCTATAGGACTTGTGAGGAGCACAAGTTCATAGGATACATAGAATAAATCTATTGAGCTGAAGACGATTGCAACTCAGAAGAATAAAAATATAATTCTGGGAATTATGAGTTCGCAGCCGTATTATCACCTGAATTGCAAGCTCCCTTGTAGGGCATATAACAACAACACCTGTTCCATTGCGAGGAGCAAAATGAATATTATACAACAACTCCACAGCTGGAATTAGAAAAGCAAGTGTTTTCCCAGAACCAGTCCTTGCAGCACCAAGAACATCCTTGCCAATTAGAAGTGGTGGTACAGACCTGGCTTGAATCTGCAGTTGCATTGAAATGTCAATAGCAAAAAACTCGTATAAATGTATTAGACCTTAACAAGGAAAAAAAAAATTCTTCAGCATCATAAACATATCCTCTAATAGTTAGGTAAGAAATCCAACTAATTAAATAAGTATCATAAATCAAACACAAACAGAGATCTTCATCCAACAACATGGCATGCGACCGAAAATATCAATTCTTATTTCATTAAGGAATTACAATAGTAAGAACATATATGACAAACAGGAAATTCAAAAAAGAGTTAAAATTTTCCAGTAAAAAAAATAAAATACTGATTATTCAGATAGAGTAGATAATTATTGGACATCTCAGCATAAAATATCTTTCAGGATTCTAAAGCTTCTATTAATTTCGCCCAAACTTAATTAATAAAACTAAAGAAACCTCAAAAAGCATAAACGAGATATCTAATACTAACAAATTCACTGTATTTCTTTTCAAAAAGGGGGAAGAAGAAAAAACCTGAGTCATATACTGAAACCCCATCTCCTGTATAGCCTTGAGAGTATGTTCAGATAATCCCAGAGATTCAAATGACTCAGAACTCATAATCCCACCACCGGTTTTCACCTTCACCTCCTTGTTAACCTCCTCATTCTCCTTCCCAACATCTTCCCCTCCCCCATCTAATTCTTTATCACCATTATTCTTTTCTACTTCGCCTCGATTTCGCTTTCGGTTCCTTTTCTTCTTTGGCCCGTCGTCTATCACAGGGACCAGCTTCTTCCCCTCTTGGTCAGCCATGGAATCACAGAAACAACTAACGGTAATTTAAGAAGATGAGATTATTTGGAGGTGCCGCGGTGGAGTGTGGACAGTGAAGAGGACTTCGCGAAGCTTGCGGTGGTGAACGATTGGACTGAAGCTTTAGGCGGTGGCTGATAGAAAGCTCGTGAGGTTATGGCCGCCAGACAATAATCTAAAGAAGCTAGGGCTTCAAGTCGGGAATTGATAGTAGCGGTCAAAATTTTGAGGAGGTGCCAATATAAATAATTACAGTATTTAAAAAGAATAAGCTATTCTTATCCTTGACGACATAATTTAATTATGTGAATTTCATCCATTATTAACAAAACTAAATAGAAATAAAAATCCCTCCTCCTTTTCGGATTAAAACATAACTAGGATTAAAGAATCTCAAATCCTAAATTATTTCAAATATATTCATCATCCAGTTGTCTTCTAAAGAATTTAGAGAGACCATTAAACTGGCGGAATTTTCATTAGACATCCTATAAATATGACATAACACTATAACCAAATTATATACATACATCTATAGTAATTACTCGTAATTGCTTGATACTGTGTCTAAAAGCTCTACTAACTTGGAACACGTTTGTTTTACTTACTGTTTGTTGTTGCTGTTTGCTATTGGAAAAATTTGCTTTTCCAAAAAGCAGGGATTCTCTGTTTTTATAAAATACTAAGTGTAAAAGGCAAACAGAAGTTCAATAACCAAACATCTAAAACTCTCATTTTTTAAGTGAAAAAACAAATAGGAACATAAAAATGAGCAACCAAACACCCCCTAAGACGTTAAAGGGATCTGAAAGCACTCCTCGATATGTTTATCAAGGTCACGAGAGATATGGAGGAGGCCTAATGGATTACCACTAAGATGAAATTTGAGGTTTTAATTAAAACCAACAAAGAGATAACTTCAAAATTGGGCTTTATATACCCACTAAACCCTAATAAAGGAAATATATTAAAGCCCATAAGACAAATTAACTTAAGATAACTTAAAAGGTAAAGAGGAATTACAACTCAATGGCAAGCTAGTATATAACTTGAGGCAAAAATTGTAATGAGTCGGTGGCACCATTGTAAATAGGAGACAGTTTGAGCAAAATAGGAATCTATGTTTTATGTCAGCCACACAACGTGTCATTAATCCTACACATCGTGTGAATTAATTTTGGAGAAGTAGAGAACATGTTTCTCTTCCACACAGCGTGTCACCTTCTTGACACAGTGTGTCGCCCTGTTCTTCTTCCACACGACGTGTCTCCCTTGAACATAGGGTGTCTGATGCTTCCGAGACACTCCAAATAGGCTTGATGACCTCATCATTCTCTCCATTTCGAGAAGAGTTGCGCCCCAAATCTTTGATAGGATAACCAAGAGGCGCATCCGTTTAAATAAGCTCAAATCTCGTACATTGAATGACGGAGATTCCTTTCCTAACCAATTAGGGAGTGCCACATGATATGCATTTGCACTAATTTTCTTTACGATCTTAAACGGGCCATACCTCTTAGGTCGGAGCTTGCTACTCAGTGCACTTGTTAGGCGCTCTTTGCTCAAGTAAACCATTACTTCATCCCTCACCTTGAATTGAATTTGGCATTCCTTTCCTCAAGTCTCATTTTTACCTCTTGGTGCACTTGTTGGACCTCTTGGCCTAACTCTTGGGCGAGGACACTAACCTTCTCTCCCCTCGGGTGGTTCACAATGTCAATAGTGTGGTTGGGAGTTTTGGTGTAGACCATCTCAAAAGGTGACTTCCCGATTCTTGAGTGAATGGCCCCATTGTAAGTAAGCCCCACTTGAGCCACCATGAAGTCCTACATCTTCGGCTTGTCTTTGCCCTTGCTTCTTAAGAGATTATCTAAAGTTCAGTTCATAACTTCTGTTTGGCCATCGTTTGGGGGTGGGTAGTGGTGCTAAACTTTAATGAGGTATCAAACAGTACCCAAAGAGTCTTCTAAGCGTGGCTAAAGAACTCAGTGTCGCGATCAGAAACGATGCTCTTAGGAACTCCGTGTGGCTGCACAATTTCCAAAAAAAGAGTTTAACAATTGGTGAAGCGTCATTAGTCTTTCTACATGGAAGAAAAGTGTGCCATTTTAGAAAACCGGTCAACTACCACGAAGATAGAATCCATTCCACTTTGAGTTCTTGGTAGTCCCAACACAAAATCCATAGACATATCCTCTTAAATGGTGTTTGAAACCAACAAAGGCATATAGAGACCCATATTATTGGCATGTCCTTTAGCGGTTTGATAAACATAATATCTCTCCAACAAGTAAGTTGCATTCCTCCTTATTTTGGGCCAATAATAACGTGAACTCGCCGCTTCATAGGTCTTATCCCTACCAAAATGTCCCGCTAGGCTACTGATATGGGTCAAAAAAACCTACCTTTTGGTACTGTGTTTTGGCACTTTTGGTATGGTTTTTAGGGTGGTTTTACTTTAATTTCAGCGAATAAGCAAGAGTTTCTTGCACTTTTATTTACTTATTTCAGTTTTTGCACCCACTTTAGTACTTTCTATAGTTTTTATGTCTTTTCGGATGTTTTTGAATAGAATAACGTCAAAATAGCACACACTTGAACTTTACCCTTATGATTTTGGTCAATTGATTCACCAAAAGTCGCACCAAGAAAAGTCTGCACTTCAAATCCAAAGGCTGGAGAATAAATTCGACCCTCGGACTAATGATTTTTGGAGTTTAGTGCATGTGTGCAGGTTGGACATGGAAGAACGTGGTAAGAAATCAAGTTTTTGGGACCCCCGGGACCAATATCGATGAGTTGGCACCCTATGGCCAGCGCGGCAAGCTGGCCATCAAGAATCAATCTTTTATACTGATTCTCGACCCAACGAAGCAGATTTTTACCCTATCTTCTTATTCGGATCTTAAAATCATTGTACAATTAGGTTTAGGGTCGATACACATCTATAAATAAGACCAATTCTCTCATGTATTTGATATCTTTTGCTTGTGTAATTTCACTTCCCCCTACCTTGAGATTCCTATTTTCCTTTCGTCTTCCATTGAAGAACTCCTCCAGGCTTCAAGGATTCGCAAGGTTTTTCATCTGTCAGTCCTAAGAAGACGACTGCTTGGTCGACAAGTTCCCTGAAAGGGATTTTTATTCTCTTTTATTTCATGTTTGCTTTAGATCTTTCCTATGTATCCTAGGTTGATTGTATCTTGTGACAATATTTCTCCATCTTTAATATAATTTTCAGTATTAATTTCTCCATTGATTGTTATTTCCTTCTATTTATGCTTTACCTAATTGGTTTAAATCATTTAATAATCCAAAGATCGTCTAGGTTCATATTACGAGTCGAATTTGATTATCCCTAACCGAAGAACCTGTGAAATTGACAACCTCATAATTGGTAAGACCCAAAATCCTAATCTTAGAGCTATCTCGGCCTATAACAAAGGAATAGCGGGCTAGGAATCCTAGAAGGATAAGTAGGTTTAATCGCCTTAAGCCTAAGCAACTCAGATTAGATTATCAATTAATTGTTAAATTAGGTTGAAATTACTATTATCGTATCACTCCATTCACTTCCAGGTTTAATTGTCTTCCTTAAGATCACTTAGGAGTAGGATTAACTTGGATAAAACCACTCAATCCAACCCCCTATCGCCTAGATAACATTAGAAGCCTAGTAGTTTGGTACTTGCAGTATAAATCATGTGGATGCGATACCTGGACTTGTCCAGATTTATTACTTGATAACGACGAGGTACACTTATCTCTTAGTGAGCCTTTGAGCGACAACTCATGGCACATCAAGTTTTTAGCGCTGTTGTCGGGGATTTATTTTCCAGCAATATCGAACCAAAGGTTGAATTTTTTAGTTTAGGCACCCTATTTGTCTATAATTGTTAATATTACAACTTGTTAATACCTTTTGATTCTATACTTGTTGATATTAAAACTTGTTTATATCTTTTGATTTATATCTTTTTCTATATCCGTTTATACTTGTTTATATTTTACCTTTATATCATACTTATATCATACAAAACTTGAGCTGCGATTTTCCATTGGTTGTATATTCATGCTATAGCTGCAATTTTTTGATTGTGTTCATAGTTTTTGCTTATATTTTCATAAACTTAAACTCTTACTTGTTGATCCCATAGCTATAATTTTTTTATTTATGTTTGTAGCTTTAATTTACCTTATATATCTTTAACTTTAAGCTTGTTCTTGCAAACTTCTTGCTATAAATTTCTAATTGAGTTGTAGTTTAGGTTTACTTGTGGATTTTGACATATAGTTATATTTTTTTTTCAGATTTATAGTTGTGAATCTTGGTTAACCTTCATAGTTGTAATCGTAACTTTAACTATTGCCTGTTGAATTAATCTATACCTGTGAGTTTTAGTTTTATATACTTGTTAAATCTTCTGTTCATTGCTGTAAATTTTTACTTATCAGTTTTTATGCTATAGAACTTCACTTTTTCTCAGCGTTTGTTGATCAATGAATTGGCAAGAAAACGTCTAGTGGCAGGCTCAAAAGCTTGTTATCCCATCAAGACAATATGTTAATATCATGGAGAATAAGGCTCCTAATCCTTCCATGGTCACGTTAAATAAGAAAATGGATATCTTGGTGGCAAAACAGAGCCTCAACACCAATGAAAGTGTAAGTTTTATGGATAATCACCAATGGTACAATTCTAACCCCAATTCTTACAATTTCTATTATAATGATTGGAGGAGACCTCAACACCCAAATCTGTCCTACGAGAATCCTAACATGTTGAGGCCTCCAAATGGATTTGTTAATGAGCACACGGAAAACGAATTGGGAATGTTTCCTTACGAACAAACAAGCCAAGCTCCTCCACAACCCTCTAGTTCACAAGATGAGGTGATGTCACTTTTGAAAGAGATGTCAGCCTGGCTTGCAAATAATGAGGCACTTTGTAAGGACTTGAGCAACCAATTGGCTCAAATGAACTATGAGAGGCAAGAGCAATCCTAAGGTGCTCTCCCGAGCAAAAAGGGGGAAAACACAAAAATTCCACAAGGGGAATCAGCTCAAGCCATTATTTTGAGGAATGATAAAAAGGTAGAACCAAGTCCACCGTCGCATCACTCAAGGTAAGTAAGGAACTGAAAGCGGTAAACAACCGGTTCAAAATCTGAAATCCTAAATCATGTGATAGGAATAAATGATCAAATCAAAACTTGTGTACATCGACTACCTTTTCCTTAAAAGTTAGAAAAGTTCGGGTTGCTCGATACTCAGAAGTTTTCATTCTCTCCGACCTACCAAGAGAATCCAAAAGGGAGCGAACCAAATTTTTTCATAATTTGTTTAAATTTAGCCTTTTATTTTTATCAAACTCATTTGAGGCTCCTACCATTTTGTAGGTAAGGATTATTTATTAAGGAATTTGAATTCCTAACACAAATAGAAGCTTACACTTAGAAAGGAATTCTATGTCGAGCTAACTGACTATAAAGTAGCGCTTCTTGGGAGGCAACCCAAGTTTGAATTAAACCTTTTAGGTTTGTTTTTCTTATTTCAATAAATTTTATATTTCAATATGTACACTTAGCTCAATAAAAATCGATCATGAGTTATCTTCTCCACCCTAACTCTTCACATTGTGCACTTTCATGATTAAAATTGCAATGTTGGAACTTATTACAAATTCTGAATGTGAAGAGGAGAGAGGGGTAGACAAACTTACAAAAAATTTAATTTTTGTTGTGTCGTGTCTAGTTTAATTTTTTTTATGTTTTCTTTAGCTTAATTTTGTGTTATTTAGGTTTTTGTTTGTTTAATAGGTCCTAAAAACCCACTTCCTTCAAAGTTAAACTTCGTTACTTGCCCCTGGAGATTGTATTTGTAAAAGCATGAGCTAAGATTACACCTAGACTCTACTTTGAATAAAATGATAAAATCATTACTTAGGTAGATAACTTAAGAATTGAAGGCATGTGAAGTTGAACTTGAGCTTGGTAGAACTAGTAGCACAAAATCAAACCTAACAAATTGTGGGTTGTACTTGAGCCTAATAGCATGAGCTAAGATCACACCTAGACTCTACTTTGAATAAAATGATAAAATCATTACTTAGGTAGATAAGTTAAGAATTGAAGGCATGTGAAGTTGAACTTGAGCTTGGTAGAACCAGTAGCACAAAATCAAACCTAACAAATTGTGGGTTGTACTTGAGCCTAATAGCGAACATCAAAAAGCTCTTTTTCTTGACATTTTTGTGCGTATGCTTTGATTTGTGAGAAATTACAGATTTTGCACTAAATACTGAGTTGAGTCTACACGCATTGATATGAAACAGTAAACGATGAAACAAGCCTCCGTAGAATTAACATTTTTCTTTACCTTATTTTTATCCTTTTCATCAACTCTAGGAAGCCCCTTTGAGCCTTATTTTTGTAAATTTTAGATATTAGTTTTTCTTCTTTCTCACACGTATTTTTACAAACTTTCACTAAGTTTGTTTTCTGTCTCATGTTTTTGCAAACTCCTATAGAGTTTTATTTTAGCACTTTTTCTTTGCTTATGGCAGTTTAAAAAGCAAGCCAAAAGGCTAAAAGGTGAACGAGCACACTTGTTTCAATAAAGGACCAATCATTCGGGCCACACCTTAAAGAAAAAAAAAGAGAAAAAAGGGGAAACGTCATTCCCTGGTTTTAATTTTGATCAAATCTCAAAATGTTGATCATACCAAAAAAAAGAGAAAGAAAAAAAAAGAGAAAAATAAATTTCAATAAAAAGCTCATTCTCTTTATGTTTACTAAAAGCCATTTATACTTTATTTTTCTAGTGCTAAATTTCTTAACCTTTTAAACTTACCTTTACCCTCCAGCCACATTACAACCCGATTTAGAGGTACTCGGATGAACGTGCAAACTCACTGTAATTTTGAGCAGGAACAAAAGTCGAGAGTAAACACTTAAGCCACCCAAATATTGTGTGAATTGAGCAAACAACTAATGGTGAGGTGTTTACTTAGCTATCCCTTAGCTTGTTTAATTAACATGTATCATTTTCTTAAAGTATGACCTACGCTAATTGAGTTGCGACTTTTGGACATTGTGTCTCTATTTTGTGCTTCCGAATGTATGTAATTACAACTGCTTGCGTTTGTGTCAGGCACATAGTCAAACCAAGAGGTTTTTCTAGCTTGGCTAGTTGATTGCGGGTTTAGTTTTTAGTTTACTTGGGGACAAGTAAAGTTTTAAGTGTGAGGAGGTTTGATAGGGGTCAAAAAACCCTATCTTTTGGTACGGTTTTTAGGGTGGTTTTACTTTAATTTCGTCGAATAACCAAGAGTTTCTTGCACTTCTATTTACTTATTTCAGTTATTCAGTTTTCGCACCCACTTTAGCACTTTTTGTAGTTTTTATGTCTTTTCAAATGTTTTTGAATAGAATAACGTCAAAATAGCACACACTTGAGCTTTACCCATATGATTTTGGGCAATTGATTCACCAAAAGTCGCACCAAGAAAAGTTTGCACTTTAAATCCAAAGACTGGTAAATCAATTCGGCCATCGGACTAATGATTTTTGGAGTTTAGATGTGTGCATGTTGGACATGGAAGAACGCGGCAAAAAATCAAGTTTTCAGGACCCCGAGACCAATCTCGCCGAGTTGGATGCCAGCGCGGTGAGCTGGCCGTTGAGAATCAGTCTTGACCACATGGAGCAAATTTTTACCACTAGTACAGAAATGTTCACTTGTGTCGCACTTTAGTGCGACACAACAGGGGTGCGACACAAGAACTTTGCATCGCTCTTGAGAGCGGCACAAGATACTTATCTATTGTGTCGCACTTTTCACGCGCGCGATACAATAGAGCGATAACTCTGGTGACGCGCTTCTAGAGTGCGCGACTAAACATATGATAATTCTTGTGACGCGCTCCAAGGGTGCGCGACACAAGCTCCCCGATTAATCTGGTACACTTTGTATCGCTCCTTCCTCACGCGCGACATAAAATATTGATATTTAAAAAAAATTCAAAAATTATCCAACAGCTATCATAAATTTTTTAATTTAGAGAACATACACATAAAACTACAAGTACTATATTGCATAAATACATACATATTCAAAGTATAGTCACAACTTAATTTCTTCAAGAAATAGTTGCATATATAACAATAAATTCAACTTGTCATATTCAAGTTTTGTAGCCAAAAAAACTAGGAAGATGAATAAACACTAACAACTTCCACAAAAACACTTAAACAAATATCTACCTACTTGTCATATTCAAGTTTGTAGCAAAATAAACTAGGAAGATGAACAAACACTAACAACTTCCACAAAAACACCAATGCAAATATCTAGCGACTTGTAATTTCGACTCCAAAATAATCGGCCCAAATATCTCGAACATCATTAATCTCCTCCTCAAAATATGCCATTGATTTTGTTGCAAAATCCTTCAAAGAAAGTAAACATAAAATATCAATGTATTATAGTAGCAAATTAACTTAGGGAAAAACACGAAGGACTAGAATGAAAAAAATTGTAACTCTTACCCTTGTTAGATTCTCACTTTCAGAGTGATATTGCACTATTTCAAACATGTTGCGCATTACATAGAAGCCGCACTCCGTTGCACCTATTTGTTGAGGGCACTATATGTATTGAAATTTAAATATATTAATTCATATACGAGTAGATTACATATAACTTGAGGTTGAAAAACAATATTATACTTTTTCACTTCTCCATTCCAACGATTGATTGTTTCTATGAGCTCCTTTCTCTATTTGAATGTTCTTGAAAGCCATATACATTTGAAATGGATATTAGATCGTGTAACAAATAAAGAACTAACTTCTACTAGCTTAATTACTTATTCATGATGAGTCTAATTGCAAATTGGTGAACTCCCAACTTGTTAGAATCAAATACATGTACAACGCGATTAGCCAAAGAAAGCACAAGAAGAATCCAATGGTTCCTACATGTAAAAGGTCAAAGTTATAATCATAATCAACTTATACTTTTTTACTGGTGACATGAGAAATAAATAAAATAAAACATACTCTTCATGATATGGACAAAATATGAATCTTTTAGAACTTTGTTCCATCACATGTCTCATGTATTTGAGAGAAGAATCCGGACTAGAACGCAACATGGTTGTTGAAACCTTACTTGGACACATGAATGTAATAGAGTTCAAATCAAACTTATAAAGATACCGATCTATGATAGCCTTGCATACATAGTACGTATTACATTTAGACGAGCACGACAATTACCAAAAGAACAAAAAATTATGGAAAAAAGGTTTGAATATCTTACAATGCAAAAACTTGCAGAACTGAAACACTTAGACGATCTCCTATGAGAAGTTGAGTAACATCTTCTGACATGATATAGATAATGTCATCATGAGCATCAGAATAATTAAAAGTCATCTTACCACTCCTCATTTTGAAGGTGTTTCCCTTCGAAAAGGTAGAAACAAATGACTGCAAATATCGACACTTTTCAGTCAAATGTGATAGCGATACATCAATCTGAAAGGGTCTTTTAGGATTTATAGTAGACTCATTAGTCGCACGGCCACTATCAACCTGTTTCTTGCTTCCACTCTGCTCTCTTGGAATGCTCGCCTAATATTCAAATAAGAAATTAATTAACTATCCCAAATGATCATAAATTATAGTGAGAATTTAGTTACCTCATTATCATGACAAATAAGAACCAAATCTTTTGGCCATTGCGTGAAACTACCTTCTGCTTCACCAAGTTTCTTAGCATATGAAGACGACACGGGAATAAGTTCATGTAAATAACCTATCTCAACAAAGTCAACTGACACTTTCACGTGTCCAGGACGCAATGGCTCATGATGATTAAGGGTCAAGTCTCGATGTACCGTATCGTGAGCAACAATGACTTTCAGCCGATCATTAATTGCAACCGACATTTATGATGCTCCTGTAGATTCATTTAGGAGCAAATAGGTAAGAGTATATTCACATAACTGCTAGCTCCTAGATAACATATATGCTCCAGAATCAGCACGATAAATATCACACAAATATTCACATATTCATACCTCAATATTGGCAAAAGGATCGATACCTCCTGAGTTACAACTACTAAAATATGGAGTGGCCGGGCTATTGGTATCCCCCTGCCTCATATGATTTGGTATTGGAATACCAACTTGTGCAAGCATATTCCTAAACTTATACTCAAATGCCAATTCCATTTCCTTAGTCTTCTTATCAACCTCCTGTTGAATTATTGATTGCATTTCCTCCCTATGAAACTTGGCATCTAACTTAGAACTAGGTCCCCAAACATCTGTATGGCAAGTCCCACCACCAAATCCTCGCACGACCACTACGGTCTCTGCTTCCGATAGAACAAGATAAGGGATCATCTGACCTATTTGGAACAAACTCTCATGCAATTGCTTTTTGCTTCCACTCATCCTAGTCAAATAAAATTATGCTTAAATTATGGACGGAAATTAAAAAGCTTATTGGAATCTAAACACAAGCTAATGCATATATAATATGTGTGGCTGATTTAGTTGTTAGATTGGAATAAAATGATAGAAATCCAAATCCTAGTTCAATTCTTAATTAATAGATAAAATCGGTTCGAAGGATATCCTTGGAATCAATGCAATGAAATTGGCCAAGAAATTCCTGCCATGGGAAGTCCTAGGATGGCTGATTGCTTTGATATTTACAGATCAACATCTCCATGTATCTTACTTATTAGTTGCTATGGCTGATTCACAAAGTAACTGATATACATAACATAACATGGTTATTTATTCATGAATGCAGTTAAGGTGATTCACAAAGTAACTGAGAAAGACAACAGGCTTGGTTTTCTCAACAATTCAAATGGAGTAATAAAGGCTAGAAACGTAGATTTGTATGCAGCAACAAAAGAGATTTATTTGTATGCAGAAACTATGGCTGTTAAATGCCCTAGAGATGGACATAAATCCATACCATTCCCACCCGAACCAAGATTTCCATGCTTTGCTCAAGGATGTATGAACATGCCTTTAATTTATCATAACTATACAACTCTCCAACTCCAAACCACCTCTTTAAAGGGAAGTTTTTATGGCACTTGGGATCTAAATAAACAACTTGCTTCTAATGCCTCTTCTTATTTCAATGTAACTTGGCAAAAAAAATGGTAAAGGGACTTTGACTGTCAAGAATTGTAAACTTCTCTTCTTATTTAATTTCTTCTTTACCTACCATTATTATATGCTTTTTAACTTCATCACATACAATTAATTTATGAAATACATAATAACATTTGTAAATAATCTTAATTTACTTACAATTCCCTTTTGAACTTTCTGAGTTTCCTCATTGGGCACATGAAGATTTCCTTCCTCGTCTAGTACTGACCTTGCAAGCATCCACAAAGTAGTCCTATCTGGCATACTCACCCCAAAAGCAGTTGAATCCGTAGATATGGAAGCTGGTTTATACAACCCTTTGCTTTTCCATATACGTTCATTTTGAGAATATGGTCTTTGACCCATATGATGAGGATGCTTATATTTAGACCGACTTTCTTTCGCTTTGACACTTTTTTCCTAATTATAAAAAATTTATACACAATTAAAGTGATAATAAACATAAAGAATGTTATATATAATGTTAAGACAAAATTATGTATACCATATTACCTTAGCTTTTTTCGAGGTTCTTATCTTCACAAACTCGTTCCAAGTCTCTTCCGTTATAAAGTCATATTCTACATATGGCCATTCTTTATTTGGGGGGTTTTTCATTTTTTATGAAGGTTTCGTTCAAATGTGTTTTGAACCCCCTCCAAAGTTTATTACATTTTTTCAGGACTACTCTTTTCTTTTTTCCATCATTTATGTCAATCTGAAACTCTCTCTGAAAAAAGATAAGAGAACATAAAAAATTAGTTTCAAATACTAGTAGTTTCAAGTATAGTAAACATGTCAAATTTAAATGATACATAACCTGAACATCTTCCCATAAGTTTGTCTTTACTCCTTCCGGAACATCACCCCAATGTTCATACAATATGGAGACCTTCGACCGACTTAAATCACCATAATAGACCTTAAATGTTTTTTCAAATTTTCCAATTGGGTGATGGTAGTCATCCCACTCTAGTGCCTTCACAACACCCGGTTTTATACCTTTTGAATGACCTCGTGCTCTCTTCCTCTTTTTTGAATTTGTCTCAACAGGTTGTGAGCTCTCCCGCTCAATGATATCATCGTCCTCCATAGTTAATATGTCTGCAATTTTAAAGAAAACAAAATCATTAGATCATATAACCAAATAAAATAAAAAGTTTAATTACAAGAAATAGATTGAAATGATAACAGCAAATAAGTATACCTATTTTCCTAATTATCTTTTGTAACATAAAACCCCTCATTATGGTCTTCTCTTATATAATTTTTGTCAAGTATTTTAGGGACATCAAATAGAGAAGGTGGAGTTTTGTTAAATTGCTCATCGTACTCTTGTTCATCAATCACATCATCAATCCCAAGTATACGTCTCTTGCCTTCGACCACGACAGACCATTGACAATTTGCAGGATCAACCATGTAGAAAACTTGTTTGGCTTGTGATGCTAATATGAACGGATCTTCACGATGGCCCAATCTATTAAAGTTGAGTAAGGTTAAGAACCCATGTTCATCCTTTTAGACACCACGATTAATGTCAACCCACTTACATTGTAACAGAGGAATCTTGAAATGAACATAATCTAGCTCATATATTATTTCAATGACTCCATAGTAGGACTTTTTCTTATCTACTAATGTTCTATTTTTTGCACTAACATATTCAGATGAAAAAGCTACCACTGACACGCCACTATTTTGCATTGTCGATTTCTTATCTTGTTGCTACGTGTAGAAAGAATATCCATTGATGTCGTAGCCTTTATATGAGGTGATTCGAAATTTACAACCATATGCCAACCATTTCAACATGTCAGATACATCATTAGGGCTATCAGATAATTGAGTCATCACCTTTTCCTTTAACCATTTCAAGAATGATCGATTGTGCAACTTTAGCAAATGAGAATTACTTGTAGAGGGAAATTGAGACCGAAGGAATGTCATATGCTCATCCAAGTACGGATGAACTTCAGCTAGATTTTGCAACACATACAACTCTGCCTTACTCAACAATTCTCCACCAATTCGTATATTTTTCCTACCAATGGTACCCTTACCCTGAAGCCTACCTTCATGTCGAGATTCTGGCACTCATATTTCTTGTACACCTGCTAAATACTGAGCACACCATCCTGCCACTTCCTCAGTCACTGTTCGCTGGATAATACTAGCTTCAGGCCTGGCTACATTTGTCACTCTCCCTTTTAAAACGCCCATTTCTCGTTCAAACGGATACATGTATCTCATACACACCGGCCCACATAATTTAATCTCACGAACCAAATGAACAACCAAATGAGGCATCACGTCAAAAAATGATGGTGGAAAATACATTTCAAATGCACACATTGTTTGAATTATATCAGCCTGCAACTCATCCAATCTTGACGGATCGATCACCTTGCTACAAATTGTTTTAAAAAACAGACACAACCTTGTAATTGTATACCTCTTGCTACAAATTGTTTTAAAAAAACAGACACAACCTTGTAATTGTATACCTCACTTGCGGGGGCAATATGCTTCGAATTGCAACAGGTAAGAATTCTTGCATCAAAACATGACAATCATGCGATTTCATTCCAACTAATTTCAAGTCGGTCATTGATACAAGTTTACGGAAATTTGAAGAGTATCCAGCCGGTACTTTTAAGCCATGCAAAGACTAACAAAATATAGTTTTCTCCATTTTAGACAAAGTGAAGCAAGCTGGAGGAAGATACCACCGTTTCCCTCTTTCTTACGGTGCCAACTCGACCCTACCCATTGCTTCCATGTCTTTTCTAGCCTTCACCCCATCCTTCGTTTTCCCCGGCATGTTCAAAAGTGTCCCAACAATAGCATCACATACATTTTTCTCAACATGCATCACATCTATGCAATGTGGGACTTCCAAATCCTTCCAATATTCGAGTTGCCAAAAGATTGCCCGCTTCTTGTATCCGCCTATTGAATTGATTTTGTTAGGCTTACCAAAATCGTTTTCAATGTCTTTAACCCGGTCAAAAACTTGACTAGCACGTAATGGTAAACGCGCTTCTTTCATCTCAAATTTTCCATTGAAAGCTTTCTCATCTAGTCGAAAAGGATGGTCTAAAGGGAGAAATGTACGACAATTCAAGTATACATGTTTCCCACAATGGTGTAGACGCACTGCCTCCATATCATCATTGCAAATTGGACATGCATATTTCCCCTTCACAACGTAAACCCGACAAATTTCCATAAGCTGGAAAGTCATTGATTGTACAAAAAATCATGGCACGTAGGGTGAAGGTTGTTTTACTATATGCATCAAACACCGATACACCTTCATCCCACAATAATTTTAGATCTTCAATGAGTGGCGCTAGGTACACATCTATGTCGTTTCTAGGTTGTTTAGGCCTGGAGACGAGAAGCGCCAACATGATGTATTTGCGTTTCATACATAACCAATGAGTTAAATATGGTTAAAAGAACAGGCCAGGTGCTATATTGAGTACTAAAAGTTCCAAATGGGTTCATCCCATCAGTACATAGACCAAGTCTAAGATTTTGAACTTCCATGCCGAAATTCACGAACTTTCGATCAATGGTTTTCCATTGCGGAGAATCCGCAGGATGCCTCATTAACCCATCTTTCTTCCTCCCTTCATCGTTCCTCCCTTCATCGTGCCACCTTAATAATTTTGCATTTTTTTCCTCTGAAAAGAAGCGTTTAAATCTTGGTATAATGGGAAGGTACCATAACACCTTAGTTGGATTACCTTTCTTACTTGAACCTGAATCATTCGCCTTTCTCTTGTAACGAGACGCACCACACCTTGGACACTCATGCAAATCTGCATATTCATTTCGATACAACATACAATCATTCGGGCATGCATGTATCTTCTCCTACTCCATACCCATAGGACACATAAGTTTCTTTGCCTCGTAGGTAGAGATTAGGAGTTCATTTCCTTCGGGAATCATTTCCGCTAAAGTTTCTAGCAACTGTGTAAAACTCTTGTCAATCCAACCATTGCTCGCCTTTAAGTTGAATAATTTGAGGATGGCAGAAAGTTTAGTGATTCTTGTACAATCGGGATATAATGGCTTCTCAGCAGCTCTCAAGATATTGTCGTACATATGGGGATGCTCTGTGAAATGGTCTTCCACATCATGCATCATCTCATCAATCCTATCCCCCTCCACTCCATCCTCAGCAAAATCAAAATTGACATCATTCCATTGACTATCAAACCTAGTAGAGTTTTCTGCATTATCATCCATCTCACCATGTGTAACATCCCTAAAACCCTAACATATAAATCTTCCCACATTCATATATGTTTTCATGATTGAATACATACATTTTAGATTCATCTAATTGGCATTGGAAATTTCGTATGCATAATGCGATTAGTAGACGGTTAGTGTGTCGTTAAGATGTAACGATTGGTTAATTGAGTTAGGACTTAAATGAATGAATGAATATGTCCTTAATTGATCAAATTAGACTTGTGGAGGGCTGGAAATGAGTTTTATGAGCAAGCACCTCACTTAAGCACGAGGTGTCACCCAAGATTGAGACAAAACGCACCTCTTCATTTCAAATGGATGTACACAACTCATTCTTTATGCTTTCCAGCCACAATTTCGACAAAAGCTTCATCAAACCTTCCCTTTTCATACCCTAACATCCTCCAAAGAAAAATCTTCCAATTTCTTCCATTTTCAAGTCAAACAATTCAAGTTAGGAAGCATACTAGGTGATAGACACAAGTTGAAGGTTAATATGTTGTTTTAGCTTGTTTTCTATGAGTTTGAGATTCTGAAATACCTAGGTATAATCATAGGATTTGTTGTGGATGAGTTGTGATTGAGTTTTTTGAGTTTTGGTGTTGTTTAAAGTGGTTATAGGCTGTCCAAATGAAAGATATGTATCAAGTGCCCTAAACAGAAATATAGGGTACTGCTTTCAGTCATTTTGGAGCATGTTTTTCATATTGATATTGTTCGAATTTGGAGATACATAAAGAATACACTATGTTCCTATATATCTTATGAAACCCTCTGTAAAATATGGGACTTTAATTCCATATATAGATGAAGAAAACCTAGATGGAACATGACTGCCTCGAAATTGAATGTCATGTGAGGCAGCCATGTTGATGTAGTATTTTTAGGACCTTAGAGTCCGAGTTTGAGAAAGTTTCTTTATACAAAAGTGTTCCTAACTACTTGAAGTATATGTCTGTAAAAGGATTTGGAAATACATTGTGGTTATTGTGAGATAGGTTGAGTACATTATGGTAGATGCAAATCTGGGTAGTCTATTTCTTGGCTGGAAACAGGACAGAATCATTTTGCATGCCATAGATTGTGTAGAAGTGATCTTAATATGAATTTTGGATATGTTATACCCATATATGTCTAGTGTCAGTAGGTTCAAGAAACAGGGAATTTGGATTTATATAGAGAGAGTTATGGCAGAATGTGGCAAGTAGGTCGTGTGATGATCTAAGACAAAAGGATTAGATTGCATGAACTTTGTAGAGTTAGTGTCTTGTAAATCATATAGCATTCATTAGTTTACATTTTCATTAAGTTTATGTTAAGGCTAATTGTATAAATGTTATGTGACATTAGGAGGGCAAGGTGCAATTGAACGCACACCCGATCGTGTTGAATAGATCGAACCAAGTGCGACGGTAAGCATATTGCTTATATATGTGTATGACTGTATTGTGCCTTGTGACTTGTTGAGTATGAGATGTGGTTGAATCTGATGTGAATAATGTTTGAGTGTTTGTGATACGTTATGATTGATAAGAAAGTGATATGATTGAGTATGTTGCAGTGTTATGAGTAAAAACGACATGTTGAGCCTTGTGCACATACTGGAACTGAATAATGGTTGGATTATAAATGAATATGAGCTTGCTTAGATGGATATGTGAAATGGTCCAAGTTGAGAGTGCTATCCGAATATTGTGAGCCGGAAGCACATGTGTTGAGATATATGAGTACGTGAGTTGAGTGTAACTCCTCCGTAGCACAGATGATTGTATTCCGAATGTAGTGAGCCGGAATACAGATTGGGCCAAAGGACCATTTTATATATATTGTCTAAGTACAGCAAGGCCTTTCTAAAATAAGTATTACTATAATAAGTGAAACAAATGAATAAATTCTAACTTGGTACTGATGATATATTTTGATTTGTGCTCTTTACATTACTTTTGTATATACATATATGCGTAATATGTTTATTGAGTAGGCAGCTCACCCCTTGCCAACAGATTTTATAGGTTAGGTGGAGTTCTTCTTGCTTAAGGTCGCACCAGCAGTGTCAGTCCATTCTCATCTAGGCATTTTGGAGTCTTGTGATGTACTTTTGTTTTGTAAATCCTCTATGTAGGATAATGACTTAAACGTGTATTGTAAATTGTAAATGTTTTCTCTTATGTATAATATGTAAAGTTTATATGAGATTGAAGTTTCTATGATTGAGAATTGAAAGCATGTCTATAACTAATATTGTGTGAGATATCATGTGATCCAAGTGAGGGGGTTACATTTAGTGGTATTAGAGCGGGTCTACTTTCCTAGGGATTAGGCTGTGTATGACTTGTTTTGGATTCCTAGGTTAAGACCACATAATCATATTTTCGTATTCTAAAGCATGTTGACATGGTCATGTTTCATGTAGGGTTATGGAATCTGAGGGTGAGAATGGTCATGTTCATGAGTATGGGGGCTCAGAACATATAGGAGCTTCAGAACATGCAGGTTATCCTCAGGGTTACAACCAGTTTGAACAGATGATGGGAATCTATTTGGCTCAAGGTCAGCCTCAGCCACGTGTTCAAGCTCATCGAGATGCGCCAATCTTTGATAAAATTTTTGAAAGGCTTAAAAAGATGGGTGCTACAGAGTTTGAGGGTAGCACAGATCCTGATATAGCTGATAAATGGTGGGCCAAGATTGAAGATGTACTTGAGAACACAGAATGTCGACTAGACTCAATGGTCAAATATGTTTCTAATCTTTTCACTGGAGAAGCTTTAGAATGGTGGAGATCTATAAAAAGGACAAGAATTAGAACTGAAATAACATGGGATATTTTCAAGAAGTTGTTCACTAATAAGTACATGCCAATGATATACAAAGATAGGAAACAAACAGAGTTTTTGACCCTTATGCAGGAGGATATGTCTGTGGCTGAATACGAGCTTAAGTTTACCACTTTAGCCAAATATGCACTTGCAAATGTGGCTACAGAAGAAGCAAAATGTCGTGGGTTTGAACATGGTCTACACCCAGATGTTAGAATGGGGATTCATGCACATGAAACGAGCTTTAGATTGTTAGTAGAATCTGCACTCAGAGCTGAGGAAATTGTGAAAGATAGAGAAGAACTTTTTGTAACCAAAAGGGCTAGATTTGATACAGAGGGTCAGTCTAGCAGGCCATCAAATAGAGGTGGATTCTCAGTTTCTTCTCGAGGCTATTCTCAACAATTTAGAGGTAGTAGTAGTATCCATCGTGGTGGGACTAGATCACGGGGCGGATTTGGAGATGTTTTGAGTAGTGCTCCATCTGTTGGTAGTAACAGATTTTCAGGTGGTCGGTTTAATAATGGGTATAGAAGAGGAGCGAAGACAACATCTTTTCTAGCTTGTCAGACATGTGGACGGGTACACAGAGGTGAGTGTTGGGGACCTTCCCTGGTTTGTGGCAGATGTGGCCGATCTCACACAGGAGAGTGTTATGGTTCATTTAAGAAGGGTACATGTTTTGAGTGTGGAGAAACAGGCCATTATCGTAATGATTGTCCTTTATTAGTTGATAGAGGAGAGAGAGTTCAACCTCAGTCTAATATAGGAGGTGGTGCAGCTCGAGTGGATAGAGGCAGAGGCAGAGGTCGAGGAGGAGGTAGAGGGGGTAGACATGATGCTCCTATGGGTGGACAGACACAAAATTTACCACGAAATAGAGCCTTCAATATGACGAGGGGTGAAGCTCAAATAGCACCAGAGGTTATATCCATTACAATTTCTATCCTTGATACCTTAGCTTTTGTTTTGATTGACCCTGGATCCACTCATTCATACATAACACCTGAGTTTATATTGAAAATAAATGGGAAGGTAGAACCATTAGGATATGATGTGGGAGTTATCCTACCAGTTGGGAATAATGTTATTGTAAATCAGGTTCTGAGAGATTGTCCTATAAAAGTGAGGGGAAGTGAGTTCCCTATAGATTTAGTAGTTATGGGGTTTAGAGAATTTGATATTATTTTGGGGATGGATTGGCTGTGTAAATATGAAGCTAAAGTTTATTGTTGTTCAAAGGAAGTTGTGTTACATTTTAATTCAGAATCAACTGTGTTATTTGTTGGGGAGAGAAAGGTTGTGCCGTCTTGTTTAATATCTGCAATTCAAGCAATCAGATGGATTAGAAATGGGTGTGAGGCATATTTAGCTCATGTTGTGGACACTAGGGAGGATGGAGGCAAATTGGAGAATATTCCAGCGGTGAGAGATTTTGCAGATGTATTCGTAGATGAACTACTGGGATTACCACCTCATAGGGCGATTGATTTTCCTATTGAGACCATGCCAGGAGTATCTCCTATATCAATTGCTCCATATAGAATGGCTCCAATGGAATTACAAGAATTGAAGAAACAAATAGAAGAACTACTTGAGAAGGGGTTTATACGACCTAGTACTTCACCGTGGGGAGCACCTGTATTATTTGTGAAGAAGAAAGATGGAAGTATGCGATTGTGTATTGATTACAAACAACTGAACAGAATGACAGTGAAAAACAAGTATCCATTGCCTCGGATTGATGATTTGCTAGATCAACTTAGAGGAGCTCGTCATTTTTCAAAGATTGATCTAAGATCGGGCTATTGGCAGTTGAGAGTTGCAGAAGCTGACATACCTAAAACTGCTTTTCGTACAAGGTATGGTCATTTTGAGTTTCTTGTGATGCCTTTTGGCTTGACTAATGCTCCTGCAGCTTTCATTGTAACATCCCTAAAACCCTAACATATGAGTCTTTCCACATTCATATATGTTTTCATGATTGAATACATGCATTTTAGATTCATCTCATTGTCATTAGAAGTTTCGTATTCATAATGCGATTACCGTGCGATTAGGAGGCGATTAGTGTGTCGTTAAGATGTAACGATTGGTTAATTGAGTTTGGACTTAAATGAATGAATGAACATGTCCTTAATTGATTAAATTAGACTTATGGAGGGCTGGAAATGAAGTTTAGTAAGTAGCACCTCACAAAGCATGATGTCACTCAATAGTAAGCCAAAGGATGCCTCTTCACTTTTAAAAGATGTACACAACTCATTCTTTATCTATTGTAGCCACAATTTCGACCAAAGCTTTAGCAAAACCTTCCTTGTTCATACCCTAACACCCTCCAAACAAAACTCTTCCAATTTCTTCCATTTTCAAGCCAAACAAGTTAAGTTAGGAAGCATACTAGGTGATAGACACAACTTGAAGGTTAGTATGTTGTTTTAGCTTGTTTTCTATGAGTTTGACATTCTGAAATACCTAGGTATGATCATAGGATTTGTTTTGGATGCGTTGTGATTGAGTTTGTTGAGTTTTGGTGTTGTTTAAAGTGGTTATAAGCTGTCCAAATGAAATATATGTATCAAGTGCCCTAAATAGAAATTTAGGGTACTGCTTTCAGTCATTTTGGAGCGTGTTTTTCATATTGATATTGTACGAATTTGAAGATACATAAAGAATAAACTATGTTCCTATATGTGTTATGAAACCCTCTGTAAAATATGGGACTTTAATTCCATATATAGAGGAAGAAAACCTAGATGGAACATGACTGCCTCGAAATTGAATGTCATGTGAGGCAGCCATGTTGATGTAGCATTTTGAGGACCTTAGAGTCATAATTTGGGAAAGTTTATCTATACAAAAGTGTTCCTAACTACTTGAAGTATATGTATGTAAAAGGATTTGGCAATTCATTGTGTTTAGTATGAGCTAGGTTGAGTGAATTATGGTAGATGCAAATCTGGATAGTCTGTTTCTTGGCTGGAAACAGGACAGAATCATTTTGCATGCCATATATTGTGTAGAAGTTATCTTAACATGAATTTTGGATATGTTATACCCATATATGTCTAGTTTCAGTAGGTTCAAGAAACAGGGCATTTGGATTCATATAGAGAAAGTTATGGCAGAATGTGTGCAAGTAGGTCATGTGATGATCTAAGACAAAAGGATTAGATTGCATGAACTTTGTGGAGTTAGTGTCTTGTAAATCATATAGCATTCATTAGTTTATATTTTCATTAAGTTTATGTTAAGGCTAATTGTATAAATGTTATGTGACATTAGGATGACAAGGTGCAATTGAACGCACACCCGATCGTGTTGAATAGATCGAACCAAGTGCGGCGGTAAGCATATTGCTTATATATGTGTATGAATGTATTGTGCCTTGTGACTTGTTGAGTGTGAGATGTGGTTGAATCTTATGTGAATGATGTGCATAATAATATTTGAGTGTTTGTGATACGTTATGATTGATAAGAAAGTGATATGATTGAGTATGTTGCAGTGTTATGAGTAAATACGGCATGTTGAGCCTTGTGCGCATACTAGAACTGAATAATGGTTGGATAAGAAATGAACATGAGCTTGCTTAGATGGATATGTGAAATGGTCCAAGTTGAGAGTGCTATCCGAATATTGTGAGCCGGAAGCACATGTGTTGAGATATATGAGTACGTGAGTTGAGTTTAACTCCTTCATAGCGCAGATGATTGTATTCCGAATTTAGTGAGCCGGAATACAGATTGGGCCCAAGGACCATTTTATATATACTGTCTAAGTATAGCAAGGCCTTTCTAAAATAAGTATTACTATAATAAGTGAAACAGGTGAATAAATTCTAACTTGGTACTGATGATATATTTTGATTTGTGCTCTTTACATTACTTTTGTATATACATATATACGTAATATGTTTATTGAGTAGGCAGCTCACCCCTTGCCAACAGATTTTACAGGTTAGGTGGAGTTCTTCTTGCTTAAGGTCGCACCAGCAGTGTCAGTCCATTCTCATCTAGGCATTTTGGAGTCTTGTGATGTACTTTTGTTTTGTAAATCCTCTATGTAGGATAATGACTTAAACGTGTATTGTAAATTGTAAATGCTTTCTCTTATGTATAATATGTAAAGTTTATATGAGATTGAAGTTTATATGATTGAGAATTGAAAGCATGTCTATAACTGATATTGTGTGAAATATCATGTGATCCAAGTGAGGGGGTTACATTCATGGCATTAATGAACAAGACTTTTCAGCCATATCTAGATAAGTTTGTCGTGGTTTTCATTGATGATATCCTAGTGTACTCAAGAACTGTGGGTGAGCATGAACAACATTTGAGAATTGTTTTGAAAATTTTAAGAGATAATCAGATGTATGCAAAGTTAAGCAAATGTGAATTTTGGATGGATGAAGTTGTATTCCTTGGTCATGTGGTGTCAGGTGAAGGGGTTCAACCCGACCCTTCCAAAATTAAAGCTATTGATGAATGGGAACCGCCAAAGAACGTTACAGAGCTTAGGAGTTTTCTTGGGTTAGCTGGTTATTACAGGAGATTTGTAGAGGGTTTTTCTCTGATTGCAGGTCCATTAACTAAATTGCTGAGAAAGGGAGTTGTATTCTAGTGGAATGATAAATGTCACCAAAGCTTTGAGGAACTAAAGAAGTGATTGACTTCTGCACCAGTGTTAGTGTTACCTTCTGAAGGTGGTGGCTTTGTTGTTTATACAGATGCCTCGGGACAAGGTCTGGGATGTGTTCTAATGCAAAATGGGAAAGTCATTGCATATGCTTCTAGGCAACTAAGACCTCATAAGATGAATTACCCCACACACGACTTAGAGTTGACAGCAGTCATCCATGCATTGAAGGTATGGAGACATTACCTATATGGGGAGACATTTCAGATTCTCACTGATCACAAGAGTTTGAAGTACATCTTTACACAAAAGGAGCTGAACCTAAGACAAAGAAGATGGATTGAGCTATTAAAAGATTATGATTGTACAATAGATTACCATCCAGGAAAGGCTAATGTGGTTGCAGATGCTTTGAGTAGAAAGAGTGTTGATATTGTGGCTAGTATAAAGAGTTATAGTTTAAATTCACTAGTGGAGATGCGAGCCATGGATGTGTAGTTAGAAGTAAATTAAGTAACAGGTTTGATGGCTACACTACGGGTAAAACCAGATTTGAAAGAAAGGATCCAAGAAGCACAATGGCATGATCCTTATTTACAGAAAATGCGAGATCGTGTACAACAAGGTAAAAGACCTGATATTTCTGTGGAAGATGATGGAACTATGATGATAGGTAGTCGATTATGTGTTCCAGATGTAGCAGATTTAAGATCAGAAATTCTACAGGAAGCACATAATTCTCCTTATGCTATGCACCCAGGAATGCCAAAGATGTACAGAAATTTGAGACCTTTTTACTGGTGGCTTACAATGAAGAAAGATGTATCTGATTTTGTTTCCAAATGTTTGACATGTCAACAGGTTAAAGCCGAACATCAACCTCCCATGGGAAAACTAAAACCTTTAACCATACCAGAGTGGAAATGGGAGAGGATCACTATGGATTTTGTGATGGGATTACCAAGAACAAGGCGTAGACATGATAGCATATGGGTGATAGTGGATAGACTTACGAAATCTGCTCACTTTCTACCGGTTCAATAGACAAACTCGATGGATAAATTGGCTAGACTTTATGTGGAACAAATAGTGAGGTTGCATGGAGTACCTATATCTATTGTTTCAGATCGTGATCCTAGATTCACATCTAGATTTTGGGGTAGTTTACAGCACTCATTGGGAACAAAATTGCATTTCAGTACAGCTTTTCATCCACAGACAGATGGACAATCAGAAAGAACTATTCAGACCTTAGAGGATATGATGAGAGCTTGTGTTCTTAATTTCCAAGGCGAGTGGGATATACATTTACCTCTTATGGAGTTTGCTTATAATAATGGTTATCATTCGAGTATAAGCATGGCACCTTATGAGGCATTATATGGAAGACCGTGTAGAATCCCTATATGTTGGGATGTTGAAGGAATGAGGCAATTGGAAGGACCTGAGTTAGTCCAGGAAACTGTTGAGAAGATCAATATCATAAAGAAGTATTTAAAAGCTGCACAGGAACGTCAGAAAGTCTATGTGGATCAGCACCGAAGGGAAATGGAATATAAAGTTGGAGATAAAGTGTTTTTAAAAATATCCCCATGGAAAGGAATAGTTCGTTTTGGCAAAAGAGGGAAGTTGAATCCATGATACATCGGGCCTTATGAGATCATTGAGAGAGTTGGACCATTGGCTTATAGGTTAGCTCTACCACCAGAATTGTCTTTAATACATGATGTATTTCATGTGTCAGTATTAAGAAGATATAGATCAGACCCAAGTCATATGATTCCTGAACCTGAGATTGCAATAGTGAACACAGACTTGACTATTCGTGAGTAACCTTTGGAGATTTTGGGACGAGAAATGAAACGACTCAAAAATCGTGAAATTCCAATGGTTAAGGTGAGATGGAGTCATAATCAAACACTTGATGAGGCAACATGGGAGGTAGAAGAAAATATGAGGACACAATATCCTTACCTATTTGAAGCTTCTGGTAAGTGAATTTCGGGGACGAAATTCTTTAAGGGGGGAAGAACTGTAACATCCCTAAAACCCTAACATATACATCTTCCCACATTCATATATGTTTTCATGATTGAATACATACATTTTAGATTCATCTAATTGGCATTGGAAATTTCGCATGCATAATGCGATTATCATGCGATTAGTAGACGATTAGTGTGTCGTTAAGATGTAACGATTGGTTAATTGAGTTAGGACTTAAATGAATGAATGAATATGTCCTTAATTGATAAAATTAGACTTGTGGAGGGCTGGAAATGAGTTTTGTGAGCAAGCACCTCACTTAAGCACGAGGTGTCACCCAAGATTGAGACAAAAGGCACCTTTTCATTTCAAATGGATGTACACAACTCATTCTTTATGCTTTCCAGCCACAATTTCGACAAAAGCTTCATCAAACCTTCCCTTTTCATACCCTAACATCCTCCAAAGAAAACTCTTCCAATTTCTTCCATTTTCAAGTCAAACAAGTCAAGTTAGGAAGCATACTAGGTGATAGACACAAGTTGAAGGTTAGTATGTTGTTTTAGCTTGTTTTCTATGAGTTTGAGATTCTGAAATACCTAGGTATGATCATAGGATTTGTTGTGGATGAGTTGTGATTGAGTTTTTTGAGTTTTGGTGTTGTTTAAAGTGGTTATAGGCTGTCCAAATGAAAGATATGTATCAAGTGCCCTAAACAGAAATCTAGGGTACTACTTTCAGTCATTTTGGAGCATGTTTTTCATATTGATATTGTTCGAATTTGGAGATACATAAAGAATAAACTATGTTCCTATATATCTTATGAAACCCTCTGTAAAATATGGGACTTTAATTCCATATATAGATGAAGAAAACCTAGATGGAACATGACTGCCTCGAAATTGAATGTCATGTGAGGCAGCCATGTTGATGTAGTATTTTGAGGACCTTAGAGTCCGAATTTGAGAAAGTTTCTTTATAAAAAAGTGTTCCTAACTACTTGAAGTATATTTCTGTAAACGGGTTTGGAAATACATTGTGTTTATTGTGAGATAGGTTGAGTACATTATGGTAGATGCAAATCTGGGTAGTCTATTTCTTGGCTGGAAACATGACAGAATCATTTTGCATGCCATAGATTGTGTAGAAGTGATCTTAATATGAATTTTGGATATGTTATACCCATATATGTCTAGTGTCAGTAGGTTCAATAAACAGGGAATTTGGATTTATATAGAGAGAGTTATGGCAGAATGTGTGCAAGTAGGTCGTGTGATGATCTAAGACAAAAGGATTAGATTGCATGAACTTTGTAGAGTTAGTGACTTGTAAATCATATAGCATTCATTAGTTTACATTTTCATTAAGTTTATGTTAAGGCTAATTGTATAAATGTTATGTGACATTAGGAGGGCAAGGTGCAATTGAACGCACACCCGATCGTGTTGAATAGATCGAACCAAGTGCGACGGTAAGCATATTGCTTATATATGTGTATGACTGTATTGTGCCTTGTGACTTGTTGAGTATGAGATGTGGTTGAATCTGATGTGAATGATGTGAATAATGTTTGAGTGTTTGTGATACGTTATGATTGATAAGAAAGTGATATGATTGAGTATATTGCAGTGTTATGAGTAAAAACGACATGTTGAGCCTTGTGCACATACTGGAACTGAATAATGGTTGGATTATAAATGAATATGAGTTTGCTTAGATGGATATGTGAAATGGTCCAAGTTGAGAGTGCTATCCGAATATTGTGAGCCGGAAGCACATGTGTTGAGATATATGAGTACGTGAGTTGAGTGTAACTCCTCCGTAGCACAGATGATTGTATTTCGAATGTAGTGAGCCGGAATACAGATTGGGCCCAAGGACCATTTTATATATATTGTCCAAGTACAGCAAGGCCTTTCTAAAATAAGTATTACTATAATAAGTGAAACAAATGAATAAATTCTAACTTGGTACTGATGATATATTTTGATTTGTGCTCTTTACATTACTTTTGTATATACATATATGCGTAATATGTTTATTGAGTAGGCAGCTCACCCCTTGCCAACAGATTTTACAGGTTAGGTGGAGTTCTTCTTGCTTAAGGTCGCACCAGCAGTGTCAGTCTATTCTCATCTAGGCATTTTGGAGTCTTGTGATGTATGCGTAATATGTTTATTGAGTAGGCAGCTCACCCCTTGCCAACAGATTTTACAGGTTAGGTGGAGTTCTTCTTGCTTAAGGTCGCACCAGCAGTGTCAGTCCATTCTCATCTAGGCATTTTGGAGTCTTGTGATGTACTTTTATTTTGTAAATCCTCTATGTAGGATAATGACTTAAACGTGTATTGTAAATTGTAAATGTTTTCTCTTATGTATAATATGTAAAGTTTATATGAGATTGAAGTTTCTATGATTGAGAATTGAAAGCATGTCTATAACTGATATTGTGTGAGATATCATGTGATCCACGTGAGGGGGTTACACCATGTCGTGTTCATATTGTATAATTTTGTTTAAACCCACAATGAATTAAGTGATCATTAACATCGCTTATGTCGTCATATCCCCTTGAGAGGTTACAGTCAATACAAGGACAAACTATGTTCTTTTTCCCGTTATCTAATTTGTGTTTTAGCACAACCCTATTAAACTCCGCAATCCCTTCTATGAATCTTGTAGACATTCGATTACTGATAGGGGTATTTTACCCCTATCTTTTAGCGTGATTTACGGGTTGATTTTGGATAAAATAAATAAGTTTAATTACAAAAATAAAGTGTTTTGATAAAATAAAGAAATAAAAATAAATCTCGTACTATCAGTTAATTTTCCTCGTTTTTGATTAGTTTAGGAAATAAAAACGTCAAGCTAACTCGGCTCTCAAGTTTTGTATTTCAGGTACGAGAAAGGAGCAAAAATCCACTCCATACGCGGGGCGTATAATCCTCTACGCGGGGCGTGAAACATGGTGTCGGTAATGATTGCCTTATCCGCAGACGCCATGTGGAACTGACTCAGCATACGCGGGGCGTATGCCACTCTACGCGGGGCGTATGACACATGTCGGCAATAATTGGCCTAATCCTGAAAGTCAGACTGCATTGTCTCCCGGAGTCAACTCTCCATACGCAGGGCGTATCACCATATACGCGGGGCGTAAAAGGCAGTTCTTCAACATAAAAAGATCAGAGACTCATTTACGCGAGGCGTACTTCAGCTACGCACGGCGTAAAAGCACCAATTCAAGCAATAAAACTTCAGAGACTCAAACACGCGGGGCGTACAATCCTTTACGCAGGGCGTGTTTGAGACAATTAGAAACAGAATTGGTCCACATGCAGGAGATTTCTGACGGGATGGGCATTTACGCGGGGCGTAGTCCAATTTACGCGGGGCGTATCATGGGATTTCTGCACCAAATTATGTTGCTCCATACTTGTGCTGTGTGAAATTACAACATTGCCCTTGCTTGATGTCTATAAATAGATAGCTCTTGAACATTACTAGACACCAATTACATATTAGAGAGCTACATGATGCGCCCTCACCTAAGTTGGGATGAAGACTCACTAAGGGATAAGTGTACCCCGTCGTTATCAAGTAATAAATTTCTGGTTAAGTCTAGGTTATCGTCCACAGGATTTATTTCTGCAAGTATCGAGCTACTCGGTTTCAGGTGTTATCTAGGCTTAGGGGGTTTTGAGTTTGTTTGTTTAAGTTAATCTACTCCTAAGTTGAATTATATTAATCCTAGCTAAGTTATCTGATTCTAACTAAGTTATTCTATGCCTAATTAAGTTACTCTACCCCTAATTAAGTTAAACTACTCCTAATTGATCTTTCACTAATGCAATTATCCGAAGGAACATGGTATGAACGATAATAATGAAGATAGATTATTAGGTCTATTGATTAAAAACCTAATCTGAGTCACTTGTATTCAAGGCGATTAACCCTACTTACCCTCCTGAAGTTCCTAGCGCGTGATTCCCTAAGGCCGAAACTAGGTCTAAGGCTCAGTAAATTGGCGCTTAATCAACTAAGAGGTCGTCAATCTCCTAGGCTCTGACTAGGTCAGATTCAGCTCGCAATATGTGCCTACTAGATTTTGGGGCTTTTGAATGAGTTAAACCAATTGAATAAAGCGTAAGACAGAGATTAGACAAATAATCATAGAAAAAAACAAGAGCTAAATTATTATTAAAGGCGAAGATAAATGTCACAAGATACAATAAGCTAAGTTCGGCAACTGTATCAAAGAGTACAAACAAGGAAAGATAAAAGGAGCTACAAAAATCCCTTTCAGGGAACCTGTTTACTCTGCAGCCGTCGACCTAATCTTAAGGACGAACCTTGATAATTCCTCGAGAAAAGCTTTGAAGGAGCTTCAATGGAGGTTTGAAGAAGATGGAGGAGATGGAGAGGAATTACAAGGGGAAAGCTAAGATAATTTACAAAAAATGAAAGATACTAATTTACATTGGAAAAACTCTATTTATAGGCGTGGCTCGGCCCTCTTTTTGACCTATTTTCGTGTCCTTATGCAGGTAGGAAGTCGTGGGGTCTGTCGTGGCATCGTGGGGGCGGAATTGGTCTTTTTGACCAATTCCCGCAGGTCTGCTCGCCGAGCAGGGCGAGCTGCTCGGCGAGCAGGCGCTACTCACGACGAGCAGCGCCCTGCTCGCCGAGTAGGCCTGTGGACGATAACCTGGACTTAACCAGAAATTTATTACTTGATAACGACGGGGTACACTTATCCCTTAGTGAGTCTTCATCCCAACTTAGGTGAGGGCGCATCAAGTTTTTGGCGCCGTTGCCGGGGATTTATTTCTTCTGCAATATCGAACCAAAGGTCGATTTGTTAGTTTAGGCATTCATTGTAAATATCTTTGTTTATATCATCTATACTTGTTGATATATAATTTCTTTATACTTTTCTATACTTGTTCATATTTGTATACTGTTACTTATCAACTTTTGTGCTAGAACTTCACTTTTTCTCAACGTTCTCTGATCAATGAATTGGCAAGAAAAAGTCGAGTGGCAAGCTCAAAAGTTTACTATCCCATCAAGACAATACATTCATGCCCTGGAGAATGAGGCTCCCAATCCCTCCATGGCCGACTTAAATGAGAAAATGGATATCTTGATGGCGAAACTGAGCCTCAACACCAATGAAAGTGTAAGTTTTGTGGGTAATCACCAAAGGTATAATTCTAACCCCAATTCTTACAGCTTTTATGATAGTGATTGGAGGAGACCTCAACACTCAAATCTGTCCTACGGGAACCCTAACATGTTGAGGCCTCGAAATAGGTTTGTTAATGAGCACAGGGAAAACGAATTGGGAATGTTCCCTTACGAACAAGCAAGCCAAGTTCCTCCATAACCCTCTAGCTCACGAGATGAGGTGATGTCCCTTTTGAAAGGAATATCAGCCCGACTTACAATCAATGAGGAGGTTTTCAAGGACTTGAGCAACCAATTGGCTCAAATAAACCATGAGATGCAAGAGCAATCCCGAGATGCTCTCCCAGGCATAAAGGAAAACATAGAAATCCCACAAAGGGAATCAGCTCAAGCCATCTCCTTGAGGAATGACAAAAAGGTAGAACCAAGTCCACTATCACATGCATCACTCGAGGTAAGTGAGGAACCGGAAGCGGTAAGCAACCCCGGTTCAAAATCTGAAATTCTAAATCATGTGATAGAGATAAAAGATCAAATCAAAACTTGTGTATCTCAACTACCTTTTCCTCAAAAATTAGAAAAGTTTAGGTTTGCTTCATGCTCAGAAGTTTTCATTCTCTTTGACCTACCAAGAGAATCCAAAAGGGAGCAAACCAAACTTTTTCATAATATGTTTAAATTCGACCTCCTGCTTTCATTAAACTTATTAGAGGCTCTTAATCCGTTTTGTAGGTACGGGTTATTTCTCAAGGAGTTCGAGTTCCTAACGCGAGTAGAAGCTTACACCTAGGAAGGAACTCCATGTCGAGCTAACCGACTATAAAGTAGCGCTTCTTGGGAGGCAACCCAAGTTTGGATTAAACTTTTTCTAGGTTTGTTTTTCTTTTTAATTCAATTATAGATTTCTGTTTTTAACTTTGGTTAGTAAGTTGTCTTCTCCACCCTAACTTTTTGCACATGCGCTTGATGGTTTTAGATGCAATGTTGGAACTTATTGCATATTTTAAGTGTGAGGAGGAGGGGTAGACAAACTTACAAAAATTTGTATAATTTTTAAATTTTTGTGGCGTCGTGTCTAGTTTAGTTTAGCGTTTTCGGGTTTTATTTATGTTTTTGCATGTTTAGGACCTAAAACCGTGAACCTCCTTCGAATCTAAACTTCGTTATTTGTCCTTAAGGGCTGAGAACCGAATCTAAGATTGCATGACAACTAGTTTAGGTGTAGGACACAATCCTTGTATCTGTAAAAGCATGAGCTAAAGTTTGCATTTAGACCCTACTTTTGAAGAAATGCTAAAATCATTACTTAGGTAGATAACTTAAGAATTGAAGGCATGTGATGTTAAACTTGAGTTTGGGGAGAACTAGTAAACACAAAATTGAAACCCAAAGAATTGTGAGTTGAATTTGAGCCTAAGAGCGAACATCAAAAAGCTCTTTTTCTTGACATTTTTGTGTGAATGCTTTGACTTGTGGAAAGATTACAGATTTTGCACCTAATACTGTGTTGAACCTACATGCAATGATTTGAGATGATAAACGATGAATCAGCCTCATTAGAATTAACCCTTTCCTTTACCTTATTTTCTTTTTTTTCAACCACTCTAGGAAGCCCCTTTGAGCCTGTATTTTTGTAGCTTGTAGATTTTTTCTTTCGTTCTAACCCTTATTTTTGCAAACTATCACTTAGTTTGTTACCTAACCCAAGTTTTTGCAAAGCTCAAATTGAGCCTTTATTTTCTTCTAGCGCTTTTTCCTTGTTTATGGCATTATGTAGCAAGCCAAACGGCTAAGAAGTGATTGAGCAATGCTACCCGAAAAAAAAAGAAAAAAGAAAGAAAGAGAAAAACAGAAAAAGAAAAGAAAAAGAGACGAACAAAAAGGAGAACTTCATTCCTCAGTTCTTAAAATCAAAACGTCTCAAGAAAAAAGAAAAAAATAATGAATAAAAAGCTCAGTCACTTCATATTTGCTAAAGCCATTTGAACTTTGTTTTTCTAGCGCTGGAACTATTAACCCTTGTTGTACCTTTAACCCTCTAAACACATTACAACCCCAATTCGAGGCTGTTTTTGATATCATCGGAGTCATATAGCATAGTAGAGGAACTCGGATGAACGTGCAAAAACGTAATCCTAAGCAAGAACATAAGCCGAGAGTAAACACTTTAGCCACTAAAATTGTGTGAAATGAGTGAACTACCTATGGTGAGGTGTTTTACTTAGCGATCCCCTCAAACTCGTTTAATTGAACATGTGTCCTTTTTCTTAAAACATATGGCCTATGATAATTGAAATGCGGCTTTTGGATATCGTGTCTCTACTTTGTATTTTCGAATGCATGTAATTACAGATGCTCGAAATTGTGTCAAGCACCTAGTCAAACCGGGAGGTTTTCTAGCTTGCTTGTGATTGCGGGTTTAGTTTTTTTAGTTTACTTGGGGACAAGTAAAGTTTTAAGTGCGAGGAGGTTTGATAGGGGTCAAAAACCCCTATCTTTGGGTACGGTTTTAGGACGGGTTTTAGCATTATTTAGTTAATAAGCGAGCATTTCTCGCATTTAAATGCTTTTGTGTGAGTTAGTTAGGAATTGGAAACGTTTTATTTATTTTTCGTTGTTTAGGCTCGTTTTATGACCAATTTAGGCAATTACGGCCAAAATAACATGCATAGTATAATTCTGTTATCTTTTGAAGCTAATTGGTCCGTCAAAAGTCGCACCAAACGAAGCGTTTGCTCAAAATAAGCGATTGGCGGGTCAATTTAGCCTTTGGACTAATGTTATCTGGAGTTTCTGTACATGCGTAGGTATAAGTTCGGACGAAAAAGGCATCGACGGCAGTCGGCAAGCACACGGGGGCATACCGGGCAAGAATGCTCGACGAGCGGGCCTCCGTAGGCCATGCCTGCTCGCCGAGCAGGCCACCAGAGGCCTGCTCGGGCGAGCAGGATGCCTGCTCGCCGAGCAGGGCGCTGCTCGTCGCGAGTAGCGCCTGCTCGCCGAGCAGCTCGCCCTGCTCGCCGAGCAGACCTGCGGGAATTGGTCAAAAAGACCAATTCCGCCCCCACGATGCCACGACGGACCCCACGACTTCCTACCTGCATAAGGACACGAAAATAGGTCAAAAAGAGGGCCGAGCCACGCCTATAAATAGAGTTTTTCCAATGTAAATTAGTATCTTTCATTTTTTGTAAATTATCTTAGCTTTCCCCTTGTAATTCCTCTCCATCTCCTCCATTTTCTTCAAACCTCCATTGAAGCTCCTTCAAAGCTTTTCTCGAGGAATTATCAAGGTTCGTCCTTAAGATTAGGTCGCCGGCTGCAGAGTAAACAGGTTCCTGATGCTCGTAAAGTATATAGCAGTTAATAGGACAAGTGTATCCTATCGCAACAAGTAATAAAGTGCTAAGCACGAGATCGAACCACAAGGACTATTCGTTATAACTAGCAAATCTACCTAGAATGATCTAATTGTTTAGAGGGTTGGATAAATGTTGGGTTTTTGAATAACTAACTAATTGAATTAAAAGCAATAAACATAACAAAATAAAGTGAAGAATTGATAGGGTAGAAGGTGAATTCATGGATGACACAACCTAGGCTGAGGAATCCTTTGATTAAATCCTAGGTATGGGTTTAGGGAGTTCAGATTTGTGTTTTACCAATGATTGAAGGTAATTGTCCTAAGTGAAAGACATTTGTACGGGATTTGTCTAACCTATTCACATGCATTCGGGTGACGGCTTGATTAGGCATATACCCTAGGTCATGCAAAGCATTAAGTTTATTGACAACTAAGGCTAAAGCCATAGCCCAACCACAAAGCCTCATTCCTAGTGGTCTCTAGCGAAGTCAGATTTACACAAGTTCGGTATAGACGATTCCGTGGTCAGGTTCTCATCTATCTATAATCCTATTTAATGTCAGGGTCACAGGCATTAAGCACATTATATACATAAACAGGCTAGTTGATCATTATCAATGTTCATTCTAGCATAAATCCTGTTCCTAACAATATCTAGGCATTAAGCATGCATAAACTGATCAATCAAAGGTCCTAGATCCCTAATCATACATATTCATATAATCAATTTCATCCCCATCCCAAATTGGATGGGGATTAATTCATAGACAAATTAATCATAGCAATAGGCATATAAGAATAATGGAAAAAGCTTCAATTAAATATAATCGCAAAAGATAAAAGGGAAAGAGATAGAAATCCAAAACCCGTTTTGCCGATTCCAATTACAGAAATAGAAGACGAGGAACTTCTCCCATCAATTGTTCTTGAAAGAAATAAAAACAGGAAATAAATCTAACCTAGAAAGCAGGAAAATCTAATCTAAAAAGAAATAAAACTACATTATGGAGGAGAGAAAGCCCTAGCGGCTCTCCGATTTATTCGTTGGCTAATCCCCCCTGAAAGATTAGGATTAGCTCCCTATTTATAGAGTTAGGAAGGAAACCCTAATGCCTCAGGGGTAAAAATGGCATTTACAAAGTGTTTAGTGGGCTTTTGGGCTTAATATTCGCGGATTTCAGCAAAGGGGAAGGCGCAGGCGCGCCTTTTCCCGCCTCGTCTCGTCGAGACAAGGCATGACTCGACGGGACGAGGGCCTGTCTCGACGAGACAGGTGATGTCTCGCCGAGACAGGTCCTATTCAAGGAACTGTGGCTCCGGCTTTTATTTGTTTAGGTCCCTGGGCTTCCAAAAAGTGCTCTAATGGTCCCTGATGAATCCCAAAAGTGCTCTGATGGTCCCTGAAGAATCCGGAAATGCTCCAATAGGCTTGGGTCTGGTTCGGAAATGCTCAAATAGGCCCAAAAACACCTGAAAACACAGAAAATGCTAAAAATAAGAGAAATTACTAATTCTAACTAAAAGATAACAAAACAATAATAAAACTGAAAGGAAATAAAGCAAAAGGAAGCTAAAAGGGGCCTAAAAACCCTATACAAATGGGAGCTATCAGTTCCCTGAAAGGGATTTTTGTATCTCCTTTTATCTTTCCTTGTTTGTACTCTTTGATACAGTTGCCGAACTTAGCTTATTATATCTTGTGACATTTATCTTCGCCTTTAATAATAATTTAGCTCTTGTTTTGTTCTATGATTATTTGTCTAATCTCTGTCTTACGCTTTATTCAATTGGTTTAACTCATTCAAAAGCCCCAAAATCTAGTAGGCACATATTGCGAGCTGAATCTGACCTAGTCAGAGCCTAGGAGATTGACGACCTCTTAGTTGATTAAGCGCCAATTTACTGAGCCTTAGACCTAGTTTCGGCCTTGGGGAATCACGCGCTAGGAACTTCGGGAGGGTAAGTAGGGTTAATCGCCTTGAATACAAGTGACTCGGATTAGGTTTTTAATCAATAGACCTAATAATCTATCTTCATTATTATCGTTCATACCATGTTCCTTCGGATAATTGCATTAGTGAAAGATCAATTAGGAGTAGTTTAACTTAATTAGGGGTAGAGTAACTTAATTAGGCATAGAATAACTTAGTTAGAATCAGATAACTTAGCTAGGATTAGTATAATTCAACCTAGGAGTAGATTAACTTAAACAAACAAACTCAAAACCCCCTAAGCCTAGATAACGCCTGAAACCGAGTAGCTCGATACTTGCAAAAATAAATCCTGTGGATGATAACCTGGACTTAACTAGAAATTTATTACTTGATAACGACGGGGTACACTTATCCCTTAGTGAGTCTTCATCCTAACCTAGGTTGAATTATACTAATCCTAGCTAAGTTATCTGATTCTAACTAAGTTATTCTATGCCCAATTAAGTTACTCTACCCCTAATTAAGTTAAACTACTCCTAATTGATCTTTCACTAATGCAATTATCCGAAGGAACATGGTATGAACGATAATAATGAAGATAGATTATTAGGTCTATTGATTAAAAACCTAATCTGAGTCACTTGTATTCAAGGCGATTAACCCTACTTACCCTCCTGAAGTTCCTAGCGCGTGATTCCCCAAGGCCGAAACTAGGTCTAAGGCTCAGTAAATTGGCGCTTAATCAACTAAGAGGTCGTCAATCTCCTAGGCTCTGACTAGGTCAGATTCAGCTCGCAATATGTGCCTACTAGATTTTGGGGTTTTTGACCCCTATCACTACACTATACTCTTTTCTTTCCTTGTAATTTAGATTCAGATTTTGTAGTTAAACTCTCCCCCTCGAGAGCTTGTTCGGTTGTTCCGGCGTTCCATCGAAGTTCCGTTCCACCATTCGTCACCAAGCTCGAGAGTTCCACCTCCACGACCTAGGAGACGGCTTTGAGTCCGGTTAGCTAGTTCCAAGGGCGGATTCTCCCTTTTTACTTGCTAATTAGCTTGTACTCTTCCTATGTACTAGGCTTGGTTGTATTTTATCTAATCACTTTCCATATTTATAATTTATGATTGATAACATCTATTTCCCTTCATGTGTTAATGTTTATTGCTTGTTTTGATATTGATAATTGATTATTGTATAGGAGAACGCGATTACCGCCGCCATTCGGGCTATCTTTAGGGAGTTATATAGGTGTTGCCTTACCGGAAGTGACAAACCGGAAACCGTAGGAATTGACAAGCCATGGAACTTACGGGCCCTAGTTTCTAATTCCCCCACATTAGACACGCCTTGACTAGGAATCACGTAGTCTAAGTGCTTCACGGGTCGGTTCTACTACACTTGGTCGTCTTTGCAAGAGTAAACTATTATCCGTATACATTTAGAGTCATTATTTATCATAGCTATAACTTATCATATGCATCCCACTTCATAGAGTTTTAGCTACATGAATCTGTGTCGCCAATAGTGAGGAATAGTGTGTAGTTGTGTCTTACTTCACCCCAAAGTAATTACCGCTTAAATAACATACGAAATCAAGTCGTCTAATACTTGTAATTATAAATCCCGTGGATTCGATACCCGGTCTTAACCGGATTATTACTTGATACGACGGGGTACACTTGCCCCTAAGTAGTCGTTGCGTCTAGTAGAGTTAGAGCATTAAAAAGATCACATCCACATTAGTAGCACATTCACCGCAATACACATTTAAATCGTCATAAGAAAAGCTCTACACACCTAGATCCTACGCCCATCAAGTTTTTGGCGCCGTTGCCGGGGATTTATAATTTCCTACAATATTAGACAAAAATGTTTCATTGTTAGTTTAAGCATTCTTTTTGTATAAATTGTTTATATATACTCTTACTAACATTATTCTTTCTTGTTGATAACCTTTTATACTTCTTTTTACTTTATGCACACCCGATCGAAAAGTGATTCTCTTATTCCTATTGATCTCGAAATTGAACGTACTCTTTGTAGGATTCGAAAAGAGAGAATGGCAAATCTCAACGATGAAGCTAAGCAGCCCGAGATCAACCAAAGGGCGCCGGAACAGCCCGTGAATAACGACCGTAATGGTGAAGGCAACGACACGCGTTCGATGTTGGAGATTCTTGCTCCACATCGTCCTCAAATCCGCCACGGAATTGTTGCCCCCACCATTCCGGCCGACACATTTGAAATAAAGACTAGCATGATCCAATTAATTCAACAATTCGCTCAATTCGAAGGGGAACCCCATGAAAACCCTAACAAACACCTTGATAAATTTCTTATGTGTGCCGAAACGTCACGGCAAAATAATGTTCCAGTTGAGGCCGTCCAACTAAAACTATTCCCTTTTTCTTTGACAGGACAGGCGTTGGAATGGTTGCACTCGTTAGAGGCGGGATCGATCACATCGTGGAAGGAACTCGAGAAGGAGTTCCTATCTTACTACTTCCCTCCCTCTAAAACGGTTAAATTGAGAAAAGATATCACTTCCTTTCGGCAACTTGGATACGAGGCCCTCCACTCAGCTTGGGCTAGGTTCCGAAAGCTGCTCCGAAGCTGTCCCCATCACGATATCCCTAAGCATGATTTAGTAAGTACTTTTTATCATGGTCTAACACCTACTAATCGTGCAACAGTTGATTCCGCCGCAGGTGGGGATTTGTTTCGCAAATCGGCAAGCGAGGCGTATGAGCTCATTCACGAATTAGCTAGGAAAAGCGTCCAATGGCAAGAAGATCGGCTTGCCGGACCCTCGCAGCATTAAACCTTTGCCGTAGAAAATGAGGCTCCCACAATCTTCATGATCGAAATGAACAAGAAACTGGACGCTTTAATGGCGCAATTGAGCCTCTAAAATTCAGCACAAGTCTTAGTGTGCTCTCATTGTGGTGGTGGCCACCAAGGTAAGGATTGTCAAGCCGGAAGCCCTTTTGCCGGTGACACCGAAAGCGTAAGTTATGTAGGGGGACAACAAAGGTATAATTCTCATTATAACTCCTATCCTAACACGCATGCTTATCACCACCATAACGATAACAATAACAATAACGGAAGGAGGCTTCAACACATTCCATCTTACGATAACGAGCGGAATGTATTGAAGCCCCCATCCGAACCCCATGGTAAATTTGTGGAACAAGGGTTGGGCCAATTCCCTCATGACCAAGCAGGGCAAAAATCACAACCTCCTAGCAATGCGCAAGACGCAATGGTAATTGATCTTCTTAAAGAAATATCTTCCCGTCTTGCTAACAATGAAGCATTTTGCAGGGACTTGGGACAGCAAGTGGCCCAATTAAGTCGCCAACGATAAGGGAGACAACATGGGTCTCCCCGACTAACACCGAACAAAACCCGAGACCAAAAGATTGGGAGACCGCATAAGCAATAACTCTCCGTAGTGGTAAGGGTTTGGAACCACCGGTTCCAAAGGCGACTCCACCCGCTCCACAGGTAAGTAATGAACCGGAAGTGGTAAGCAACCCCGGTTCGGATCCAAAACCCTCAACTTCCTTGGATAAGAATAAAAATGTGTGTGACCCAATTGGAGCTTACGTGCCGAAGCTCCCTTTTCCACAACGACTTAAAAAAGAAAAATTGGACCACCAATACGGCAAGTTTTTGGAAATCTTTAAGAAACTTCACATTAACATTCCACTTGCGGAAGCATTGGAGAAAATGCCCACATATGCGAAGTTTCTTAAAGAAATCCTCGCCAAAAAGAGGAAGTTGGATTATAATGAGACGGTAGCACTCACGGAGGAATGCTCCGCGATTATAACGAACAAACTCCCACCTAAACTCAAGGATTTAGGTAGTTTTTCTATCCCTTGCACGATTGGTAATGTTGAGTTTAGGAGAGCTTTATGTGATTTGGGTGCTAGCATCAATCTAATGCCTTTATTTGTATTCAGGAAGCTCGGCTTGGGAGAACCTAAGCCTACCAATATGGCGCTTCAGCTGGCCGATAGATCCATTGCCCGGCCAAAAGGAATTGTGGAGGATGTCTTAGTGAAAGTGGACAAGTTCATTTTCCTCGCCGATTTTGTAGTGCTCGATATGGCGGAAGACGATTCGGTACCAATCCTCCTAGGACGACCATTCCTTGCAACAGGTAGGACTCTCATTGACGTCCACGAAGGTAAGCTCATCCTACGGTTACAAGACGAAGAGGTAGAATTTAACGTGTATAACTCCATGAAATTTCCATCTAATACCATGGCGGATTGTAATTCTGTAAATTTCGTGGACTCCATTGATCTTTTTGTTGAAGAATTTTGTGATAGGTCTTCCGCGGGAACCTCTTCGGAAATAGATGGTGTTGAGCATTTGGATGAGGAGCCATTGAACAAGCCGTTTGAATACTCCTCCGAAATAGAACGATGTCTATTGGCAAGGAGCCGGTTTGAGGGTTTAGACCGGGATAGCAAAGCAAAGCCGAAGACCTCCCTTGAGGAACCTCCAACTTTGGAACTCAAACCCTTGCCTCCTAATTTAAAATACGTATTTTTGCAACCTCCTAATTTCTTACCGGTTGTTATTTCTTCGCTTTTGACAGCGGAAATGGAGGAAGCATTAATTGTGGTATTACAAAAACATAAAGGCGCATTTGGGTGGACCATTCACGACATAAAAGGGATCAGTCCCACCATTTGCACACACCGCATCTTTATGGAGGATAAAGTAAAGCCCTCCGTGCAGCCGCAACGACGGCTTAACCCCAATATGAAAGAGGTAGTGAAGGCCGAGGTAATCAAACTCCTCGACGCAGGTATAATCTTTCCTACCTCCGATAGTCCATGGGTTAGCCCGGTCCAATGTGTTCCCAAAAAGGGGGGCACAACGGTGACGGAAAATGATCAAGGGGAATTAATCCCCACACGGAAAATAACCGGGTGGCGAGTATGCATTGATTATAGAAAACTTAACGAAGCCACCCGAAAAGATCATTTTCCCTTGCCGTTCATCGACCAAAAGTTGGAAAGAATGGCGGGTCATAAATTCTTTTGCACCCTCGATGGCTTATCCGGTTATATGCAAATTCCCGTCGATCCTTCGGATCAGGAAAAAACGACATTCACCTGTCCGTATGGGACATTTGCATATAGGCGGATGCCATTTGGGCTTTGTAACGCCCCCGCCACCTTTCAAAGGTGCATGACGGCTATATTCTCCGAAATGATTGAGGATTTCATGGAAGTCTTCATGGACGATTTTTCTGTTTTTGGGTCGTCCTTTGAAATTTGTTTAAGTAATCTTGATAAGGTCCTCCAACGTTGCGAAGACACTAACCTTGCGCTCAGTTGGGAAAAATGTCAATTTATGGTTCAAGATTGCATTGTTTTGGGACACAAGGTGTCCGGGGAGGGGATCGAGGTCGATCCGGCCAAGATCGAGGTAATTGAAAAACTACCTCCACCAATCAACGTTAAGGGAATTCGGAGTTTCTTGGGTGTGTGGGGTTCTATAGACGATTCATCAAGGATTTCTCTAAGATAGCAACCCCCTTGACCCAACTCCTTGCAAAGGATGCGGAATTTAGTTTTTCCCCCAAATGTTTACTTGCATTTAATACGCTAAAGGAAAAACTAGTTAATGCACCTATCATGGTGAAACCCGATTGGAACCTCCCCTTTGAACTCATGTGTGATGCGAGTGATTTGGCTGTAGGCGCTTGTTTGGGCCAACGGGTGGATAAACTCTTTCGCCCTATCTATTATGCGCGCAAAACGCTCAATGAGGCCCAACAAAACTATTCCATCACGGAAAAGGAGATGCTTGCCGTTGTTTTTGCTTTCGATAAATTTAGGTCATATCTTGTATTATCCAAAATTATCGTATACACTGACCACGCAGCTCTCAAGTACTTGATGACTAAGCAAGACGCCAAACCACGCTTGATACAGTGGATCCTACTCCTACAAGAATTCGACATCGAGATCAAAGATAAAAAAGGAGTGGAGAATGTTGTGGCCGATCATCTCTCTCGCTTACAAGGCGAGCAAAGCGAACCTTCGGAAACTATTGAGATTAAGGAGACCTTTCCTGACGAAGCACTCTACGTGGTAACATCTTTACCTTGGTATGCCGATATGGCAAACTACAAAGCCGGTAATATTCTTCCCCCGCACCTTACATATGAGCAGCGTAAGAATTTTTTTCACGATGCTAAGCATTATTTTTGGGAAGAACCCTATCTGTTTAAATCTTGTGCCGATAACATTATTCGTAGGTGTATACCGGAAGAAGAGGTTCATCATGTGTTACATATGTGTCATACCCAAGAGCCGGGGGGCCATTTTGGCCCTAGTCGGACTATGGAAAAAGTCTTACAATGTGGGTTTTATTGGCCTACTTTGTCCAAGACTTCGTCAAATCATGTGACGCTTGTCAAAGGAGCGGAAACATTTCCCTAAAACACGAAATGCTCCAACAAGGGATCTTAGTTTGCGAACTTTTTGACGTTTGGGGGATAGACTTCATGGGACCTTTCCCTAAGTCGCATAACAACGCTTACATTCTCGTAGCGGTTGACTATGTCTCCAAATGGGTGGAGGCCGTTGCCTTACCTTCAAACGACTCTAAGGCGGTAGGGAAATTCATAAAGAAAAACATTTTCACTCGATTCGGAACCCCTAGGACTATCATTAGCGACGGGGGTTCCCACTTTTGCAACCGACAATTCGATCAACTCTTACTTAAATATGGGGTTGCACACCGAGTCTCTACACCCTACCACCCACAAACTAGTGGGCAAGTTGAGGTTTCTAACCGAGAGTTAAAACGTGTTTTAGAAAAAACGGTCAACTCCTCTAGAAAAGACTGGAGCTTAAAGCTCGATGATGCTCTTTGGGCTTACCGCACGACGTTTAAGACGCCCATCGGGATGTCCCCTTATCGTCTAGTTTTTGGAAAATCATGCCATTTGCCCGTGGAATTGGAACATAAAGCCTATTGAGCGCTGAAATTTTTAAATTTTGACATGCAGGCTGCGGGAGAACACCGCCTCCTCCAACTCAATACTCTTGATGAACTCCGCTTAGGGTCATACGAAAATGCCAAACTCTACAAAGAACGTACCAAGCGGTGGCACGACAAGCACATCCTAGTTCGGGAGTTCAACAAGGGGGATCAAGTTCTCCTCTACAATTCTCGCCTCCGGTTATTTCTCGGAAAATTGAAAAGTCGGTGGTCAGGACCATACACCGTCATCAATGTGCACCCCTCCGGAGCATGTGAAATCCAAGGTCCCGACAATACAACCCTACGGGTCAATGGCCACCATCTAAAGATATACCGCGGCGGCGTTTTTCCACAACAAGGCGAAACCACACTCCTCGCACCCCCGTAAGCTTGCACATCGCAAAGGAAAGTCGAGCTACTCCGACTCTAAACGTAGCATTGGTTTGACTCTGTCAAACTCCCTGTATATATCTGTTCAATTTTTCCTTGTTTTCTTCGTTTCGCTTCCCAGCCACGGAAAGCCAAATCCCAATTCGACACAATACGCGGGGCGTCTTCCTATGCACGCCCCGCGTCTTTGTGCCTCTGATCCATAATTCTACAAGGGACACCTTCTACGCAGGGCGTACCCCCTCTTATGCCTCGAGTATGAGTTCCTTTCCGTGGTTCCAAAAGTTCAGAAACTCAAACACGCGGGGCGTCCCTTCTTGTGCCCCGCGTACTTGAGTCTCTGCCCAAATAAGGGATATAAACGCCGCCCTACGTGGGACGCCCCCTGGGCACGCCTCGCGTAGGGCCCCTGGCCACTTAGGGTCTTCTTCTTTCACTTCCTTAGCTTTATTTTTGTTTTTGTTTTAGTTTCTTTTTGCAACGCCCTTGGAATAGGCGTCATTTTAAATAACGCGGAGGGACGTGCAATCCCGCACTTAACGTTTGTTTTGCACTACCAAAAACAAAAATAAAAATTTAATAACAACAAAATAATTAAACTAATTTATTGACTCTTTTAAATTTTCCCGACACGTTATCCCTCCTTCGGAAATTAATTAAAGTTCCGTTATTTGTCGTCAAAAATAAAAGTGTCGGAACATAAAGGAATGATTCGATTAAGAAATTTTAGTCTTGATCTTAAAGTTAGGGAATTTGTGCAAAATTTAGGATTAGTACTAAACTAAGGTATTGAGTCTTAACCCAAATGTTACCTCCAAAATAAACTTTAAAAAGGCAACAAAAACGGGATAGTTGAGAATTTAGCGAAAACTTGATAGTACACAATTGAAACCCGAATCTTTGTGAGGTATTTTTGAGCCTAAAAGAGTTCGTACGAGAACTCTAAATTCTTTCACATTTTTTCGAGAACTTTGACTTCACTCGACTCATAGAATTTGCATCCAATACCGGGTTAAGTAGACTTATTTGTGGTAAAAAGGCAATAGATGATAAACCGAACCCACTTAGGCTAATTTTTCTTGATTTATTTTTCTCGATTTCATTGAACATTAGGAAACCCCTTCGAGCCTATTAACCATCTTTTTTTAATACCTCCTTAACATTTAACCCTTTTTCCTCTTGTTCAATTACCGACATAATCAAAGTGCACCCGAATTACCCAAAATAAGTCACGACCTTAGCAAATGAGCACCATAAATTTTCAAAATATTGTTTTTGTGCCTCTACCAAAACAAAGGATACGATAAAAAGGCATTCTCAAGCTCCACCCGAGCAATTTTGAAGTACCTCTTGTAAAATTCGCCAAGGCCGAAATAAGCAATGATACGGTGCAATCATAAAACGGTATTTTTGAACTCGAGTTTCTTTAAACTAACCACTAAAGAAGCCACCCACATTACAACCCCCCTCCGGGTTCATTTTTAATATTGCCTAACCATATTTTAGGAGGAAAAACCTGGATAAAAATGCAAATTCAACATGATCTCGAGTAAGTGCAAAGAAGAGTGATAAAACACCGACCCACCTAAAATTGAGCGTAAGAGCGAAATCCCTTGGTGAGGTACTATCGGGTTCTCAAAAGATAATCAACCCCCGTTAATATTGCCTATTAAATCTTGATCATGGAGGTTTCAAACAAGTTTCGTACTCAATTGTTTGCGTAGGTACTTACCGGAACCTTTGCACAAAACCATAACTTTGAAATCACGCACTTGGCAAAACCAACCTTCGGTTTGTTTCTTAGTTTTCTCAATCCCTTGTCTTTCGATTTCTTTTACTTGAGGACAAGTAAAACTTTAAAGTCCGAGGAGGTTTGATAGGGGTATTTTACCCATATCTTTTAGCGTGATTTACGGGTTGATTTTGGATAAAATAAATAAGTTTAATTACAAAAATAAAGTGTTTTGATAAAATAAAGAAATAAAAATAAATCTCGTACTATCAGTTAATTTTCCTCATTTTTTATTAGTTTAGGAAATAAAAACGTCAAGCTAACTCGGCTCTTAAGTTTTGTATTTCAGGTACGAGAAAGGAGCAAAAATCCACTCCATACGCGGGGCGTGAAACATGGTGTCGGTAATGATTGCCTTATCCGCAGACGCCATGTGGAACTGACTCAGCATACGCGAGGCGTATGACACATGTCGGCCATAATTGGCCTAATCCTGAAAGTCAAACTGCATTGTCTCCCGGAGTCAACTCTCCATACGCAGGGCGTATCACCATATACGCGGGGCGTAAAAGGCAGTTCTTCAACATAAAAAGATCAGAGACTCATTTACGCGGGGCGTACTTCAGCTACGCACGGCGTAAAAGCACCAATTCAAGCAATAAAACTTCAGAGACTCAAACACGCGGGGCGTACAATCCTTTACGCAGGGCGTGTTTGAGACAATTAGACACGGAATTGGTCCACATGCAGGAGATTTCTGACGGGATGGGCATTTACGCGGGACGTAGTCCAATTTACGCGGGGCATATCATGGGATTTCTGCACCAAATTATGTTGTTCCATACTTGTGCTGTGTGAAATTTCAACATTGCCCTTGCTTGATGTCTATAAATAGATAGCTCTTGAACATTACTAAACACCAATTAGATATTAGAGAGCTACACTATACTCTTTTCTTTCCTTGTAATTTAGATTCAGATTTTGTAGTTAAACTCTCCCCCTCGAGAGCTTGTTCGGTTGTTCCGGCGTTCCATCGAAGTTCCGTTCCACCATTCGTTACCAAGCTCGAGAGTTCCACCTCCACGACCTAGGAGACGGCTTTGAGTCCGGTTAGCTAGTTCCAAGGGCGGATTCTCCCTTTTTACTTGCTAATTAGCTCTATGTACTAGGCTTGGTTGTATTTTATCTAATCACTTTCCATATTTATAATTTATGATTGATAACCTCTATTTCCCTTCATGTGTTAATGTTTATTGCTTGTTTTGATATTGATAATTGATTATTGTATAGGAGAACGCGATTACCGCCGCCATTCGGGCTATCTTTAGGGAGTTATATAGGTGTTGCCTTACCGGAAGTGACAAACCAGAAACCGTAGGAATTGACAAGCCACGGAACTTACGGGCCCTAGTTTCTAATTCCCCCGCATTAGACACGCCTTGACTAGGAATCACGTAGTCTAAGTGCTTCACGGGTCGGTTCTACTACACTTGGTCATCTTTGCAAGAGTAAACTATTATCCGTATACATTTAGAGTCATTATTTATCATAGCTATAACTTATCATATGCATCCCATTTCATAGAGTTTTAGCTACATGAATCTGTGTCGCCAATAGTGAGGAATAGTGTGTAGTTGTGTCTTACTTCACCCCAAAGTAATTACCGCTTAAATAACATACGAAATCAAGTCGTCTAATACTTGTAATTATAAATCCCGTGGATTCGATACCCGGTCTTAACCGGATTATTACTTGATACGACGGGGTACACTTGCCCCTAAGTAGTCGTTGCGTCTAGTAGAGTTAGAGCATTAAAAAGATCACATCCACATTAATAGCACATTCACCGCAATACACATTTAAATCGTCATAAGAAAAGCTCTACACACCTAGATCCTACGCCCATCAATTACCATACATCCAACTTCTATCCATTTTTAACAATTCTGCAAAATTTCATTTTTCGTTAAAATTTTAATATTCTAAATTTTTGTAAGCATTGAAATTCTATAAACTTCTGTTAGCAAGCAATTATGGAATTTCAGAACTGTTGTTCCTATCCCAGAACATCAGTTAGAATAGGATTGGGTTTCAAATTCAATTTCTGATGTAAACTTAGAAGACACATATTAAATAAGTTTCAGTTTGAAATTTATTTAGTTCTCTTATGTTAACTTATTAAATAATAGGATAAGGTGTAAAAATGCCTCTAATGTTGCCAATCAAGAGCAATATTACCCCTAAGGTTAAAAATGGTCCAATTAAGCACCTAACGTTATTAAATTAGTCCAATTTTACACACTCTCTGGATAGAGTCCTTAATTTTGTAAAACTGTCTCCGCCCCATGGGGAAACCACGGGTACGGGGATTCCCCATTTATCCATTTAGTACAAAATTATCACTTATAAATAAATGCTCAATCTCACTGGACAAAATAATCATGAAACTACTGATACATACAGAACAACAAAATGCAAAAGAGTGACCAAGGTAACAAATTAAGTAAATACAGGTAAATAGTACTCACTGTAATCACTGAAGTTTGGTGTTTGTTTCACCAGGTGCTGTACAAAAGGCTCTCGCCCTGTACGCCTCACTTGCACCTTAGTGCCTTAGCACACCTTTAACAACTATATGACAAAGTTATAATTGCACCATTTCACAAACCTTGAGACTAAAATGGCACTATTCTGTACATTTAGATTCAATTAACCATTACTAAAAAAACTTAAAGCCTCGATCTTTAGTATCTAATCTTTTTTAAGTGAAGTTTATCAACCTTTATAAAACAGATACCAAATTTCCTTCTATGCATCTTAAATATGAATGTTTGAACTTGGATTGACTATGATCAACTCCTTATACTTGTTTAGATTGATTATTTAAAGTGATATGCTATCAATTTTTCCAAATGTTCTCTTACTCCTACAACTTAAAGAGTTAATCCTATTTACTTTGAAGTATTTTACAAAAGAGTAATATGAATAGTTTAAATGTTGAAGGGGTCATTAAAGTTTTCTAGATAGTGTGGGAACTAAAGATCTATTAGGCCAAATATATGAATGAATTATGGTTATCTTATCTAGTTGATGTGCTATTAAGTTTGTGATGCTTATTTCAAGAGTGGCATCTTCACAGATAAAATGTATTTGTTTTAAGGGTATGAAAATCTGTGAAACGGGTTAGAAGATCATAGTTGTGAAGTGTGGTTATGAAGGAAACTTTAAGAGTAGCAAGGCTTAGAATCTCAGCTAGTTTAAGCATGGAGTTTATATGGCCTTGGATTGGTAAAGGAAATATCACTACATGAGGAAGAAGATGAAGCAGAGCAGACTCTTTCTCCATTTCTTTTTGTTGCCTTGGGAATCTTATGTCCAACACTTGCACATTTATGTACAGATTAAATGATTATATTTTTGAGGTGTTAGAGAGAAGAGACGGTGGATAAACAAACTCTGTTTATTTTTTTATTCCAATAAATTATAATGGTTGAAAATTACAGTATTGGACATTTAGGACTTATAATTTGCATCCCTACCCTTAAGGATTAGCTTTGTTATTGGGTTAATCATGGATTCTGAGTTTAGTTAAAAAGGCAAATTGATCATTGTTTTTTCGTGGAATGATGGGTTGGGTCCATTGCTTACAGGCTTTGTGGTTGGGGCTAATGTTCTAGCTGCTGGACCAATAGGCGTAATGCCAAAAATTAATCAACCATATGGACACTTATTTTAATCAGAAATTAATCAACCATATGAACCTCGGTCTCAAGTTTGGCAATCAGAAATTAATCAGAAACCCTAATCCTAAAACTTACATTACCATCTTCTTTTCATAATAATCAAATCAATTTAACAAACATCATATGAACACACTTATTTAAGCATAAGCTACTTTAAACTCTAAACCCTAGATTAAGGGGAAATCCTTAAAGTTCAGAGATAAGAGATAAGGCCATAATACCTCAAATATATGGAGTTTAGAGCTTAAATCAAGACTAAAACAAGAACATACATGTGTTTCAGAGCACAAATGAAGAGAATTGAAGCCACAAAAGCTTAAATTGGAAGAAGCCCAGCAGAACCGCAACTACACAAAATCAACACATGAAAAACGAAAGAAATCTAAAAGCATAAAGGAACAAAAGAAAGTGAAGAGAAGAAGAAGGGAGAAGAGGCGGTGAAGAGACCTTGAAGATAGAAGAGGTGGGATAGAAGATGCGTGAAGATGGAAGAGGTGGGAAGAGAAATAAAGAGAAATCCCCAATTATTGATCTATGGTTTTACCCTTCTTTTTGGGTAAATAATTTATTAGTCCCCATTTTTTTACTTAATACACTATTTAGTCTCTCTATTTTTAAAACCATATTATAAAGTCCATATTTTTTTTATCAATATTAATCATTTGGTCCTTCTGTCTAGTTTTTTTAGATTTTTAACCGAACTATTTTAACTTTTCTGTCTGTCTGTTTATACTAAATATAACGGTTAAAAAGCTAAAAAAATAGACAGAAGAACCAAGGGGTTAATATTGACAAAATATAGAGATCTTATAATGTGTTTTTAAAAATAAAGGGACTAAACAGTTAGGTAAAAATGAGTGGACTAATAAATTATTTATCCATTCTTTTTTATGGGTTTACATTTTTTTATTTCATATCATTTTAATAAATTGTAACAATTTGTTAATCTATCAATATTTTTTAAATTTTTTTTATATTTAGAAAAATATGATTAATATTAGTATTATACCAATTATTAGTTAATAGTTTTATACTAATTAATATAGTTATAGCATTATTTTTTAATATATTATTATAATTAATTAAATTTTTTATTTTTAGTTAATTTATGTGGGATAAGTTTTTAAGTTTATATATACGTACAAGCTATTTGATTTTCATCCTTTTTTAATTCTTTAGTATTTTAAGAAATATGAAAAAAAAATAAAAAATAAAAAATAATTATATTCAAATAGTAGTTCGTATTAGTTGCGTCGCACTTTTAAAAAGGAGCGACACAAAGATAACACACTTCTTGTGTCGCTTTATAAAAGTGTGTCACAAAAATAACACATTTTTTGGGTCGTTATGGTAAAGGCGCGTCACAAGCTTGATCTTGTGTCGCACTATAAAACAGGCGATACAAGAACTCATTTGTGACGCACACTCTTCAAGTATGACACAAATGATGACACAAAATACTTTGTTGTGTCGCGTTTACAGAACGTGCGACACTAGTTACTCTGTTGTGTCGCTTTCTCTTCAAGCGCGACACAAGAGGTGCGACACAAGTGAACATTTCTATACTAGTGATACCCTACCTTCTTATTTGGATCTCAAAATTATTGTATAATTAGGTTTAGGGTTGATACCTTGAGAATCCTATTTTTCTTCTGTCTTCCATTAAAGAACTCCTCCAAGCTTCAACGATTTTACACAGTTTTTTCTCACATAACAATTATAGGGCCAAATTTTTTTTACTGTATTCATAAATAAATAACAATTAGAATTTAAATAAAACTCTATTAATTTAATAACTGCTAATACCCAAATTTACTTGAAATTCCCTCTAAAATCATTTGGAGCTCAAAAAGCACGAGTCTTTGTTGACTACACTAATAGAAATGAAGTTTCTCATCAACTAAAGTCTGTCAATTTTAAAAACATGAAAAAAGCAAATCAACCTTTAATAAAAATGAACCAGATAATTAATATATAGTTAATAAACTTGTTTTTAAGTTTTTATACACTTACATATTTTCTTATCATTGTTAAGACATTGAAAATGTGCTTTCAAATCATCACGATCCACAACACGACACAATCCTAATATGAAAATCCAAAATAAGAATCCAAATCACTGAATATTCAAACAAAAATGAGTTAAGAGATTGAGAGTTCACACTCTCACACACACACACACACACACACACACACATATATATATATATATAAGCTAAAATTAACTAGAATATATTGACGCAAGCTCTCAATTAAAGATTTATTGGGCTTAAAATTGCATAATATTTTCTTCAGCGGTACATTTCCTTGAGCTTAAATAAGAGAGAATCAGAAATATCCCATCGATTCAAATACTAATCAATAAGCAAATTCAAAAAGTTAAAATAAAATGTGAGAAAGATATCGATAGAGACAAAAAAAAAAAAGGACAAACCTCTAAATTTGAGAGAATTGTTGTTGTTAATATATAATATGTGTGAAGTATTGATATTGGTGAAACAGAGATAGAATTGTCTTCTTCGTGGAGACTTTAGAAATTTTTTTAATCTTTCCCTATTATATAGCGTGTAAAAGATGTCTTTCTTTTTACTTTTAAAATTTTATAATAAATATGTAAATGTAAACAAAATAAAAAATTGTCAATAGCTTAGTACAAAAAATTATTGAATTTTCATGATAAAATCTTGCCTCTGTTGTGGTTAAAATGAATATATGGAAAAAATATCAAATTATTCCTATAATTATTTAGCGAGAACAGTTCCTTTTGGTAGTTTTTTTTTCACTCAAAACAGAGAAGCTATAAATGTATTCAACATAGGATTATATTTATACATTTAGCGAGGACAAATCCTTTTGGTAGTTTCTATAACGAATCATAATATAAAAATCCGAAACAGGAATCAAAATCACTAAATATTCAACAAAATTGAGTTAATAGACTAAGAGTTCATGTACATACATATACATCTATACTTTTATATAACCTAGTTGGGATGAGTCTTGCTCTTTCGTCACCAGCTCTCTGCCTTTACTTAAAAATACTTCTATGTAATAGTGAAAACATAAAAAATTTAAGAGCAAATATTTAAAACCCAGTTTTGCTGAGTGACAAGTTTCTTTCCTAATTTTATTCATATTCTTCTGCCACATGTTTGATTTCCTAACTACAAAGCACTGATATCTTTATAAATACTTGATTTAGTTTCATCCCAAAACAGAGATTTTAGGAGCTATTAAATGATATACCAAACTCTTAACATTTCGTATCTTTAAGTACTTTTGCTCAACAAAGCTAAATAATTTCTTTTATTTTGTGGCTTTTGTCAATATAAGCACATATACGATTTGTTCAATTACAATTATTATTTCAGCATTAAGAATAAGCAATTCGAGAACTTCTTAGTTGCTCACAAGAATTTGAATGGATTGAAGTGTATCTTGCGATTGAGATGTGATTGATTAATACTCGGTGCAAACATGCCGTTTTCTCTCAAAGGACAAAACATATCAACATGTTTTAATCCATAAATCCATAGGATATCTTGAACCCATTCTTAATTTATTTGTTATTTAATTGTATCAATTGTTGTTGAATTGTAATTAAATGTTTTGGTATATCTAATAATATTATTTTTGTTTGATTGAATATAATTTTTATTTCTCGTTTAATTGACCATAAATTATTTCAAACAACTTATGAGAGAAAATTTTGTGTCTTTATATTTGGGCCAATCAAATCCTCTTATAGTAAGTTTAATTTTTTTATCAAAATAAATGAAACTTTTGGTCATTGAATTGGATCCTTTTATGTGATTCTAAATGACGCACTACTAATATGTTGTAAGAAGATCGATTTAGAATCTTGCATATTTGTATTTCTTTGATGTGCAATGACTTGGTTATGTTTGATTAAATTTTCATAAATCATGTTTCTTTGTTGGGTTTTATTTTATGATAGAACACAACATGAAAGTACAACTGTTATTCTTGGTTTATATATAATGTTTTCGATTAAGGAGATATTGAGAATGACATGAACATTGGATTCAAAAGTTGTTTTTTGTGCTTGACTGTTCTATAAAATCTTTATATATGCTTAGATTTATTATATTATAGTTCATATTATAGCACACCTATGTGAAGATACTAGAATTAGATGATGGTAAAAGAGAAATAGAATGACTTGGAATTTTCTATTATATATATATATATATATAATTTTACTAAGTCTATATCTCAAATTTTTTTTTTGCATTGTGATGGTCAAACAATAATTGAGAAGGTTAAGAGTAAACATTATACTAAAAGGAAAAGACATAAATCAATCCATTATTTATACATGGTGTAATTTCTTTGGGTTTCTCAGGGCTGAAAATAATATAGTTGACCCGTATATTAAAAACTTGATTCATCAGTATATATTTTTACATTGAGGGGAATCGAATTGAGACCCATTAATAGGTTACCGTAGTGGATATCCGTTTTTATGTATATGATGATCCTGAAAAATAAAGTTCAATAGGTAATAATGAAATGATTTGATAACTTGGGAGAGCAAATTTGATATTATTATAGGAGAGAATTCCGAGTTTCATTACTATGATGTTATGCTCTCTACTGTGATGGTATGAAGAATTTAATTCTGAATGAATCCAAAGACATATTTTGTGGAGAAGGTATATATTTTGTGGGGTGATGATAGTCGCAGATAACTCTTGGATGATTCACATAATGAGTGTGGTGGTGGGGTCGCTACTGTGAAAATTGGTTGGTTTCCTGAAAGACTGTCACGTCCGTGTCTCACTACAAGAAAATTGCTTTTTCGCAACGAAGCAAGTTGTTGCGAAAAATATTTTTAGCAACGAAATTGCATTTTTTGCAACAACATTTGCTTGTTATGATACATTCCGTTACTAAAGGTTTTCACAACAACTTTTTTATCGTTGCAAAAAATATATGATCCGCAACAACAATCCTGTTGCAAAAAGTTAGTCGTTGCCAAATTTAAACAAATGTGGAAGAATGAAATTTGTCTTTTGCAACAACGATGTCGTTGCCGTATATAGTAACCTACCGCAACAAGTTGTAACGTTGCTATATATTTTAATTTTAGCAACAACATACAGTTGCTATATATATTTTTACGTTCTGCAACAATGTTTGTCATTCCTATAAATTTTGATATTTTGCAACAACATTTGTCGTTGCGAATATTATATTAATGGTAACAACTATTATGTTGCTAAAGTAATTTTCCTAGCATAAATTTTTAAAAAAAATTATTTTATGACCCACAAAAATTTAAAAATTATGATTTTTTATTAATTTATTTGGATTGAAGGGAACTCTTATAATTACATGTATCAACAAATACAAATAATGCAAGAATATAATAAAAAAGTACAGAACCAGTAGTTACTCCACAAACAATAAGAGAAGAAGTATGTATGATATTGAAACTTTATGGTGTTGGGCTCCAACCATGATCAATTTCCCTATCCACCTATGCTACCGAAAAATCAAATTGGCCAATATTAAAGATGAGCTTCAAGGAGATGCATGGAAAGTAATATAAGTCCAGAAGAAAATTATTTACTACTGGTTAAACAAAGAGATACAACCTTAGACTTCCCATGAATGTTCCTCTGGAATTTTAGAGATCTTAGATCAACATGGTCACATATTTGATCAAATGATAAAACAAATATTGTTCAAAGATCTATATAAATAGGCAATTCCTAAATCAATGATGATTTTATCAAAAAATAATAAACAAGTTAAACTAACAGATAGCTCTAGTGTCTAAACAAGTTAACTGTAAATTATTAGATTGATTAGATCTAGATCTTTGAACTATATGAAAAACAACAACAACAAAAAATACTAGCATAGAAATATGATTAAGAAAGAAATGATTAACAAGACAAGACAATAGAAAATGACAAAAAATGAGTTTCCTTACCATAAAAGAAAACCAATAAAAAGCCAACAGGTTTCAATTTCAATGAAACACTAGCAATTTAAATAGTGTATTTGAGCATCATAATAAATGAATTATAACTCTAATAAAACTAAATAAATCATTTTTAAGCTACATAATGGTAGATACAAAACAACAGAAGAAGGCATATCACATACATTGGAGATGGAAGCTGTAGGGGACCCAAAGGACGTGAAGGAGCACAGAAATTCCTTAGGAAACAACTGCACATTTTCTTCAGGTAATCTTCTCGAACCAGAATCAAGAACTTGTAACCTGAGGAAATAGTTATTCATATATGATCATTTGCTCTAAGAATCACATCTAACTATCACAATATAATAGAAGTTCGTATCTGATATTCAATTTCAAAAATATATGCAGCCAAACACAGAATTCTTTTACGGATTGAGGGACTAAAATCAGATAAAATGATTAATAAAGAAAGAATATATAGCCCAAATATAGGAGACCATATATTCCATTGACGGTACAAAAGAAAGAAGAAAAATGGTTTGGTTTCCTTTTGATAGTGAAAACCATAACAGAGCCGAAGATTCTAACACTCAACCTTTCAGTTCTATCAGTTTCAATTTTAAATTTACAACTCTTCCTATCTTCTTGTACTTTTATTCTGCATTAACACCAATTTGTATCACTAGAATCATTTGTTCTAAACACACTGAAAAAAATTATTCATCAAACGGAAAGTAGACAAAAAAACATATAAGGAATTATTGGTTCATCTAACATCAAACTAAATAATATAATCAAAAGAGTATGTTGTATTGACAAATTAATTGTATAATTCGTACAAAATCAATGCAAAAGGTAGTTTCCTATAGAAATTAATTTCTTTGATTCTCTTTAGGAGTTAAACTTCTAAGTTTTGGCAACTTATTGAATTTTAAGATGCAATGATATGTTATTAAGTCTTAGCGTTCTTGATCAGTTGTACTATGCTACAACCGAATAAATGCTACAACTTTTAACGAATCCCAAATCTAAGGATAACAAATATGCATATAATCAGATATCGAAAGACAAAACCAAATGGCAATTTTAACATCAAACAACATACTATATCCCTAATTTACAATTCAATAAATCTGGTGGCCAAATCAGAACAAGAGATGTCAAACCGAAACAAGTTTAAGCCCTAAATTGTACTTCTCATTTTCCCTCCACTAATTTCGAGAATGAAAAGCTAAAAACTGTAAACTCAGTACTGATTATAAAATATATAAAACAAATCATAGAAAAAATGGCCTAAAAATCTGACTCTTAAGTATCAGATAATTCAATGAGGCAACTAAGGAGTACGATTAAACTAACTGAAATGATGTAGAAAGCTCACTCTACTCAACATTGAGGATCCCGATATCTTGAGAATAAGATCCTGAAAGAAGTGATAAAAATGCGAAGCTATCAGTCGAGGTCCAATGGCGGGAGAGATTTCATGAATACGGAAGGAGGCAGGAGAAGCAGATGAAGGAGGCGGTGGAAAGTTGTAATTTAATTTTTTTACACTTTTGGCTTTTTAGGGTTTTGAGCAAAACCGAATCAACGGCTTGGATTCCCCTTTAGAGAAATCAAGAGCTGATATTAAATACCTCCAGCAAAGTCAAATTTGCTCCTCATCTCTTTAATAATCATGTGCCTAATAATAGGGTTAATACACATATTTGCCCTTGTGTTTTCTCGGAAAAACAGATTTGCCCTTAAATCAAATAAACCCACAAAACTATCCCTGAATTTTCCATAAACCTGCAATTATACCCTAATCTAACGGAGCTGCTAAATGGCGATGACATCAAACCTTCTTATCTCCAGAAAAACTTCAGAAAAAAACAACAATCACAAACAGAAAAAAATATGCACATTCAATTTCGATTAAAAGCAAGTTAGAAGAACAGATTGGTCAAAATTCATTTTCGTAAAAGCTCAATCAACCTAATAAAATGGCGTCTAAACCTCCTAATTAATCCAAAAGCAATAGCAATAGAAAACAATAAGAAACCAAATGAATTTTGATTGCGTCATCCAATTTTTTTGGAGACAAGAATGTTTGATGTCATCGCCGTTTAGCAGCTCCGTCAGATTAGGGTATAATTGCAGGTTTATGGAAAATTCAGGGATAGTTTTGTGGGTTTATTTGATTTAAGGGTAAATCTGTTTTTTCGCAAAAACACAAGGGCAAATATGTGTATTAACCCCTAATAATATTAGTATGAATATATTAAATTTAAAATGATAAATTTGTTATATAATTTTTTTTGGTAGGGATTTGTTATATAATTTATAATTTATATATATATATATATATATTTAACTATATAACTATATTATTAATACCATATATTTAACATAAAATTAAAATAAAATATTATGTTATATATTTTAACTCAATTTAAATTATATAATTTATTAAATCTATTATATTATTTTCAATATTTCATTTACTTTATATTATAAAAATGCATTTATTTTATTTTTTAATTAGTTTAATAATTTTGTTTCAAAAAAAAAAAATTAGTTTAATAATTTTGATTTGCAACGACCTCTTTGTTACTAAACAATATACAATTTTTACACAACAACTCTCATTGTTGCTATAAATGAAAGTTTTACAGTAACGACAAGTAGTCGTTGCTAGAAATATTTTCCTTACAGCAACGACACATATTCGTTGTTGTAAATGCTTTTATTTACATCAACGACATGCAGTCGTTGCTATAAACCCTTTCATTTACAACAATGACATAATGTCGTTGTTGTAAATACTATAATTTACAGCAACAACATTTAGTCGTTGTTGTAAATGCTTTCATCTAAAGCAACAACATACAGTCGTTGCTGTAAATTCTTTCATTTACAGCAACATAATATAATTGTTGTTAAAATGATTTTCATTTACAGCAACAACGGTATTGTTGCCAAAGTTGTTATATTTTGGATTTTTTAACAGTATGGCTAGTTTTTAAACAGCAAAAATCTTTAGTAACGACATAAAATTTATTGTTGCTAAAGTTCGCTTTTGGCAACAACATTTTGTGTTGCTGCCAAAACTTGTTACCAAAAAGCAATTTTCTTGTAGTGTCTAAAGTTCTAGAATTTGTATCTTGATATTAGTATATATTATAATAATTGGGTGTGTAAAGTTAATTTGGTGCTATGGGAAAAGTTTGGAGTTAATTTGATGGTTTTATGTGTAAATTAAAAGTTTAGGATAAGTTTTAAAAAATTATATAAAGATAGAGGATCAAACGTGATATTTGATACATTTCAGATATATATCTCAAATGATATCCGTTCATCATCATCATTATCTTTTCATTTCTTTTCTTTGCTTTTTCGTTTTCTTCTTCTTTTATCTTTATTAGCTTTTATCGTTCCCGAATCATTTCTCCACCGTTTCTTTGATTTACGGAGATTCGACCGACCGAATCACTCGAAATGTTATAAATATATATATATATATATATATATATATATAGCTATGTTAAGTAAAGTTGGTTTTTATAGCTGATAGTGTCTTATTGAGATTTTTGTCTCACTTTTTCGTAAATGTTTTAATGTTTTTAGGTGGGAAAGTACAAGATATAGAGAAGGTTACCGACCGTTTAGGCGAAGTTTGGAAGTTGGCTGCTTAGTTTTAGAATTATGGTTAGAACTTTGGTATTGAAATTGTAATATAATGATATTAGGTTAAATTGGAGACTCCTAAGTATTGATTATGATCTTTCTATTTCACGCCCGATGCCGATTGAGGTCGTTTAGGGTCGGGTGTGACAAAGACACTCATGAAATAAATACGTGCATGACCAGAAAACGCAAAATTGATAGAACAATGATGATTTCTCATACTGTGTGTAATGAATATTATCTTAGTTAAAAGAACTTAGTTCAAAACATTTATGTTATTATGGTCTCTTTAGGATAAATTTATCAACATTAACGTGTTGTTTGATAAAATTGAAAATTAAGTGCTGAAAAAGTGAGTACTAAATTTTAAGTATTGAATATTATAAGTTCTGAAAATATTAAATGATGTAATTGTTGTAAAAATATTAGTTGATAATGTTTAACTTAAAATATTAAGTTGAATATTTTGACTTATCAAAATAAGTGAGTTTTAACTTAATTGACTAATTTAAGTGGTGGAGAAATAACCATTATCAAACACACTTGAATTAAATAAGTGCTTAACATTTTAATTAAAGTGATTAAATGGGTTATCAAACAAGGCCTAAGTGTAGGTTCGAATCCGGAAGGTTCCTATCACTTATTACACAGTATTATTTACTCAAATAATAATCTTACAATTTTAATCATGCGAAGGAATGTTAGATATTTTTTATGATTAAAATTTTATTCATTATTTTATTTTAATTATTATTTTGATTTAATCAAATTAATTTTTATTAATTTGCTAAGTGGCAAGTTTCTCTCATATTCTTTTCCTATTGTTCTGCCACACGTTGATTTCTTGCCCACAAAGCACAAATATCTCTATAAATAGTTGGGTTTAATTTCATCTCAAAATAAAGATTTCAGGAGCTATTAAATGATATACCAAATTATTAACATTTCGTATTTTTAAGTGTTTTTGCTCAACAAAGCTTAAATATTTTTTTTATTTTGTAGTTTTTGTCAATATAAGCACATATACAATTTCTTCAATTATAATTATTATTTGAGCATTGAGAATAACCAGTTTATGAAATTCTTAGTTACACACAAGAATTTCAACGGATTGAAGTGTATCTTGCGCGAGAGTCGTAGTTGATTAATACTCGGTGTAAACATGTTGTTTTCTTTCAAAGGACATCGCATATCAACGTGCTTTAATCCATAAATCCACATAACATTCTAAACCTATTCCTAATTTATTTCTTATTTAATTGTTATTAATTGATGTTGAATTATAGTTAAATATTTTGGTATATCTAATAATATTTTTTTTTGTTTGATTTAATATGATTTTTATTTCTGGTTTAAGTGGCCACAAATTATTTCTAACAAATTCAATTTATTGTTCTACTTTATATCCCAAAAAAATAACCCAATGGATTCAATGCTTTAATTTAAGATTTAGTAGATTTATTTTCTGATGATTAAACTTGCAAAGAAAATCAAGATGGAAATCAAAGACATATCAACAACTATGATGAACGTGATGGCAGAGAAGATGAATTGATGATGTTGATTCAAACGACGACAACAATGGTGACAGAGGACTATATGAAGAAAACCAAATGGTTCTTTGGCCATCAACGATGGTGTGGTCGACTTTGAGCTCATTTATTTTTCTAATGTTTAATTAAATGAAAATCTAGAAATTTTATATTAGATTTTTTTTGTTATAACTTTTCCTCCCTTATGTTTTCCCACTCAAATGATTAAAATTATAATTTGAAGCAGACGAGTGCCGGCTAAATCTTAAAGCCGTTGAAAAAGAATCACAAAAAGGAGAATGTAGAAGAAAACTCAAATTCCGCAAGACAACAAAAAATAGAGGAGATCGAGCATTTATGGTCAAACAGGAAGTAGAGAGGTGAGGATATAGAGGGTGAGAGAAAATATAAAAAATAAATATTAATAAAATGAATATTTTTTTATATATATACGATAAAATTACGAGTGATAGAATAAAAAAATAGTAATTCATGTACTATTTATTACTTTAAGTGAAAAAAATTTAAAAGTTTATGGATTTGTATTATATATAGTAGTAATTGATTTTGTTTAATATTTTGTTATATAAATTTTTTATTTTTTAGACATGAAAATATTATAATATTTTTTTTATGGTATATTTAAAACTACCAACTATAACAATCTCTGTATAAATGTTTAACACATTGTTTGTTTTGAGGTTTTTTTAGGTAAGGTAAGGTAATTTAATAAAAATGCATGTGTTTGTTTTGAGGGTTAAATAGTTAATATGATGTTTGAGGTAAAACCATGGGTTAATAGAGTAGGTTTTTTAACACTCCAATTTGGAATGTTTTGATGGTAATGTACTTTTATGTAACAAAAATATCTACACTACTCTTTATTATTTCCACTTTCATGTTATATACAACCTAGGCTTTCTAAAAGCAACAATCTGTCGTTTTCTTTTCTCTACGATGCAAGACAGAGTGCAATTCTTCACAAGGTCAATTCATTCTTGTCCAATTTTATATTTTTGAATTTGTACTTATCTGTTATTTCCATAGAATTTCTTCTTTATCAGATTTTAGAGATGAATATTTAGCTTTTTCTATAAACTTTCTCATACTTTCTCATAATTATTAGATTTTTCATAAAATTTTATTAGTTGTCTACTTTCCCGTTAGCTAAGTTTATTGTTTTATTCTTATAGTGAATTATAGGTAAAATTTATGATTTGTTTTATTTTTATAGCTAAACTTTATATGTTGTCTTATTCGAATTATTTATCCATTTATTTTTAATTGAATTTTTGTATCATTTGTTTTTAACATCTTTGGTGTAGTTGGTTTATAATTAAAAAATTCTTATTCTTCTAGTTTATACATTTTGTTATTAATTGTGTTAATTTTTTAATCTTTTTCCTTTTTTTTTCAGTTTTGTTTTTTTTTAATTTGTTCAAATAGCATATAATTAATTTGATATTCACTTTTTGCTTTAGATGAACCATCAAAATATTAGTGATGACGTGATATAGATTAATCATGAACGAGTTAGTTTTAATCGTAAGCTAACAAAGCTTTCAATTAAAAAAAATCGTAAGCTAACAAAGATGTTTCTTCTCTAGCTTAACTAGAAGGAGTTAATCCTATAGATAGGTGTAAAACCTTGCTCTCAAAGGAGTTTGTAATTTGATTAATAAAAGATAAGTATCCTTACAAATATTAGGGTTTAAATACCTCCATAAATTAAAGAGAAAAGACTTTAATACCCCAACTAGGGTTACAAATGATAAAGTAATAATAGGGTAAGGTCGGGTGAAGTGATTAAATGACATAATGGTAAATAGACCTAAATGGTAAAATAATAATAGTTGGGTGACAAAACAGTAAATAAGAGAAAGCAGGAATTTTAGCAGATGCGGTCTCCTTGCAGATGAAGTCACCTCACATGGCGTATTAAATGTCGAGCGACTAATTTATACATTAGGGTTTAAATATCTCCCCTAAATTAAAGACAAAGGACTTTAATACCCAACTAGGGTTACAAATCATAGAGTAATAGGGGTAAGATGAGGTGAAATGGTTAAATGGCATAATGGTAAATAGGTCTAAATGGCAAAACAATAATAGTTGGGAGGAAAAATAGTAAACAAGAGGAAGTAGGAATTATGGCAGCTTTGGTTTCCTTGCAGACGAAGTCACCTCACATGGCGTGTGGATGCTGACACGACGTGTGGTTAATTTCTTCGACCACCCATTGTCCGACATTTCATCCTTCATGACTCCTCTTTAGCAAGTCACGCGATGTGTGAGTAAGGGTCACACGCCCGTGTGCCCCCAGTGACACAATGTGTGGGTTAAATCTCCCCATTTCTTCAAGTAGTCCTTTGCTCATATGTCCTGTGGCTAATGTCACACGCCGTGTGAGACACTTCCCCCTCTTGCTTGGCTTTACCATTGGATATTCTCACATCATTTTGTAGTTGGAGCAGTAATATAGGAAGTTGTTGTTTAGCCTACATTTTGCAGCAGTAATCACTATTATTGATACAGATTTTGCAGTTGATGTAACTGTTGTTGATACACATTTTGCAGTATTTGTATGGAGTGTTTTGGCATTTTTGATGTTAATAGTTCATAATGTATTATTTGTATTATTTTTTGGTACATGCAAAAATATTTGGTTCATGATGTTAATAATAGGTTGTTCATTTGTTGTTCTTTGGCATAGGTAAAAATAGTTGGTTCATAATGTTAATAATAGTTGGTTCATATATAATATATAATGTACTGTTTGTACTGTTTTTTGGCACGTGAATTTTGAATTAAATTGAATAACAGATTAGCAACCAATTAAAACCATCGTCTATATCATTTAAATATAATGTTGTTTGTCCTGCCATTTCCATAAATTACTACAGTACGCACTTAGTTTAAATTGTTTATGATAAAAATCACTTAGAAACAAAGGATGCCATTAAGTTTTGTGCCAAAAATGGCAATATTATAATACCATTTAATTGCATTATCAAGTTATACTATGTAGATAATTGATTGCATTATCAAGTTTCATCTTTGAGACAATGGATAATTTGACAGTGGCATTAATATCAATTACACATTACAAATTACACATAAAATACCAATTGCCAATTACATAGTTTTTTTTTGTATTTCATTGCACAATTTACACATAAAATACCAATTACCAATTACACATAAATACCAATTACACATCAATAAGTTATTACACACAAAAGACCAATTAGTTTTTCATAACATAAGCTATCATAACCACTGCCTAACAATTGACAACTTCAATTGTAACTTGACAACATTTTGTACCATAAATAACACATAAAAGCTAACTACTTAACAATACACATTGTAAATAACAAATAAGATAAAAACAATTACAATCTTGTAGTAATAGCTTATCTGCAATTTTGGTGCTTATATATCTGGATGTTATCTATTTGTAGAATTTGCAAATATTTTTCCTATCTGAGCTAATTTGAAGTTTGTGGTTACAAGAGATGAATTTAAATAACAGCTTGAATGAGAAGCAAAGAATTTCTACTGAAACTTCAAGAACATCTTTCTCATCCTCTTGTTCATCTATATTCTCATTAGATGGTTACAAAGCAGTTCAACCAGAAGCCTCTTCCTATTACAGAGCAAAATGACTTTCCTGATATGAATGAGTCCTTTAGAGCTCTTGCCAAACTTTTAGAAACCCCTTGGTATTATAATGAAACGAGAGAAAGGCCACGACCATCCTATGAACCGAAAGATGCAATTTCGAAAGATGCTCGATTTTCTTATAATGGAAGAGAAATTAACGGGTTGTCTTGTGAATCAAGAGATACTATCAAGTCCACGATGAAGCTAAAAGAGCAGACAAAGAGGGGAATGTTGAATTCCCATCTTCGCGATTTTGATGCTTAAAAATCGATTAGGGTTTCAATTGGGTTAAAGAGAAGATCGAATATGGTACATGCAAAGGAGATGATCGATTTCCATATTCTAATTCTTAAAAATCGATTTGGAGAAGAAAGGTTTAAAAGTTGGAAGATCAGACTTGAAGAACCCAACGATAAATTTTCATACTAAGAAGAGAAAATCAATTATAATTGTTGAAAATTGATTTGGGGAAGACATTCATTTTGCAAAAAATCTCAACAGTCATTTTTTTAACATTTCTCTTTCCTAGTCAATCAACATATATTCAGAAATTGTCCATATGGAAAAAAATTATCCACGTCAACATGTCGACTCTCTTTTAACGGAGAGTGTCATTCACTCTCGATAAATGTGTTATAAAAGAACGGATCTATAACGAAATTAATGATCAAGAGCTCAATATGGAAAAATAAATGATTAAAAGCTCAATCCTTAAAACTACTAAAGTTCAGAGATTTAATTATGTTTTCCTGTCTTTTTAATTTAAATTATTTTATCAATATTTATAAATACTTATTTATATTAGTACTAAAAAAAACTTGTAAATATTAATTTCACATTAACGGACAGAGTTTAAATTGTTTGTAAGTTTATTAAACACCACTATCAATTACTAATAGTAATTAGGTAATAATCAACACCTATTAGGAAATAGACTCTAATTAAAAGTAATGAAGTTTTAAAAATAAAGTACTCGTATAAAATGGACCGAAATTAACTCTAAATGTAACATTTTCTTGGTAATTTACCTTAGGAAAAAGATTATTATCGTGTTTTTTTTAAATGCAAAATGGAAAAAGATAAAATAAAATCAAAGAAAGTGAGAAATGGGGAGGGTTTGTCGTGTAGCAAAGGTTTGAAAAATTGAGGATTAAAAGTGAATTCTCGAGAATGGACCCCACCCTTTCCCCATTTCATCATAATATTATTTTATTTTATTATTTTCGAAGGGGTTTGTTCGTGTAGGGTAGGTATAGGATAGCCAGATTTTTATTTCCTTATACAATTAATTTTTTTTTTATTTTCTTATAGAGACAAAACAAATACTACAACAAATTAATCCGAGATAAGTCTAGGAAAGTTAACCTCCACGATATTTTCAGAAAGCAAAAATAACAGGAAATCAAGAGGAGAAGAGAAAATAGAGACGTTCAAACCTCTCTCATGGCCTTCGGCAACAAACCGATCTGCCATCCGATTCTGCTCTCTGAAAACATGATAAAAGTTGATAGAATCGAAAGAGGAACAAATCCTTCTAATTGATTTAATTAAATTCTGACTTCCTAAACATAAAGCATTTTTTTTTATCAGAAATCATGTTAACTGTTTGAGATTGTCAGTAACAGCCTTCTAATATAATTAATTTTTTTTTGAAGAACTAATATAATTAATTTTAATTAATGGAATTGTGATTTTTTCTTCTTTTTATTTTATTTTATTAAATAAAAAAATAGAACCGCATATTCAGAGTATTGAGAGTGTTAAAAGAAAGAAATTGAGAAATTGAGAAGAGAGAGAAGAACCTGATGCCCTTTTGATGTATGTATGGGTGGTGCTCTTTCCTTTCCTCTCTCCACACTTATTTTCCTTCTTTCCTTCTCCAAATCTCTTCATCTCCTCCTTCCTTTTTTCCTCCTCTAAACCTACTTCTTGTTTTTCTCTGCAATTATGGGGTTTTGGGTCTTAGTAAAAGTCTTTCTTCTTCTCTGATTTCATCATCATCTTCTTCAATTCAAATTCCTTGGTAAGTTTGAAGTTTTCCAAGTTTCTAAGTCTTGCCCTTTGATTTTCAACTTGGAGGGAGGGAGCCTCGGATTTCTAATTTGTAGTCAGTTTCAACTCTTACTTCCTTCATGTGTAAAATCCTACCACGCCACATAAATTTGAGCATCTAAACCTAGTCTTTTTTTCTATTTCATCTCTTTGTTACTTGTAAATCTTCAACTTTGATGCTCGGATTTTGAGTTTATGTTAACTTCTGCTTCATCTCTTTCTATTATCACATGTTTGGTAGATTTGATGATTTGGGGTTAGGATAGTGGATTATGGCCCCTTCTAGGTCTCAAAGTTGAGCACTTTTTTTTTTCTGAATTTGCCCACATAAAATAACGGTTACCCAGGTTTTAATCTCATCTTGTTTGTGGGTTTTTGTTGTGTTGCTTGTTTCATGATCAAATAAAAACAGCAGATGCTTCAATTTCACTCAATCACATCACATAAAATAACGTTTCTAGAATCTCTCACTACACAAATCTTCTTGTGGGTTACTCTAGAAACTCTTTGATCTCATTATCTTATCTTTCCCTTTGTGTGCGTCTTGCAGGCAGGCACCAAGCTGGCAGCAGATGGATGAAGATTCAAGTGGGCTGATCTTAAAAAAATAGCAGAAATAGGTAAGAAATAGCTATTAGCTGCCTTTTGTGTTGCAGCTGGAGAAGTGCTTTGCTGGTGTGGTGGTGGTGGGGTTTGGATTAGAAAGAGAAAGAAAAATAGAAAGGTTAATAGAGAGTAAAAGAGAGAAGAGGGCTCAAGAGTATTGTTATATATGCTGAAGATAAGGGTCAGACGTGGAAGTGGAAGAGGAGAAAATAGTAGTAGTAGTACAATTAGTTGTGGAGAAGCTTGTGACTGTAGCAAAAACAGCACAAGAAGAGAGAAGCTTTGCATCAGATGTTATCCATTGAAAACCCTCCACCAGATCCCTCATGTTCTTGCCAATTTCAACAGCTGAATAGTAATAGTGATGAGAGGGCTTCTGCTTCTCATAAGAAGCTTCCCTTGACACCACAAGAGGTAGATCTACCCAACCCAGACCTTGATCATCATACCCCACTTCCCAATTTCTCTATAAGGTAAATTTTTTATCTTTACTCTTAATCTCTTCTTTCAGGATGAATAGTGCTGGATATCTTTTTTTTTAATGGATCATGGCTCAATAGCTAACCTCAATGTTTCTTTTTTCTTCTTCCATGGTGATCCCGAGTCATCTCATCTTTAACATCTTTTGTTGGGTCAGATCCAGAGTTGCATGTTCCTTGTGGTTCAGTTGGAGATGGGGCCTCTTTATTCTTGTCTCTATTTGGGTCCCTGAACTTGCTTTGCCGGACGATCTTACTTTCACGGCTCTGAAATCACCTAGCTACCATATGATTCTTAGGTTTAGTCAATGTTCACCTGCTTTTTCTTTCTTGATACCTGTGATTTCATGTCACTTTGTACAATTTCTCTTGTAATCTGTACATTTACTTGTCGTTCTACCCAATATCATCCAAAAGATTTCACGCTTCTTTTTTTCTTCTTTCACTCCATCAGATTTTTCAATCTAGTTTTCGTAGGCGTTTCTTGGCTGTTTATGTACTGTTCTTTTTGTCCTCTTGGACTTAACCGTATCTTCCTTTTTCTTGAGTTTACATGCGATATAAGGATCTCATGGTTGCCATGGATTCAGGTCACTATTGATGCTGCTTTTTAGCTCATGTCTGGTTGTGAATGGATAAAGTAAAATAACTACTATTTATATTGTGGTGCAGAGATTATGTATTCACAGCTCGGAGTAAAGATATCAAGAAGAATTGGCCTTTTTCTTTCAAAAACTTGCAGCTTTGTTTGAAACATGGCGTGAAGGAATTGTTACCACCGCTTCAACCGCTTGATACAGTTAGCAAACAGTCGCTTAAGAGATGTATGGTTGAAACTAGCTCAATTGAGAAGGGAAAAACAGACACTCATGCAGTATTGGACGCTTCTGATGATCCCCAGTTGAACGATAAGCTAGCAGAATCTTGCCCGGACATTAGTTCATGTAGATCTGGAGATGACAACGATTTCCCATCAACTACAACCAGTGTTTCTCATTCTGAAATAGAGTCACTAACAGTTAATAGGCTACCTAGCTCACAAACTAAGACTTTTCGGCGAACCTCGGCTGCATCTGAGGCTGCTGGACCTTCTGGGAACAACAAGACTGAAAACACCTCCCGGCCATTGAGCAAGAAGTGCAGATTGATTGTGAAATTTGGTGGTAATTCGGATCGTAGCTCGGCTGAAGATATTGCTTCTAATTCTACTACTGTATCGGAAATAATGGCTTCCAAAGTTTGCCCTGTTTGTAAAACTTTCTCATCATCGTCAAACACAACCTTGAATGCTCACATCGATCAGTGCCTTTCCATGGAGTCAACACCAAAATGGACATCTGATTCTAAGCTAACAAGACATAGGATTAAGCCAAGGAAGACCCGGATGATGGTAGATATTTATTCTACTGCTTTACCGTGCACATTGGAAGAACTTGATCGTAGAAATGGTACAAGTTGGGCCACAGTTTCATGTTTGCCTACGCATGAGGTTGAGAAGACTCGTACTGCTGAGACTATCAATGAAGGGAAGAAGATGAGAGTATCACATGTTCATCCTGAGGATGTTGGAGATGTAGCTGAAACTATCAATGAAGGGAAGAAGATGAGAGTATCACATGTTCATCCCCAGGATGTTGGAGATGTAGCTGAGACTCTCAATGAAGGGAAGAAGATGAGAGTATCACAAGTGCATCCCGAGAATGTTGGAGATGTAGGTCCTGTTTATATCGATGCAAATGGCACTAAACTTAGGATTTTATCCAAGTTTGATGACCAGCCATCAGTATCAAAAGTAGTGGAGGATATTGAAGCAAGGAAACCTAAGAAAGGAGATAATGGAGGCAAATACATTTCAAAGAAGAAGAAGAAACTCCTTGCACAAAAACATCACAAGTTTCTGAAACTTGCTTCTCAAAGTAACATAAATTTCTCCCAGAAGGCCCACGGCTCTCAGGTACGCCCATCTTTACTTTACTACACATTTTCTTTCTATTTTCCTTTTTTCCTGGACAATCTATGCTTATCTCATTGATTGCCCAAACCATTTCTTTGGCCTGAATTTGAGCATGCTGTAAAACCAGCTTGTTTATCTGGTAACATATGTTCATGGTTTTTTTTTTTATTTTAAAAGTTATATGTTCATGGGTAGTTTTGTACTTTAATTTTTTGGCTGAAATCTTATATGGGATGCTTCCACTATTGTTGGGTTTCTTCCGTTCTTGAGTTTAGCTTTTTAGTACTCTCAGTAAAACCTCCGTATAGGAATAACTTGGGACATGACTATTTGTATAACAATTGGGAGGTTATTAGTAAATAGAGTTTGGTAATAAAGGTTATTACCAAGTTGGGACCGAGTTTTTTTTATAACAAAATAGAGGTTATTCCTCTATAGAATATTCCTATATAGAGGTTTTACTGTATTAGAACAATATAATATTCACTTGTTTTCTGCTTCAAACCTGTTTATATGTTTCCTGAGGCCTTGAGCTTTTTGAATTACTACTCATATGAGATTTTTTTTTGATAGAACTCATATGAGATTTTTTGATGCAAGTTAGTAGCATGAATTTTCAACTCTATATGTTTGTCAAATTTGGTGTAAACAGATTGTGGAAGAAGAATATCAAGGAGAGGCAAAAAATTGTGAGAAAGAACATATGGTGTCAAATCAAACCAAACCAAGTGATTTTGTTACTTTGAGACCTTGGGTTTGTTCCAAACGAAGAGGTCTTACAAAGAAAACTAGTCAAGAGGGCCATCAACCCATGAGATGTAATTGGCATTTGCCTCAGGATTTGCTGGTTTATAGTGGCCAATCGTTTTTCGAAGAGTCTCCAACGGAGAGGAACGTTGTCCAAAAATTTACTAATCTGTCTGAGAATCCTACTTCTGCAAAAAATGATAGAATAGAAAAGTCATTTCGGGAAGTTCAGGTTAGAAAGAAGATGGAGCAATCTCTTGGGAGGAAAAGAATGGGGAATCTGTTGATGGCAGCCAGGTCCAGTGACAATTTGGGGCATTCACCAATGAAACTGAATTCCATTCAGTTAGGAAATTGTGGCACTTCAGTGAATGATAGTCGTATGACGAGACCTTCAAACTCTACCTGGAATCATTCATCTTTACTGAGCAAGAGGGCTTTTGGTCCTTCTGGAGGTGCAAATAATTCTGATGCAACTTGCACTCCAAGCATAAAATCATCTCGGGATGCTAATTCAAGCCTAAGTAAAAGAATGAAGCTCTCCTCTTTAAGGAAAAATATGTCGTGTGTGAATGGCCGATCTTCAGTGACTGATGCTGTGCCTGGTAAACTTAAGAAGTTGTCAGCCCTTAAGAAGTCTAAGTTGCGCTTCATGAAAAAGAGAAATGAAGAGGGAGTGACTTGCCAGTCTGGAGTGGACCAGGAATATGATTTAATGCGTGGTAATGCAGCAAATCAAGATGAAAGAGAAGAAATAGCTAATGAGTCTTTTGAGTTGAGCACTGTCTTGAAACCTAGACGAGGAGGAGGAATGCGATGTATTTCTCATGGGGAAGAAGCATTGGCTTTGAGGACTTCAAAACCTGCACCTCATTTCTATGATCATGATGTGCCGGTAACTGCAGATTCTGTTGGAGCTGATTTTCTACAGAAAGTTGATAACTTCGACTCTGCTGGAAATCAAGTTCGTGTATATTTGGAGGGCGTTGTTGTTGTACCATCTTCAAATACTTCTGATGAGAGAAGTGCAGCTTGTACGATGAAGTCCATAGACTCAGAACTTTATGAGCTCAGTCACTCGTTGGATATTCAACCTGACTCTCTTCGATCAGCTGAAGATTACAGAAGGCTTTTATGTGGGACTGCACCACCACCAGCTCCAACCGAACCTGATTTTGTTAACGACCAAGAGATGTTTTCTGCTGTTGAAGTTGGTAATGATATAGTCGGGCAAGATTCTCGTATCGCAGCGGAGTTGGATTCTGAAGCTGGGCATGGACACTCCTTCCCTGAGGTCGATCCAATTCCTATTCCTGGACCACCTGGGTCATTCTTGCCTAGCCCTAGGGATATGGGCTCAGAAGATTTTCAAGGGAATTCATCCCTGACCACAAGCCGAGTTCATTCTTCTCTAGATCAGCATGATGCGGTTGATGGAGATTCATCAGATTCCCCTATGTCTGCAGCCTCCACCATCTCTAACTCTACAGCAGACAGGTGTAATTTCAAGTATTCGGAACCATCATCTTCAGTGGGACCTTATGACAAGATTAGATCAGCAGCTGCTAGCATCGAGTCTTCAGTACTACAAAGTGTTGATACCATTCCACAGGCAAGTGGTGCAGAAATGGAAAGGGCTGGTTTTGATGGAGGATATTTGAAACTTGATAGGATCTATGTGGAGAAGGGATCTCTCAGTTTCAAGAATGATCAACCATGCTGTTGCCAAAGGAAGGAGAGATTTTCTCAGGGTGTTTCGTTAAATTTCCAGGAATCACAATTATTGAGAAGACGGAAGATGGCTTCAATGACAATTCCTACTGGTGGAAAACAGATGGATTTTAACTCTAACTTAAAGTTGGCTAATTTGGATGTGAGATCTGAATTTGCTCCTCCCAGCAGTTGCCCGAATCCAGGATCAGAAAAGATGGTTCTCCCGGTCATTAAGCCCCTTGCAGGTACCGTTTCTTTCAGGGATTCTCCCAGTTCAGCTGGAGTGAAGCTTCTAGCTCGTGGTGATTCCGGTTCTGCTAGTCCATCTGCATCCAATCCTGTACTTCGGTTGATGGGGAAAAACTTGTTGGTGGTTAACAAAGATGATGATGCATCCATGCCAGTTGGAGGGGTCCAACCGCACATTCAGAATAACCCTCAAACCTCTCAATTCATAGCGTTTTCTCAAGTCTCTCCTGGCAATACTCATAATCCCGTAAATCATATAGGACCCCCCCAAGCTTCTGTCATCTTTGGTCAGAGCTCACATAAACCAGTAGGTCAGTACTATGATGGTGGAGGGTTGTCAAACAGCTTTAGAAGCCATTCTGATCCAAGATTACATGTAAATGCTAAACTCCCAGCAGGTATGTTTCAGGATCAACATATGGACTACAGTTTTGCAGAGTATCATGAATTCGAAGGCGATTACAACATTTCAAGCCAGCATATTAGATCCAAGAACAGACCAGATGCTGATAATACGGAGAAAGTTACAGCAGCAGTTCCTGAGCACCGTCGTCAGCATGCAGATTCTCCCCAGAATCCAGTACAAGAGATCATCATCATTGACGATGTACCTGAAAGTGAAAACGCGGTGATTAACAATGTAGCAAAATATAACCCGAATCGCGTGCATCCTTTCTCATGTTATCAGTCACAGGACCAATCTCCAGTTGTTGAATCACCAATTGTGCGTAATGCCAACTATCATACACCTCCCTCTAAGCTAGGCAACAACACACGCCCGGTCAGGTTGGGTTGTACTTCAGAAGGTACCGGTGTAGTGCAGCGGAGCCCTTTTACAGCTGCATCATCTTCTCCTGGTCATATAAGATCAACAACACTCCATTATTCGCCGGGCTTTTCATGATGCATTCAGGGTTAAAAGTGAGTTTTATAGCAAGAAATAATGGCGGGTTGCAGGCGAGAAGCGAGGGAATGCTGAGTTACATATTTTGAGCAGTTTTTGAAGGGTTCTGCTTTAGGCGCAATGAAAGACAGACAGACAGACTTAGATATAAATTAATGTATAAGCAATCTATGAATAATAGTTGACAAGGAAAGGAACCTTTGGCTGGCTGAAACACAACAAGTCAACGTTCCTATAAAGAAAATTGAAAATTCTCTTGTTTTTTTTTTTATTTTTAAATCTTATGTTATAATAGTGCATGCATGTTTATGGTAAAATAAAAAGGAGGTAATTTATGAATTTAGGATATTGCATGCAAGAAAAATGAAAGAAATGGTGATTCAGACAAGCTCCTCATGTGTTGGTTATTGTTTGTCTTAATAAGTGGATTGATGTAATATCATTAAAATTGTGTGTGCGTGTGGGTCTCTATATTATATGGTGGAGTAATCGAAGGTGACAATAATAATTAGTTTTAAAGTTATTTGTGAAAATTCCAATGCAAAAAGCATTTCAATTCTCATTTTCTTATAAATAATAAGGGTATAAAAACTTTAGGAGTTTAATGGGGTGAGAGTTAAGGAGTTTATAGAATGTAAACGAGAGTTAAAAGTTTAATTTTGTTTGAGAGTTTAAATATGTAGGGGAAGAAAAGTTAAATTTACTCGGTAGACATAATTTTTTTTAATGAACATTTTGTTACTTCTATTAACCCCTAATTTGGAGGTTAAAGAAAGTAAAAGTTTAACTTTCATTAACCTTCATTTACTCTAAAAAAAATAGCTTTCAAATAAGGTTAATGTGATATTTAACTTTCTATTATTCTCATTTACTTCTATTAACTTCCTCCCAAACAATGGCTTAATTTCATTTATATACTTACAAAATGAATGGTTCTAATTGCACGCATAATAAGTACATGTTTAGTTGGTGGACATCCTTTTAATGTGGTGGACATCCATAAATAATTATTTACATAATTATTTATAACAAATTTGCTCTATATAACATCTTATCTTTTATTTTAATACATTTTTTTTTCATTCTTTGTCGCGTCAAAATTATTAATGACTAGAAAATGTTCACTTTTAAGATAAAATTCGATTAGTGTTATTCATTTCATCTACGTTTAATATGTGATGTGATTATAAAAAGTCTGTAAAAACCTTATTATATCTATAAAAAGTAAAATTTAAGACACGTTCATCAAATTTTATATTCACAACTAGCTAATTCGGCGAGTATGAATTTAATGTAACAAAATATGATATGTTAAAATGAAAGATCAAGAGTTTAATGTACCAGAATTGACATGACGAGGGGTTTAATTTATCAAAATTGGAATTGATAGAGTTTTTGCCAAATTTTAGATCTAGGTTATCAAATTTAAATTTTATAATGATTTTAATCTCTGATTTTTATAAATTTAGATACCGATTTTAATAAATCTAGATTTAACGGTGAGAATAAAAATTCAGTTGGTGAGTGAAAGTTACTAGGTGCCAATGCATGCATGAAGATGATATGAAATGATGTTACCACAAAGTGTGATGACATGACAAGAACCCACTTGGCCACATGCCTTGCCTACCTATGACGCTTATATTACCTTATATTTATATATAGGATTGCATGTTTTATTACAATATATGCATATAGTACCACATTCATAATTAATTTTGTAATAACTAGTGTGCATACATTCATCCACCAAGTTGAAAATCTTGTCTTTATTAAATGACTTGCTCTTTCACTTTGAATACTCTAATCAATTGAATACGGCAGTAAAAAAAGAAACTTAGATGAAAATGATGGATCCAAAATTTATTATGATTGAGTATTTATCGTGATTTATGAGTATTAAATTGATAATTTTTTAATATTTTTATAAAAAAAATTAAAACCCTGTTCACAATTTCCATAAAATTTTCAACGCTTCCTCTAAACCCGAGGATCCGTCCCTGCAAATGAATGATTATACATATATAAGAAAAATAGAATTAATTAATGTCTGAAGTAAAACGATGATAGGCAAAGAAAACTGCATATATATATATATGTGGTTACTTTTACTATTATATGCAACATATGCTTACTTTTTCTTTAATCTTGTTGCAAGAAAATTGCATATATAATATATGGTAGGGCCTTGAGAGACAAAAGAAAACAATAAAAGCTCCTGCAGATAGTGGTAAATATTATTTAGACCATCTATCAAAATGGACTCAATGGTAAATAACGATTTTGTGCAGGATTGATGATAATATTTTATAGGTCTCGGCAGAAAAACCTCCTTAATAGAAGAAATAAATATACTTAAAATTTTAAAATAAATTTCAATAAAAGATAAATAAATTGTTAGAAATAATTATTGTTTTTTTGGTAGGAAAGGAAAGAAAAGACAAACAAAACAGCCAAAATAAACTAACTCGGGATTAGTATAGGAAAGCTAACCCCCACTACATCATCCAAAAGAAGAGAAGACAGGAACTCAGGAGGTGAAAAGAAGGTTGAGATTCCCAACATTCTCACATGGCCCTCAGCCGCAAGACGGTCCGTCACCCGATTCTGCTCTCTGAAAATATGGCAGAAGCTAATGGAATCAAAGGAAGAACAAACTCTTCTAATCCCTTTGATTAAATTCTGGCTATTTAAACAAATAACATTATTATCAGAAATCATTTTGACAGCTTCCAAGTTGTCAGATTCCACAAGCAGCTTCTTCAAGTCCAGATTCTTAGCAAGCCTGAGGCTAGAAAATATCCCCCAAAGCTCCGCAGAAAAGTAAGAACCCATGCCCAAATTCTGAGCAAACCCAGACACCCACACACCACCAGCATCTCTCAGAACCCCTCCAGCAGCCATGGTTGTCAAAACCGGACCGGTCAAAGAACCGGAAAAGATAAAGGGTTTGAGGTTTAACCGAGGTCCAACCGAGGTTTAACCGGTATTCAAAAATCATATGAAAATTATAATTCTATTCGTATTTAATCATATAACATAGTATAATATTAACTATATTCATAAAAGTTATACTAATAATATTTATTTAATATCATAACAAATAAATATAAAAATTAAAAAATATACCTTTAAAATTAATATTGATTATTTTTATTAATAACTAACACGTAAATATGCTAATAGGATATGTATTTTATAATTCAACTTCAATCTTAATTTATTAGATTTTAAAAATTTATTTGTATATATTTAAAATTTAATACTAATTAAACTTCTTCAAAAAAAAAATATTAATTAAACTTTGTTAATATTGAGAAAATAAAATAATTTTTTAATGATATTTATCTAAATAGAAAAATAATACTAAATCATATTTTAATAATTTAATTTGTAACATTATTATTTATTCTTAAATAGTTAATTATAAACATAAGTGAAATGGTGGTGTAATGGTAAGCATTAAAGTTTACATGCTAAAGGTATAAGGTTCCAATCCTAACTTTGTTAAAAAAATATTTTTTTTTAAACCGGACTACCTCCGGCCCGGAACTGTGACCGGTTCCGATCGAACCGGGTTGAACCGACCGGTCCGGTCCGGGTTTGATAACCTTGCCAGCAGCAATTTTACCGTCCTTTAGACAAGAGCCATCGGTGTTTAACTTCACCACCCATTCACTAGGCCTACTCCAGCCAAAGAGATGGACATCCTTCCTCTGGATAGACCTAGCTAAAGTATCCTCTTTGAGACTATCTACAATAGTCCAAATCTTTTTAGAGAAGAAATCAAATAAATTAGGATTAACAACAGTTTCTTCTCCAAAAATCTCCTCATTCCTCCATTTTCAAATCTGGTGACAGACGACCGCAAAAATGATAACACCATGCTCCAGATCGGCCAGCATCTTCCCACTAACACCACCTACAAACCAGTCGAGATCAGAATGAGACATGAAAGCAGACAACATCTGGTTAGGGAGAACTTTCCTCCACACCTCTTTACTCTTAGCACAATCTCTAAGAGCATGGCAAATGGTTTCTTCATGCCCTCTGCATCTACTGCACGCACCAGACTCCACCAAATGACGTCTTTTTCTATCAGTATTAGTAAGCAACCTATTTTTGACACCAAGCCACAGGAAGTTCCTAATGCCGTACGCAACTTTCAAGGCCCAAATATTCTTCCAAACTTCAGGGTGCGGAGTCTTCAAAATTTGATTGAAGGCCTCAAAAGCTGATTTACAAGAATATGCCCAGTTGTTTGTCAAAGCCCAACAGTGACTATCCCTGTCTTCCTCCTTGCTACTAATTTTAACTCCTCTAATTCTCAGGAGCGTTTCCCGACTGAGGTAAGAGTCGAACCTCGACCAAATCCAATCACCCTCAAAATCCACCATATCAGCAATCCTCTAATTCCGAATATCTAAAGGCGGCAGGGAATTACAAACCTCTAATAAAGGCTTCTTATCAATCCAGATATCATTCCAAAAACTAATAGATTTACCATTACCCACATCTCAACCAATCACAGAGCAAAACTCTGAAAACACACCAGCACTAAGGCATTTCCAAAGAAAGGAACAATTAATAACTCTCTCCTTAGGACCCCCAAAAATCTTATCCTTTCTATATTTCCCGCACAATAACTGAACCCAAATAGAAGACGGAAGTTGCCACATTCTCCACAGAAGTTTCATTAATAACACTTTATTATTGTCTCTGGCTTTTCTTATCCCCAGTCCTCCCATATTTTTAGGTTGACAAACCTCATTCCAAGGAACAAGGTGGATTTTTCCCCCTCCTCAGAGTCCCCCTACAGGAACCGACATTGATTTTATCAAGATCATTAAGAACAGGCTCAGGCAGCCGACAAGCTTGCATAATATGATTAGGAACTGCACAATTGACTAACTGAATCAAAATAAGACGACCCGTAAGTGAAAGTGTTTTAACTTTCCAATTGGCACATTTACTATTAGTTTTATCAAACGTCTCTTTAAAGGAGGCTTTAGAGACTCTATCACTATGGAGGGAAATCCCCAGATATTTACCTAACGAATTAGTCAGAGGTATACCAGATATTTCACTCAACCTTTTGCATACTCTTTGACTCATGTTTTTAGAACACAACATCCGGGATTTTTGGATATTCAGCTTTTGACCCGAAGCAGAGCAGAAACAGTTAAGGATATTCATAATCACGCCAATTTGCTCCTCATTGCCTTCCACAAAGATCATAACATCATCCGCAAAGAACAAATGAGTAACCTGGGGGCAGAATTTATTGATAGAAACCGGATGGAAATTCCCATTGCCCACAGCTTCTTGGATAATGTGAGTCAACCTCTCCATCGCAATAACAAATAAGAAGGGACTCATATGGTCATCTTGACGGATACCCCGGGAAGGAGAAAACTCTTCAGACATATCCCCATTATTTTTAATTATCTCTTTATCTATCATCATATACTAACGGATAACTATTATATTTATTTTGAGTTATTTAATAGTTAGTGTTTATATTTATCTATATTATGTATTGTCAATTAAACTCTAACTCATATTCTCCTATATATATACAAAGCCTTATGCTCAACCCTAAGTGAGGGAAATTCATTAAACATTGTATCGTTTCTATTATATCTCTATCGTTTCTATTATATCTCTATCGTATATTCAACCTAAAGTATTTTATTGAAAATTATTTGACAGAGTACACATTATTTTATTCACTAAATAACGTGATCTTACCCGATTACAATTGGATATTGATTAATAATTAGAATGTTGAAATTGAAGAAAGAATATTAGTTAAAAAGCTTGATTGTTTTCTAAATTTGTTCAAAAAAAAGTTTGATTGACCTTATTAAAGTGTTCCAATTAATAATCCCTTCATTTTATTTAAAATGTATGTTGTAAAAAAAACAAGCTGCACGTAAAGTATTTTATCCGTCTTGAAATGTTATTACATAATTCATAAAATAGTTTAAAACATATCAAATATGAAGTTTTTACTTGCTAAACTCTAAAACTTTTCCTCTCTCACATACATCGACTTTGATCTTTTACTTTTTCAAGACGCGTGCTTCTTTACCACCGAATGACTAATTGACTGCATTTTAAGCAAGTTGAGAGAGTAACTAAGACATTTTAAATAAGTTGAGGGTTAATGAGACACTTTAAAAATCCAAAGCGTCAAACAAATTTTTCACATGTATAATAACAAATTTTTATCCAAAAAATAGGCCTCCTAGACAGTTGCACTCTATATTTAGAGGGTGTTTGTTTCAGCTTTTCGAAGCAGCGTTTAGCGTTTCACTCCAAACCGTAGGAAATATAGCGTTAGGTTAGGTTTATATAACCGTAGCGTTTAGCATTTTCTCTGAAAACTGCAGCGTTCTGGAGCGTTTCACGAAAAGCTCCTATTTGGAGCTTTTCATAAACAACTGTTTGTAGTTGGTTGTTATTGACAGAATTATCCTTCTTATTTCTACAAAATATATTTATTTTTTAATATTATTTATGTTTTAGAACATAATTACCGGAAGAATAAAGTTTTGTTGCATTCAATAAATTTTTTATTTTTTTTATATAGATTATTTTTATTAATTTGTGTAACATATTTTTTGGGGTTAAGGTGCAAAAATACCCCTAACGTTTTGGGTTAGGAGCAATTTTACCCCTAACGTCTAAAATGGTGCAATTTTATCCCCAATGTTGGAAGCCAAGAGCAATTTTACCCCTAACGTTGATAAATTGGGCTAATTTGAGAAATAATTCATCAAACTGTCTTCTCGGTCATGAATCTTGTCATCTACACTAAACACATGCGTTATTTTATCAGTAACAAATCACAAACATATGTTGGGATGTGAAAAAAATAAGAAAAAATATTAAAAATATACTGTCTTTTGTACGAATTAGACAAAAAAAATCACCGAATTTATAAATATTAATCTCCAATTTTATTATTAAATTACAAAAAAGCGTTATATCATTTTTTAGAACAAATTGATATGCAATTGGTGCAAAATAAAGAAAAAAAATGACTGCATTTTATAATAGTGTCTGAAATTGATCCAATTTATCAAGGTTAGGGGTAAAATTGCTTTTGGCTACAAACATTGGGGGTAAAATTGCACCATTTTAGACATTAGGGGTAAAATTGCTCCTGACTTAAAACGTTAGAGGTATTTTTGTACCTTAACCCTATTTTTTATTTTGTAATAGGATAAAGTGCAAAAATACCCCAAACATTTATAGCTAGGAGCAACTTTACCTTTAACGTCTAAAATGGTGCAATTATATCTCTAATTTTGGCAGACAAAAGCAATTTTATCCATAACATTGACAAGTTGGGCCAATTTGAAAAATAATTTATCAAACTGTCTTCTTAGTCATGAATATTGTCATCTACACTTCACATGTGCACCATTTTATCATCGTTAGTAACAGATCACAAACATATGATTAGATGTGATTTTTTTTAAGAAAATAAAAAAAATATATTGTCTTTTGTACGAGTTGGACAAAAAAATTTCAAAATTTTTATTGAATTTATAAATATTAATTTTTAATTTTATTATTAAATCACAAAAAAAAATATGAAATCTCTTTTTTAGAAGTACTGGTATATGCAATTGGTGTAGAATAAGAAATAAAATATCTATATTTTCTAGTAATATATAAAATTGACCAAACTTGCCAATGTTAGGAGTAAAATTGCACTATTTTAGACATTAAGAGTAAAATTATTCATAGTTGTGAACGTTATGAGCATTTTTTCATATTTTTCCTTTTATAATTTCATTGTTGATTAATTTAAAATATGTCCATTTTAGACATTCTAAATCCGAACAGCAATAGTTCAATATAATTTTACCAAACACTAGTAATTAAACAGCTAATAACAAACAGGTAACCGCAACAGCTAACAGCTTACTGCAACTGCAAACAGCTAACAACAATAGCTATTAGCTAACAACTGAACCAAACAGGCCTTAAACTCCGGATCCAAGACTGACCGAACTTTTGTGGTATTCTTATCTGAGTTTGATCCTTGAAGGTTCATAAATAGAGTAATATGTAAGTCTAGGGCTAGCCGTGGGTATAATCGAGGAATGCCACCACCAAGAATTCATTCTTTTTTTACTATATATATTATAAATGTAGTTACAATACAAATTTAGACCTAAAAGTTATGATATTTTAAATCTTTTTTTTTTTTAAATTTTGAATACAATTTTTTTATTTATTAAAAGCTTTCGTCTAGAATCCATAAAATATGAGGTTTGAAAGAAAAAAGAATCCATAAAATATCAGGATGGTAAGTACTTGCATAAATTCATGTATCATAATAAATCATTCAGTGAACTTGGTTGGGACTTATTTTTCCCCCTAAACAGAAACATAGGCGTTATTATTAAAGGAAGAGGAAAGAGAAGACAAAAGAGAGAATAATGTGGTCATAGAGTAAACAACAAATGATGATGGCCTTTGAGGTAGCAAATATCTACTCCTTTTCTTTTATTTTAACTTTTTAATAATTAAAATATAAAATGATTCAAAAAAAATTAAAATATAAAAAGATAAATGAAAAAAGAAAAAAGGAAAGAAAAGAAAAAAGGAAAAAAAGATTGTTCATAGTAATCTTGAAAGCATATTTTAATTGTTGAACATATTGTATTACGTAATGGAACGACGGTCCTGTTTGGGAATTAGCTGTTAGCTGATTACATTAGCTGATTTAACTAGTTGATTTGACTAGCTGTTTGTGTAGACCTGTTTGGTAAAAATTAGCTGATTGATAATAGCGGTTTGTGCAAAAAGACGAATAAGGACATTTCTTTTTTTAATTTTAGGACCTGCAAACTAAAAATAGGGTTAAAAAAGTCCATTAATTTTAATATTGTGAAACGCTAATTGAAAAAACTCCTTTTAGGAGCTTTTTCTAAATTAGCGTTTTCATCTCAAAACTCTCTCTCAAACCTCTCTCCACCAAACACTCCAATCAGCGGTTTCAGTGGTCAAACCGCTAAAATTGGTCAAAACCGCTCTTTTTATCCCAAAACGCTCTTTACCAAACAGGGGTCTATGTATACGTGTCTTATAATGTTATTACATATTTCACAAAATATATTAAAACATACTTATTCAACTATAAAACATTTTCTTCTCTAATATTATAATTGCATATCTCGTTTTACTTTTTTAAAATGCGGGCAACATATCTTCCGTATTTAACTTACTTTTTTTTACCACCGAGTGATTAATTGATTACATTTTATGCAAGTTCAGGGGGTTAACTGAACATTTTATACAAGTTCAGAAAGCTATCGAGACACTTTAAAAGTTCAGGGGGCCAATCAACCATTTTGGACAAGTTGAAGCTATATATTAACACTTAGGTGCTGTTTGATAAAACTGAAAATTAAGTGCTGAAAAAATAAGTACTGAATTTTAAGTGCTGAAAATATTGAATGATTTAATTTTTAAAAAAGTATGAGTTGATAATGTTTAACTTAAAATGATAAGTTAAATATTTTGACTTATCAAAATAAGTGGTTTTTAACTTAATTAACTAATTTACGTGGTAAGGGTGTGAATTTTCTCTCTCTCTCTTTTGCCTAGGGTTTCATGGTGAAGCGGGTTCGGGATCGTTCGAGGGAGAGGGGGCGGCGGGTGGCGGATCTGGGGGGGAGCAAGGCGTGGATGGGCGGGGCGGCCAGGGTGAGGGTTGCAGAATGGGTATGGGAGGGATGGAGGAGGGTGGGCGCGCGAGAGATCCGGAGTTGGGAGGGGATTTGGGAGGCGCGGCTGGGGGATCGGGGGTGGTGAGGGCCGAGGGTGTGGCGAGGGAGGCGGCAGGAGGCCAGGTGGTGGGCGGCTGGATTTTTGCGGGCCAATGGGCGGCTAGGGGCGCGGCGCCTGCGGATCTTGGGCGGGAGATCTGGGCAGGGGGTAAGGCGCCGCCGCTCGGCTGGAATACCGAGGGGGCTGGGCGGGGGGTGCCAGGCGCCGGGTGGAGCGTGCTCGGCGGGCTTGGGGCAGGCTTTGCCGAGCAGGGGGTTGGGGGCGGCGCAAGTGTAGACACCGAGTCGGAGGACCTGTGACGAAAACCTGTAACAAGACGGTTGAAGCAGTTGGTTCCGGGAGTTTTAAAGCAAAAAAAAATATAATAAAAAAAAGAGAGGTCAGTAGGAGTTGCGGTCGTCGAGTGGACGGCTCGCGAGTGCTCAGCGACGTGGTGCGAGCCCCTAGCGGCAGTCGGCACGCGCCCGACGACAGTTGGACCCGCGCCCGGCAGCGCGGGACGCACGCCCGACGGCCGCTGGTCGCGCGCGCCTGACAGCCGTAGGGCGAACGCCCAACGCCTGTTGGGCGCGCGCCCAACAGAAGTTGGGCGTACGCCCAACGCAAGTTGGGCGTTCGCCCAACCAAGTTGGGCGTTCGCCAAACATTTTGGGCGTAGCCCGATGCCCGTCGGGCTACGCCCAAATTTTTTTGGGATCCATGCCTATAAAAGGCACGGATCCCCATGCATTGAGGGAGGGATTTTTGGGAGCTTCTCACTCTAAAACATTTTTTAGAGAGAGAAAGTTATTTTTTTTGGAAAAAACATTTTTTTCCTAAAAATCCAAATTTCCTAAAAGTTAAAATTTTACTAAAAACACCAAAAAACACAAAAATAGTAACTCGTGGAATCAACCGACTTCAGCTGTCAATACCGATCTTGAGGTATTATCCGAGGACTAGACTCGCGTTATTTATTTTATTTATTTATTTTATTTATTTATTCTAAAGTTTTATTTATTTAGTTAATTATTTATTTATCACGTTTTATTTATTATTCCGTATTTATTTAATTTTCGTCTCGTGTTAAACAAACGTTTGGTTTTGTTTTTAAAATAAAAAACCTCGGTTTAATATCCCAATACGAACCGTGATCCGACTCAAAGGTAGTTCGGGATTAAAAAACGTTGTAATTATAAGTTTTTGAAAATATTTCTAAAATAACGTTTAAAAATAAAACGTCGTTTTAGGAGTCTCTGTTATAGACTATGATTCTATTTTGGTAGTTCGGAGGTCCAAAATGATAGAATAAATCTAATCTAAAGCATTTGAACGAATCTGGAAAGTATAGGGACTGTTTCTGATATTCTATCATTTCTGTCACTAACAGCAGATTAGCGACGGATTTTCCGTCGGTAATCTGCTGGAATCCGAAAATCACCCTTTTAACCCTTCTTTTTTCTCAACTTTTTTATATTTATACTTGTGTACGTATGTATTTAATTATGTAATATGTTTATAAAAATTATTTCTAAGTCCTATAACTATTAATTATGTATTATATAGCTATTTATTTCATGTTGAAATTCAATGGGTTTGGATTTAATGTTATAAAGTAATATATGTATGTATATATATAGTTTTTGGGTTGTTTGGGTTATATTAGCTATTATTAGGGGGAAACTATTTTGGGATAAATGATATTCTTTTATTTTGGGATTTTTGCCCATTATTTTTACATAGTTTTAACTAAAATAAAAGTGTATTATATTTAGTATTCTTTCTCATTTTCTTTATTTGATTGGGTAAATTTGGCCTTGATTTGTTAATTATTGTAATGATGTTCAAGTAAGTGCTAATTGAGTGAAAAGGGGGAAAATAAAAGACAAAAAAAAGAGATTTTAATTTGCTTATTTAAACTTCAGTTTTCTAAGAAGTTCCTAATGTAAATAAAAGGCTTTCCTATTACTTTAAACCGTTTTCTAAAACATCACGTTTTAAAACCTTAATTCGTTCCAACGACGGATTAAGCGAACATTGTAATTAAAATTGTTTTTTTTTTTTTGTTAATAATAAAGTTTTGAATTGTTTTCCTAATTAAATGGTTTTGTACCAAATAAATTGACTTGTATGCTTAACCACGTATTTTTGTCAAAACTTCTTATCTCACGTTTTCAAACGTTCGAGTCGTTCCAACGGCGATTCGAGTCGATGTCATGTAAATTAACGGGGTTTTGAAACGTACCTAAATCGTTCCAACGGCGATTAAGATACGAATCATGTAAATAAACTCGTTTTTTTGGAGAATGAGATTAGCTTAGAATTAGTGTATAGTCTAAAGCATAAAATCACAATGTGAATAAATCAATTCTTTCTTCTCCCCCTCTCTCTCCTATGTATTTCTAATTTATGCAAAATGGGTGATTCTTTACTAAAATGGCTTTTAATGACGTGCTCAAAACGGTTTTTCAAAACGTGAAAGAAAAGGTTTCAAATGAATTTCAAACTTAAAGAAATATGCGATTAGTCCGTTATCGCCTAACACGCTGAGTAGGAGGCCGGTGGTTCATAACCGGGCGATGTCGGGGTGCCTAGTAGCCTTTCTCCGGAAAGGAGCTAGCCTTCTCCGCTCGTACCTAAGTTTCCCGAACCCTCACCGGTCTCCCGCAAGGGATCGGTGTTCATTTTCCCATTCGTGGGTGGCGACTCTTCCATACTCCAGGCTCCGGTCCTGCCAAGCAGCTTGATTCCACGATTGGTTGCTTTCGGCGCCAATCACCGCTTACGTCGCCATGAGGTGTCCATCCCCCGATCCGCCCGGGTGAGGCCGTTCGGCACCTTGTCTAACAAGTGGCGACTCTGCTAGGGAAGCGAGAAATTTGATTCCGGAAGGCGTGTATTAAGCCCTTAACGGGGACGGGTCGTATTATTTCTTTTCGTATGCATTCATACGCATTATTGCAAACCTTTTGGGTAATTTCCACGAAACCTCTAGCGAGAGTCCATTCGTCGCTCGAAAGAGGCTAGTGTAAGTTCCCCCTTACAGTAAGACGCCAAAAGGTCCCCATCCATTCGTTAGGGGCGAATTTGTGTGGTCCTGTGAGGTCCCACGATCAGCCGTGTCAGCATATAGTAGCCTTAGAAGTTGCCATAGGATTACCCGTTACTATTTTTGATGTGATAAATGAATCAGTTTGTGTTTTCAAATTGCTATGATACGTGTCTAATCCTAAAATATGTAAAGGAAATGAAGCGATGCGTTAATATAGACTCTTAAATCGATATACAAACTACCCCAAAACACCGAAACAATACGAACTAAAGACGACTTAGTCATCTCGTATAAATGGACTTGTGCGACCCGCCTGGTCCCTTTCCGTGTCCCGAATAAGGCACATGTTCAGGAAATACGTTATGACGTAAGCACGTATTAGTACGAATCGTTTTGATATTAAGGATAGTTATATCTCGATTCAAAAGATTATATTAACAATAGCCATTATTCACATTCTTTAAATACGTTGGGATAAAACGAGATTATGACGAAACGAAAATGAAGAACATTTCTGTTTTGAACGACCCCGTTGTAACGTAAAGAGTTTCACAAACGTGGCCCGTCCCTTCCGAATAAAAGATGAGCTCTTACGTTACGCCTTGTGTTGTTCTTAAGAGAAATGGACGTGTCCGCAAAAGTGACTAAGAAAAACAAAAAATAAACAAACGACCAAAGTCATTCTATATCTACGATATATATCCATCCCGAGGGTAGTTAAAGAAAATGAACCAATGCCGTTAAATACGTGCCTCGAGCCGGTATGTATGCCGTTTAAAATCATAAAGCCGAATTAAGCTAAACTGCATAATTGTGCCATATGGACGAGACTGTGGGTTTGACTAATGGCTCGATCATTTCGACCGTTACTAAAACTACAAGAAGTATGGCCCGATCTGCGTGTTTGCTCGACTCGTGCCTAAATAAAAAAAGGACGGTAATATCCCTGCTTCGAATAAGCATGCGATTCAACGAAACGTTGATTTTCTATAACCACGTTAGGGTGATATATCCCGTAGATAGGAAGAAATAAAGAGTTGTTGCTAGCCAAAAGATTACCATGCGCTCAAATAAGACTCGCCGTCTTTTCACGTAGCAAAAACGAGCAAACGGATTCTTAACGCTAAAAACAAACACGTTACGCGATGAGTCCGTTCCTTAAAAGTGCTTTCATCACTAAATAAACACGTGGTTACGTCTCTCGATAGATCCAAAAAGATCCCGTTGTAATCCAAAAATCGAGACACGAACCCACGCGAATAAAAGGGAACGAGTCATTGTCAATAACGAACGATTGAACCAGAAGAATAACTCGTACCACGTCTAAATCTGAGATACGCTCAAAAGGGAATCAAAACCCGAACTAATGCATCTCGCGAAATGACAAAAGACGAGTTATTCGAAGGAATAATCCATTTGGTCGATATCTTAGTCACTGGATGTGGATACGTCAAAACGAACTGTATTGTCTGATGGATGATTTACTTTTTCCGCAATAATCGACGGCATCACGCGTCCCTTGGACCGCAATGTGAGCCCCAAACCAAAATCCTAGGAAAGAGACTTGAACCATCGAGTGTGTGGAGGAATAAGGGTGGAAGAGAGATGTTGTGATACGTGTAATTAGACTGACGTTTGTTCTTCTTATCTTATATATCCGTAAATAAATAAACGCACACACCACGAATCATGCATATAAAATCATGCATACATACTAATGGATGCCGTTCACACGGACTTTATCATTAAGCGGTTGTGGTTTTGCGAGAGTAACCGGCTAGTCAGGCAGTTTGATCAGTTACAGATTGATAGTTCCGAATCGGCAGTTGTGGCTTCTGAATCGTCTTCGTCCGAGTATACTCAGTCTTCTGCCAGTATGTGTGCGACCGACGAAAAAGTGGCCGAATTAGAAAATTCTATGAACAACATTAATGATCAGTTGACCGCAATTTTGGCCCATCTAGCTGAGCTGGCATTGAAGGATAACAAGAGTGGTAGTAAGCGCGCTGAAAATGAAGTGAACACTGGTCCCCGCTTCGGGAACGAGGATGACTATCAGGATTATATCCAGAAACAGCTTGAGAAAGAGAAGGCTAAGGAAGAGAAGTGGAAGCAGCACATCACTCAGGAGGTGCAGGATCTGCGTGGGGGAAGCTCCAGAAGTCAGGACTTTTATAATTTGAAGAATTGTTTGTCGGCAACTGCTTTGCCTTTGAAATTTCGGCTCCCTGACATGAAGAAGTTTGATGGAACGGGGGATCCTACTGCCCACATGAATCAGTATGTTGCAGTAATGAAACACACGATCCTGATGGAAGATCAAGTCCTGGGACTGTTTAATACCTATCTGGAGGGAGCTGCCCTCGTGTGGTTTCACGCGTTGCCGTTGGTGACGAAGAGAGATTGGAAAGAGTTGGCGAAATCATTTATCGCTCAGTATAGTTTCAACACTATGCTTGAGGTTACTCTAAAGGAGCTGGAAAGCACTAAGCAACAAACTGGTGAGTCTTTTTCCCATTTTGTGAGGAGGTGGAGAGCCAAGGCGGCGGTTATGAAGCAAAAGCCGCTTGAGCAGGATCAGATCCGAATGGTAATTGGCAACACGTTGCCATATATTAAGAATGAGCTGCGGTATATGCCTTTTACCGATTTTAATCAGATGTATAGCTTCGCCTTGACAGTCGAGGGGGACAGAGAGCCGAAGAAAGCTTATACCAAGTGGACAAAGTCTGGATATAGTGCCGGAGGGCCAAACGCGAATACAGAATCGGCCGCAGTGAAAGTGCTTGATCTTAATGCTATCGAGAAGAGGCAGTTTGCCAAATTTGATCAAACCTATGCATAAGTTTTCGAACGGTTGCAGAAGAAGGGATTGTTGAAAGCCCTCACTCCTTATAACAAAGCATCGCCTACTCCGCAAATGCAAGCTAGGGGATACTGCGAGTTCCACAGTAATTATGGGCACACTATTGAGAACTGCGAGAGACTGAAACACGAGATTCAGGATTTGATTGAGGAAAAGAAGATAGCTGATCCTTCATCAGCGAACCCTTCCACTAGGCGTAATCCATTGCCTAACCATAGGGTGAGCATGATCGGGTCTGGGCTCGGAGCAAGTTTAGTCATGGAATCCTTCGGGGAAAATGAAGAGGAGTTGTTGGACTCCGATGAGAAGAGTAATGTTGGAAATGGTTTATATGTGTCCTTCCTTGGCAAGGAGCAAGAGGGTGAACCGATGGATGAGGGGTTAAACGGCGGAGCACCGTATGATGAAGATAGTGCTGAAGAGACCAGGGAAGGGTCGTCTCGAACTATTGTGCCAGAATTGAGTCTATTCAGTGGAGGAGAGAATCCTGATGTGCACTTGCGTGAGTATATGCATGATATGTTTGTTGAATCCTTTGGGGTGGATGAGATTGCTCAGTGGTTCCACCATTCGCTAATAGGCGAGCCTTTGGGATGGTTCCACTCATTGCCTGACTCCTGCAAGCATGATTGGGAACAGTTGTCCGATTTATTCCTAGAGAAGTACAAGAAAGCTAAGGATAGGACCGCAGAGTGTTGTGCGCTGCAAATTGGGCCTATTAAGCGTCCGTTGCGAACTGTCAGTAAGTATAACGGCAACAAGGATCTGATGGAACACCTTCACTTCTACTTGTCGGCCATGGGGCCTTTGGGTTTTAACGAAAAAGAGATCACCAGTCTGTTTTACAATTCACTGATGGGGGAGCCGCTGATGTGGTATATGTCTCTCCCGATGCGTATCAAGTGCGATTGGGCCGCAATGACCAAGAGGTTCATTAAGGAATATACAGTATGGATGCTTGCGGAGCAAACACTGGACTCACCCTCTTATGAAACACCTGAGGCGGTGTTGGCAATGCCTAAGTATAGCGGATACCGGGATCCCGCTGAACACGCAAAGTTATTCCGCAACCATATGTATGACGCTGGGTTCCCTCAATGCGAGTTACATGAACACTTCCCGGAAACTCTCATGGGAGAAGCCTTGTTGTGGCACCAAGGCCTATCAGAGGAAGAAATGGGTCATTGGATACCCCTTCGGGATGCGTTTGTGTCGAGGTATGAGATGTATGTTCCATGGACGGGATCCCTGGAAGATCTAGATAGGATCAGACAATTCCCAGAGGAACCGTTTGTGGATTACGCTAGGAGGTGGAGGTATCGCTACGAGTAGTGTCATGAAACGATGAGTGATAAGGTGCAGCTCATGTGCATACAGAGAGGCGCTATTCCGATGGCGGCAAGAAGGATGAGCAGAGTGTCCCTCAGGAATTATGAGGAGTTGATAGGCTGGGCCATGTATGGATCGACGGATCCCTTTTATTTGAACTCAAACGTCCCTCACGTAATGGATCTGATGGTTGTGGACATTTGGGAAAGTTCCTCGGAGGAGGAGGATCCCGATCAGAGAATTCCTATTAATATTTGGGATGAATATGATGACGAGCCGGAGATTGCCGTTATGACAAGATCAGGTCGAGTGGCCGAGGGGAAGGCACCAATGGTGGAAATTGAGGCGGGAGAAGGATCGGCTCCCAAGCCCGATGATCAAGTCCTCGAGCAGTTGAAGAAAACACAAGCTAAGTCTACTGTGTGGGAGGTCTTGTGCCATTCTAAGTACCACCGCAAGAATTTGATGAAAGAGTTGCATAATTTGGTCATCTCTACCGATACTGAGCCGACGATACTAGTAGGGGCAATCATGGCCCGAAAGAGAACTGAAATCACCTTCACCGATGAAGATCTCCCAGAAGAGGGGAAGGCTCACAACAAGCCTTTATACATCCGAGCTGAAATTAATGGGAAGAAAACCAGCTGTGTAATGGTTGATGATGGGTCAGCCATTAATGTTTGCCCGCTGAAACTCTTGTCCAAATTGGGAGTAGAAAGAGGAGATATGACTACCTCGGAAACCGTGATCAGGGCTTATGATGATAGCCGTAGGCACATCGAAGGAGTCTTTAAGGCCAAGCTGAAGGTAGGGCCGCATGAGGAAGAAACTGAGTTCACTGTGCTGGATATACCAGTGACCTTTGCTGTGTTGTTGGGACGCCCATGGTTCCATAAGCTAGGAGGTGTGCCCTCCACGCTCCACCAAATGATCAAATTCCCCTTCGGGGAGGAGATAGTGACGATTAGAGCTGAGAAGTTGAGTTCAGTGGCTGCATTGGGAATTGAGCCTCAGCTTTTCTCCGGATTCCAGGTTTTCGGGATCTACGAGTCTAGCATGACCACCGATGTGGTGAAGATGATGAAAGGGAGTTTCATCCCCAGCATGGGCTTGGGAGCACACCATCAAGGGTTGCCAGAATCTCCGGACTTCAAGAGTCAGAAAACCCGGAGGGGTTTGGGATATGAGCTGGGAGGTCCGTCCAACACAGGTGGTGAAGGAAATGTGGGCCTAAAGAAGTATTTTGTGAATGAGGGGCACGGGAAAGTTTATTCTGGGACTCCCGAGTCATGGACTAGCGCCGAAGGAAAGATTCTGCCAGGCTTTGAGATTTTCAACGATGTCACCAGCTGGGGCAAAGGGGAGGCAAGCTGCTTCGTCGAGGAGATCATGATGTTAGATCTGAATGCCGAGGAGCAGGTCATCACTACTAAGGCAACTGTGGGAGCGGTGGATGAGCCCAACACCTCTAAGGCTTATGAGAAACCCGAGAACCCCGATGATGAAAATTGTATTACTGCTTTATTTGAATCCGATGATGTACTCGCCAACACTATCAATGAAATGAATTCTGATTTTGCTTACTTGCTTGATGTTGATTTTGATCATTCCATGCATTCTCATTCATATAACATGCCTACATTTGAAATCAATACAATAGAAATGTCAACTTTCAATCTTGGCACGGATGAAAATCCTAAACTTATACAAATTGCTCAAGAATTAACTACTGAAGAGAGGAAAGAATTTGAGAGAATAATTAAAAAATACGAAATAGTGTTTGCTTGGACATACGAAGACATGCCAGGAATCGATCAATCAATCGTAACTCACCGTATCCCAACATACCCCGATGCTAAGCCCGTGAAACAGAAACTCCGACGCATGAGGTCGGAATGGGCGGATAAGATCAGAGAGGGAGTGAAGAAACAGTTAGAAGCAGGATTCATCGAAGTAATCGACTATCCCCCTTGGGTTGCAAATGTAGTACCAATCGCGAAGAAGGATGGTAAAGTGAGAATGTGCGTCGATTATAGAGATCTCAACAAGGCTTGCCCCAAAGATGAGTTCGTATTGCCTCACATCGATATATTAATCGACAGTGCAACATCGAGCATCTTGCACACGAATGTTGACGGCTTCATGGGCTACATGCAAGTTCAAAAGAAAAGCACAAGGCAAAGACCTCGTTCACAACTGAGTGGGGAACCTACTGCTATAGAGTAATGTCGTTTGGTTTGAAAAATGCCGGGCAACTTATCAACGGATGGCTATGGCACTGTTCCATGATATGATACACAAAGAGGTAGAAGTTTATGTGGACGACATCATGGTCAAGTCGGAGACGAGAGAGGGGCATTTCGCGGCACTTGAGAAGTTTTTGGCCCGAATTGCAGAATTCAAGCTAAGGTTAAACCTGAAGAAATGCTTCTTTGGCGTTTCATCGGGGAAAATCTTAGGCTATGTGATTAGTAACAAGGGAATTGAGGTAGATCCCGACAAAGTGAAGGCCATACGGGAAATGCCGGCACCAAAGAATGAGAAAGAAGTGAGAGGATTTCTGGGACAGGTTCAGTATATCAGTCGGTTCATAGCAAGACTCACTGCGATCTGCGAGCCGATCTTTAAGCTGCTACGGAAAGATCAACCCATGGTTTGGAATGATAAGTGCCAGCAAGCATTAGAGAGTGTCTAGAACTATTTGTCTAATCCACCGGTTCTGAGACCGCCTAAACTTGGAAAACCGCTTCTCCTCTATGTAGCGATCGAGGAGCGATCTATTGGGGCAATGCTGGCCCAGGAAGGGGACACCGGTGTGGAGCACGCGGTGTATTATCTGAGTAAGAAGTTCCTGGAATACGAGCTTAAGTATAACATGATCGAAAAGACGTGCGTGGCAGTAGTATGGCTAACAAAGAAACTACGGCACTATTTTCAATCTTACAAAGTGATCATTATTTCTCGGATGGATCCCGTGAAGTATCTGTACTGAACTCCGTCTCTAACAGGGAAGCTAGCCCGATGGTTGTTGCTCTTGTCCGAATTTGATATCGAAAATGTAACAAAGAAGGTTATTAAGGGGAGAGCCGTAGCAGAATTTCTGGCCAATCAGCCTCTGAACACAGAAGAGGAGGAGATAAATTATGATTTCCTCGATGAGCACTTAAACGCAATAGAAGTTATACCGTGGAAAATGTTCTTCGATGGAGCGGTTAACTCAAATGGAGCCGGAGTAGGAGTGCTACTTATCTCACCAGAAGGAGAAAGGATCCCAATGGCAAAGAAGTTATCCTTCCCTCTCACCAATAATATGGTCGAATATGAAGCGTGCATCTATGGGTTGGAGTCATTAGCAGTGCTGGGAGCATCATATGTTGAAATTTGGGGCGACTCAAAACTGATTATCGAACAAGCGCAGGGAAACTGGGAAGTAAGGGAAGAAAGGTTGCGTCCATACCTAGACCAGTTGGAGGGATTGGCGCAGAGATTCAACGAGTGTCGTTTTTATCACATTCCTCGAGCACAGAACCAGGCAGCAGATGCTTTGGTCACTTTGGTGTTAGTATGGGATAACCCTCGGAACCTTGCCTCGAAGCCGTTGGCGCTGAGGAGGTCCCACAAACCGTGCTATGAAGACGTAATGCTGTTGGGAGCAGAGGAAAAGCCTTGATATTTCGATATCGTAAACTTCATGAAAAGTGGAACGTACCCGGCAGAATCAGAACTTAGGGATCAGGCCGTGATCAGAAGGTTAGCTCAGCAGTTCGTCATCCACAATGATTTGCTTTACAAAAGACACGCCGATGGATTACAATTGAGGTGCTTGGATGAGGGAGAAGCCCGTGAGGCAATGGAGTCAGTACACTCGGGAATTTGTGAAGCCCATATGGGAGGAGCAGTATTGGCAAAGAAAATCGTAAGGCAAGGCTTCTATTGGCTCACCATGGAAAGAGATTGCAATGAATATGCGAAGAAATGCCATGATTGTCAAATCCACGGAAATTATAATCACTTGCCAGCTATGGAACTGCACGTGTTGGCACCCATTTGGTTGTTTGCCGCTTGGGGCATTGATATCATCGGTGAGGTAAGGCCTAATGCATCAAATGGGCACAAATTCATTGCGATTGCCATTGATTACTTCACCAAGTGGGTAGAGGCAGAATCGTTTAGCAAGTTGGGATCTAAGCAGATGAGGAAGTTCATTGAAAAGCACCTAATCACCAGGTTCGGAGTGCCTCATCACGTGATCACGGGTAAGGGGGTCCAGTTTCAGGGGGAAATGAGAAGTCTCCTCCAGGAATACGGTATCGAGCATCATAGGTCTTCTCCATACCGCCCGCAAGCTAACGGGGCAGTAGAAGCCGCAAATAAGAACCTTAAGAGGATCCTCGTAAAGACGGTGGAGTCGCATCGGAACTGGCACGAGCAGCTTCCGCTCGCTTTATGGGCTTATCGCACGATGGTTAGAACATCTACTAGGGCAATGCCGTTCTCCTTAGTGTATGGGGCAGAAGCAGTTCTGCCCGTTAAGATTGAAGAGCGATCGCTGAGAATCGTAGTAGAAGCGGAGATTCCCGAGACGGAATGGGTGAAGAAGCGATATGAGCAATTAGCATTGGTGGACGAGAAAAGGATGGAGGCTCTTTATCATGTGTAGTTATATCAGAGAAGGATGGCCCGAGCCTTCATCAAAGAAGGGGACCTGGTGATGAAACAGATCCGAATGACGCACACCGACCCTAGGGGCAAGTTCAGGCCAAACTGGGAAGGACCATTCCTCGTGAAGAAAATCCTAAGCAAAGGGGCGGTGAAGCTAACTACTATGGACGGCATGGAGTTCTCCGAACCTACCAATCTGGATAGGCTTAAGAAATACTTTTCGTAAAAAAAAAGGAAAAAAAAGAAATGAAAATTCCCAATAGGTTGAAACCCCGCAAAGGGCGACCTATGCAACAATAAGGGACATCCCAATGGGTGAAAACCCGAAAGGGCATTCGTTTGAAAATTCCGGGATAATAAAAGGAGAGATGAAAAATCGCTGGGATCTGAAAACCGAAAAAAGGCGGGTCCTGGTAACAGTGGTTATATCTTGAGCAATTATGAAAATAATGTATAAGCGGCTAAGCAGTTCTATTGTTTGTAAATAAATAAAGGCATGAATATATTTGAAGAGGATGATTGGAATCATTATAATCTACTGAATGCATTGTATTATGAATCATGAGTTATACATTTCCTACCTCTTTCACATAAAAAGCCTACGTCCTATCCACCCCTCTCCCTATATACAAACTATACATCGGAGTAATACTAATGAGAAAACTGCAAATAATGAGCCTAATGAGGAGGAAAATCCCAGAAGTCCTCAAAGTCCCTCAGATGAGAAGCCCGCTCCGCAGATAAGGCCTCCTCGGCAGCAAGGTGCCCCGCGGTCTCCACTCGCGTCATCTCCTCTGCGGCAAGACGCCCCTCGGTCTCTGCTCGCATCATCTCCGACCAGTGAGCATTTCTCTCTCGATAGACATGCCCGACTCTAGTATCGGCATCCTGCTGCGACTCACTGAACCGCTGCTCGTTCGTATGAAGATCGCTCTGTAAAAAAAAAAAGAAAAAAAAAAGAGAAAAAGAGAGAAAAATATTCATTCATAATCATGTGCATACATATCACTACACTAGGTCATACCATAAAAATATTCACCAGGTGATAGGCGTGACTCAAGTCAGGCCGCATGCAGAAATACTCGGATAGCTCCAAGAAATCCGTGCAAGTTTAGGCAGGCTCCGATAGGTAAATTAAAATTCGATCAATGGGCACAGGCCCCGCTATGGACTATGGTCTATGGCATTATTAATGGGCACAGGCCCCGCTACAGACTGCGGTCTACGGCATCATCAATGGGCACATGCCCCGCTACGGACTGCGGTCTATGGCATTATCAATGGGCACAGGCCCCGCTATGGACTGCGGTCTACGGCATCACCAACGGGCACAAGCCCCGCTACGGACTGCAGTCTACGGCATCATCGATAGGCACAGGCCCTGCTATAGACTCCGGTCTACGGCATCATCGACTCCGGTCAAACGCAGACGATCCTGGTAAAAAGAAGCGACTGCGGTCACAAACTCTCGGACGAGTGATAAAGCCCAAATATCAAAGCGACTGCGGTCACAAACTCTCGGATGAGTGATAAAGCCCAAATATCAAAGTGACTGCGGTCAAAAACTCTCGGACGAGTGATAAAGCCCAGCTATCATCAACAAAGGACGCCTGTAATCGATGTAGAGATTAGGGTTGAACGGTTGATTTAGAGATATGCAAAACGAAAGGACGCCTGCAATCGATGTAGAGATTAAGGTCGAACGGTTGATTTGGAGATGTGCAAACGAAAGGACGCCTGTGATCGATGTATAGATTAGGGTCGAATGTTCGATTTAGAGATCTACAATACAAGAAAACGCCTACGATCGATGTAGAGATTAGGGTCGAACGATGGATTTCGAGATATGCAAAACAAGAGGACGCCCGCGATCGATGTATAGATTAGGGTCGAACAGTTGATTTGGAGATATACAAACGAAAGGACGCCTGCGATTGATGTATAGATTAGGGTCGAATGTTCAATTTGGAGATCTACAATACAAGAAAACACCTACGATTGATATAGAGATTAGGGTCGAACGATTGATTTCGAGATATGCAAATGAAAGAATACCTGCGGTCGAGATAAAGACTAGGGTAGCTGGAAAGAGCAATTTTACCTGCGGTTGATTTAGAGACTAGGGTCGCTGGAAAGAGCAATTTTACATGCGGTTGATTTAGAGACTAGGGTAGCTGGAAAGAGCAATTTTACCTGCGGTTGATTTGGAGACTAGGGTAGCTAGAAAGAGCAACTTTACCTGCGGTCGATTTAGGCTAGGGTCGCGAGAAAGAGCTATATACCTGCGGTCGATTTAGACTAGGGTCGCTAGATAGAGCTATATACCTGCGGTCGATTTAGAGACTAGGGTCGCCGGAAGGAGCGTTCGTCTGCAGTCGATTCAGAGGCAAGGGCGGGACAACCGAGGCGAAGATCGAAGACAAAGCCGGAGCATGTAGCGTGGAGATCAGGTATTCTTCCTCCTACTCTATATGTGTCTTTTACTTTAATATATTTCCATTGCATGTGCCGTGTTAGCAAAAAACGTTTTCAAAACACACACATCACTGTCAAAATAGAAAAGTAGGGGCAACTATAGACACCGAGTCGGAGGATCTGTGACGAAAACCTGTAACAAGACGGTTGAATCGGTTGGTTCCGGGAGTTTTAAAGCAAAAAAAATATAATAAAAAAAACGAGAGGTCAGTAGGAGTTGCGGTCGTCGAGTGGACGGCTCGCTAGTGCTCAGCGACGTGGTGCGAGCGCCTAGCAGCAGTCGGCGCGCGCCCGACGACAGTTGGACGCGCGCCCGATAGCGCGGGACGCACGCCCGACGGCCGCTGGGCGCGCGCGCGCGCGCGCCCGACAGCCGTTGGGCGAACGCCCAACGCCTATTGGGCGAGCGCCCAACGCCTATTGGGCGAGCGCCCAACATTTTGGGCGTAGGCCCAAAATATTTTGGACGTAGCCCGACGCCCGTCGGGCTACGCCCAATTTTTTTTAGGATCCGTGCCTATAAAAGGCACGGATCCCCATGCATTGAGGGAGGAATTTTTGGGAGCTTCTCACTCTAAAACATTTTTTAGAGAGAGAAAGTTATTTTTTTTGGGAAAAAACATTTTTTTTCCTAAAAAATCTGAATTTCCTAAAAGTTAAAATTTTACTAAAAACACAAAAATCGTAACTCGTGGAATCAACCGACTTCAGCTGTCAATACCGATCTTGAGGTATTATCCGAGGACTAGCCTCGCTTTATTTATTTTATTTATTTATTTTATTTATTTATTCTAAAGTTTTATTTATTTAGTTAATTATTTATTTATCACGTTTTATTTATTATTCCGTATTTATTTAATTTTCGTCTCGTGTTAAACAAACGTTTGGTTTTGTTTTTAAAATAAAAAACCTTGTTTTAATATCCCAATACGAACCGTGATACGACTCAAAGGTAGTTCGGGATTAAAAAACGTTGTAATTATAAGTTTTTGAAAATATTTCTAAAATAACGTTTAAAAATAAAACGTCGTTTTAGGAGTCTCTGTTATAGACTATGATCCTATTTTGGTAGTTCGGAGGTCCAAAATGATAGAATAAATCTAATCTAAAGCATTTGAACGAATCTGGAAAGTATAAGGACTGTTTCTGATATTCTGTCATTTCTGTCACTAACAGCAGATTAGCGACGGATTTTCCGTCGGTAATCTACTGGAATCCGAAAATCACCCTTTTAACCCTTCTTTTTTCTCAACTTTTTGATATTTATACTTGTGTACGTATGTATTTAATTATGTAATATGTTTATAAAAATTATTTCTAAGTCCTATAACTATTAATTATGTATTATATAGCTATTTATTTCATGTTGAAATTCAATGGGTTTGGATTTAATGTTATAAAGTAATATATGTATGTATATATATAGTTTTTGGGTTGTTTGGGTTATATTAGCTATTATTAGGGGGAAACTATTTTGGGATAAATGATATTCTCTTATTTTGGGATTTTTGCCCATTATTTTTACATAGTTTTAACTAAAATAAAAGTGTATTATATTTAGTATTCTTTCTCATTTTCTTTATTATACTATATAGTATTTCTTACTCATTTTTATCTATAAGATATATCCTTATTTTTAGATAAAACTATGTATATATATGTATTTCTATTTTATTTTTGTATATATGTATATATTTTAAAATATATTTGATTGGGTAAATTTGGCCTTGATTTGTTAATTATTGTAATGATGTTCAAGTAAGGGCTAATTGAGTGAAAAGGGGAAAATAAAAGACAAAAAAAAGAGATTTTAATTTGCTTATTTAAACTTAAGTTTTCTAGAAGTTCCTAATGTAAATAAAAGGCTTTCCTATTACTTTAAACCGTTTTCTAAAACATCACGTTTTAAAACCTTAATTCGTTCCAACGACGGATTAAGAGAACATTGTAATTAAAATTGTTTTTTTTTTTGTGAATAATGAAGTTTTGAATTGTTTTCCTAATTAAATGGTTTTGTACCAAATAAATTGACTTGTATGCTTAACCACGTATTTTTGTTAAAACTTCTTATCTCACGTTTTCAAACACTCGAGTCGTTCCAACGGCGATTCGAGTCGATGTCATGTAAATTAACGGGGTTTTGAAACGTACCTAAATCGTTCCAACGGCGATTAAGGTACGAATCATGTAAATAAACTCGTTTTTTTGGAAAATGAGATTAGCTTAGAATTAGTGTATAGTTTAAAGCATAAAATCACACTGTGAATAAATCAATTCTTTCTTCTCCCCCTCTCTCTCCTATGTATTTCTAATTTATGCAAAATGGGTGATTCTTTACTAAAATGGATTTTAATGACGTGCTCAAAACGGTTTTTCAAAACGTGAAAGAAAAGGTTTCAAATGAATTTCAAACTTAAAGAAATATGCGATTAGTCCGTTATCGCCTAACACGCTGAGTAGGAGGCCGGTGGTTCATAACCGGGCGATGTCGGGGTGCCTAGTAGCCTTTCTCCGGAAAGGAGCTAGCCTTCTCCGCTCGTACCTAAGTTTCCCGAACCCTCACCGGTCTCCCGCAAGGGATCGGTGTTCATTTTCCCATTCGTGGGTGGCGACTCTTCCATACTCCAGGATCCGGTCCTGCCGAGCAGCTTGATTCCACGATTGGTTGCTTTCGGCGCCAATCACCGCTTACGTCGCCATGAGGTGTCTACCCCCCGGTCCGCCCGGGTGAGGCCGTTCGACACCTTGTCTAACAGCAGGCTACGCCGAGTAGGGGGCTGGGGGCGGCACTGGCAGTGCCGAGCAGGGGGCTGGAGGTGCCGGGAGCTGTGCTGGACAGGGTGCCGGTGCTGGGGCAGGCACTATGGGCAGTTCCCCGGGCAGTGCCGGGCAGGCTAGGGCGACGGCTGTGGGCCAGGAGGTAGTAGGTCAGGGGAACGCAGTTTCTCCTAGATCTAGGGTTATTGTTAATGGGATTGGGAAAAGTTCTTGGAAAGACACTGTTATGGGAGTAGTAGAGGAGGAGCCTTGTATGGAGGAGGTGATGATGGTGGGGGAGTCCGAGGATCTGTACTCGGATTCCGATGATGAGGAGGGTATCCAAGACGATCCTCTTTGTCCTGTGATCAGACTCTCTTCAGCCGAGAAGAGGGAGCTTAGAGAAAAATGGAAGGTTTCCCTAATTGTTACGGTGCTTGAGAAGCGTATTAGCTTTAACTATTTTGCCCAAAGGATCCAAGCTCAGTGGGAAAGGAAAGGGAAAGTCAGTATTACTGACCTGGAGAATGACTACTATGTCATTAAATTCACCAGGGTTGAGGATTATAATACTGTGATTAAGGGAGGCCCATATATTATTTCCAACCATGTTTTGGCCTTAAGGCCTTGGGTTCCTAATTTTAATCCTCACGACTGTTCTGTTAACAGGATTTTGACTTGGGTTAGGTTCCCGAGCCTTCCCATTGAGTATTATAGCGAAAAGTTCCTCAACAAGATTGGAGGGCTAGTTAGAAAGGTCCACCACGTAGACAAAACTACGGTGGGAGCTATTAGGGGCAAGTTTGCTAGGGTTTGTGTTGATGTTGATCTTGCTAAACCCTTGTTATCAAAATTCTGTGTTCGAAACAAGGTGTTCTTTATCGAGTATGAAGGGTTACATAACATTTGTTATGATTGTGTCATGTATGGTCATTCTCAGGAGGGTTGCCCGAAAACGGAGAAGGTTATAAAGGAGATTGTGGTGGATGGTGTGGATAGATCTGAAGTGAGCCAGGAGAATGGTGGGAATTTTGGGCCATGGATGGTGGCAAAGAGGACTAATAATAGACGAAGAACACAACCTTCAGTTGGGCAGAATCGTCCTCCTGATGTTAGTATTAACTTGAAGGCCTCCTCTGCTAAACCTCTTGTCCTGCCCAGTATCAAAGAGAAACCTATCTCTAATGCTAGGGAGGAGCCTGGAGCCGGTTCAGCTTTCACGTCAGGATCTAGGTTTGGGGCCCTGTTGATGGAGGAAGTTCAGGATCCTGACCAGGGGGATGTTCAAAGCATGTCGAGCTTGGAGTCGGTTGAACCATCTGAGAGGGTGGTTGAATATGTTAATCCCCTCTTTGTGTCTAAAGACGAAGCCCAGGGGGGTCACTAGCCGTGTCGGGCCAGAGTATGAAGAAGATTAATGAGGTTAGTATTCCTGTTCTGTGTGGTGATCCTGGGATTGGGAAATCAATGGGAGTTACTAAAACTAGTTTGAAAAAGCAGATTAAGGGTAAACAGAAAAGTATCCAAAATACTTTGGGCTTACCAGAGAAGAGAGGGCCGGCAGGTACGTCGGTGAGGCTCTCAGGAGCCCCTAGCAAATACCTGGCTTAGGGGTGTGGGTGCGGTCAGTTTTCCTCCTTTCTATGGATTTGTTGTGTTGGAATGTTAGGGGTGCGGCTAGCAAGGCTACCCGTGTCCATATTAATGATCTTATTAAACAGTTTAATCCTTCTTATTTCGCTTTATTGGAAACTAAGATTAGTGGAGATAAGGCAGATGAGGTGGTTAAAAAGTTTAAAAACTGGAACTGTGTTAGATCGGAGGCAACTGGCCGGGCTGGTGGGATCTGGCTTTTCTGGAGGCCAGATCGGGTTCATTTCAATATTATTTGCATGGATAAGCAGTTTATTCACTGTAAAGTGAGTGTCCCCGGTAATGTTTCTTTTTTTATTACCCTTGTGTATGATGAACCTGTCCTAGCTAATCGAAAACGGCTTTGGGAGGTTCTCTACTCTATGAGTGTCAACATTTCTGAACCCTGGTTCGTGGCGGGTGACTTTAATGATATCGCCTTTATGAGTGATCAAAGAGGGGGTTCTAATCATTATGTTAATCGTTGCCTTCATCACAAGAATAGTATGGATTTATGTGGGCTGTCCGATCTGGGGGCTTCTGGTCATAGATTCACTTGGAAACGTAACAGTACCTTTGTTCGTTTGGATAAGGTCTACGCTAATGTTTTAGCTCAGACTTCTTACCCTGAGAGTTCTGTGTTAAATCTCCCGTTCCGACATTCGGATCATTGTCCTATTTTATTTAGGCTTTTGAGAGGTAACCGCCCTAGGGGAGAGAGACCGTTTCGGTATCAGTTGGCTTGGGAGTCCCATCCTAAGTTCAAGGATTTCATTCAAGAGAATTGGAAACCTCATTCGAATGTCCTTCAAGCTACGGAAGGGTTCAGGAATAATGTGCTGGGGTGGAATAGAAATGTCTTTGGGCATATTATTAGAAGGAAGAACAAGTTATTAAATAGGATGGAGGGCATTCAGCGTAGGTTGGAAGTGAGGTTTGATCATAGTTTGGATGGCCTCCTCAGAACCCTTCAGAATGAGCTAGAAGCTGTGCTCAGGCAGGAGGAGCTTCTCTGGTTTCAGAAATCTAGGAAGTCCTGGATTAGAGATGGAGATCGGAATACCAGATACTTCCATCTTTCTACCATGATCAGGAGGCAGAGAAATAGAATTGATGCCATTAAGGATTCTAATGGTGATTGGGTGTATGAAGATGAGGAGATTCGGAAATTGGCCCTGGAGTTCTATAAGGATCTGTTTAAAGAGGAACCGGTCCAGCTGGAGAGGGCTCACTCTGTCAGTGGCGAATCCAGGATTTGAGGGAGCGGGGGGCAAAATTCTACGTAAAAAAATTTTAGACAAAAAATGCAAAATTATTCAATTTTTAGTGACGAAAAATGCAAAATCGTTCAATTGTCATGCATTATTGTCATGATTTTTTTTGATAAAAAACGTAAATTATAATGTTTCCGACTCGTAATCATCCCTAACATGGATAGGCATTGATGGGCGCTAACTAATAATGGAGTTTATTCTTGCAAGTCTGCCTTTGAAGCTTCTACCCTCAACAAATCCGATCCCCCCTCGGATATTTGGAAATCCATTTGGGCCCTCAAAGTCCCCTACCGTATTAGAAGTTTCCTGTGGCTGTGAGTTAAGGACAGGTTGCTTACTAATTCGGATAGGCACAGACGGCATTTGGCGGACTCAGGAGCTTGCAGTAGATGCAGTGGCCATGTTGAATCTTTGTGCCATGCTCTTAGGGATTGCTCTAAGAGTAAAGAGGTTTGGAAGAAAATTCTCCCACACCATATGCTCTCTTCCTTCCTGGCCCACTCTGAGTTTGACTGGTTCTCTGATGGTATTAGTGGGAAGTTACTGACTCACTTGGAGCATGGGGACATTCTCTTTGCTATAATCTGTCACCAAATCTGGAAGTGGAGAAATGAGGAGATTTTTGGTAATAAAACTGTTGTTATTCCAAACTTAGCTGAGTTCTTCTCCAAAAAACTCGCTACTATTATTGAGAGTCTTAAAGGGGATTCCCTTGCCAGGTCTACCCAGGAAAGTGATGTCCATCTCGTGGGGTGGAGCAGGCTGAGCGAGGGGGTTGTCAAATTAAATACGGATGGCTCCTGCCTTATCAATGGTAAGATTGCGACCGGAGGTGTTCTCAGAGATACGGGGGGCGCCTGGCTCTCTGGGTTCACACAGAACCTTGGGTTGGGCTCTTCCTTCTCTGCGGAGCTCTGGGTTATTCTCTCTAGCATCAAGCTTGCTAAAAGCCTGGGCGTTAAGAAGCTGTCTGTGGAGTCTGACAATTTGGAGGCCATCAAAATGATTATTGAGAATCATGCTATTGGTCTTAATAGCCGCAACCTTATCAAAGCTATTAAGAGGCTTTGCTCTTCCTTTGAGATCTTAAAGTTCAGTCACATTTTCAGAGAGCAAAACCGTGTTGCGGATCGCTTGGCTGCGGCGGGCCATGAGGGGATGTTAGGTGTTACTACCCTTTCTGATCCCCCTACCTTTCTCTCTTCTCTTCTCTTAGAAGACAGGGTTGGGGTTAGCTTCCCTAGGCTAATCCCAAGTTAATTGTTCTTTGTTTTGTTTTTTTTCCTTTCCTATTCCTACCAAAAAAAAAAAACTAATTTAAGTGGTAGAAAAACAACCGTTATCAAACGCACTTAAATTAAATAAGTGTTTAACATTTTAATTTAAGCAATTAAGTGCTTTATCAAACAAGGCCTTATCCTAAGATGGAGATTCAAAACATCTTAAAGCTTATATTTAATCCGCCTAGATCTAACGGTGAATGACCAAACTTATACCAAAGTCTTATTAGTTCTATAAATAATATAATTAACTTTTTTTTTTTTTTGAAAGAACATATAATTAACTTCTTAAATTACAGAAATTAATCACCTTAAATAATTAAAGTGTTTAATAAATCATTTTAAATAAATAAACCAAAATAAGGCAGCTACAAGTAACTTATTAAATTTTCCACTCATGTCCTTTTTACTTTTCATACGTCGGTCACTTTTTTTTTTTTTTGATACTTTAACCACCGATTCATACCTCCACTTGCACGGCTTTAGACTATCGTCTCTAGCTGGCTTGTTAATTGTGGTAATGTGTTATGTATTTCCTTTTCTATTAACTAATTACGTAACTGTAATTATAGAGTTTTAAGGGTAAATTACAAAAACGGGTGTAATGGATGACTCATTTATATTTTTAGATCCATTATCAATCAATTTATATACATAGACTATATCCTGGCTACTTTCTTAAAATGTCCTTTATATATATAAGCATTTATGTATTTTTTCATCCGCTACTAGCTAACATTCGCGAATTTGAAACGACGAGCATCTTCAACACTACCAATCTTTACATTTCTTCTTCCAACGTCTTTCAAACCGATTCCAATGGCAAGAACCAGGGACGGATCCAAGATTTTTAGACCATGGGGGCAAACTATATATGCAATATAAAATAAAAAAATAACAAGTACAACAAAAATCAATACATAAATTAAGGAGATAAGAGCCAAATTTCACCCCAATAAATGAAATGGTCTAAATTTCATACTAACTTTTTCAAGAAAGATTAATTATATCCTACATTATCGGAAATTTGAAAAGATTTGTTTAATTTGCTATAATTGATATTCCAAACATCAATTTAAGTCTAAGATATTTAAGTTTCACTGACATTCAGTTTATCGACAAACTTATTTAGAAGTTTCGATATGACAGTTAAATAACAATTAAACTGGCTTTTCAATTTTTCATTAATGTGGACCTAAAATTGACCTGATTTGGAAACGTTAGAGTTAAATTTACACTATTTTATAGGCCAAAACTAAATATACACTTCTTCGAAAACATTAGAGCCAAAAAATTTCATTATTGTTGTATTAGAGAGAAAAATAAGCAGTAAATACACAAACCATACTTCAGAAAAATGAAATCATAACAGCAAAAAATACATAAAAAGAGGAAGCAAATAAGGATTTAACAAATCAACCATACATAAAATAATTAACATCAAAATACAAAATAACATCAGATATGTCCCTGCAATAATTAACATCAAAATACAAAATAACATCAAAAGCAAAATAACATCAAATAATTAACATCAAAATACAAATCAACCAAACATGGCTAAATTGATTGGTTCAAATCAAACCCTTACTAAATAAGCAAACCAGTCCAGGATAAAGAATCAATTAAGCAAACCCGTCCCTGCAATTTGCAACCAAACAAACTACAAACACAGTTCAAGATAAATTAAGAGAAGAGCAACAAAGAATTAATTAACAGAAGATTAACAACAAAATTCAAGATAAATCAGTTCAGGATAAAATAAAAGAATCAATTAACAACATGCCAACATCAAACAAAGAGAAGAGCAGCAAAGTAAGTACAAAACAGAACGAACGGAGGAGAGGGGGACGAAACGAACCGAGACAGAGATGGGGCTTGAATCCTTCAAGTTGGACGATAGACTGAAAAGAGAAGAGCAGCATGCAATAGCTTGAGGAGAGATCGACAGAATTAGGGATTTGGGGGATTTGAAGAGATTGACAAAATTACCATTGAGGACTGAGGACTGTAATATCAAATTCATTTTTGTCTTTCAATTAGACAAAACGACGGCGTTCCACTTAAGTGGAACGACGTCGTCTTTTTCTAATTGAAAGATAAAAAAAATTACATTCCAGTCCTCTTCTCCTACTTCTTTCTTTCTCGCAAAACAGAAGCTCCTGCAGATATCAATGGTATTTGTGAGGGGGCAAAATTCCAGAAATCAAAACCTAGTACCTGGTATTTTATTTCTTCCTAGATCTCAGTAGGGGCAAGTGCCCCCATTGCCCCCACTGTAGATCCGTGCCTGACAAGAACCAGCAAGAAGGTATGTTATTTTGTGCTTTTTGATTAGGTTTTAATGCTTCTATTTCTATACTTGAAGCCATTAGCATATTGGCACGTGCAAAAAGGCATATGTCCACCGTCCGATATATAATAAATAAAGGTTCAAATTGGAACTTTGCTTGATTCATTCGATTTGTTCAATTTCTATTTTCGCTCGATTTGTTCTTGTTCGATTTCTCCAAACTTTGCTTGTGGTACGAAGGTGGTGCCTTTCCCAAATTAAGATGCAGATTAAGGTTAACAGTTGATACATCACTGAGATACGAAAAACGTGCTCATAATTGTTTTTGTATTATTATTATTTGACGAATCCTCGTGGGGTAGAGAACGATCTCTTTTTTGTTCCATTATCATCTATAAGGAAATATATTTTTCCATTACCACCTTGTGGGGAAAATAAATTGGAATTTTTCGTTTTGTTAGGACGGATTAGGGATGAATAATCTGCATCCTAACCTTATTGGTACTAGAGGTGTTAACGAGCTGAATCGATACCAAACACATGTAGGCTTGTGTTTGCACCAAAAATAAAGTTTTCTTGTTGCATACTTTGGTTTACACTTTTTATGGGATAAACTTTTCTTTTTAGGAAATTTTTTTCTAAAAGAACATTTTAGGAAACTTTTTCTTAAAAGGTCTATTTAGGAAACTTTTCATTTCAGCAAACTTTTCATGTTTTCTTAGTACATCGTTCACTTAAAATTTCCTAGAGTGAATCTCGGTTTCCCTCAAGGAAAACATCTAAACTAGTATAGCTCAGGGGAAACTAACTTCCTATATAGTGTACCTCGTGGGAAACCATAGTGTACCTTAGGGAAAACCATGGTGTACCTTGGGGGAAGCCAGAGTGAACCTCGAGGGAAACCAACTTCTTGTATAGTGTACCTCGTGGGAAACCAACTTCCTACATAGCGTACCTCGTGGGAAACCAATATCCTATCTAGTGTACCTCGTGGGAAACCAACATCCTATCTAGTGTACCTCAATGGAAACCAAAAGCATCATGGGATACTTGAGGTAAACCTAGGAGATCATGAGGTCATTTAATATTTCTAACGTGTATTCTGTGAGCCATTAAAAAGCAGGAAAATCAGAAACTGTACTTATCAATTCATCGTGGAAGTTAAAGTGGAGCAGTTTCTCAATATGGAGAACGTGACTTGTGGAATGAAGCAGGAAGTTACTCCCAACATCTATAAAAGGCAAAAATCACGATGAACTCATCCCCCGACTTAACAACTCAACAAACCCAAGCAAAAACTCTAGCAAATTACCTCTAGACTTCAGCATTTTACAATTCTTAGTTATTCTCTTAGATTCAATTTTCATTCTAGTTCAAGTTCATTCATCTTTTCCAGTACAATTTTATTTTTATTTGTTGTTCAATCATTTTCTGTAAGGTTGATATCGTTTTGATAATCGAATCTTTAGGAATTTTCGTTTCTTTAATTCTTACAGTCGTTTGATATTTAGAAGTTAGAAAGCGCACTCAATTTCATTCCATAGTTTGATAATACTATAATTATCTGGCACGCCCGCAATTTCCCACGAAATAGCCAAACAACTTGATATTGGCTCGTTACTATCCTAAGTCGATTCCTCTCGAGCTGAGCTTTGACTAATCCGAGCTTGACCAAACTTTGAGCAAGCTGAGCTTAATTGAACTTTGATTGCTCCGAGTTTGACTGATCTTTGATCGAGCCGGGCTCGATTGAGATTTGACCAAGCTTTGATCGTGTTTTGATCGAGCTGAGTTTTAACTAGATTCGTTATACATGCATAGAATATGTAACATGTAAGATTAAAAAAAATAAAAAATAAAAACCATATAGCATACTCCACATGGGTAAAAAAGATTAAAAAAAAGAAAAAGGAAAAAAAGCAATCATTAACCATGAGCAAACTCTAAGAATAGTAGCTGCTCCTAGTGGTCGGAGAAGACGAACTCATATATCACAACTGACCTTGTTATTGTTGGTGTGGTTACGTATGGATGGTAGTTGTTGGTGCTACGAGTATCAATTGGAGAGTTGAGAGACAACTTGGGGGAAGGAGAAGCTAATTGGTCTTTAGAGCTTGTATTTTGAATTCCTAATACCTAAAGCTGCTGTTAAGTGTTTTTTTTACTAACATTGTGAGTTGTGACTAGTTGAGAGTTATAATCGAGAACTAATTTCAATTTTTTTTATACATGACGATTAATTATTTTATTTTGAATTAAAGATTAATGTAATATATATATATATATATATAAACAATCGAGTCTATTCACGAATATTTGAATCAAATTTAAGGAAGCTCAAAACCGACTCATTAATTTCTCAAGCCGATCCCAATTCTAACTGAGCCCACTCAAATCGAGCTATGACCGAACTTTGATCTAACCGAGCTCGAATATAATGAATTAACACCCCTAATGAGTACCCATTAATCAACACAAAACTATTAAGTTTCGTGCCAAATTTAAAAGAATAGAAAGTTGAGAGCATAGTTGTATAATTTAGTATAGTGTAAGGGTCTCCACATAAGTCCAAAAACAAATAATCGTTGTAATATGAACCTATTAACCTGTTGACACGTGCAAAAAAACATACGTTGACCGTCTGATATGTAATGAATAAAGGTTTAAATTGGTTTTCAAAGTTGGCATGAATGGTCAATTCCAAATCAATTTTTGGTTATCAACTCGGTCCTTAAAGTTGACGAGAAACGTCAAATTAACTCATGATCAAATCATCCATGAAAGTATAATATATTTTTGAAATCCGAATTTTATTATGTTTATATTTTGACACCTGAAATCTATTTTTATACTTAAAAATTATTACATTCCTCGTAGCAGCAGAATGCTTTAGTGTGGGTGCGTTACTTTATGTGTTAGTGCAGAATATCAATGCGCTAATACTATTTTGTCTCTGTTTCAAGAAGTTTCCATCAGAATTAATTGTTGTTCGTGACACATACTCCTATTTCGAAAGATTTTTAGAGATTTCTTTTGTTAATGCGGTTTTGGCCTCTATTTATCTTTGTCACATTTTGTCACTTAATATAATTATTTCATTAGTAAATTATTTTTTTAAATTCAGTAGAATTAAAAATTTTAAATTTAATTAATTCTTATCTTGTACATTCTATTTATAAATAAAATTTCATTAGTTAAAAATTTAGAATTTTTTAATTTTAAAAAATAAACTTCATGCAACATTCGTGATTACAAAGCGTTAGTACATTTGTATTCTGCAACGACGCATAAAGTAATGTGCCGATGCCAAAACGTTATGTAGTTATGTAGAATATAATAGCTTTTAAATAGATTTCAGATATCAAAATAAAACATAATAAAGTTCGGGTATCAAAAATATATTATATTTTCAGGAGTCATTTGATCATTGGTTAATTTGACCCTTCTTGCCAATTTTAAGACTGAGTTAATACCTGAAAATTGATTTGGCTAAATTCAAAAATTTGAGAGCCAATTTGAACCTTTATTCGATATATATAAGGCTGAGCAAAATGTCCGGAAACTGAAAATCGAAGTGATAACTGAACCGAAATCCTTTCATTTCTCAATCCTTTAAAAAATCGTTTAACCAAAACCGAACTGAAATTACACATATAAAAAAGTATGTATCTGTAAATAACTAAAGCCCATGTAAATTAAACTCAAGCCCACGTATCTTTACAGCCCATGTTAGTAGTCTCTGTCCAAAACTCACTCTCAAACCTAGAATATATACTTACTGTCCGCCGAATTAGGGTTGAGAAGAAAAGTCCAGTTCTTGGTTAACAAAAAAAGCTACTCATTCACTCTTCTTTCGTCATCTGAATCGTCTGTGCTGCCAGGAGTTAAGGTGGCGATAAGGTGTTGTTTTCTGTTTCTTTGAAATTAATTTGTAATTTCTCTGAGTTTTTCTCAAAATACAAAGTCTATTGAACTGCTAATTTGAACTTTCATCCGAATCAATTTCATATTGAACTTCACTAAGAAAACAAGAATTTTGGGTATCAATTTAGTTAATAACTTGTCTTTTTTCTGTCAAATTAGTTCAATGGAAGATGCAGATGGAATTCCCTAATAATTTCCCATGTTAATTCTTATATGTAACCATCTTTTATAAAGTATTGTTTGCAGATTACTTTCTTGCTCCTCTTTTGATTTACTAAGTATACAAAAAATAGTTGGATTTGCAAATGATGGAAAGGCATGCAGGTGCTATAAAATAAATTTTGGTTTTCTTTTTTACAGCAGCAGCAGGTGGTGCGAAACATTTTTTTGGGTTTTTTTTTTTGTATAGCTAGCTGTAGATAGCATCATCAGTCCATACTTTTGGCCTTGAATCTTCCTTCCTTTTCTTCTTACAATTGTTATATTATGTCAATTATAAACTTTATGATGTGTGATTCTATTATTCATCTTTTCTTGGGCTTCATTAGTAATTGTTGTTTATTCTGGCATTAGTTACTTCTTTTCTGTCTTTTCCTTGCTGTTCTCAATATTCAATTTCATTATGATGTGTGGTTTGCCAAACACGGTGTTGCAGCCATTTTTATGTTTGGTCATTTTTTCTGTTATACAGATGAATAGGGAAAGGCTTATGAAGATGGCTGGTGCAGTTCGCACTGGTGGAAAGGGCAGCGTGAGAAGGTGGGAAGCATACTGTATTGAACACCAATAGGCTGTTGTCAGTCTTTTCTAATATTAATTTTCCTAATACCTTTATGGCTTTTAAATTGACAAGGGAAGAATTCTCTTGAATCACGATCCATTGAATCAACTCTTGCTTAAAATGATGATGAATGGATTCCCTGGACATTCTTTTCTTTTTTTTCTTCCCAGTTCCATTTAAACTTCTGATACTTAATCAAAGTGTCATTCCGATTTTGGTGACTCCTTACTGGAGAATCCAGATTAATTTGGAATTGGAATTGGAATTGGGTAGCATGTTTCTCTGATGTAGTTGATCTCATTTATATTTTTGCTGGTGTTATGATTGACCATTGATACATGTTTTACAACGCATGTTAATTGTTGCATTTATATTGGATTGACAACTCTTGACAATCATCATGGTCGTAATTTATCATGCAAAATTGCTAAAACTGCAGAAAGAAGAAGGCTGTCCACAAGACTACAACTACAGATGATAAAAGGCTCCAGAGCACCCTTAAGAGAATAGGAGTGAATGCTATTCCTGCAATTGAAGAAGTCAACATATTCAAGGATGACGTAGTTATCCAGTTTGTGAACCCCAAAGGTGAAGCCTGTTTCCACTACATGATTGGATTTTATTACATCTTGCTTGTTAAACTAATAATCTTTTCTGTTGCAGTTCAAGCATCTATTGCAGCCAATACATGGGTTGTTAGTGGCACTCCACAGAATAAGAGTATGTGTTTAGTAGTTATAATGATGATAATCTTCATACTGCTAATAACAATTATATCTGTTAAATGGAACAAATGGTGATTTTGGTTTTCCTGGAACCATGCACCTGACGGTTTGCTGGAATTCCTTTCAGACACATTGTTAATACGTTCTCATTTTTTTTTTCTCTCTGCAGAGTTACAGGATATCCTACCTCATGTTCTCTCCCAATTGGGTATGCATTTTCCAATTTTTGCTATATGATATTTTTTGCCAAGTTGAATTCCTTCTGCTAACTCGTTTTGCCCTTAAAATTATGTTGTGTAGGCCCGGATAATTTGGACAACCTGAAGAAGTTGGCAGAGCAGATCCAGAAGCAGGCGCCCAATGCTGGTGCTGCAGCAACAGCTGCTGAAGATGATGATGATGATGAGGTTCCAGAGCTTGTTGCGGGTGAGACATTTGAAGCTGCTGCAGAGGAGGGTAAGACAGCATCTTAGTTAAATAGATACATCAAGCCCTCTGTTTTTGAAGCAGTTTTTCTAGTTGTACTTTATCAGTCTGAAATCTCTTAATGACTGGATGATTGTTTGATCCAAATTTTACTTTAAAAAAGTATTAATGACTGGATGCCCGTTTTTTAGCAGATGAAAATTGCAGAATCAATTTTGGATGGTAATCCTATTAATAATACTAGGTTGTCTATATATTGTGCTGTTTCTGTGGCTTACAGTACGCATACAAGAATATATTCTTATTGGGGTTTATACAGAATTAGATCCTAGATGGGATTTTATCAAAATGGCGATAAAATGGAAATTACTCCCTCCAATCCCTTATACAAGTTATTATAGCAAATTAGGTTTTATTACAAATATAAGTCATAGTATTTCAAGAATTTTTAGTTTTTATTAGGGTTAAGGTGTAAAAATATCTCTAACGTTTGGGGTCAAGAGTAATTTTACCCCTAACGTCTAAAATTGTGCAATTTTACCCCTAACGTTGGAAGCGAAGAACAATTTTACCCATAACGTTAATAAATTGGGTCAATTTGAGAAATAATTCATCAAACTGTCTTTTCGGTTATGAATCTTGTTATCTACACTTCATACGTGTGTCATTTTATCAGCAACAAATCACAAACATTTGTTGGGATGTGAAAAAAAATAAAAAAAATTAAAAAATATACTGTCTTTTTGTACGGATTAGACAAAAAAAATTCAAAAAATCCATCGAATTTATAAATATTAATCTCAAAATTCTATTATTAAATTATAAAAAACATTAAATCCTTTTTTAGAATGAATTATTATGCAATTGGTGCAGAATAATGAACAAAAATATCTGTGTTTTATAATAGTGTCTGAAATTGATCTAATTTATCAACGTTAGGGGTAAAATTGCTCTTGGCTTCCAACGTTAGGGGTAAAATTATATCATTTTAGACGTTAAGGGTAAAATTACTCCTGGCCTAAAACGTTAGGGGTATTTTTGCACCTTAACCATTTTTATTATAAATATAAGTCATTATAGTATTTCAAGAATTTTTAGTTTAATTTTTTTTGATCCAAACATTTTGTCTTGGTCCATATATTTGTTCATATTCCTAAGGTTTATTTCCCACTAATTTTTAATATCGCCGGTGCCTTTTTCAGTACAAGTGAGTTAGAGAGAAAGTAATGAAGTTTGATAATATATTAGTGGATTACTATACCCAGTTCCAATTTCACACTTTCACCCTCGAAAAAAGACGTAACTGCCCTTTAGTCAAAAATTGAAAATTTCAAACCCTCCCAAACTCTCTCAAACTCTTTTAAATACATTTTGTTCCGAAATAAAAAACAACACGTTTAATGGAGAGCAATCCGTTATCATTGGGAAGAGACGAGAATGACGATGTCCCTGAAGTCGATGTATTTTTCCGATTGAACTTCCATTGATTTCTGTAATTTTTTGCAAAAAAAATCGTTTTGACGGACCTCGGGCGTGTGAGGATCACGCCTCACCATGTGGTGGGGCGTATGAACATCACGCGGTGGGGCGTGATGTTCATACGCCCCACCACATGGTGAGGCGTGATGTTCATACGCCCCACCATACGGTGGAGCGTGATGTTCATACACCCCACCACATGGTGATGCGTGATGTTCATACTCCCCACCACATGGTGGGGCGTGATTTTCACATGCCCGAGCTTATTTTTGGTAAATTTTCGGGTTTAGACACTGAAACGTTGTAGAAATGTCGCGTATTGGAATATAATGTTCGATATTTATCATTTGCAGGAGGTTTCGTTTGAAGATTTTGGCGGAAACGACATTGATTACAGTTCACATTTTTTTCCCAAACAAACGTTTGAAACATATCATGGAGCTGTTAACTGGGCAAAACAGACGGCAATTGGGATCGGCTTCGAGTTAACCACATCGTCGCACAAGACAAGGGGCAAGTCAAAATGGATATTGGTTAAATGTGCTCGTGGTATTAAGAATTATCGAAGGAAAAGGGATATGGATATGGAGGAAGTAGTACGGAGGGATACAAAAACAAAGTACTGTGGTTGCAAATTCCAGGTAAAGGATATGGAAATCGCTGAATTAGGCGGTTGGGTGGTGAATGGGATTGCTGGAGATAGAGGACAACACCGTCATCATTTGGCTGTATATCGTCAGGGCTACATACAGATGAGCGGACCAAGTCCGGGTTCCAAAAAACTTGTTCGTCAAATGAGTGCAGCTCAAGCTAAGGCTTGTGCTATTTTTCTGCAATCAAAGAAAAACATCCTGAAGATTGCCCCACACAAAGACATGTTTATAACTACAGGGAGAAAATCAGGACTGAGAGCTTTGAGGGTCGGGATGTAATCTGTCAGTTTTATCGGCTTGCTATAGATAAGGAATACATACATTGGACGCAAGCAGTGCCGAGCAGCAATGTTGTGACTCACTTATTTATGGCATATCCTACATCGATCACACTGTTCCGATCTTATTACTTGTTTGTTGGTATGGATTCAACATATAAAACAAACAAGTATAAGATGACATTCTTTGATATCATTGGAATGACGCCTTCAAACAAAAACTTCTTGATCGCCTATGCAATCATGAAGGATGAAACTGAGGGAAGTTATATGTGGGTGTTACAAAAATTGAAGCTTTTGCTCCAACCTGATGTGCATCCGACAGCCATTGCTACGGACCGGGAGTTAGAACTGATGAGACCGGTTCGTGAGGTATTTCCTCATAATCATCATTTATTGTGCACATGACATATTAATAAAGATGTGGAGGATAGAGTAGGCAAGTTGTGTGGCTTCAAGGTTTTTGGTGAAATTTTTAAGAATTCCAAATGGAAACGTATAATTGAAGCCCCGACAGTAGCCGAATATGAGGCGGCAGTGATAGCCATGAAGAATACTACTACCAACTGGCCTCGTGTGATAGAGTACGTAGAGACCACATGGCTAGTGCATAAAGAGAAGTTCTGTCGAGCATGGACGAACAAGGTGTTGCACTTAGGAAACACCACAACCTGTCGAGTGGAGAGTTCACATGCACAGTTGAAACAGTGGTTGAATTCATCTACTGGTGCACTCAATACAGTGTGGGCGAAGGTGCACAAGGACATTGAGGCTCAGATCGATGCGATCAAGTAAGACATTTATTCTGTTATTTAATTTCATCTTTTAAATTGTAATACATTAGTTTTGTAATCCTTTACTGTATATAATCAGATACTCACTCGAGGACTCGAGAAGAAGATCTGCGGTGGCTCACTGTAAAGAACCTTTCAAGTATCTCGACTTACACGTTTCACATTACTGCTTGCGTGTACTGAATGATGAGCTCAAGCGTATGCACAGATTGAGTATGGATGTGGTAAGTGAATGCGGATGCGTGTTGCCCATAACTCATGGCATTCCGTGTGCATGTGAGCTTAAAACGTATATTGACACAGATGAATCGGTCCGTGCTGACCGCATCCATCCTTTTTGGAGATCTCTTGCGTTTGAAAGTTTGCGTGACATACCAGTTACTGCTCCCGTATTTGCTGACGGGTCTGAGGATCATCGGTTTTTTCACTCTCTTGTGGAAAAGGTTGAAAAATTAGACCCTTTAATGGTGCGTAGCATATCGATGATGATTCATGATCAGATAAACCCGGATCAAAGTGGCTTCAAAGAACCTAAGGTCAAAGACACTGTTAGGGGTAGACCAAAGGGGAATTCATCAACGAAACGGAATCCGAGTGCATGAGAGTATAGTCAAGCACCACGAGGTCGTGCACGGTCCTCTACTTCGAGGAGTAGTCGTAGTCGAGGCCGATCATCATCCTCATCTGTGCATAACAACGAGATGCCGGGTATATTTTATTTTTAATATATATGTTGAAGTTAAAGTAAATATATTATCGCTCACGAATTTCATATATTAATATTTTCAGCCGGATTTGATGCGGATATCGCCGGTTACCACCATTTACATCGGGTTCAAGGGTTCATCGTACCATTTATTACTGGATTCCATGATGTTGTAGCAGATGGTAATTGTGGATTTCGTGTATTAGTCGATGCCATCACCTATAACCAGGAGGAGTGGAAGCTGATGAGAGTGCTTATAGAGAATGAGATTCGGGCAAACCGTGATCTGTATGCGCCAGTGTTCTGGAAAGGATTCGATGCTGCCCTCACGCGTATTAGATGGGCAGGAGCGGGGTGTGGTGAGTCCCACTGGATGGTGAGTCCCGATGACTTATATGCTGCTGCATCTGTATTGAATGCAGTAATATTCCTTTTTACTACATCACAGTTAAGATGTTGCACTATACTGCCGATGCGTTCGGACGATGGAAGACCACTAGAGCGAGAGATTTTGATTTGTCATTTGGGGAGTTATCAACACTACATACGTAATTTTCCCTTAATGTTTCACAAAAGTATAACACATTTTCACCGATAATATTTTATAAAGTTTTACCAAGTATCTCCATGTTAGCATTAAATTAATTCTCTTATTTATTTTTGAAAATTATTTTAAATTGTGGTAGATTTTATGGTTTTTTTATAAAGTAATTATTATTTTGTGTATTTTTACTATTAGATAATTGATATGAAATTATTGCAACGGTGATAAATACAAAGTAGAAATAAAATATGGCTAAAACAAAATTTTCTATTATGAGATAACAAAAGATAAAATATGTATATATGTATATAATTTTACTATGCAAAATTTGACCATTGTTTTATAGATGCAAACATGAAAATTACATAGAAACATTGATAATGGAGGTAAAATATAATTGGGAAACATCAACATCTATAAAAAAAATCACATTAAATATTAACAAACTGAAATTTCTTTAAAACTATAAATATAATCCACTTTCAAATCATAGTGACTGAAAGTGGATAAAAAATAAATAATAGTATTTGATGTTTTTTGAAATTGGGTTAAATTCCATATAAGTGAATGAAATGTTTTGAAATTATTTGAAAGTCACAAAAGATGGGTTTAATGAATTACATATCACTTATAACCAACTTCAATAAATTTCACATTATGTTAAAAATGAATGAAATTGGAAGAAAGTCAAGTTTAACTCGCTAAAAAATTCAAAACAAATTTTCAACCTCATTCACTAGACTAACTGTGATTGAAAGTATATGCAAGTGACTTGCAGTTCTTGAAAGCGAATGAAATGAACTAAAATGTCACTAACAGTAACTCCAATTTGGTTTACATATTGTTCACATCAAATAAATGTATTGACATGCAATATCTTTCTTTAAAATTCAGGCCAAACCATTAAAAGTAAATCTCGCATTAGTAACATTCAAAGGAAAAATTTACATAGTTTACAAGGAGGAAAATACATGAAACTATTATAGATTCTAAATTGATGAACTCCTATAAAAACATGCATTGGAATACATAAAAAAAGTTCCACATTGACACGTACAAATACTCCTTTGAGTACTACATAAGCTAGAATATGTTATTAGCTTATCAAGGGAAAATATACTCCATTGCCATCAAGATAAATTGGCTCATACCTCAAGACATTGTAGAAAACATACTTCTACCACCATTGAAAAAACCAAAATTTAGAATTAAAGCAACTTGGGAAAAGAAGACAAATATAAAAATAAAATACATCAACGATGACGAGACTGGTTATTGCTATATAACTTGAACCTTGAGCCTTTTACTTGGGGTGCATGTGGTCGGTTAACCGGTCCATTAAAGTTAATTCGGCCGGTTAACCATTTTATCGGTTTTTTTAAATACACTAATCTTACACTAGTCCACTAAATTCGATTAACCTCTAATCGGTTAACCAATTATTCTGTCGGTTAACCTTTTTATTTCAGTTTCTAACCATTCGTAACTAAACATAAAAATAATAAAAGAATTAAAATTAAAATTTACTGCCAAATAAAAATAACTGATGCATTTTAAATTTGTGACATTAACTACCAACCAAATCAAAGTTTAATATTTTAAAACTGACTCGTAAACATTAAATGAAAATAACAAATCACATAATAGGTTAAGGTTTTATTCTATCCCAAGTAGAGACACATATAAGATTTTCTATCCCAAAAAGCTAAAACTTTAAAAGATTAATGATCGTGAAACCTAAAATTTCCAGCCTCATGTAAATTAAAACTTCTATAAACTCTATTTCAACCTATGGTAGTTGATGGGTTGTCTGTCAGTTTTTTTTTTTTTGTTTTTTTTGCGAAACTCAGTAACTTAGTAAGTGTAAATAAAATAGCATAATAATAAATTAATAATGGATGTATTGTATAATATAATCGGTGGAATAGAGTGGATTAATATTATTAGTAGAATTGATTTTTTTTATATTTTTTAATATTTAATTGATATTCGGTCGGTTTCGGTTATCCATAGTTTTTGAAATACAAAAACCAGAACCGTAACAATTAACAACTATTTTTATAAAAACCGTACACTAGTTAATCGGTTTCGATTAACTTTATTTTCGGTTTGGTTTTTCAGTTTTTCGGTTTTACGGATTTTTGTATACACCCCTACTTTTTACCATTGTGAAGACAACTAATCCAATTGTGGAGGCTACCGTTTCATGATAGATGTAGGAATCACGCTTCACACTTACTACTACTTAGGGAGCGTATTGTATTTTGTAATGATTTCTATAAATTTTATTAATTTATAAATAATTTTTGTACATATGATTTTGCCTGGTTCTGTTCTCTGAAGATATGATTTTGCCCCTTATTTATTGATTCAACTATTTATTTATTCTATAATAAATCGATTATTCTAATTAATTTTCATAAACCCACGTTTTATAGCAGGAAAAAAGATAATTTAACGTGTACTGATCATATAAAATAACATGTATAATGAAATAAAAAGGCCTAATACACAAATAACCCCCTGAACTTGTCCAAATGTTGCAACTGCCCCCTCCAACTTTCAATTGTAACAACTTATCCCTCAAACTTGTTCAATTGTAACAACTTACCCCTTAAACTTGTCCAATTGTAAAACACAACCCCAAATTGCTGACATGGACTGCAATTGAAGAAACACGTGAAATACAAAATCTGCAACGCTCGTGGAGTATGATAATCAGATTTTTGGCGTGATACGAATCCGAGAAAACTTTTTTACGGTTGCTTCAAATACGGGGTAAAAAAATTCCCAATTTGGGGTTATGTTTTACAATTGGACAAGTTTAAGGGGTAAGTTGTTACAATTGAAAGTTGAGGGAGGCAATTGCAACATTTGGACAAGTTCAGGGGGTTATTTGTGTATTAGGCCAAATAAAAAAGAGTCTCTTAAACGACGTATAATATGCTAGACAAAAATATTTTTATATTATTAAAGTTGAAGTTGTCTAGGAAAATAAAGAATATTCTGGTCCCAAACTTAATTTTATTGTTTATCATAAAATTTGGACGGATAATTTCAATAATGTGAAATCTTGCAGATTATTATACACATAAAAAAGTAAATTAGAAACTCCAGTAATCTGTATGTATGGACTTGATGATCTAAATAAATTTATATCTAACAATTTAATTGAATAATACTACTCTTAACAATCTATAAAAAACAATCTATAAAACCTTTTAATAGAATGAGAATTTTTGAGTAAAAAATCAGGAAGATTATTTAAAATCTATAAAAGTATTTAAATTTTTTTATCCAATGACTTTTTTTTTTATAATTATCCAATGACTTTTGATGTCCCTATAAAAAAAATTCTTGAGACGTTTAAAAGATTTTAAAATCTTAATTCAATAGCTGGGTTAAATGTACCATTGGTCACTGAACTTACATGGTTATCTCAAAATGGTCACTCAACTTCAATTTGTCTCAATAAAATCACTCAACTTTGAGTTTTGTCTCAATTAAGTCATTATAACGATTTTAATGATTAAAAATCATCGGAATGATGACATAAGTGATACGTCAATATGAGACAACTCATATTTCAAACCGAAATAACACATGACATCCACATATGCGTCACATGGCCATCATGTGTCGATTATTTTTATGGAAAAAAAAACTGAAATTTAGTTTTTTTTCATAAAAATACTTGACATGCGGTTGTCACATTTCGTTCTGGTTAGGGATTTGAGTTAACTCATGTTGACGTGACATCAATGTGATTATTTCGATGCGTTTTAACCACTAAAATCGACGGAGTGACCTAATTGAGACAAAACTTAAAGTTTGGTGATTTTATTGAGACAAATTGAAGTTAAGTGACCATTTTGAGACAACCATATAAATTCAGTGACTAATGGTGCATTTAACCCTTCAATAGCTCCACATTTTTAGGGAATTTTTGAATACCTTAAAACTTTAAAACATCATTTTAAAAACCAGATGGGACTGATCGGTTCGATCGCGAATCAACCATATATCCGACATTGCGTATTTATTTTGGGTCAACATCATTGGCTTGTTAAGAACCGGGTTGAGCTATTTGAGAAATTAAAAAAAAAAACAAAGACTTAAATCCCTCAATCATCCGAGTTCTTATAGTAAGCACCGGGTCTTCTATGTCACTCGGATGACCTCAATTCACATTTGGACACGTGTATTGTGATCCCACGTAATAATTAACCTTTTATATTATATGTGGGTCCATATTACACGTGTCAAAATATGTCAGGAAAGTCCTTCATTTAACATGGAAAATCGAGTGCTTTTAATAATTTGCTCAATCGCCTGGTTAGAGTTGATTATAAAAATTAACTATTGATAAAAATGTTTAATTTATGTTTATTGTAATATTAAATTAATACTATTTGTTATAAAATATACTGAAAATAAATTTTTTTTTTTTTTGAAGAAATACTGAAAATAAATTTAATTGGTTTTTATACAGAATTTCTAAATCCGTTACTTAAAGAATGTAGTGATTGGTTGGGGCCCAAGAAATGGGAAATTCTTAGCAATGTGAGGCCTACAGATGGAGCTCATAACCACACTTCCAAACCCATTCAACGGTTCTTATGGTCCAGTCGGTCAAACTCACAGCCATGACTTACCCACCTGTCTCCGCCGCCGCCTCCTCCGCCACCACCTACACTACTATCCCCATCTCCGCCGCCGATGTCCTTTCCCGCTCACTTTATAATCTCACCGCTACTTTCTCCCTCCTACGCCCTTGGCCTGAACTCATCGCTTCCGCTGCTTTCGACCGCCCTGATTCTTTCTCCTCCGCCCTCTCTCGCCTCCATTTCAACTTCCGTTACTTCCTCATCAACTACCTCATTATTGTCTCAGCCTTCGGCGCTTTGTCACTTATCGGTTCCCCGTTTGCTCTCCTACTATTTGCTTTTGTATTCGCTCTCTGGTTGCTACTCTATTTCTTCCGGGAAGACCCGCTCGTGTTGCGGGGGTATCAAGTCAACGATCGTCTGATCATTTTAGGCTTGGTCGTCGCTTCAATTTTGACTATTTGGATTACTGGTGCGCTTTGGACTCTAGTTTTGGGGGTTTCTATTGGGATTTTTATTTGTGGAGTTCATGGAGTTCTGAGAAATTCAGATGGATTATCTGTTGATGAACAAGATGCTGAATCTACAACTTTGATCGGTTCTATTTCTGGGCCGAGATATGGAGCTATTCCTGTTTCTGATCGTAATGTATTTACTTCATAGGATTGATTTCAGAACTGTCATTGTTTGATTCTTTCTTCACCCTCCAAAAGTTGTGTTTTCTGTTTTCGTTAGAGATGTTATTATACTCAACAATTTGGGTAGCTGTGAGTGACTTCGTCTCATCTTATCTTCTCTCCCCTTTTTCTTCAAAAATGTGTTATTGGGATTGTGTTGTTGCTTTCAATGTTTTTTTGCTGTTTCTTTGTACTTTTCTTATTTTTAATTTGAATTTGGGGTGCTGTAGCTATTTCCGAAGTCTGATTGCTTGAATTATTATGAATCTGGTGTCCAATTATGGAGACAGTATGGAGGAGAAACCTTCTATGAAATGAAGGGTGGATTCTTGTGGAGCTGTCATTGTTGACTAGACAACCTCTGTGTACCCTCCATTGTTACATGGGGCCTTAGCATCTTTCATCATTCAGATCCAGACAAAAGAATTAACTATTTCCAACAACTACTTTCCTTTGTTTTTCTTGCTTGTACTTTTCATTCACTTTGATGCTAGATTTCAAAGAATCAGTGCTAACAAATATCAGAAATATCATTTAACCGATTGGAATTGATGTTGTGTAAATTGAATGGTGGAAAATTAAATAATATGATCATATCGATGGACTATAATATATTTCTAACTGAAATTATTACAATGTAACAAAAGTAAGGTTCCCACATTTTGTATGAGGACGTTATATTTTGCTTCTCATCCTTACTAACTTTGCTAGTGTTTCTTGCGCAGCCAAAGTTTGGGTATGGCTATGGCCAAGCATCACTGTCCTTATGCTAATACAAGTCCTGCATAACTTTTCTCCACTATCAAAATGCCCGCCTCTCAGCAGCAACTTTGCTCTTGTTTCAAGTAAGGTCGCCTTCAACAACGTTACATCTTGCCACACATATTCATCCACCCTCTGATGACCATGTAGCTTTTTCTTCTTCCAACAAAGTGAACCATGGCACCAATCTTGTATTTGGGACACAAATGATTTCTCTACTTCTTCAAGAACATTCGTGCACACTTTCAGAAGCTCCAGTGCTGAATTGCACCTTGAGAAGGTTGTGAAAGCTCTAATTGCTAGGGGGAGAGCTGTCTTCTTTATGTACAAAACCATGTCAATTGCTTTCAGTTGGACTAATGGAGGTTCAGATTTGAATCCAAAAACAAGGAACGCCGATGCCCATAAATGGTCAGAACTGATTAATGGATTACCAAATTTTCGTACTCCCTGGACTGTTGACTTCGCAGCTGATAGACCTTCTTTTCTTCTTGCAAAGACTTGAGTTATAGGGTGGAACTGAATACAAGAACCAGGTTGTTTGTTTGCTTTTTGTGCTAATCCTAGTTTGACAAGAAGATTGGCTGAATCTTCTTCACTTTGAGGGGCTATTCCACAACCTGAGCAGCAGGCAAATGCAAGACTTAAACCTTTGGTCCACTTTCTAAATTTATTTTCGTTTGCTGACATGTCGTTGGCTGCTGTTGCCAGCAAATTTGCTGAAATGGGTGCAGGAGCAAACCAAGCACCAACAAGAAGCATTCTTGAGGCAAGAAGGTTCTTTGTGCTATTGGATTGCTGCAAAACAATAAGACAAAAGTGGAGAAGCTTCATTAGGAAAGGATTGTGTTTACAGTATTGCTCATCATTTATGCTCATATGGGAGTATGCGGAACCATCTTCATTTGGAACTTGATTCACGGCTTCAAAAAGTGCAGATGGAGTAATTGAAAGCTCAGAAAGAAGTGATCCAACCACCCACAAGCCAAAGCTCAACCTTCCCAGCTTCTCATCAAATTTCTGAAGAAGTTCTACCTCCTCACTTGAGTAGTCCTTTTTCCTTCTTCCTCTCATTAGAATCATTGCCTCTGATAATGACAATGATGGAAGCTGCATTATGTCGAAATTCATCACCTTTGGTAGTCTGGTTGTGATAATAACATGTGAGCATCCAGTATTTCTTGGAATAAAATCATATAAATCTTTCCCTTCCCACCATTCTGTTTCTGTTTCAAGATTGTCAATTATAAGCAGATAGGGTATGTCTCTGAAGAGTTCCCTTTTCACTCTTTTGAATGCATCAAATTCTTGCTCTTCAAAGCTTCTGATTCTGTCTCGTTCTTTTTCACCATCTGCACTCACATCCATCCCCAAATTGAGTGAGAGATTAAGTATGTTTTGCCTGAAATAACGAGCTTCTCCACCAATCCACAGTACCATTTTATATCTCTGAGAATATCTATAAGCAAATTCAAGTGCAAGATCTGTCTTTCCGGTGCCTGCAATGCCATTTATACAAAGCACACTGCTGCTTCCCAAGGTCTTGTGGTTAACACTTCTTGGTTTCTTGTATTTTGACCTCTTCAAAGAATTCCTTCCCATAACTGGTTCAACCCAAGCCTCTAAAGCCGGCTCCTTGCATTTGCCTCTCAGCTCTAAATTAATATATTGTCCCCCTTTGTCGGTAGCCTCCTCGCTTTCCTCAGTTTCAAGGCCATCAGATTGCCCACTAGATTCTGCTTTTACATTAGAAACTGAGTGCTTTTGCTCAATGCCGTCCCCACATCCAAAGAATGCATTTTCAATCTCCATCATCTCCTTTTCTCTACCTACAAAGTACCTGTTTCTTGGGAATGGAAGCTCTTCAAATGCTTCTAAATCTTTCTCAGCTACACTCTTTCGCCCAAGCTTAGCTCTTAGTAGACCAGCAACTTTAGTTACACAGTTCCTCCAATTACTGTCATTGGCTTCCAATTTGTAGTCCTGCGAGTTCAATAGTCCATCAATTGCTTCCTTCCTCTCTTTATCAATTGAATTGCAGTAGAGAAGACCCATGATTTCAGAAAGCCCGGTGCCAAAGAAAAGTGGAATCAAGTTCTTCTTTTGAGCAAAGAATCTAATCTCCTCTAAGCTCAGTTTGTTAAGAAAGCTAGAGTTGGTCACCACCACGACCCCATAAGCTACAGAGCAGATAATTCTGTCTGCAATATCTTGGCTTTGATCTGAGTATTTAGCTCTATCCGCTACGAAGCAAGCTATTCCCTGCAGCTCAAGCTCAGATTTGAGCCATTTACAGAAGCGAATAAGATTAGGATTTTGGCCATGGAATCCAATGTAAACATCACAGCTTCTGAGTTTGGCATTGGAAGCTGGGGAAACAGACCCTTTGAAGGATATACGAGGGACAGGAAACGAGAAGGATACGCGTGGTGGAGCAGGATCTGTGACTGGAACACAAGTGACATACTTGAGCTTTGCATCAGCTGGGTCATCCGAATATTCGTATTGGTCGGAAGGTGGAGTGTAGGAGCTGCTTGGTATGTCATCTGACTGTGAACCCCGGTATGATGAGAAGGGCGGAGATGGGTGAGTTAGAGGTGTGGGATTCTCTTGTAGTTGTTGTTTTGGAGGTGGTATAGTAGCTCTTGGTGAAATGTATGGAGATTGCAGGGCTGAAACAAATGCTGACGATGGTGGTGAAATGATGGAAGGAGAGTTATATGGGGATGATTCAATGGAATTTTTCAAGTTCGGTGAAGGCAAATCAGAATTTGAAGCAAGATGAGTTAAGATGCCATTACCAGTTTTACTTGAACTAGTTGAAATCTTTATAGTGAGCCCAGTTTGAGAAAGTGAAGCTTCTTCTTCATCCATGGCCATAAAAAAAATCAAATCAAAGCGTATCTTTCAGCAATAGATCTCACTTTTTACAAAGGCAACCTTGAAAACACTAATGTCATTTGTAGGAAGGTGATGATAATAAAGCTCCATTATTTTGTATCAGGTATTGAGAAGAGAACCATTTTTGGGTGAGAGCAAGCTGTATCTTAACTTAACTGGATGGAATCCCTTTCTCCCATTTATGCTGACAGAGATGTTGAAGTGAGTGGGTCTGACGAAGCTTAGCTTTATTGCTAGAAGAAGATGAATGCAACAGTAAGTAATGCTAATACAGGAGAAATCTGCATGTGAATGTAATCAACTTCGCATGGTGGGCCTATGAGTCAGAGCTATAACCATAACTGGGTCTTTTTCTTTTCTGCCTATCAAAACCAGCAAAGCAAACTACTGTTATATACATCAGGTAATCGTTTCTTCTTGTTCACATATGAATCTTTATTGACTATCTCAATCATTCAATCTTTTGCTCTGAAACAAATCCATGACCAATAATACAAAAATAGAAAAATCAGGCTTAGTTGAAATCAATCAGAATAGATTCTTTTCCTCATTACATGTTAATAAATAGTACTCATTAGCAGGATAAGAAACAAAAACACTTGTTGAAATCAAAATCAAAATACCTATGATTTGAGTTTGAGACTGACTGAGATGAAGAAAAGAAAGAATGGGACTTTGTTGTTGGTGCAGTTCTCTCTTAGTTTCTTAGTTTCTCTCTCTTTGAGTCATAACAAGCTGTAGAGAAGTGGTGGGAATCTAATGTATTGAATGGGGTTGGATCTGAAAAGTCCCAGAATTAAAATAATAAGCAAGTGCTTGGGGGGTTAATGGGGGTATTAGTATATAATAGTTTTACATTGGGGTTAGCCAATTTCTTTTTGTTTTATGTGCTGTACATTTGTAAAGTTTGAATTTAAAATGCTACTACAACCATTTTGTGTCACAGAAGCCCAAAAAATATTGGTCAGAGTAAAAAAGGGACTTTGGGAGAGGAACCATGACTCAGATTCAGAGGGCTAGTTGATTGAATTGAATTGAATTTGAATTGAAAGAGGTACTAGAATAATAATTTAAGCAGTGTGTAGTATTGTATGTTATCACTGTGTAATTATCTATTGTCAGACAGACACTATATTGCGCTGGACATTGCACCAAAGACCGGTCCAACTAGACAAACTATTTTCATATCATTGATTTGCTCAATGGATTTTACATTCATCTCTACGTACTTGGATACTACTACATCCTTTTTCTTTTCTTTTCTTTTTTAAATTTCCTATATTTCTGCATGTATATTATCAGATTTATTGTCCCCCCACTTCATTTTTTTTTACTTCAATCAAATAATAGAATCTAAAGATTGATTAGAATTAAGAAATAACGGGGTGTTTGTTAGAAAGGATATAGGAAGTGGGATAGGGATAAAAAACACGAGATAAGTTATCCCGTATTTGTTTGGGAGATAGAAGAGTGAGACAGATAATGGATAAGACTCTTATTCCTCAAATCCTATACCTAAGAGGGGGTGGTATAAGGAGGAGGGAAAAACTCCTGCGATTTTAATAAGGTTAAAATAGTAAAATATATTATTTTATCCATATCCCTGTCCCACGTACCAAACATTGAATAATAATTCTCGACTATCATATTTTTATCCTTATCCCAACTAGTTATCTTTATCCTTATCCCAATAGAATATCAAAAGCCTCATAATAGTTTTAAGCTATTTCAAAACCATTTTCAACCTTTTTTTTTATGATTTTGGGTACGATCAAACCGTATTTTCTGCATTTTCTCTCTCTTTTATGTTACTACAATATTTTTATTCCAACCCATTTCCTCATTTTCTCTCTCCACACAAGATTCCTTTCAAATAACAAAATATAAATACTATATTTATACATATAAAAGTAAATAAAAATAAGTACAATAATAATAATAATAAAATGTGATTTGACATTGTATCAAATATTTTGATGCCACATCAAATTTATGAGAGAAAAACGGTATTCATTAAACTAATAATACGGTTTGATGATGGTTGGAGAATCAACCAACAACAAATCTCCTTTTCAACATCAACTTAATGTTGAATTGGATATGGTCTAAAAAGAAAATCAGTTCACATCTACTAGCAACAATTGAACCAGATAAATTTATGATCTATTTGATTCTGTTAGTTGTTATTGTTAGTCGGTTGATAAATATCTTTGATCGATCTACAATGAGTTGTTGTTAAAAAAAAAAAAAAAAATATATATATATATATATATATATATAACTAATAAACACGTGTTTTAAATCTATATATAACCATTATACAAATAAAAATATTATAAACATGTTAGTAAAAATAATCTAGATAATTATGTAGTTCTTTTAAAAAAGAAAAAATAACATGTGAATATTATCCTCGATGCTTCTAAGAGATGTCTAAGCCAGATATAAGAGAAGCGTCGAACGAGAATTCAAGTAAGGGCTAGCAAGAGGCTACTCTGATGTCTTGTGATCGTATGCCAAAGATCTAGATAATAGTCGGTATAAGTATACATGAATGCATCAACTCCACATGTCCAGGATTTGGATAATGCCAAGGAATGAATGACCACGTACGAAGGGTACAAATAGTAGTCAACATGTGATCATCTGAATTCCCCCGACCACGTGATTGAGATTCGAATAATTAACCACAAATGAAGTTCATTGAACACACATCCATGAAAGTTCAGTGTGAACACAACTAAAAAAATGTGATACATATGGAGACCTTTTATTGGGACAATGATGTGACATCCTAAAACCGTAATAGGGTTTGTGAGAAGCATATATAGAGGGTTTAAGAGAATCATTCAGGAATGTTCTAAACTCTAGCCTTCATTACTTTCATTATTCTTAAGAGTGATATTGACTTTGACATTATGGTGTCCATGTCGGCCATGTGACACCTCTTTTGTTTTGCAAGAAAGCATTCAGACAATGCAGTTTGAAAATATGAACATCGAAAATTACACAAAACATCACTATATAAAAAAAAAATTATTCAACGTTTTTGTACATCAAAAATTATTTTTGTTTCCATATACTATAAGCAATTAGATCTCTAATGCACAAGTTGTTCCTGTATTTTTCATGGGTTTTATTATAATCATTGTCATTTGAATTATTTAACGAGGAATAAAAAGCAAATGTGGAATAAAAATCCCATTTAAAAACATGTTTTAATGAAAATATAGTAGAATGATTTTGTCAAAATTAAATAAATACAATTTTTTTTCTATAAAAAGCTCTAAAAAATGTTGTTTTTGGTAAAATTTCTAACAAGTTGTTTCCACTGAAATAAAACCTAGTTAATGTTACGTTGTACTTTAATTATGGGTAAAGTAAAAAAAAATTGTGCTTTTGATTAAAAAAAAAAAATCGTGGTTTCGTTTTTCTTTTTCAAACTGGTACCTGAAAAAAAAAACTGTCTAGATGAGAATTGTGATTTTCCTTTGCAACCAAGAAATAGAATTGTGATTTTCCTGAAAAAAAAATTAAAATGAGCATTGACGACCTTAAAGTTGAAAAAGTCAAAGACATGATAATATTCTAAGCAACTTTAATTCTTCAATTTTTTTAATCTTGAGGTCATTTATAGGGATGGCAACGGGTAGGGTACCCGCGGGTAATGTCATTCTCAAACTCTTACCCTTTTATTTTTTAATTACCCGTACCCGTCCCATTAACCTAACGGGTATACTTTTTATATCTCATACTCATCTCATTTAATTCGCGGGTACCCACGGGCACCCTTACCCGTTAAGAATAAATAAATAAAAAATATTACAAATTTAAAAAAACTATAAATTTAATAAATCATCTATCTAAAAATTAAACAAATTGAATCTTAATTAATAAGAATAAAGTAGATTAGTAGTATCACACAATTATTGAAAAATAAAAGGTTGGGGGTTCAAATCTCACTTCTTACATCTAAAAAAAATGATATTCATTAATATATAAAAAATTTATGACACGTAACGGGTACCGGGTACCCTAGGGGATATTCCCATACCCGTCTCATTACCCTAACGAGTAATGATTTTGATCTCATACCGTAATCCTATTAGGATCGAGTAGTGCCGAATACCCGCGGGTACACTACCCGTTGTCATCCCTAGTCATTTAGTTGTTGTTTGGTGATGAGAGATAAAATGAATGTTTAGAGAGAGAAAACTCTGAAAATAATGATTTTGGAAAATAAAAAAAATGGTTCTATAGTAAATGAGGTACTTAACAACTTTAATTTTTGAAATTTTCCATTTTGAGGTCGTTAATGGTCATTTTTATAGTATCAAACTAAACGGTCATTGTTTTTAACAAAACCAAAATCACAGTCCTTGTCTGGAAAAAAAATCAGGTACCAATTTAATAAAAAGTGAAAGCTTAAGTCTTTTTTTAACTTTACCCTTAATTCATTCGTCAAATTTGAACCTGATCTTAAATTAATTGAATTCATTTGCTAAAAAAACAATCTAATAATATTTTGAATTACTCTTATAAAATTAATAGTGCTCTTTTAAATCGTGAATGATAAAATTAGATTTAATCTTATAAAATTAATAGTGTTCTTTTAAATCGTGAATGATAAAATTAGATTTAATCTTATTAAATCTAATTTTTAGACTCTCTAATTTTAATAAGACCTATAATTTTTAACAAAGTTAGATGTAAAGGTGAATGGATAAATTTATAAAATTACTGTTTATAAAATATAAATTTCTTTTTTTATTATTTGGAAATTGAAAAATAAATAAATAAATATAGATTTCTCATTTAAATTTGGGAAGGGGTTATGTTATGATAATTTACTTTTGTAGTTTGCTAACAAATAATAATAATAAAAAAATACTAGGGCTTTTAGCTGTTAATTTTATTTTTCTTGCCATTAGGTCTGGCAGCAACTTGTATAGGTCTAAGTAATTAGTATATTAATTTAGTAGATAAAGTCTACCCTCTAATTTAAAAACAAATTACTTTCATGTGCTTCTTTATCATACTCTGATTTTCTTTCTTTAATTTTTTTTGTTAATTGACATATTATATTAGCATTCCCACTTTCTTAATTTTTTTTTATAATTAAGTGAATATAAAGGATAGATATTTGTTATTAATATTATTGAAGAAGGCACTAATCTACTTTCTTAAACTTGTTGTGATAGGTAAGTTCAATTGCATTAGAGGAAGCTAGCTGTTGGAATCATTCCCATACATATCCTTTCTTCACAATTTATATTTGTATTCCTACTTTTCATGCTCTACTAGAACAAAAATAAATAAATAAAACAAAAGTTTGCCTGCATGAAAAGAAAGGTATCATTGTATTTTTTTTTTAAATCAAAATAATCCTTATATAGAAGAGGCAATAAATTACATGTGCAAGCCACGACGTCAAATCATAAAATGTAACACTAATAATATAGGAAAGAGTGTTTCTTGCTATTAAATGAGTTATTCTATTCGCTAGTCTAGAGACAAATCTCACTTTAAATTCCTTATTCAGCATTAATGCCCAATCAAATCTCCAAACACGAAAATATCTAAGTTATTTGAGTATTCCATCAGCAACCATTTTAGCATCAGTTTCAAACATCACCCTACCCATTTCGTTGTCAATTGCCCGCAATGCGTAGACTTCAACTATGTGGACATCACAAACCCCTTTCATTGTCAATTGCTACAGCTGTTGGCTTGAAAAGTGGCTCGGTCAATATTGTATTTGAGTCAGTCTTTCTCCGTGCGACACCACCCTTTACCTTGTTGCTGCTGTAGAGGTTCTCCATGCCTTCCATCCCTGCCACCATCAGTCCTAAAATTAGACCGATGTAGTTGTGCTGCTAACAGGTTTGTCGGCCGATCTGCCATCTCCACCAATTGTCCGCCAATCGCAACTGCCTCACCACAATGCTGCTGGTTGCTCCCGATGGCCTCACCCTGTTTCGCTCGCTGTTGTCCTCTTTCAGCTACAACCCTTAGCATGTTCTACTCCTGGACATCCTGACCCGTCAACCCGTTATGAACAACAAACTCCCGATCCACTTGTTGAGGATCGATTTCCTTCCTGCAGCGAACATGTTCCGTATCTACCTCTACAAGTGGAGTCTCGGTACTTGTCTGTGTTGCTCCCTCGTTTCTCTGGTTCTGCTGCACCTCAATTCGTTGAAAAATATGAATTTCCCTCATCCTCTGCCAATCCTGCACAAAACAATAAGTATATATATATACCCGTCAAAAATATTCCGTGTTTGTTTTTCCAAAGGATATCATTCTGATGATGCCATATTGTGTAGAGCACACATACAACCCGAATCATCCATGCATCTCCTTTAGCACCACATATATCTGATAACCACTTCACAACATCATCATATACACCTTCAGGCACCAGTAGACCCACCTAACAGCAAAAGGACAAGCACAGAATAAATGCCAGATATGTTCCACGTCTGTTTGATGAACAAAACAATTATTAGAAATTAATAATCTCCGAGAACGTAGTAAGGATCTGAACTGTAGACATTTTGAACACAACTTCCATATGAATAATTTAAGACGCGATGGGATAGATAAATACCAAAACCCATTCCACTCCACATCTACCAAATTTTTCCACTGTCTCTCCTCCATAGCTTTATACCTCGATGTTACAGAATAAATCCCATTCTTAGTACCCTGCCAGATCATTCTATCCGGTATATTCTGTATTGAAACCACAATCTTACTAATTGCCCTAACTTCCTGCTCCACAAATAGGGTCTCCAATTTCCCTCTATCCCAAACTCTCATCCCCTCTATGAACAATTCTTTCACCCTCATCCCTCCAGGTCCCCCCTACTCCCTCCCACTCAACAACTCTTGTACTCCCCCCTCCACCCACTTATCTCTCCAGATGCTAATTGATTCCCTGTTTTCCACCTTCCATCTAATTCCCATTTTCAGAACCTTGATCGATTTCCACATCCCTCTCCAAATGAAACTGAGATTAGTGTTGAAGAAAGAAAGTCCCCCTTAGGATAATATCTAGCTTTGAACAGCCTACTAATTAGAGAATGCAGATTCGACACAAGTTTCCATCCCTGTTTACCCAATAAATCCAGATTAAACATCTGTAAATCCTTATATGCCAACCCTTCCTTATGCTTTGGTTGACATAGCTTCTCCCACCCAAACCAATGAATATCCCCCCCATCTTCTTTTGTACCCCACCAAAAGGAGTGCATCATCTTTTGTAGTTCCTCACTAATAGACTTAGGGAGCAAGAACGTACTCATCCAGAAAGTTGGTAGTGCCTGGGAAATTGTCTTAATCAATATGTCCTTACCCGCACTAGATAAAAATTTATACCCCCAACTACTAAATCTTTTCCTAAGTATATCAACTAGGAATGAAAAAACACCCTTTTTTTTGTCTCCCAATTACAAAGGGTAGACCCAAATATCGCCCCGTATTTAACGGGGTCCAAACTCCCAATAGCGTACAAATCCCATCTCTTTGAGTTTGATTAACATTTTTCCTAAAGAAAATACCTGACTTGTGGGCATTGATTTCCTATTCTGAAGTGAGTCTGTAGGATGTTAGGATCCCTAGAATTACTCCCGCTTTCTCTTCCGAAGCACCAAAAAATAGAAGGCTATATATCATCAGCGAAGAACATATGAGTTAGCACTGGTGCTCCCCTACACACTCTGGACCCTCTAATTAATCCATCACGCTCTACCTGATTAATTAGTTGAGAAAGTACCTCAACACATATGATAAACAAGTATGGTGACAATGGATCTCCCTATCGAAGTCTCGCTTCGGTGATATGAGCCCCACCAACTCTTTATTAACCAAAACTAAATAGGATAGTGTGGTTACACATAACATAATCCACTTCACCCAGGACTCTCCAAAGCCTAGCTTTCATAACATAGCTTCAAGAAATCTCTAATCCACCCTATCATAGCCTTTGCTAATGTCAATTTTAAGGGCAACTTCTCCAAGTGCACTCCTATTTTTTCTTTTCATATAGTGAATAGATTCAAAGGCTACCTGCACACTATCAATTATTGACCTTTTAGGGATAAAAGCAGATTGGCTCTCACTTATTAGATTAGGCAGGATCACCTTCAAGCGATTGGCAAAGACCTTTGCAATAATTTTGTACAAAACATTACAAAGGGATAGGGAGAAAATCTACCATTGTCTTCGGAGTATCAATTTTAGGGATCAAGATTACCACAGTATCATTCAAGTTTGCCGGGAATTTTTTCGATCAAGCCATCCTTTACAAGCCACCACCAGCTATTTCCCAATGTGCGGCTAGAAGTGCTGATAAAATCCCAGATCCAGTCTGTCCGACCCCGATGATTTGTCAGGGTGCATCTGAAACACAACCACTCTAAATTCTTCGTCACGGAATGGGGCTTCCAGAATTCCATTCTCCACCATCGTTGCCCTTGGTACCAGAACCTCCAAGTTACTTCCAGTTGTTTATGCAAACCCACCCCCAAAGTATTCCCTGACATGACATTCTAGCTCTCTCTACTCTTCAATCACTCTACCCGACTCGTCGACCAGTGAAGTTACCAGGTTCTTCTTCCTCCTATTTTGGACACAAGAATGGAAGAATTTTGTATTCATATCCCCCTTATAGCCAGTATTGTTTTGCTCACTGCCTCTAGTAGATATCTTCCTTCTCAAGGAGTCGGCTCAACTATGTTTGAATTTCCTGAACCCTTCTAACCGAATCCTTATCCGTTCTATCTCTTAACCTGCCCATCAGTCTCTTCAAGTGATCAATTTGACCAGTAAATCTCCGATGGAACTCCTCCCCAAACCTCTTTATGTCCGCCACACATCTCACAGCCTCTCTTGTACATTACGAACACCACCCTGAGTCCATTCTCACCGAACCAACCCATCAAGCTCCTTCTCCTGTAACCAAGCTTTTTCAAATCGAAATCTCTTTTTTTCCTTATAGTCCCTGGTTCTGTTAATGTTAGAATCAACAGATATAATGATCAAAATAGGCCAGTGCAATGTTCTTGAGTTTAAATCTTGGGAAACGGCTCAACCATTCGAGACTGCCAAACATATGGTTCGGCTTTTCCCTAACCCATCTCTCAGTACCTCTACTTCTTTCCCATGTGAATGGACTTCCCTCCCTGCATAGCTCCATTAACCCACACTCCTGAACCGTCTCTCGAAACCTGCGAATCAATAGGTCCGGATACTCACATCCACCATGCTTCTCACTCTAGTCCAATAAGCAATTAAAGTCCCCCCATCATAATCCAAAGAACTGATATGTCCCATGCAACCCGTCTTAGCAGCTGTCATGAATCAGTGTGTAAGCTTCTGTCTTCATATCCATAAAAACCCACACAACTCCAATCTCCCACATCGACATCTACCACCAAAGCCTCAATATGGTGGTCTGAAAATCTCGTTATTGTATTTTAATTTTTTTTATTTTGTGTTACTACTTTTAGTTGATATTTCATTAATTATGACATTTCATTCCACAAACAAAATTAGTTATCTCCTCTAATTTTTATTATTTGCTGATAATTCAAACAACAAAGTAATATAGTAGTAATAATATGGTTGAATCATGTGGATCCCTTAGCAAGTTTGGAATAAGATAGAAAAATGGATTAAAGGAGGGATGAGAAACCAACGATCCCACTGATGTCTAAGTTTTTAAGGATGCCATGAAGATGAACACAACAATGATCAATAGCTATGAGAAATAACCTAGTGGTTGAATGTTGTACCTTGAAGATTATCTCATTCTATTTATAGCATATTTGGACTGACTGAAGGGGCTACAAATTCTAAGGTTTATGGAGACATGTGTCATATATTGACATGTTGAGTTGAGTTGTGTTGGTGAATGAAGGAATCACATATTGACGTGTCACACTTTCTTCACTTTTTTCTTGACTAATCTAAAAAAATTTATTGACTTATTTTCCTATGTAAAGAAACATCGAATAATCAGAAAAACATTTTTATTACACAATATTTTCCAACAAATAAATGAGGCTTAAAGTTAAAGTTAATTTACCAATTAAGATTGACTTGAGTGGTTAAGGACTTCAAGTCGCTTAAGTTAGATCTCGAGTTCGAGTTCGAGTCCTAACGTACATAGAAAGCTTTAATTGGGATATGACCGACTTAAAGAGTGGTTGACAAACCTCCAACCAAGAAAATTACGCTGAAAACTAATCCATATTTATGAGATCTAATTATAAAAAAATAAAAAAATTAAGCCATGGTCTTTGAATCCTTATTTGAAACAGTCCAATAATAAGGTTAAGAGTTTTTTTTTTTTTTTTTTTTTAAGAAATAAGGTTAAGAGTATTTGATTGCTACATTATACCATATTCCTTTTAGCATGTGGCTTTTATTTGTCAATCATTTAAGCATGTGATAATTTAATATAATAGATAGGTGGATAAAGTATGATATTTGTCACAAAATTAACACACTGAATAGATAGCTTTGAAATAATTTAGTTTTAGAAAGTCGCTTCATTCTCCCACAACTCCTTCCTCAACCCTCTTCCATTTATCGTTGTCGTTGCCATCGCGGTCTCTAGGAGCGGAGCCACCCTAAGGCTTGGGGGGCTTCGGATCCCTCGGCCGCTAGCTCCACCCTTTTTTTTTATAGAAATTGGGACGAGACAGAACTTGGGCGGGGTGAGTACCCATTGTCCAAGAACTGACAAACCCACAATATATAAATAAAAGAAAAGTGAGTGTTTGAACAAGAGAAGAGGAAGGAGAACAAACAAAAGAAGGGGGAGGAGAAAAGATAGGAAAAGTCAAGAAAAACGCAATTGTGAGCAGTGGTATTTCGGTAGATTGCAGCCGTCTAATTTCCGTTATATTAGTGTATTGGTAGTGTTATTACAATACTTTAAAATAGTTGAGTTGGTTAGACTACACTTTGTAATTATTTATTGAATTTTCTATATCCTCTTTAAGAGCATCTCCAAACAGTCTCTTAAATTGGCTCTTAAGTTAAAATTTAAGGAGGGAGAATGAAAAATCAGCTCCAACAGCCTCTTAGTGGCTCCTCAAATCACTAAGGGTCTGTTTGGTATGCCGTAATGCAATGCAATGTAATCAATGTCGTAATGTAATCAAAGTTGTAATGTAATGGAATGGAATAGCGATTTTATTACCATGTTTGGTTGACAATTATGATGTAATGTAATAACCATTACAATACTTATATTTTTCTAATTAAATGCAATCATAAAATTTTATTTACATAATTAAAATCAACGAAAAACGTGAAAAATCGAATCGAAATCAAATACAAAATTAGATTAACCGAAATAGTTTTTCGCTTTTTCATATTTTTTTACATTTTTCACGTTTCTTTTAATTTCCATTTTCAACATTTTTCACCGCTTTTTATTTTCTCATTTCTCCGGTTTTTCTTTTTTTTTTTCATTTTTCGCATTTTTCGGTTTTTCATTTTTTTTCATTTTTCTCGTTTTCAATTTTCATGTTTTTCTACTTTTTGCGTTTTTGACAAGAATGAGAGGTGAGATTTGAGAAATAAGAGGTTAGATGACCATGTAATGAGAATTCAAGTCATTTTTCTATGTAATGGGGATTACAAGTTTCTTCAACAAAATTTAACTCAATGTTTTCTCATTCCATTACAATGAAATTGTAACATGCAACCAAACATGGTAATGAGCCTTCAATGTAATGGTCATTCCATTACGAATGTCATTACATCTTACCAAACGGCTCCTAAGAGTCCCTCTCCACCTCTTAGTGCATTTTAATTCATTTTTTTTATTAATATTTTATTATTGAGGAGTCTCTATCCTCACATTATTGGTAAATATAACAACAATTAATAATTTTAATGATAAACTAATAAAGGCTTAATGCTTCTCCAGCCCCCTTAACTTGTCCAAATTATTCATTTTACCCCCTCAACTCATCGAATGTTCTATTTACCCCCTTAATTTCATAAAAGTGGTATTTGTCACTCCCTCAACTTGTCCATTTATCCCCCCAACTCATAGAATGTTCTATTTACCCCCTTAACTCCATAAAAGTGGTATTTTTCACCCCTTACAATCCGTTATCGAAGCCTAAATTAATAACATTTTTTAAATGTTAAACCTATATTTATGCTATTTTGTAAGTGGAACCTAAATTGATACTTCCCCAAAAATCATAGGCCTATTTTGGTACATTATCCCTACATATAATGTATTTAATTTATTTATATTAATGTTCTTATTATTTGTATTTTTTATTCGTTCTTTCTCTTTTCAACTTTTTTGACTACTATAAAGGGATAAGAAATACCATTTTTATAGAGTTAGGAGGGTAAATAGGATCATAAATGGTGAGAAATACCACTTTTATGGAGTTAATGGGGTAAATAGGATATTCGATGAGTTGAGAATGGGTAAAATGACAAATTTGGACAAGTTAATGGGCTGAGAAATACCATTTTTATGGAGTTAAGGGGGTAAATAGGACATTCAATGAGTTAGAGGGGTAAAATGACCAATTTGGACAAGTTAAGGGGGCTGGAGAAGCATTAAGCCAATAATAAATAAGGTGTGAATATAATGAGTATCGTTGGAGATGATATGTCTTAGTCACTCTTAAATCACTAAAAGTCAATTATTTATATTATTTTTAGAGAGTGAACTAAGAGTTTCTTGGAAATGCTCTAACTTTTTAATCTTTTTAAACTAATTTCTTTTTCCTAAATCAATTTTTTTACTAAAAAAACTTAATTTTTAAATTAAATTTTATTTTATGAAAATGATAAGACATTCATAATTAAAAAAAATACAAGAAATTACTATTAGATTTATAAAATATTAAGGATATCTACTCTTTTTAAGTCGAGCAATTTTAATCTTTTAGCATTTAACACACCAAAACGATGAAGTTTTAGGGTGTTCGAGGTAAAAAAAAAACTACAATCCTAATGGGCTGAACTTCGAAAGCTAACTCCGACAGTAACCGTAATGCTAAAATTAGCCCCCCAAACGTAAATTCATGGCTCCACCACTGACGGTCTCTTTGTTTCTTTTTTCCCCCTCTTCTCATTTCTAACCATGTTCCCTTAAAGGAGGAAGAAGGTTCATCTTGTCCATATATCTATAAATATGTGTGGTAACAAAGAAATGATTTAGATCCGAATGTCCGGAAAAACCTACATGATGAAGAATGGACTGCAACGGTTTTTCAACAGGATTCAACTTATGAAAAAGATATGATTTATATTTTGTTGTTTATTTGTATCTTTTATGGTTTTTATTACTGTTTGTAGGGGGGTGTTTGTTTACCTACTTTTCACCTCCTCTTTGCCTTTCACTTTAAAATGCAGAGTTTTAAGTGTTTGGTTAGACACCCCTGTTTGCCTTTTCCAGCTGAAAAGTAGCTTTTTACAAAAGCAAAGATTCTGTGCTTTTTAGAAAAGAAGCATTTTCCAAAGGCAATCAACAAACAGGAACCACAACCAGCAAACAACAACAGTAGCCAGCAAACAGAAACAACAAACAACAAATAGCCAAACAAATCCGTAGTCTTTTTTTCTTTTTAGTTGTTGTTTGTGTGGATACAGGGTTTTATTCCATCAATTTTTCTTATTGTATTTGTATTGTTTCTTATAATGAAATGATACATTTCATTTTATCAAAAAAAAAATCGAAACGTAATTACTGTATCGGTACATCTATTTATTTAAGTTAAACCAGTTCAAATTAACATCTTTTATTAAAAAAAATAGAAAAAAATGTAAATGTTTCATCCATAGAAAAAATAATACATCTCGATACATGTAATTAAAAAATTATAATCCAAAAATACATCAGATGAGATTGAATCTGCATCTTTAATATTAAAGATTGTGATGTAGCAATGGTAAACAGTGTTTTGAAACTGTTTTTGGCACAACGACGGGAAACAAACTCCACCCAGAATAGGTGTAAAAAGTTTTTTCTCGATGAATGACTTCATAATCTTTCAATGACTCAAATCTATGTTATGGTAGACAACTTTTCTTGTTTTTCATATAGAGAGAAAAATCACAACCATCATACAAGAAAAAACACAAGAAATGACAAAAAAAAAAACTTTAAATTAAAAGAGAAATTATCAAACCTATTATAATAGTAGACTTATAAAAAAAATTATTCAATAAAGAAAAAACCCAAAAAAAAATAAAGGAGGGACTTATCTTCCGACTAAAAGCCGGGAAAAAACCTCAAAACTTGCATAAGAACTTGATAAGAAAAAATTTACCATTAGAGTTTTATCTTAGAGTCTTTTCATCGTTTATAATTTTTAAATACGTTTCAACAAACTATATTTTATTTGAATTTAACAAAAAAAAAACAAAAAACAAAAGCAAAAATAAAAATTTGAATCTTTATTGATAGGTTTCATTTGTACCAGCAAACAATTTAATAATTTAATGGCAAAATGACAGTCAGTCATAGATGCCATAATCATAGTGATACTTCCTCATCATTCATTCAAGTTTCAAAATTAAATATAATAAAATAAATCATACAACAATATAGTGATTTCACTCCAAATACTATATAATTATAATTATCATTCTTACATTAGATATACAGTTTTAAAACAATTTTTTTTATCATATTTTCAATATTCATATTTTATACATCTCAAGAATTGCTTTATAATTTCTTAGAAGTAATTCGATAAATTTTAATGTAATAGCAGTTTTGCAATTTGTGGTAACTTTTCAATTTCATTTTTTGGAATCTATTTTAGTTGGAAATTGATCAACCAACAAAGAATGTGTTGCGGTGATGCTTGTGTTTTTTTGGCCAAATTCATTCGTTTAGGCTTCCGAAAATGAATTTACCATTTTTTTTAGACTTTTTATATAATTTTCCTTCGAGTCTTTTCATATTTCGTAGGAAACAATTTAGGGTTTCAATTTTTGTTATTTAAAGAGCATTTACAAATATATTGAACAATTTCAATAATATTATTTCGTATTTTTCTAAATTTTCTGAATTTTAGAAGTTGATTAACGGATATTCATATGCAAATCAACGTTCGTTAACATTTATTTATGATATTTTTATTGCATCAATATTGGGTTGGGATTGATCGCTATCAAACCAATGTTCTAAGACTGATGAAGGTCAAGTTCCCTAATTCCAACTTCTCTTTTTGGGCCGATATATGGCCTCCAAAAGACCATCAAATAATGGATGAGTTTCCTTAGGTGCCCTTTTATGTATTTCTTTTTACCTTTTATTTTGCTCTCATGTATTTCATCCTAATGCAATAAAAATCATGCTCGTTCTTACAATTCAAGGGTTTTAACTGATTTTATTAGGTTTTACTTGGGTTTAATTATGATTGAAGCTTTCGCTAATCTTAATCAAACTAAAATCCCAAATGTCTAGTTAATTTAATCGAAGATATTTATATTAATATGTTTAGGACAAAGTGAATTCAGAATGTGTTTTCAATGTAGATTGTGATTGAAATCTTTTTATCACGCATAAAATCGACCTTTAGTAATCTAACAAATGTTCTAAATTCTAATTCTAACAGTATTTTTTAATTTTATTTTCATAATTTCAATACAAAATGGTCGTACTACTCGGAAGTAGGACTTAGGGAAATAAAAAGAAATGAAAAGGAATAACTTCTACTTATAGTAGTTTTGAAGCACCACAACTTTTTATGTTCTAAGAACATGCTTGCTTGTGAGCTCTCCTAGCCGATATGTGTGTTAACACATTCTTGGACTTTGAAAGGGTCCTACCAATTGTATCCCATCTTGCCTCATCCTTGTGTTTTAATGGGAGGCTTCGGTGCTTTTAGGGGGAAACCCCTACGAGTTAGTTATCGTTTTGTTATCGGTAGGTTGCCATTCTTGTTGCCGTATAACTTTGCTCTTTAGTGAGTCTAAATTCTTCCACAGGTTCCATTCACTATCGATCTCCGAGTATTACACTACTTGGATTTGAAGATTAAAATTATATTGGGATGACGGCTTTGGCCCCATAAGACGACACCTTTCTGTTTGCTCGTGAAGCTCTAGGGTGTTGAGCTTTTTCTTCGGACCTACTATGGTTCGACTTGCTACTTTAGTCCTTCCACTTGAGGCATATACTCGAATGTTCAGCATCTTCGGGCCAAGTTCTCCGCATCTTTTGTCCTTTTGGGATGATAAAATATGTAAAGTTAAGTTTTCTGTGCCAAATAGTCTTTTCCTTCATGACTATAATTTTTCTTCCCGAATTTTTTCAAGGATGTAGTTTCCCTAGATGAATCCGACGTATTTATTATATATAGGGCTAAAAGGTCTTCGGTCGAGGACGCCATCATCCATCGAGTATTAATTTGGAATTCTGATGGTTTTGCTTTGCTTATTTTTTCACTATAGCGAGATACTTGCTCTAGAATAGTAGAAAATTAAAGGGCTGCAACTTTGGATGATCGTCCCCAACTTCTACCTTCATTGTGATGCTCCTTAGGATTGAGGCTGATGCCCACAAGCAAGCTAGAGTTAAAATAAGCATGTCTGATCCTACTTTGAGTGTTTCGTAGCCCTTTTGCATAATTATATTAGATGAGCTCATTATGTCAATAAATATCCTTGGAACTGTAAAGTTCTCAATCTGCATTTGAATTACTAAGGCGTCTACATGTGTTTTCTTAGGAACGTTTGTCAATTTTTGAAAAGAAAACTCTAACCTTCAATGATACAACTCGTGCCTATCTTCAAAGTTATGTTTCTGCTCTGCCATCCTATCTTTAATAGGCCTTTTGGTGATGATTTTGATTGGCCGTTGTGATGCTTGAGCCAAAGGTTGAGAAGCCATCTGTTCTTGCACATGTGCTTTTATCGGCTTCTTGAAACGGTCTAACAATCCTTTTTTGGCCATCTTATCCAGGTCTAGGGCCATCTTCCTATAGTCTTCGCTATCATGCTCATCACTATTGTGATACTCATAATAAGTGGCATTGCTTCATCGCCTGGAACTCTTGTGTTTTGGAGGGGATTCAATGTGTTGTCATGTTTTTACTACCCAATAGATGACCTTATTTTGAGGGGTGAAAATTCCTGCTCTGGACGTTCCTAGAGTGTTCGTTGATTGTTTTCCTACTTTGCACGATGTTGATGTTTCTGACCACCTTCTACTATTTTTTTTCCTTCAATGGTAGATTAAAGCAATGTCCATCCCATTTCACAAAGTCTCTAGCCCATCTCAAAAGGTTTGGAAATGACCAAGTCGCGGAATAATAAGCTCTTTTGACGCGTCTTTGCTTCAATAGTTAGTAGCCATAGCATCGACTGTTGCAACAATATTGTGGTGTTGTACTTTAATTGCATTTTTTTAGAATCTTTCCACCCATTCTCAAAGGGTTTCAGTACGATCTTCGACCAAATAGTTGAGTACATGCATGATTTTGTACTCTGGTATTGAGGTTATGAAATGTTGGACAAAGTTAGTCACGATTTGGTTGAAGCTCCGGATTTATCCTGTATGGAGTTGTTTGTACTAATAAGTGGCTACTTGCTTTAATTTGGTGGGAAATAATCTGCATGTAACTTCATCTGTGGTTGCGGTAGTTTCCCATGACCTTCAAAAATTCTTGAAGTGGACTATGGAATCTCCTAATCCATTATACTCATTGGCTTTTTTGTTTCTTTTTATTAGTACTATTTCTAACAATTTTAAATACTTGTTTGATTGTAGTTTTTAAAATCTTATTTAAAGATTTTATATTTTCTTTCTTTTTGAATTTATACATGTTGCTTCTACATAATTAAATATATGTGAATTAGATTTCACTGAATGTATAAAAAAATTCCAAGGTTTTTTTTATAATATAAAATCTCATAGGAAAACAATTATGAAAGATAATAATTTATGCAATTTATGTACATATATATTGTAATTGAAATCGTTTATTTATATTGTTATTGTTGATTTTTTTAAATTTAATTGTCTCTATTAGTAGAAAATCCTAGATCCTTCTCTTTTTGAACAGAGAGGATTTCGCATGAAGTTGAGTCAAGTGATGAATCAGAATCCTTCATATTTAGGCTTTGAAAATATGTTTAAACTATAAATAAGACCCTTTCTCACTTTGGCAACGAAAGGTTGATTTTTGGATGAATTATTGTAAAAAAACACTTGAATCAGTTGCTTAGAGTATGAATTTGGAGTAAGCAAATTATTTCTTTCTTCCTTGCCAGTGAGCCATCAGTAATTAGGATCACAATCAGATTTTGAGCTATTCTGCTCCTACATGTTTGGGAGGATGTGGTATCCTCCCTTCTTATTTCTTTGACGGTAATTTATTATTTTTCACATCCCTCAAATAGGAAGTAGAAACAGTCGACCAGAGACGACTATTTTTGTTACACAAATTCTAAGTTTGTGGATACAATTTATTCATTTTAATTCTAAAGTGAAAAAACAAACAAGAGTAGAAAGTAGGTAAACAAACGCCCGTTGCCCCAATATTCAGGCTCCAGTTAACAAAATTTATGTAAAGAAAACACGGAAATGCCCCCAAAATGTATGACAAAACTTGTTCAATCTTTCTCAAAACTTGCCCCTCTCTTCGTTTTTTTTTTCTTTTCTTTTAGAGAGGAGAAAAAAAGAGACCAGTTAAACAAAAAAAAATGCTATTTGAAATAAATAAAACAAAAAAGTAGTATAAAATGATATTCAGTATAATACTTGTTAAAAACCTGACATTTTGGGTAGATTCCCGAAAATAATAACAAATAATACTACCAAGAAACTAGGCAATTATTAAGCCACACTCTTCAAAGGGCATAAGAAAAAGAAATTAATAAAATTGATTATGTTTATATTATTAGTATCATATAAAAAACATTTTGTATTTCTGCTTTGCAATAAAGTGAACAACAAATTCATTTTTATGAGTTTGGAAATGTGTTAAAGAGTATTTGTGACTTCTTTTTAATATGGAAAAAATATTCTAGTTCACACTAGATTCATTATAAAGGGAGATGCTTGAACCATTTATTCCCCTTGGATTTTCTACAACTGCCTCTGGCTCTAGCTCAACAAAACATGAATATGACTAGGACTGGCTTCAGGAATAGCATTGCTCTCCGTTCTCTGCATGCATCTCCGAGCCCTCTATTAATGGCCGGTCCTATAGTCTGGGAAGTATCTACACAAGAAGCAACAACAAGGCCTGCCTTTTTGCATTACATTGCCTCGAATAGGACCCGATGCTCCAGAAGATGTGATAGAACATCCCTCATCTTATCAACTGAGACAGGTTTCATTGTTACACCATCCATTCCCACCCTCATGCAATTTTCCTTTGTCACTTTGTTCGTGTTTCCAGTGAGAGCGACGATTAATGGCCTCTCGTGTCGTTTGGTGAACATTTTATGTATGCTCAAAGCTCCTTCGAAACCATTAGGCATGCAAACATCCATGAATAGCACCTTGTAGTCTTGAGTAACTACTCGTAAACACTCATCGGTTGAACCTATAGTCATCATATCACAACCCGAGTGTACAAAAAGCCCTCTGGTCACCATCCTGCTAACCCTGTAAAACCAATGTTTTGTTAAATTTACTTCAATAACATTTTGCTCAAATTCAGGCATAAAGCTCAAATGTCTTGGATGGATGCATACCTATAGAAGTTCATTTTGATGCATATATTAAGAGGTTGGGATTTGAACCAAATACCTCCCACTTCCACTTTGTGGAGATCTGTCAATTCAGCTATATATCCAATTGGTATGACTAGTAATGAATTTGTAAACTTAATAATACAAATACTTCTTAAATATGTAATTAAATTTGTATTTTTATCCTTTATTCAGGCCCCTCAAGAAGCATACCAATAATGGTCAAGTAATAAAACCAAATCTATAGAATGAATTACTTTTGGAGGAGATGTTGGACGTACAGTTATCAAAACAAACAAAGAGAACTTAAATATACTAATAATATGGGCTAAAGATGACATGTTAAAGGACAACATTTTAACTGATATTAAACTGCTCATAAGATATAATGATTCCCAAACCAACAAACTTATTTTAATTTTTTCATCGTTAAATGTATGGCTATATATCATTATATAGCCCACATAAAATGTCATGATAATTCATTGGTGTACTAAAAAATCTCAACAACAAGAACAATTTTGACAATCTTTCCAAACTCCAATGAAGTGTACTGGAAGGCACTTAAGACACCATGACCTAGATTTTAAATAATATGCACATGGTAAACACAATGTAGATTTGAAGGGATCTGTGAGTTCAAAAATAAAAAAGCCAAACACAAACATAAACAAGTTAGATGGATTCCAATTTTTTCTTTTTCTTCTTCAGTTTCACCTCAGGTATTTGTCGGAACAAATTATCAAATGTGGGTTGTGAAGATGGAAGTTTATCTCGATTCCCATGATTTATAGGATGTTATGGAGAATGTATATGAAGTTCCTAAATTACCAGAAAATCCAACATTGACTCAACTCAAAGCTCGTAAAGAGAAGAGGCTGAGGAAATAGAATTCTAGATCGATTTTGTTCACTGCTGTCTCATCCATTATTTTTAACAGAATAATGACATTAAAAACTATCAAGGAGATTTGGGATTTTTTGAAGCACGGAAGCAAGAAAATCAAAGGGATGTAAGCAAGTATCAGAAAATTCTTGTTACTATTCCTGAGAAATTTGAAGTAACTATCAGTTCTCCTAAAAATGCAAGAGATCTGACAAACATTATCTAGGTAGAATTATTGAATACGCTACAGACTCAACAACTAAGAAAAAATATAATGAAAAGAAAAAATGTCTCGGATGGAAATCATTCAGCTTGTCCTCATTGTAAGAAGACAAACCATCCACAATACAAGTGTTGGTGGAGACCAGATGTTAAATGCAATCAATGTGACCAAATGGGTCATGTAGAAAGAGTGTGCAAAAGTCAACTTCAAGTCAAGGCTGCCATGATATCCAACAAGAAGAGGAATTATTTTTGCTCCATCAAAGCTTATGTCCATGCCACATAACCATGCCTAAAAAAATATGCTCCATAATCATGCATATGCCCATGTTAATAACAATAAAGTGTTTATGACCATGGATTATATCAAATCATATAATAAAATTTCAGCTGCTATAAATTCAAGGAGTTTTGAATTATTTGAATTTAAATTTGCCGATTAAATGGTTGAACGAGTCTAATACCAGTTTTTTTTTTTTTTTTGCTAATTTTTAGGAAGATATTTTAGGCTATTTTGTAGACAGATTTTTCTTTCAACTAGTTGTGTTTTAGCAGTAAAAGTAACTGCATATAACTCAGAATAAATTGAAACTTTTTCCTTCCATATTAAAAATACATATGCCCCTCAAATATATGTGCATATTATAATTATTTGTCTTATTTCTTTTATCTTTTACGCATAAAAAAACCCAACATACTCCTTTATGAAACAAGGATGAGAAGTTTCTTCTTAAAAAGCACTTCATTATTTGGAGTATTGAATGCATTGTATCTTTTTAACTATCGAAATGTACTTTTTCTTTTCCGAGAAAGCATCAGTTAACAAGACAAGAATTTTGCCTAATCATTACTTGTACAACTGCTACCTATCGAGACAACAGACTAGTATAGAATTTGTGTTGATAAACATGGTAGTTCTTTTTAAGAGGTTGGGATTTGAACCAAATACCTCCCACTTTGTGGCTAACAGAGGTTGGAAGTTGTGGCAGTTAGATGTTAAAAATGCCTTTTTATATGGAGAATTAGATCGTGATATTTTTATGCAACAACTTCATGGTTTTGTTTCAAAAGAGTTCCCTAATCATGTGTGTCGATTTAAGAAGGCGGTGTACGGTCTTAAGCAAGCTCCACGTGCTTGGTTTGGTAAGATTACTCAGTATCTTCATTTTTGTGGTTTTAAGTCTTCTAATGTTGATCCAAGTTTATTTATTAAGAAAACATCTACTATGTGCACTATGCTTCTACTATATGTGGATGATATGATTATAACAGGAGATGATAATGCTGAAATTAGCAATCTTAAAGATGCTTTATCAGTTCGTTTTGAAATGAAAAGTTTGGGTGAAGCTAATTGTTTTCTTGGTCTAGAAATTGAAAAATCTGGTGGATATTTTCTTTCTCAAAAAGGATATGCATCAAATTTACTACAACATTTTCATATGGGGGAGTCAAAAGCAATGTCTACTCCTATGGAACCTAGCCCCAAGTTGGTTAAATGTGATGGAAAGTTTTTGAAAAATGCAACAATTTTTCAACAGATTGTTGGTAGTTTGTTCTACTTAACTATCACAAGACCTGACATTGCATATTCAGTTGGGGTCATTTCTCAGTTTATGGATCAGCCATGTAAATGACACTTGGTGGCAGCAAAGAGGATTTTTCGTTATATGAATGGAACTCTAAGCTATGGATTAATGTAGAGGAGGAAAAAATCATTTTCTTTAAGTGGTTTTGTTGATGCAGACTGGGCTGGCGATGTAAATGATAGACATTCAACAACAGGTTTTTGTTTTACTACAGGTTCTGCTGCAATCTCTTGGTGTAGCAAGAAACAAGCCTCTGTGGCTCTTTCAACTTGTGAAGCTGAGTATGTAGCAGCTACTAAGGCTACTCAAGAATGCATGTGGCTTAAAAGACTCATTCAAGAGATGGTGTCTGAAATAAATCATCCAATTCCTATTCACTGTGATAATGAGAGTTGAATGAAGCTAGCTGAAAATCCTGTGTTTCACGACGCACAAAGCACATTGAAGTTCATTATCACTTTGTTCGAGAGAAGGTGCTGACCCGAGACATTGAGTTGCAGAAAATACCCACTTATGAACAAGTTGCTGATGTATTTACCAAGGCATCTGTCAAAGCCAAGTTTGAAGCATTTCGAAAAGCTCTTGGTGTAATTGACAGGAAGTTTGCACTAAGGGGTAGTGTCACAATTTAGTGCAAACTTATTGTTATTATTTTGAATTGGTCAGGTATGTTTTTCAATATTCTAGGAGTCAGTTAACAGATTCTCTATCCTTGATTCATGGATATAAAATAGGAGTCTTTATCTTATCTTTGTTAAATTAGTTGAGAAGTTTTAAGAACTTTCTCTCTCTAAATTCATTGTATTTTCATATTCAACATAAGATACAACACTTCAGTTCTCTGTGTAAATTTTGCTCTTCTTGATTGAATAATAATTCTGATTATTCTTGCAAACTCTTTTTTTTGCTTGAATTTGTGTTATGGTACACAAAACTTTTCTTGTTTTTCATATAGGGAGAAAAATCACAACCATCCATATAAGAAGAAATACAAGAAAAGACAAAAAAAAAAAACTTTAAATAAAAGAGAAATTATCAACCCTACTATAATAACAGATTGATCAAAAAAATATTCAAGAAGAAAAAAACCAAAACAAAATAAAAGAGGGCGGAAAAAACCTCAAAACTTGCATCAGAAGATAAAAAAAAATACCACTAGAGTTTTATCTCAAAGTCTGTTTTTTTTTTTTGTTTATAAAGGTATCTACCACCGGCAGCAATAGTTATTCCCTTTCGCAGATAGTTTGCACTTCTATGGATGAGACTGCTGGCCATAGAAATTTTTTCCATTCCCAAAAATGAGATCGAACGCTGGACATTTGATTAAGGGAGAAAAAGCTTTACTATTCTCAAATGTTTGTGCTTTTATCTGAGTCTGTTCTGGACGTTCCTAGAGTGTTCGTTGATTGTTTTCCTACTTTGCACGATGTTGATGTTTCTGACCACCTTCTACTATTTTTTTTCCTTCAATGGTAGATTAAAGCAATGTCCATCCCATTTCACAAAGTCTCTAGCCCATCTCAAAAGGTTTGGAAATGACCAAGTCGCGGAATAATGAGCTCTTTTGATGGGTCTTTGCTTCAATAGTTAGCAACCATGACATCGACTGTTGCAACAATATTGTGGTGTTGTACTTTAATTGCATTTTTTTTAATCTTTCCACCCATTCTCAAAGGGTTTCAGTACGATCTTTGACCAAATAGTTGAGTACGTGCATGATTTTGTGCTCTGGTATTGAGGTTATGAAATGTTGGACAAAGTTAGTCACGATTTGGTTGAAGCTCCGGATTTATCCTATATGGAGTTGTTTGTACCAATAAGTGGCTACTTCCTTTAATTTGGTGGGAAATAATCTGCATGTAACTTCATCTGTGGTTGTGGTAGTTTCTTATAACCTTCGAAAATTCTTGAAGTGGACTATGGAATCCCCTAATCCATTATACTCGTTGGCTTTTTTGTTTCTTTTTATTGGTACTATTTCTAACAATTTTAAATACTTGTTTGTTTGTAGTTTTTTAAATCTTATTTAAAGATTTTATATTTTCTTTCTTTTTGAATTTATACATGTTGCTTCTACATAATTCAATATATGTGAATTAGATTTCACTCAATGTATCAAAAATTCCAAGATTTTTTTATAATATAAAATCTCATAGGAAAACAATTATGAAAGATAATAATTTATGCAATTTATGTACATATATATTGTATTTGAAATCGTTTATTTATATTGTTACTGTTGATTTTTTTTTTTAATTTAATTGTCTCTATTAGTAGAAAATCCTAAAATCCTTCTCTTTTTGAACAGTGAGGATTTCGCACGAAGTTGGGTCAAGTGATGAATCAGAATCCCTCATATTTAGGCTTTGAAAATATGATTTAAGGTATAAATAAGACCCTTTCTCAATTTGGCAACGAAATGTTGATTTTTGGATGAATTATTGTAAAAAACACTTGAATTACAGTTGCTTAGAGTATGAATTTGGAGTAAGCAAGTTATTTCTTTCTTCCTTGCCGGTGAACCATCAGTAATTAGGATCCCACTCAGATTTTGAGCTATTCTACTCCTACATGTTTGGGAGGATGTGGTATCCTCCCTTCTTGTTTCTTTGACGGTAATTTATTAATTTTCACATCCCTCAACTAGGAAGTAGAAACAATCGACCATAGACGACCATTTTTGTCACACTGTGGACGAAGCCTACCTCGACAGGCTTTCACCCGCGGGAGGTCCGTCATGACTACTACAGTACTGTTTGGACTCGAGATCCACTAGAGAAAACGACTAGCCCGGCAGGGCTGGTGTCAGAGAAAGAGTCGCCACCCGGATTTTAGGTCCGAGAATGTTATTGAGATTCCTTACGGGAAGCAAGTGGGTTCGGGAAGTTATGTACGCTTGGGGAATGTTAATATCTCCTCGAAAGGAAATATTAAGCACCCCCAAAATCGCCCGGTGAACTCACCGGCCTCCTACTTAGCATTTCTAAATACAATCAGGCTATTAATAACTCTTTTAAGTTTTTTAAATTCGCTTTGAATATGATTTGTTTGGAAAAATTCATTTTTTACATATCATATTGCACATTTGTATAAAAAAAATAAACAACAAAATATTACAATCCCAAAAGCAATGAAATATGTACAAAATTAAATACAATTACATCTGGGCATTGCCAGGTCTTCAATCGGCACAAAATAATATTCTCACACACTCATATCAGCCAAAATAAAAGGTTAGAAGCAAATAACATAGCTATACAATTAGTTGTGGTGTAAAAATGGACAAAGGACTAAACTGAATAAACTTACAAAGTTTATTTAGGGACCTAATTAAAAGAAAGAGGAAAACTTGAAATTAAGGACCAAAGTGAATAAAATGTAAAGTTTCAAAATAGAGATTAGAATGAATAAAATGAAAAGTTCTAAATTAGAGACTAAAATGAATAAAACAAGAAATTTTAAATTAGGAACTAAAATGAATAAAATAAAAAGTTATTAGGTTAAGAGTTAAAATGAATAAAAATAAAGTTATTAGATTATGAATTAAAAGAGAATAGAAACAAAGTTATTGGGTTAGAAATTAAAAATAAATAGAAAAAAAGTTTCATTATAACTATCCCAAATCATTGTTATAAACAAAAATGACTAATTAGATTAATAATATTAATTTGTAATATTATTAATATCAGATTCAAAAATAAAGGTATAAAAAAGAACAAATTAATTGAAATAAATAAAAAGCCTCAAAACAAATGATTTAACTGGTAAATCATTACTTTAGGGTTAAATTAAATCAATGTAAGGATCAAATATATACAGAAAATATATTTGATAGCCTACTGATAATAAAAATCAACAATAAAAAATAAAACAAGGAAAGAGATGAACAACTGGTATTTTACAGTACCAAATATTAAATAATAGACATGATTTATCCCTCAGAAACCTTTAACTAGATTGTGTGATGATTGAAAAAATCACAAATAATTGAACATGGGTGATGAACGCAGAAAAACTAGAATTTATTCGGAGTTATTTGGTAGAATTTCGGCTATCTATAAGTGTATTTTCCTCCTATTTTCGTCATGCTTTGGCTGCCTAAAGACCTGCTATTTATAGAGCTTAATTAGAGTTTAGGGTTCACCCCGATTCACTTGAAAACTTCAACTAGTCACATATTCTTCGTTAGACCTCTGAATTGAGTCCGGAAAAGTGTGTTATGACACTCTCAGGAGAAACACTGAAATGCCCCAAAATATATGACAAAACTTGCTGAATCTTTCTCAAAACTTGCCCCTCTCTTCGTTTTTTTTTTCTTTTCTTTTAGAGAGGAGGAAAAAAAACCAGTTAAACAAAAAAAAATGCTATTTGAAATAAATAAAACAAAAAATGGAAAAGTATAAAAGTAAATATTGTGGTTATACCTGTTTTCGAACTACACCCATGTGGTTTAAAAGGTTGCAAAATGGTAACTTGAGGTTCATTCTGTTAGCAAACACATATCAAATTGACTAACACTGTTAAAAGTCAAAGAAAAAATAGTTAATTTAGTCTTTATATTTATTTATTTTATAAATTAACAACCCTTATTATCTAATTATCACAAACAAACCCCAAAATAAAAAATAAAAATCAAATATACCCTCTTCTCCATCTCTCTTTAATTTTTTATTTTTCTTCTTCTCTTCTCTCTCCTCTTTGTTAGTTTCTTTTTCTAACATCTCTCCTTAAAGACAACTGAATATGATGATCCTATTTATGTTAAATTGAATCCCATATGTTAAATTGAGGTAATTTATTAGCTTTTTCAACTTCAATATAGTACAATGAAGTTAACAATGGCAGAGGTAACTTCATTTCCCAGATACATACATACTCTCATTTCTCTCTTTCCTTGTTATCAATTATTTTTTCTTAGGATAAGATACCAAAATAGGTCTAATGTTTTTGGGAAGTACCAATTTAGGCTCAACGTTCAAAATAGCACCAATATAGGCTTAACGTTTACAATATAATATCAATTTAGGCTTAACGTTTACAATATAGCATCAATTTAGGCCTTACGTACAAAATAACACCAATATAGAGTTAACGTTTACAAAATAATACGAATTTAAGCTTAACGTTTACAAAATATATCCAATTTAAGCTAAACGTCACAATTAAATTAACCATGTTATATTCTTTTCCTATTAACTTTATATATTATCTTTTTATTTAGTTCTATTTGTTTTTCATCAAGCATTCCATGACTCTTAAATTCTATGGCTCATGTAATATGCAAACTAAAAGTAATTGAATATCCACAATATTTCGAACACTGGCATGTATCAATATTATTTTAACTAGTGTTCGAAATATTGTGGATATTCAATTACTTTTAGTTTGCATATATTACATGAGCCATAGAATTTAGGAGTCATGGAATGGTTGATGAAAAACAAATATAAAATCTTAATAGGCAAGAATACTAATTAATTGTATTATAATAAATAAAAAATAGAACTAAATAAAAAGATAACATATAAAGTTAATAGGAAAATAATATAATATGGTTAATTTAATTGTGACGTTTAGCTTAAATTTGATATATTTTGTAAACGTTAAGCTTAAATTCGTATTATTTTGTAAACGTTAAGTCCATATTTGTGCTATTTTATACGTGAGACCTAAATTGATGTTAAATTGTAAACATTAAGCCTAAATTGATATTATGTTGTAAACGTTAAACCTATATTTATGCTATTTTGAACATTGAACCTAAATTGTTACTTCCCAAAAAACCTTAAGACCTATTTTGGTACCTTTATCCTTTTTTTTCTTTGATTTTGCTTGTCTCCATTAACGATATCTTTTGATGAATTTGATTTATGGCTAATTTGACACCAAATGATATCACTTTATGATTTGTGTTTCTGATTGTTTCCTTAGGAACCAGATTATGCTTCATTTTCAGATCCTAATCATTCTCAAAATACAAAATTCAAATAACAAGAAACATTTCATTTACATTTGATTCAATCAAGCGTCCATAAGAGTACATGAATATCACTTCTAGGTCATGAAAATCAAATATGTACATGAATATCAATTATCTTGCCGAACTTCACCAGATATCTCATGCAGCTCGTCTTCAGTTTCGGTAACTGATACAAGGATGCACTTTGTAGCCTCTGAATGAAGCACATTCTTTGTATCAATATCCTCCAAAAGACTCTAATGACATGCCTCCTTCAAGTCATCGATATCGTACTTATCAGCTGCCCCGAGAAGTGCGCGACGGTGGGTCAGAAAATCCTCATGTTGGATGCTTCCATACATGTAATTCCGAAATGTGTGACAGGCTTCAATTGACATATCAGGTATATTTATGGTAGACAGTTCTTTTTCTTTCAAGTCATGAGCAAACATGCTGCGGAAAACAGGTGATCTTGCAGCAAGAACAGCGCGATGGGCTCAGATGCTTCCATTGGAAGCATTGATCGTAATGTCTGTATGGATGCTTTCTGATAACATTCGACTAAAGGATGAAAGAGCTGTAGCATTTGATCACTTTTTCGCAACTCCTTCAGCCCAGATGGAGCAAGGTTCTCCGCCCTGTATATATTTAGAATGGAATCCCATATGTTAAATTGGAACAGTTCTTTGCCTCAATTTAACATATGGGATTCAATTTGACATAAATAGGAGCATCATACAGATTTTGGAGAGAGAAATTAACAAAGAGGAGAGGGAAGAGAAGAAGAAAAATAAGAAATTAAAAAGAGATAGAGAAGAGGGTATATTTGATTTTTATTTTTTATTTTGGGATTTGTTTGTGATAATTAAATAATAAAAGAATTAATTCGTAAAATAAATAAATATAAAGACTAAATTAACTCTTTTCCCTCTGACTTTTAACACCGTTAGTCAATTTGGTATGAATTTGCTAACGGAATGAACCTCAAAGTACCATTTTGCAAACTTTTAAACCACATAGATGTTGTTCGAAAACAAGTGTTTTGTACTTTTCCCAACAAAAAAGTAGTATAAAATGATATTCAGTATAATACTAATTAAAAACCTGACATTTTGGATAGATTGCCGAAAATAATAACAAATAATACTACTAAGAAACTAGGCAATTATTAAACCACACTCTTCAAAGGGCATAAGAAAAAGAAATTAATAAAATTTATTATGTTTATATGATTAGTATCATATAAAAAAAACATTATGTATTTCTGCTTTGCAATGAAGTGAACAACAAATTCGTTTTTATGAGTTAGGAAACGTGTTAAAGAGTATTTGTGACTTCTTTTTAATATGGAAAAAACATTCTAGTTCACACTGGACTCATTATAAAGGGAGATGCTTGAACCATTTATTCCCCTTGGATTTTCTGCAACTGCCTCTGGCTCTAGCTCAACAAAACATGAATAGAACTAGGACTGGCTTCAGGAATAGCATTGCTCTCCGTTCTCTGCATGCATCTCCGAGCCCTCCATTAATGGCCGGTCCTATAGTCTGAGAAGTATCTACATGAGAAACAACAACAAGGCCTGCCTTTTTGCATTACATTGCCTCGAATAGGACCCGATGCTCCAGAAGATGTGATAGAACATCCCTCATCTTATCAACTGAGACAGGTTTCATTATTACACCATCCATGCCCACCCTCATGCAATTTTCCTTTGTCACTTTGTTCGTGTTTCCAGTGAGAGCAACGATTAATGGCCTCTCGTGCCGTTTGGTGAACTTTTTATGTATGCTCAAAGCTCCTTCGAAACCATCAGGCATGCAAACATCTATGAATACCACCTTGTAGTCTTGAGTAACTACTCGTAAACACTCATCGGTTGAACCTACAGTCGTCACATCACAACCCAAGTGTACAAGAAGCCCTCTGGTCACCATCCTGCTAACCCTGTAAAACCAATGTTTCGTTAAATTTACTTCAATAACATTTTGCTCAAATTCAGGCATAAAGCTCAAATGTCTTGGACGGATGCATGCCTATAGAAGTTCATTCTGACGCATATTAAGAGGTTGGGATTTGAACCAAATACCTCCCACTTCCACTTTGTGGAGATCTGCCAATTCAGCTATATATCCAATTGGTATGACTAGTAATGAATTTGTAAACTTAATAATACAAATATTTCTTAAATATGTAATCAAATTCGTATTTTTATCCTTTATTCAGACCCCTCAAGAAGCATACCAACAATGGCCAAGTAATAAAACCAAATCTATAGAATGAATTGCTTTTGGAGGAGATGTTGGATGTTCAGTTATCAAAACAAACAAAGAGAACTTAAATATACTAATAATATGGGCTAAAGATGACATGTTAAAGGACAACATTTTAACTGATATTAAATTGCTCATGAGATATAGCCCACATAAAATGTCATGATAATTCATTGGTGTACTAAAAAATCTCAACAACAAGAACGATCTTGACATTCTTTCCAAACTCCAATGAAGTGTACTGGATCTCATTTCTAATGTCTCCAGGCTTATAAATTGCATAGTTGTTTAAAAAAGAAGGAGAGAGAGAAGAGGAAGCCCACAAGCCAACAATCAACAAACTCCCCATGAAAAGATGATAAAGTGATACTTACCCATTATCATCCATCACAAGAACTTTAAGCCCAGAAAAAGTTGTCAGCCCATGATTTGCTGGAACCTTTGGTATCAAAGCAAGCTTACATTCATTTGAACGCTCAATAACTCCAAGTTTTATGACAAAGATAGCTGTGCATCCCTTGCCAAGACCGTCACTTTCAACCCAAATGTGTCCACCCATAAGATTTACAAACCTACAAGCATGCAAATGGAAAAACAAATATCATGCTGCTTCTCATCACACTCCTGGTCTCCTGCAAATCTTACAAGCAGAGCGAGAGGAGGGGTTGGGGAATAGAAGTATCGAAGTTAATACAAAACTGCTTCAATTCCCCAATATCTAAATCATGTTGTCTACAATTGAAAGAAGATAAAAAAGAAGACAAAGTACCTCTTACAGATTGCAAGACCAAGTCCACTGCCATTGGCATTCCGGGCTGCCACAGATTGACTTTGTGCAAATTTAGTGAATAGTTTTGGAATTTCTTGGGGGTTTATTCCTAGCCCCTCATCTTTTACCTATGGCGAAAAAAAAAGTCAAACATGTCAACTTTTAGGACTGAAAACTGAGAATCTCATGGCAAGTATTATGCCTATCAAATTTACCTACCTGTACACGTAAATAGAACTGGTTATCACTTGACACAGGAAAAAAATCAGGAATTCGAAGATCTCTTAAAGCTTCTGGTTTAGCAACAGAGACAATAACTGAGATCGTGCCTTCCTTTGAGAACTTCACAGCATTACCAACAACATTTAAAATAGTCTGCATTAGGCGTTTTTCATCACCCATGGCATATTCTGGCAAATCTGAAGCCAAATTTAATGTAATGCGTAATCTTTTGACAGATGCAATAGGCTTGATCAAGTTAAGAACCTGCAATGGGAAAAGCAACAAATTTATCAGTAAACACCATAGTTGTTAAATCGAGATACGACTCGTGACTCAAAATCTCATTTTGTCTCGAATCGTAAGATACGGATCAATTTTAAAATATTATAAAAAAAATAAAATATTAACCATATTTAACTTTAAATATGAGTCTAAAAATGAAATTTTAATATCCAAATAGAAATTATATTAAGCAATTGATATATTTAATTTGTGTAATGTAATGTAAGAGAGCAGGAGGATTTTTGGTAATGGAAAATCAAAAGAAAATAGAGAGACAGAAAGTAAAAAATTGAAAGAATAGAGAGGAGAAGAAGACATTGTTATTACAAATAAATAGAAGAGAAGTTTTGAAATATATAATCTTTTCATAGAAGTTGAAGAGTATCTTTCAATTTCATAACTTCAAAATGAAGAGTTATAATTATTTCCTTCTTTTTTTTTATGTTTAACATACAGGTACAACACAAATAACATAAAGGTAAAGCACAAATAAATTCCACTGAATAAATGATATTAATGCACAGCACAAATGAATTTCATAGAAGAGAAGACTAAATAAATGATATTAATGCACAACACAAATGAATTTCATAGAAGAGAAGTTATATAGGCATAGAAGGTACAACACAACATTAATATCATCATTTATTCCACTAAAACGATTCCTTATCTGAAACGATTCCTTATCTGTAAGTTTAAATATATTTTTTTTTCAAGGAGTGCCATGACTCGACCGGCCGAGTCATGGCCGATTCAGGAAGGTTTAGAGTCAGACCATAGAGTCAACTCGAAATCCTCCTGAATCGTATCGACTCGTACGAGTCTAATAACTATGGTAAACACAAACCAGATTCTTGAACATTTTATATATCTAAGGCCCTAAAAGAAATTTAAGTATTTTATCAGGATCATATAACCCTACCTCCTTGAATACAGCATGAACATTGAAATTTCCCATGTCAAGCTGAAGGCTTCCATCTTCAAGTCTTGAAAGATCTAATACATCATTTATCAGAGTAGCCAAAAGATTACTACTCTTAAGGATTGTCTCAACCATCAAGCGTTGTTCAGGTGTCAGCTCAGTTTCTTGAAGCAACGAAGAAAGGGCAATAATTGCATGCATGGGAGTTCTCATCTCATGATTCATGACAGCCAAGAAATCATTGCGAGCACGAATAGCTGTTTCTGCTTCTCTCCTTGCATGATCAAGAGCTACATTTTGCTCCATTAGAAGATCTCTTGCGCGCATTGACTCTTCCAATATAGCAGCATGAGAAAGGGCAACAGCTACCTGATTCAAAAATAAAATATCACAAATAAGCAACAGAAATAACGTTTTGCTTCTTTACAATGTACATTATTTTTTCCCTTCTAGTTTGGAAGACCCCATGTAACCTGTGAATGACTTCATAGGAGGAATCAACAAAACATGGAGATAAGATTCATAGCTTTCCAAATTCCTGTCTAAGTTCATTATGCAATAGGAAGTGATGAAGGATAAGAATTGATCAATTGACCATCGTTGAATTTTCTCTTTAGCTTTTTCTTCCTCTTGTCCTTTCCGTTATTCTCTTCCCTAATTTCCTCTTCCCAATAATACCTTTTTGAATTATTTTCCTGATCTTCGTGGTTTAAATTTTTCACTTCTTTCTGTTCTTCCCACTAACCTAATTCCCCATTTTTATCCTCCTATGACTACTGATCCTACTATGTTCTCTTCTATTTCTTTACAGTGTTCTTCTATTTGCTCTATATCATCAGATAAATAAATAGGCTCACCACGTAAGCAGCAAATCATTTATAGCACACAGCAAGCACATAGACCATTGATTGTGCTGATATCATAAATTATTTATTAAAGATGTCATGAAAGCAGCAACTAAACTAGCCTGACAAGGAAAAAATATATACTAAGCGTGAAAAGAAATACCAAATACCATAGTTATTAAAGGCGCATGGCGCACTAAGGCGCTAGGGGTCCTGGAGCCTTGGCGCATGGCACACGGCGATGGCGCGTGCCATAGCGAGACAAGGCGCACTTACAAAAACGAAAATTATAAGACTATAAAACTAATATAAAAAATGCAATGAATACTAAATCATGACAATATTAAGCGTAACTAAGTTTTAAAATGCAAAATAAACCCCATGTTAGAAAACTAAAGTTGAATACTAAATCCTAAGTTCTACTCCTCATCAAAACTCTCCAAATTAATCACTCATGTTGAATTTGAATTCCCTTGGCTGTGTTTCTGTTTGAATTCGTTTTCTGTGTTTTGTTCTACTAAATTTCTTCCTCTTATAATAAGATTTTGTGGTTGCCTCTTCTAATTAATTCAAATGTATAATCTCTCTCTTCCTTTTTAATATTTTTTTTTTCTCATTTTGGACCCTTCAGAACAATTGGCTGTCAAAAAACCCATAAAACTGCCCCTAACTCACCAAGGCGCGCCTTTGGCAACTGCCCTTGGCGCAAAATGGCGGGCCATGGCAGTTGCGCCACGCCATGGGGGTGTCATGGCACTAAGGCCTGCGCCTGGTGCGCCATAGGCGCGCCTTTAATAACTATGCCAAATACAATATGCAGGTAAAGACAACATAATAAATAAAGCACTTAAAACCTGATCAGCGACTACTTCAACAAGCTCCAACTCATAAGCATGCCACTGTCTTGCACTATCTGAGGGAAGCATTAGAACCATCAAAGCATAACGTTTTGTAGAGAGCTCAGGCCAATCGTTAATTTGAAAACTAGAGAGATGAAGAAGTGGCACACGAACAGCAACCACCTCTCCAGGCATGTGTTTTCCTGCAAAAGGCCGTATTCTTGCAACTGGAGAATTAGGTGAAATTTTTATAGCTCGGTTACTATGGAATACTTGATTTATCACAGGAAGCTGAATAGGAACAGTATAACCAACAGGATTCTGCTGACGAAGTGTGTACGAAAGCTGAAGCTCTAAACCAGTGCGGGTGGGCATCCACAATGCACACTCTTCCAATGCCAATGTCCTTCCAAGTTCAACAAGAGTAGTCTTCAGTATAGTATGTCTATCAAGCGTGCTTCTGATCTCATGAGTGAGCATTCTGACATGCCGACCTGTTTCTTCCTGGGTACGGATCAGACCCATCTCTCTATCAAGCTCTGCAGCCTTGTTTTTCAAAAATAGTTCTCTAGTTTTCACACTCAAAAGATCAGGAATTATGTGAACCAGCATAAGAGCAGTTGCGCAAGACACCACAGCAGTTAAAACTTTGGCTATGGTCATTACAATTGCCACAGTTCTTGTATGGATGGTAAAAGTCCACAAGTTAATAAGATGGGTTGCCCCACATAGAACTATAAAAGCACCAAATTGCACAAGGACCCATCGATATGGAAAAACAGCAGATTTCTTAACAAAGTAGATGAGCTCCAGAGGAATGGAAAAATAAGCTAGGGCAATGAAGAAATCTGAAATATATTGATATTTCATCAACAATTCCTCCGCTGACCATTGTGGCTCAATACAGTTGCAAGTCTCCATTTTGCCTTCAAACAGAATGTCTCTGTCAATACGATACTTCCTAGTCACATTCCTGCAACACAAAATCCGCAATCAAATACATATAAAAGTTAAACCTGAATACCTAGCTGAAGCAAAGCTAATAAAACCAGCTGCAACTTCAAAGTTGCATCAGCAAAAGGGAATTGGAAAACAAAATACAGTAATAGGACAGCAAAGATCAAGATATGTGCACTGTGTTTGTCAAAACTAGAAAAGCACAAATTATGACAATATATGCAACAAGTTGTTTGAAGGTGAAGGAAGTAGCAGCAGAAGCAAGCAGCTCTAATTCATTTACGCAAGTGCAAACAATTTCTCATTATGCAACATATTCTGAACAAAAGATAATAAAATCAAACAGAGCAATTGAACTAATTTAGAGGATAAGAAAGGAACAAAAACTATAGCTCGATGGGTATTGCTTTTCTTTAGTGAGAAGGTGAAATATAGTGTACCTGAACAATCTTCGTGAAAATCTGAAATGCTGTTGAAGAAGATTTGGGGTTTGGATTTAGGGTTTCAGATGGGAGAAAAGGAGACAAAAAGACGGAGGTGAATGAAGAAAGATGAAATGGGGGGCGTTGTTGATGATTGATTTTCTTGCTCTTCCTCTTTCTTAAGACTTTGCACTGTTATTTTTTTTAATTTTATATGTTCGCTTATGGTACGGCGTCGTTTCTCAGATAAGAACATTTGACTACTTTGACCAAGGTTGCTGTCCAAAGAAAGCTATTCCCATTTTCCATTTTTTGATAGAAATTCCCATTTTCAATTTATGGTTCATTGATGATGGACTGTATAATAGTGGAAAGCATTTTTCTTATAATTAGAAAAAAGTTAATTGATAAATAATGGGAAAAATATAATCCATAAGGGGAAAAAAGTAATTGATAAATAATGAGAAAAATAATCAGATCCCATAAAGAATATCATAAATCTTATATAGAGCATAATGGGCATTATAATATCCACACAATAAAAAAAACATGAAAAAAATAATTACCAAAACGATCTAAAGTATTGTATGAATTATTGAAATAAGAGAACATGAATAAAAGAAAAATAAATCACTGTGAATTTGAAATTTGATTGATGAAAGATAATGATTAGGGTTTTTTAGAGCATGTTGATTTCATTTTTAGTTTATAAATTCAAATTTTTATAAAAAAAAAGTTCATAAATTCAAATGAACTATAATAACCTAAATAGTAATTAATATTTTTGAAAACTCTATAATTTATTACCATCTATAAAAAAAACTATATGTGGTAAATCAGTTGGCACCGCATACTGAGTTCGTGGAAAGAAATTTCATAGTCCATTCTCATATAATATATAATTAAACCATAATCAGGATTATCTCGATGAAGATAAATATCTTTTAAACAAAAAGAATGTCATCTATAAAAACCGAGAAATTCTATAATAATACATATGTCACTTGTGTAACGTTAATTTTTTTTCATGAAGTGATATGCATCTCTTTTTTTAAAGGATAAGTTGTAAAAATACTCTAACGTTTACGACTAAGGTCTAAAATGGTGCAATTTTACCACTAACGTTGGTAACTAAGGACAATTTTACCCTTAATGTTGACAAGTTGAGTCAATTTAAGAAATAATTCATCAAACTGTCTTCTCGGTCATAAATCTTGTCAGATACTTTTCACATATGCGTCATTTTATCACTTCACATATGCGTCATTTTATCACTCATTAATAACATATCACAAACATATGATTAAATGTGAAAAAAATTTTAAAAAATATATTGTATTTTGTACGAATTGGATAAAAAATTCAAATATTTCATCGAATTTGAAAATATTAATCTTCAATTCTATTATTAAATCACAAAAAAATATTAAATCTTTTTTTAGAATCAACAGACGTACATACAATTGGTGCAGAATAAAGAACAAAATATAGCAAAACTCTAGAAAGACAAATTATGTTGTAGTAATTCAAAGCTTGAATGTTGATATGTCTTTTCGGCAAGTTTTTCAACAATATTAATTTAGTTTACAATTCTCAACTACTTCACTGTCACTCTATTATCTGTATAACCTCTTTTTATCTATTTAGAGTGTTCATTTATCTTCCTCACCTGCATTTATCACTTGGTCGGCATATTTTTTGGGTGCCAAAGTATGTTTTCCTTTTTTCTCTTTGTTTTTTTCCATTAAATGGTGAATAGAAAGGATAACTTTGTATTTTAGGGTTTCAAATTTGTTCAAGAATTTGTTTATGGAAAAAATGTGAGTGAGATATGGAATAACATTTACTAAGAATGAGAAACTAAATTAGGCTTTTTCTCGATCTTGAATGACATGTCTACGGGTCTGGATATCCACACAGGCCCGTGTTTTTTGGATCGAATTCGGACAATGAAAATTGATCGTAGATCCAAGCCTGCTCAATTCCGCTTATTTTTTGAGCGGGTTTGAGATTGATAAAAATAGCACGTATTGATCCAGCCTGGTAATATTAATTATTAATTTATATATTTATATATTTAATATTTAATTTTAAGTATAAATTTTATTTTTTATAATTAAAATTTAATATATATTTTTAGATTGGTTTATATGGGTTGGATATGGGATTTGATTTTTAAACCCAAGCACGTATAAATTAATAGTGGGCTGACTGGATTTGAACTGAGTATTTTTATATAAAAATCGGTAGGCCGGGCCCAGCAGAACCCATGAAAAAGCCTACCTTGAAATAATCAATATTTTACATTCTTATGATATCTTTAAAGGATAATTTTGAAAATAACTCATGTGTTTTGACTAATTTGCAATGAATGTATGTAGTTTCTTTTGTTGCAAAAAGAGAACTGAGGTTTTTGTTCGTTTTTTTTTATAGAAATTGGAACGAGACAGAACTTAGGCGGGGTGAGCATCCGTGGCCCAAGAACTGACAAACCCGCAATATATTAATAAACAAAAAATGAGTGTTTGAACAAGAGAAGATGAAGGAGAACAAACAAAAAGAAGGGGGGAGAAAAGTTTAGGAAAGTCAAGAAAAACGCAAGTGAGAAATACTACAAATGTCATCATTGATAAATCTATGACAAAAAGCAGGAGCTGAAGGCCACCAATTGATCACTGAGGAAGAGACTCCAAACTTTGCCAGTGCATCAGCAACTCTATTTCCTTCCCTAAAGATGTGTGAAAAAACAATGTTCATCCTAGAGCAAATGCTGAGACAATGCAACCATTCTTGACGAATACTCCAAGGAACATCCATGGAACGATGTCTAAGCAGATTAACAACGTACATTGAGTCTGACTCAACCCAAAGCTGATGCCAATTTTTCTCCCAAACAAGTTCAATTGCAAAAATAGCAGCTCTCAATTCAGCCATATAAGTAAAAGAAGGAGGGGTAGAAAAAGCAAAACAGTCTTTGGTCGTTCGTTTGTGAAACCAATGATTTTTAGGTTGGTATTGTCAATTTGACCACTAATGAGATCGAAATAAAAGATTCCAATAATTGAATTTATTTAGTACCATATTTATCATAGAACAACGTTTTTTATTTTTCCAAATCATCATTTTTTGAGATTTTTCTCTCCTAACCAAACAATGTCTAAATAACCTCAAAACTAAAAAGTTGAACAAGAATATCACACATCCTTGAAATTTTATATTTTGATGTTATCAACGGTCAAATTGACATTATAAACCTAAAAATCTTTGGTTTTGTAAAGGACAAATACTTCAACCCAGTTATTTTTGGAATTGTCCCTATTTTTGAAAAAATAAAATAAAAAATAGTTACCATACTAATTTGTAAATAGCAGATTATTGAAATACAGTCTCGTTCACATGGTCAGTAACTGACCAAATGTAATTTGGTCAGTCACCGTTAGATCAAGCTTTATAATAATTTTATTTATTTTTTTTGGTAAGAAGGGAAGAAAAAAAACAAACAAACAAAAACCTAACCCGGGATCAGTCTAGGAAGACTGACCCCAATCCTATCTTCAAGAAGAAAAGGTAACAGAAAAGAAGGAGGAACGGAAAGGGTAGAAACACCTAACATCCCCCCATGCCCAGCAGCTGCCAAGCGATCCGCCACACGGTTTTGCTCCCTATAAATATGGGAGAAGGTAAGAGAATCGAAGGCAGGACGAAGCCTCAAGATGGCTTTAATGAGATTCTGACTCTTAAGACAAACAGCCTGTCTATCCGAAATCCTGTTGATAGCCTCCAAATTGTCAGACTCCACCGAAAGTCTTGTAACACCCATGCGAATGGCGAGTTTAATGCCAGACAAGATCCTCCAGAGCTCCGCAGTAAAGGAGGAGCCCGTACCTAAGTTATGGGTAAACCCAGCCAGCCAGGCGCCACCAGCATCCCGAAGAACTCCACCAGCAGCAATTCTGCCATTACTAAGGCAGGAGTTTATAATAATTTTATGGTTTAAAATGTTTTTAATTAAATAAAAGATAAAATTATTTTTTAATTAATTAATTAATATGAATTAAGACTATCCTAATCTCTGTTCACGTCATTTTAGGGGAATAATTAATTAAATATATTACAAATTTTTATCCTAATCTAGATTCATTATATTTTAATTAATGAGTTAATTAAATATTAAAAATCCATAGTGCTATCTAATATTGACGATAATTTTTTATATAAAGTTTTTTTTACAAACAGATTTTATTCATATGAGTCAATATTTATAATTTCAACTAAAACAAAAAAAAAATATATTTGAAAACCGAAGCAAGTGGCCACTAATCAATCCACCATGTTGAATGATTCTAATTTCACAAGACATTTTCCACCTCCTACTTAATCACTATTCCTAAACATAATTAAACTAGAACTAGACTAAATCTTGTGGCTTTTAAGCTCAATCTCGACCGCACTCCCATCCATTACTTTTTCAATATATACACATCTAGTTATTCTCTGCTCTTTACCCAGTCTAAAATTTTCTTGTTTTCCTAAATAAAGTTTTAATTTTAACTTGAAAGATCGCAATCGAGCTTCAATGACGATATGGAAATTTTATCTGAGGATTTGATGTTTCACCAAGAAGATACTAAAAAGACATATATTCCTAATGTTGAAGATGATATTAAACCAAAAGCCGATCAACAATTCGATTCATTAGATGCGGTGTATAATTTCTACAATGATTATGCACGTAAAGCTGGATTTAGCGTCAGAAAAAGCCAAGATATAAAGAAGAATGGAATAGTAACTTGGAAAAGATTTGTATGTTTCAAACAAGGGGAAACTAATGAGACATGGAGAAACAACAATGAAGTTGAAAAAAGAGACCGTAGGAATATTCGAACAGGGTGCAATGCAAAATTAACTGTAAGCTATGATGGAAGTAGTTATGTTGTCAAAAATTTTATAGAGGAACACAATCATCCGCCTATAACACCAAGCCGAGTGTAAACATTAAAATTTACGTTTTTTAGTAAAAAAATCATGAAAATAATACATATTTTTTGTGATGATTTTGCATTTTTGTCATAAAAAAGAATCTTATACAAGATCTAAAAAAGGTGGACATTCCAATATACCAGCAATTCGCATTATTTGAGACACAAGCTGGTGGACATGAAAATGTAGGTTGCATTGAAATGGATTTAAGGAATGTTGTCCGAGATGAGAGAGAGAAAGTTAAAGGACATGATGTAGACATTTTGTATGAGCACTTCAAAGCTGAACAAGATAAGGATCCCGATTTTTTTTTTTGAATTCGACACTGATGAAGAACAAAGGCTTGTTAGATGTTTTTAGGTCGATTCAACTGCAAAAAGATCATATGCAAATTTTGGTGATGTAGTTGTATTTGATACGACATATAACACCAGTCGTTACAAAATGATTTTTGCTCCTTTTTTAGGCGTGAACCACCATGGACATACCACAATTTTCGGATGTGCATTTTTGAGTGATGAGACTTTTGATTCATTTGTATGGTTGCTGAATACTTGGCTTGCAGCAATGCCTAATGGTCCCCCGCATGTTATTATCACCGACGAAGATCAAGCAATGACAAAGGCAATTGCTAAAGTTTTGTCAAACACATTTCATAGGTATTGTATATGGCATATCTTAAAGAAATTTTCAGAGAAGACTAATGTTGCTTTTATGAAAAACTACTATGAGTCCTTTAAGACTTGCATATGGGGCTCAGAGTATGAAGAAGAATTTGATAGGATATAGTTTGAAGAATTGGAAAAAAGTGAACAAACAGGCAATGCATGGTTGAGAAAAATGTTTGACTTGCGGGAAAAGTGGATTCCTGCATATGTCAATAAGTATTTTTCAGCAGGGATGTCAAGCAGTTAGAGGGTTGAAACTGAACATGCATTCTTTAAGCATTATTCCAGTAAAAAAAACAGCTTGATGGATTTTGTCACACGTTTTAACAGGGTTATTGCTCATCAGAGGCATGAAGAATTGGTTCAAGACCATAAAGATTTGAATGAGACACATGTTTTAAATCTAGGGATGCCAATGAAGATCCAAATGGCTCATTTGTATACTAAAAAGTATTTTCAGTACTTTCAAGTTCAGCTTCATGACGGTAATGGCTATTTGGTTGAAATTGTCCTAGAGGATGATATTCGAGGTGTTTACAAGACGAAAAAGGTGTTCTCTAACAACCTTAGAATGTGAACGCTTATACATGATAAAGTGTCAAATATAGTTACATGCAGTTGTAGAATGTTTGAGTTTGAAGGTATTCCTTGCAGACATATTTTGGCTTTTTTACGAGTGAAACAAATAATGAAGTTGCCAAAAGACTACATTTTGAGAAGATGGACAAGGTTTTCAAGAATTCATAAAGCAATATATTAAGACCAAGATGGTGGAGATAGTTCATTGATAAGGAGACACAACAATATGTTCAAAATTGCTTCTGCATTAATTGATGAGACTGTTATTTCAATGGAAGGGACCGAGCTTGTAAAAAAATCATTTGAAGGACTGTTAGAGCAAGTCAAAGAATTAAATATTTCTATTGGAAAATCTTCTACAAAAAGTTCCATAGCTGGAACTTCTCAAGAAAAACGTTATTTGGATCATTTTCAAGTGAAGACTAAAGGCAGTGGAAGACGACTAATATCACGGAGAGATAAGAAGGGAAAAGTTAAACATTGCTCTATATGTCGAAGTACTAAACATACAAAAAAAATGCACATCAGTTAGGTATGTAAATATTTATGTGTTATTTATACCATATCATTATCTTTGATTAGCTTGCTTAATTTATATTATGTTTAGGTCAAAGATTGTAGAAGCAGATGTCAACGATGCATCCACTAAACATGATCATTTGGTTGATGAACTAGTAAGTAATTTATCCTAATGATTATATTACTATATTTATCAAATAGTATATCTATGTTTTTCTTATTTGGTAATTGAATTAAAGTCATGTTAGTACCAATTGTTAATCAAGCAATTGCCACATTTTGTTTTTATTTAAGTGGATTTAGACATTCATTTTCTGACATTTATTTACGTAGCTATATCCGATCGTTTGATGATGAAGTTTGAGAGTGAGTATTCTGTGGAGACGGTGCTTGACCGGAGAAAGTTTGGGGTTGAACCTTACTCTATAGAGGTTTTGCCTTTGGTGGGTATTTATCCACTTTGTTTAACACTATAAATTACAGTGTATTATTTATCCATTATTTTCCTAGAATTTATTCGAGTTAATTGGTTTATTGTTTTAATCACATGAATATTGGAATTATTAATACACAGTTTTTTTTAAAAAAAATTGTTTTAGTTGAAATTATAAATATTGACTCGTGAACATTAGATAGATAGCACTTTGGATTTTCAATATTTAATTAACTCATTAACTAAAATATAGTTGGTTTAAAAAAAACTAAAATATAGTGAATCTAGATTAGGATAAGAATTTGTAATGTATTTAATTAACTATTCCCCTAAAATGACGTGAACAGAGATTAGGATAGTCTTAATTCATATTAATTAATTAATTGAAAAATAATTCTATCTTTTATTTAATTAAAAAAAATTTAAACCATAAAATTATTATAAGGCTTGATCTAATCAATTAATGACCATGTGAACGGGATTGTATTGAAATAAGCAAATTCTTTTATAATCGTTCCGAAAGAATCCAAAATTAATCAGAAAGAATGAATCATTCTCCTCTTTAAAAACTACGAATTTTTTTAAAGAAAATTATGAATTCAATTGGTCGATGTGATATCTTATTTTATTTCTTTTATAGAGAACTAAAAAAATAACTTTAATAATTATATATTTTGACGTAGAATTGTTTTTTTTTTCTATTGTTATTAATATGTTATATTTTTCATGCCAAATTTGTATCCATTTTATGTTTTTTCTTAATTTGTTATGTTTTTCTTTTTTTTTTTTATGACAATTTGTTTTTTTATCTCTATTCTTCTCAAATTATTTTCACGAATTGTTAAAGACAATTAAAATGATTGCTCAATTGATGCTTGAGAGCTCTAAATTTGTACACTCTCTCTACACTCATTCTTCCCATTAACTAAATACAACTCTTTAAATGGAGAATATATCTTACACAATGAGTAAGAACAATATGACTTTCTGTTGATACGACATATCACTTGCATCTACCTTCCAATCATAATCTTGAGTTATGATTGGATAACACTTAACACACACCACATTCTTAATTACTTGGATCTTGCACATAAAATATAATTAAATCCTACAATCCTATTATCTAGAGAAATTCTAAATTACTCATCAACTTGTATGAACCAAATACATTTTTTTTTATAAAGGCTGGGACGGAGCAACCAGGCGAGGACATCCCGACTAGGTCGGCACCCCCTCGACCAAGAAGCTAACCCGATATATTATTAAAAAAATGAAGATTACAAAGGGAGAAAGAATTAATGAAATCGTAAATGTGCTATGTTACAAATGTCATCAAGAATGAATGAGCTGCAAAAGTTTGGTGCCGAGTTCCACCACCACACGTCCGTGGCTGTTACTCCGTGTTTAGCTAAAGCGTCCGCTGACCGGTTACCCTCTCTGTATATGTGCGTTGCCACTACATCCATTACTGAGCATTGACTGAGGCATTTCATCCATTGACGCTTGATTACCCAAGGAACATTGCCCACCCGACGTTGCAGAAGATGAACGACAGCTAGGGAGTCGGATTCTACCCAGATTTTCAACTAGCCCCTCTCCCACGCGCTATCGATGGCGAAGATCACAGCGGATAGCTCAGCTAAAAAAGCGTGAGATGTGCCATAGGAAATGAGAAACAACCAATTGCGAAACCTCTAGAATTCCTAAAGATTCCGCCTGCTCCTGCTGGTCCGGACTGACTGATGGACGAGCCGTCAGTATTGACTTTTAACCAAGTCGCTGGAGGAGGGATCCATCTAACCGAAGTTATGCGAGGTTGGTTGACCACACGAGGCACGACTCGCAATTGCTGCAAAATAGCCGCGTCTCTGCTGCTGTTGCAATATCCCCTGCGCAACGCATTTGATTCCCGAGCCAGCGAGCAGACTTCTTAAAGGTAATTTGGATTGAAGGGAGTTCGGACTCGAATGTTGCTAAGTTTCTGCAACGCCATATTAGCCAAATGGCGTGGAGTACTGCTGCGTTCCGTAACGTTCGTACCTGCGGACTGCCAGTGAATAGCATAAGGTTAGCCAGAAAGTTTCTAACATTGCCGATTAGATTTATAGTCATTCCGAATAAATTTCCCAACAGGTTCCATATCGAGGAGGCGAACTGACACTGGATGAAGATGTGATCATCCGATTCAGCAGCAGCCCTGCACAGTTCACATCGTGATACCAATTGCCAACCTTTGTTGATTAATTTATCCTGTGTTGCTAACCCATTGTGGATTAGCTTCCAGCACGTGACAGAACGCGATGGTGGAATATGAGGACCCCATACAAACCGGTGCCAGGTGACAAATGGGACAGTTCCATGAAGGACAGTATAAAAAATCTTGGTAGTGAAATTGCCGGATTTAGAGCGGCGCTAGATGCAACGGTCAGTGTCGTTGAGGTCTCTCTGGATGTTTTCAATTTGCCGCTGTAGGTGCAACGGCAGGTGCTGCAAGTTTATCCATGCTTCCCCATTGAGGAAGTCTTCCACACAGCGGTAAGTGTTCCGCTGAACCCTGTTCGGAATAACCAGCTGATTTTCCACTGATGGCCGTATCCAGGGATCGGTCCAAAAGTTCAACTTCGAGTTGCTGCCTATCCACCATTCACAATCATCATGTATGGTATTGTAGGAGTCTCGGCATGAGGACCAAATCGATGAGGGGGAGATTACCTGTTTTGGAAGGCCTGCGACTGATAGAAATCGTGATTTGAGCAGTCTGATAATTACCGAATCCCCTTGTACCAGTTCCCAACTGAGCTTGCCAAGAAGGGCATTGTTAAAATGGCGGAAGTCTTTAATCCCCAATCCTCCTGAACTTTGATGTAGACAGCATTTATCCCAAGCTACAGTCGCCAGCTTCCTGGAATCGACGCAGCCAGTCTAAAGAAAGTTCCTGACACTCCGATTGATTCTTCGAATGAGCTGCGTAGGCCACTTATATACCATAAAGGAATGCACCAGCGCCCCTGTCAGGGAAGATTTTATTAAAGTTAGATGGTCAGCAAATGAGAGGATCGATCCCTTCCAACGGCTGAATGAGGCAAGGAACCGATCAGCAATAGGGGCCAGGTGGCGAGCTCTAGGCGTGCCAGTGAATAGCGGGACCCCCAGATATGAGAAGTAGGGCGATGCTGTGCGAATTCCCAAAATTCCCCCCAGATGTCGGATTCTGCTAACACTGATGTGATGGCTGAAGTAACCGGTAGACTCAATTAACTCTCTGTCCAGATATGTCCCCGTAAAAGTCAAATAGACCTTTGATGGAACGCATATTTCCAATCGTAGCTCTACCGAATAATAGCATGTCGTCAGCATATAATAAGTGTGAGGGGAAATTGAACCTCCGGGTGTAAGGCATAGGTGCGAAATTGAACCAAATACATAACTCTATCCATTTTTGTCTTATTCACATGTCACTTTGTTTTCTCAATTATAGTCACAAAATAAAAATAATAATTGGCTCATGTTATCTCTTATTTTATGTCTTTTACAGCACTAAAAAACAACGTTAATAATTATATATTTTGATGTCGAATTGTATTTTTTATGTCTATTGCTCTTAATGTGTTATAATTTTAATGCCAAATTTGTATTCATTTTATGTTTTTTCTTAATGTGTTATGTTTCTCTTATTTTTTATGCTAATTTGTTTTTTATGTCTATTGTTCTCAAATTATTTTCACGAATTGTTAAAGGCATTTAAAATGATTGCTCAATTGATGTTTGGGAGCTCTAAATTTAGATTTTTGGAAATGTTAGGTATCTTTTATCTTTCCTCATGTTATCTTTTAAGTTCTTACCTACATATTCTTTTTCTTCTATGCTTATTTTAGCCTATTTTTTATACCCTTTTTTTGTTGATACTAGATCTAACTAGATTGAGGAACGACGATGCATTTGAGTAAATTATCCTTTCTTCTAACGAGTAATCCTTTATTAAGCAATGGTTACGACAAGTCGTTTGATCATTTATATTTTATTTAAGTTCATTACTTGGATCTATTAAGGTCGTCTAACATGATTTTTCAGTTGATGATTGGGAGTTCTGAATTTGGATTTTTGAAAATGCTAGCCATGTCTTAGTTTTCCTTATTTTGTTTTTCTTTGAAGTTCTTACTTGCATTTTCTTTTCCCTTTCTGCTTACTTTAGTCTGTTTTAGTTGGTTTTATATTGCTTTCAATTAATATTGACATTGTTGTTATAATATTTTAAATTTTAAATGAAATACTATTATCATTGAATACTTTGATTCTCAAGATTTGTTTTTGTCACAATGTTTTAAATTTTAAATCAAATAATCAATATGACAATTTCGATAATTAGCATAGGGCACAAAATCTAACAATCTTTCACTTGCACTAAGGCTAACCATACATTGATCTAATACATATTGGCATGTATGAAATTCATGCTTCACTTATGGAAGAGGCTTGGTCATCGAATCAACACCATTTTTATCAATTGGCTTTTTGCAGAATTTCTTATCTCATCTTTCGATGATTTTACGAATAAGATGATAGCGACTAAGTGCCTATTTGGATTTTTTGGTGTGATTAGTTTGTGAAATGGCACCATTATTGTCACAATAATGACCATTGACTTTGTAATGCTAGGAAAAACATCAACTTCAATAATGTTTTTTTATCCGAATAGCTTCATTAACTGCATTTGACACTGCATTATGTTCAACTTCTATTATGGAATCTACACTGAGCTTTACTTTGAACTTTTCCAGCTTACAACACATCCATTTAAAAAAAACATACCTTGATTATGATCTTAGATCATCATGGTCAGATGTAGACGCATTGCAAAGCCGTGAAACTTATTAGTAAGTGTGTTTCTAATATATGTAGATGCATGCATTGTAAAGCCACAAGGCCTAAAGTATTGGAGTTGGGCTAGAGTGAACATATCTACATGATATTAGACAAAACGGTTAAATTTTAAGTTGTTTTTTTTTTTTTTTGTTTTTTAGTTTACTCTCAATCTATGTTAGTTTAACTTGAAATGTCATATTCCTTGGTAGTTGTAATTACAAAATTAGTTAAAACTAGTCGAAGGCACACACTTTATGCGGTGTACAATATTTACATATCTATTTTTATTTATAACATTAATATAAATTTGGAGAATGAATTTCATTCTTCATTTTTCTTTTTGAAAAGTCTATTTTTATTTGAGTTTGTTAATTTTAATAATGTAATTTTATGTTTTCCAACTGCCATAAATGGATTAATATCACGTTCGATTTATCTATGTTTTGTATGAGCTTCATTTTCAATTCTCCTCGTGTATAACTAAAAAGAATGAAAATAGATTTTTTTTTTCAAGTTTATTACTTAAACATTAAATGGTACATCAGATTTGTAAATTGTTTTTACTACATTGTTTGAGATTTTTAAAGTGGGATGGACTTTTGGTATAACTAGCATTAAAATATGTTGCACGGTCATATGTAATCGAATAATATTAATATAGAAAGATATTATAATACTTCAAGATTAAATTTAATGACATAAATCATTCTATTCCATAAAAAAAATGAAATACTATTTTTTGACATAATTATGTGTCACAAAATAAGATTTGTCAATTCCTTTTCAGTTTTAAATTCTATTGTGAAAACTAAAGGAGCATAGCTCAATTGGTACACATTTGGTTTTGGATATGGAAGGTTGTGGGTTTGAACCCATCTTCTTACCAAAAAAAATATATAAAAAAACATAATTTATTAAGATTAAATAAGATCAACAATCCTTTACTGATATGTTTCCCGAAGAGATGAAAAATAAAATAGTTAAATACAGTTTATTAAGGAACATCGAGTATTTAGTTAATCAGTTGTTATAACTTATAAGTGCTTAGTGGACTGGTTGTCAACTGATACGGAAAACTTCAGTCACCATATGTGAAATAAAATTTGGTAATCGAGTTCCCTCAAAGTAAAAATTTGGAGAGTTCTAGCTAAAAATTTGGCACTTGGTGATATCAGTTACCAAAAATTGAAGCATGGAGAATTTAGAAATTGCAGCAATGGTGTGCTGGTGCCTACGAGTAACCGCAATTCTTAGTTCTGGCGTAATTCTCGATCTTCTATCTCGATCCTCTTCAACAATGTTGTTGAGTTTTTGTCTAACGGAAATAGACCCAGCTTGTTTGGGGTAGTATAGATGCAGTTCGTGGCACTACTGATATCGTTTGGTGTACTACCCATATTGGAAAATTGAAATTAAATTTTAATGCAACATTGGGTTTGGTTTCTTGCTTCGTGAAAATGGCATTGTCTCTACCCTCTTAATGCGCTTTTGACCGTAACTTTGAGTTGCACAGAGGCACTGAGATGATTAAAGCTAAAGGATATGATGGATGTAATTATGGAGATATAAATTCACTTAATTGCATACGCTAAGGCTAACATATCATGAAGAATTGCATTCATACTGCAACCCTTGCTGTGGATGGAGTTGGACTTATAAGTGTGAAAACTTGTAGGCTCAACCTGAAATTGATTTTCTTGTATTTTGGAAGCATTTTACTTAAGTTATTCCATTAAATTCGTTAAAATACATGTATTATTACCTAAAATATACCCTGATAGAGGAAAAAATATTCTAATTGTTGAATCTAGGTACAGAAACACTCAATATTCATAACATCGAACAAAAAAGTGAAAATTGTGTTCTCTTAATGTTTTGAATATTTTACCTTACAAAGTAGAATATAGTTTTAAAATAGCATTTCAAATTCAAGGTCTTTAAAGATATACCGTTGTGATCTCTTAATTACTTGAGGAAAATTGGAACCACATGCCACTCTCCTACCTTTCTTCTCTTTTTGGACCTAATTACAACATTAATGATAAAAAAAAAATGCATACCAGAATTGTAGAGAGTTGGGAACAATAAAAAAAAATTAGATAGTTTGGCCCTAAAAAAGAATATAGTGTAAATTAGATTTTTGGTTCAAAAGCAAAAAAACATTATCGCAATAACACTATTATCAATGGTGATACACAAAAAAGTTCATACTATTGAATTTTCATCAATAAAGTGAACCTGAACCAAGTGTGACCTCTCTAGTGGAGGGGTTAAAATATGACATAAACACTCAGGTATGACTTATTGTAATTAGAGAATCTTCTCCTTTGCACACACTGGGACAACAAAAAGAAAGTAAGATGCATGTTTTGTTTTTAAATTATAATTATTGAAACTCATCGCTAGAACTTCATTGTGCCAAAGAGATTGTTAGATATGTGTTGGAGTAGATGGACCAAAATTACAAGTTGTCAATGACTGAATATATAATTTTGAGGGACTAATTTAGTTTAGAGAGTATAAAATAAAAAATTGACACAAGCTTGTATTACACTCTGACACACCATTTCTTATTTCACTTAACAATTCAAAACTTCATACAACTAGCTCTTATTTATGGAGGATTATTATCAACAAACTAATTTATTTTAACCACATATTCCAACACATAACGTGTATCAATCAACACCATAATCTTCTCATCTTCATGCATTAACTTTTTTGTTATTTTCTTACTAACACAATAAATGTAATTTGTAATGCATCATTGAATGAACAAATGTTGAATATTATAAGTCCTGGAAATATTAAATGGTGTAACTGTTTGATAAATACTAAAAATAATTATTGAATATAAAAATATTACTTAATAATATTTAACTTAAGATATTAAGTCTTTTAAAAAGAAAAACTTAAGATATTAAGTTAAATATTTTGACTTATCAAAATAAGTGTTTTTTAGCTTAATTAACTGATTTAAGTGGTGGAGAAATCACTCTTATTAAATACACTTAAAATAAATAAATGATTAAATATTTTAATTTATGTGATTAAATGAGTTATCAAACAAGACTTTAATTAGGATGATAAGAACCAGTTGAGAACAGACATTTGAAAAAAAAAAGATTTCAAAAGAGAGAAAAGCAGGGAAACATGGTTACGTGCAAGAGGTACGGAAAAATTCACTTTCATTCAAAAATCTCGGGAAAATGAAAGTTGTCCGATTTCAATGATCGTCTATGAAGGGAAATTGACTTTCAACGAAAAAGACCGGGAAAATGAAATGAGAGCAGGATTCAACAGGCCTTCTGACCGTACTTCCCGAAGGGATAACACTTAGGTTCTTCTTTTAAAAATATGCTGCTGAAACCTGACTATGCCCTGCCTGCCTTTGTGCTCGAAAGAAGGGGTCTACGAGGCCGATCTCTCTTCGGAGGAAAGAAGTCGTAGCCGTGCAGATTGATTCAGTTCTTCTGGACGAACTTATAAAGAGGTTCGGGCGAGCGAAATCTTCACCCCGATCTCGATCCATATCCAGATCATCCAGTCAGTTCGTTCATAAGTCCCCGTATCATCCATCCTGGTTCCAAAAAGACTCACTCGATTATGGAAATGACTTATATCTAGATATAGAAGGTAGACCTCGATCCTGCGATTGTTGGTGGTAAATGAAGTTTAGATTGGAGAGTGAAGCAGTTAAGATTAAGAATGTTGAATTTAGAATTTGACAAAATTTAACATAAAAAAATTAAAATATTAACAAAAATAAGAAAATTACTAAGTTGTTGCTTTTAATATATGTATGTATGTAATATATGTATGTATGTAATAGATTCGCGAAATATATGAAAATATTAGTTATATAATAATAACAATATTAATAAATTTATTAGATCAATTTTCTTATTTGCATTTTGTATAACTTATGTGTTAAAGTTCAATTTATACATAAATTTAATGAATTTTCATTCTCAATTTATCACTTGTTTGTTACAAAAAAGAAATCTAGCAATTTCGCACTCTCCTCCATTTTGTTTAACTTGGTAAAATCTGAAAACCAATTATTATACCCACTATATTTGGCTCATAAAAGTTGATTATAAAGGAAGTTTTGAGAATAAGATTTTCAATGAAAATTTCACTATATATATATATATATATATATATATATATATATATATATATAACCTATCACATCTATATTTGTCTGAATTGAACATCTCACATGCTTAATGAAGATTTGACATACTTAATAGCTAATGTGGCATCACTCGTGTTCTTTAGAATTTTAAAGCACGTGAACTCTGTATATAATAGAATCCAACAAATCAAGGCCACAACTAAGTAAACTGCCAATGAGGATAATGACAAACTAAAAGCCAATTAGCAGTTGACAGATCAACAATTCAGATGTAATCAACATGGATCCCTACATGTCAACAATCCAAAGAATAAATGATGCACAGATCATCAATACGTGTGAATGAAGCCCACCTAATCATGGTTGATTTAAAATCATACGACCTTAACCTCATCCCGTGAATCTTGCATTTTACTATAACTGTATTCATTTGTATGTGCATCAATATGATGATTGTTATCATTAGTATGTAAAATATACAATACGGAAATATTTTAATTTTGTAATTTTCTAAATTAAGGTTATCAATGGTCAAAATTGACAATATCAATCTAAAAATTCTTAATTTTGTTAACAGTAAGGACTATAGTTCTCTTTTAGCAACAAAAAAAATCCTATAAGCACTTCTTTATACATCGGGCGAAACCATATAATTATATTTAGAATTTGTCAAATAAAAAGCACAATCCAAATTAATAAAAATAATCTAAATAACTAAATAAAAAAACTTATTGAATCGGGTAAAATTATTCGGTAATAATGTTATAGAAATATAAAAAATATTAAAAAATAATGTAGTTCTCATAAAAAAAAATGCTTGTTTTTGTATAAACATAACTAAATACTATACTTCTTACAGCTTAGAGTGAAACGTTCATCCAAAAAGTTGAAACAAACGTATGTAAATCGGTAGGAGAACAAATGTACATGGGGACGGTCATGTGATGTGGAGTTGAAATCCAGATCAGATCCGATGGCCAAGAAATGCCTCATCTGTGGGCTACCACCTGCATGTGGCCCATCTCATCCTCCCACCTTCTTCCATTATTTTATTTTTAATTAAACAATGATTTTACGCCTATTATAAATCCACAAATCCTATGCAAAGTATAGGGTTTCCATTCCCTTCGACACTTCTTTTTTGGCTTACAATTAATATCTAACCACCGTTACAATCTTCAATTCAAAGCTTCTTCTCTTTTCGTTCTGGATACGTATAAAAGGTGCGTCCTCTATCTTTTGCGGTTTGATTCCAATTTTATTTTAATGCCCCAATTCTCAATTCTAATTTACTTTTCAGAGTTGATGAAATACGATCTTTCTCATAATCAATTTGTGTCGAAGATATTGGAATTGGGTTTGATTCAAGAAAATATGATTCAATTACAGGTTGGTCGATCTCTATGTTTTTCGTCTTCCGGATTGTGGGTTGATTTGTACATAACACTGCTGGAATGATAATTTGTTGTTCTTGATCTTGATCCAATAAGACCCCCTTGAACCATTTATGGATTTGGAAATTGGAACTTCTGCTATTGAATCTGTTGAAGATAATGAATTAGACACCGCTTCATATAGTGATCAAAGTAAAGACAATGTTAACACTAATGGGTCGTGTTCAAATGAGATTCACAACATCGGTACTAACACAACTGATGAACGAGTTAAAGAAGGTGGTGGAATTGAGGAAGGGAGGAATTCTGAGAATTCACAGCCTTCACGTTCTCAATCTCCTTCCGTTGGATCACCTCCTGTGCCTAAAGGGTTTGGCCTGAGAAAGTGGAGGAGAATCAAGAGAGACTTTGTTAAGGATGCTAGTCCTAATGAAGATAATGGTAAAGCTTTGAAGCGGGTATTATCTATGTCTGGTAATCCTAACAAAGCAACAAATATTAAGTCACCTGATATGAAGCCGAATAACATGGGTGTTGCCGATGGGTTGTTGATTTCTGGAACTTCTACAGATTCTAGATTTGCAGTTGGGTCTGCATTTTCTCAGGGTACTGACTCCGAGAATAGTGAGGATCGAAGTAGCAAGTCTTCAACAGCAGCTAGTGCTCCGAGGTTGAGGTATGATCTCCCTGCAGGGTTGGGCTACAACAGGATCAAGAATTTGAGTGGAAAGGGTACTAGTAGCTCAACTCAACGAGTTCAACAAGGGAAGGGACGGGTGGAAAGCTCTAAGAAACATAGAGGAGAAAGGATCAAAATCGAGAAGGAAAACTCTCATTCCAGCATTGAGTCTGACTCTAGAAGTTCCAATTTTGTCTTTGCGCAGGGTGCTCGTTCTGTTACAAGTAACGGGAATCAAAACCACAGATCGATGTATTATGATGGAGAAAACAGCAATCACAGCCATGTAGGGGAGCAACATTTTGGCAAGGATGTCCATGCTGATTATGACCAAGAGGATGGAGAAGTTGGAGATGGTTCACAAGATGAATTAGCTGCGGATGCATCTTGGGAGGGAAAGGCAGAGAAAATCCAGAATCATAGGCCATCACTAGATGGGGATCCTTTGGTTGAGTCTATTGTGAGCCTCCAATCTGTGCAGGAAGCCCTTGAAAGTGGTCAGTGTGCATACATTTATAGTTTTAATAGCCTTACTATGATTTTTGTTAGCCTTACTATGATTTTTGTTGAATGCTCTGCTAATCATTTTGATGTGCTGTTCTCTTGATGATTTCCAATTGTAGAATACCCGAAAGTGCAAATCCCGTTATTGTTTTATTTTCATCCAAGTTGCACTTTTTGTTGGAGTTTCAATGCATATTTGTACCCAGGAATAAATATATTTCCTTTTGCTTTTCCCCTTTCACACATTTTGGAAACGCATTAAATCTTCATCCATAGAGGATTACGAAATTAATTTGCTTGCATGGGTGTTTTCTAGAAGGCAGCTTTGACAAGTGTATCAGTGTTAAGGGGAGTAAGATCTAAATTCTTGGGATTGCATTAAAGGAGTTTTTGTAGCTGGTTTGTCATCACAATATGATACTATGTCATGGATATTTTCATTAATGCTAAATTCAGAACTTTGGTTGCATGTGCAAATGCTATTCAATATTGGAGTTGTTCAAGATTGGAACAGCACCGGTAAAATATTAACTGCGCTCGGGGCTTAACTGGGAAGAACGTAGATTAATCTGTGGACATGCTGTATGGTTATTACTTGTATCACAGCTCTGGAGCTAGGCAGCTGTTATTGTTGTTTGATACTTATTCAAGGCTGTATAGTTATTAAAGGTGCAAGGCGCACTAAGACGCAAAGGGGTAATGGAGCCTATGCAAGGCACAAGGCTCAGACGCGGGTCTGAACTACACAAGGCACATTAAAGAAAAATAATATATAAAATCATAAATAACAACAATTAACATTTCTAAAAGTCGAAGCGAAGATAGAGAAGAGAGCCGAATCAAAGGCGTTGGACAAAATCCTTTAATATCGATTCTCTCTTCAAGTCCGTGGATCTTTAATAAATGCAACAAATAATCAAATATTAAACCATATCCAACTATCCATGATCTTAATCATAAATTGCATGAAAAAATTTCCAAATTAACTACTAACTATTCCTTAAAAAGGTCTAATAACTGCTTTTCATTAAGACTAGAGTCTCTATTTGCGATATTTCTAAACTCTTCAAACTCTTCAAAATGGAGCGGCTTTTTTTTGTCGTTCTTTGCAATATTTTTGCTGTCCAAATCTTTTTTATTATTATTATTATTATTTTTTTGATAAATTTATTATTTCTATTTATTCTAATTTAATTTCATCCGTAGATCATATAGAAAGGAAACGGGCCAAACCGCTGAGATTAGAACATCCTTTTAACTTGGAATCCTAAAAAACATTATATAGCTTCTGCATTTGCACCTAGGTGGGCCTCTGGCAACACGCACTCAGGCACGCGCCTCTTGAATAAAGCCCACCTTTTGGCTTCTGAGGAAGTCAGGTGACATGCCTGGAGCCTAGCGCCTTTGATAACTATTACACATCTCAATTCTGGAGCTAGGCAGGTGTATTTTTTATTTGATGCTTATTTTAAGGCTGCTCAAATAGGTGGCTGATCTATGGCTGTTTGGTGATTCCCCCAGTTTTTTAGATGTCTCTCTGGGATGGTTAGTTTATTTTTGCTGGCATACTATGACCTTATAAATTAATAACATTTCATATTGGTTGAATGCGACGTAGACTTCCCTTTTCAAACTACGTAGTTATTAGCGTAAGCTATTGTGTGTTGCTAGGATTGGTTCGTGCTTTTGTTGGTGATTAACAAGTTCAGCCCTTAGATATTATTTCTTTATTTGCTTCCTTAGGGATTTGTGCTCAAAGGCTTTTGAAGGATTATCTCTTAAAATATTCCGTGGATTTGAAGGCTTTTGCTAATCTATGTATTTCTCATATTTGTGATTTTGTAAAGCTGGTTACTTTGTATCCCTGGTTACATGTTCTTTTTGTCGTCTTCTTATTCTTCTCAATTTGTTTGTTTGTTTGTTTGTTTGTTATTAATTACTATAAGCTTTAAGTTTATGAACTTTGAAGCTAGAAAAACAAACAAAAAAAAAACTACTTTTGGCGTGACGCATGATGTCGTTTAGCATCTAGCATTTAGTACTAAATCTGTCATTACCTGAAGCTAGCTGTTAATTTGGCTGACAGTCTGAGGTTTGAAACCGCAAATGTAAATGTCCCTGTTGGAATTTTGCTTCTACACGTATTCTACAGATCTCTCTCCTTGTATGGGAATCTATTTATGGATCATATGATGTTTTTCATCTTCAAGAAGCTTTATTTCTGACTAGGTGAATTGTGTGCTGAGTTCGTAGATGTTTTCGCTTTGCTGGCATGTCCATAAATGATATTTGGATGATTTATGAGATTACATCTAACAGTTTCATCCTCAGAGCTGAGGTTTGATAGGCCACCTTTGTATCTCTAATGTCTTTACAATCTTCCAGCTGGAGTTGTTTTGCGAAATGTGAAATCTTTTTTAATTTAGATCTGGCATATTAACTCTAGAAACATGATATCTGTTATTTTATTTTTTTGTTAAAAAGAAAGCTGCATAATGTATAACCTCTGATTAATAAATCTTTTGTCGGAGTTTTTCCTTTATCAATTAATCTGAAGTTACAATTTGCTTAAAGTGGTCTATTTTGTTTTTAAAGGATGTTTAGACTGTATAGCTTGGATTGTGGGACATTTATCATAAAGACAGCATTCCTATTCTTTACGACTGTTACGGCCCTGTGATCTAGTTATGGGATGATTTGAATTAATTGTTCTATTTGCTGTTCCTCTTCCTCCAACACCTATGATGGTTAGTATTTAATAGTAAGAGTTCATTGAGGGAGAATTCTTCGAACTCTTGAAACTAAATTGCTGGAAATACTTCCTTGTTTTCCTCTTTATTTCTTTCTTTCAACATAAATAGTATGTAGGGGCCTGTTACAGTAACACGTAAAGGCTGTCCAAAACTGTCACAGTGTTGGGCAGTTTAATTACAAAATACAGAACTTGGTACGCATAAGAAGATAGCCTAATAAACTTAGGACACATGGGAAGAAACTAATAGTAATTAATATCATGGGGATATTGGTGCATAACAATGTGCCTTGATTATTTAATGAAGTCTACTGTGGTCATCTTTTCATGCTACAAGTTACTTAGAAGCATCTTTTTGGGTTGCATATTAAATTGATGATTAACCTCTTCTAGATATCAGATAACATATAGATGACTTGTATTTTGCTATTTTTAGTATTGTTTTGGATATCAACTGGCTCTATGTTTACTCTCATCTAGTAATTTGTTGGTTCTTATGAATGTGGCTGCTTATTGTCGACTTGTGTCCATTGTCTGTGTATTCAGTTTTTTCTTTTTAATCCTTTTCATCATGCTAGAAATATTGTTTCTTGGATGGAACACGTGTGTGTTTTACAGGGAATCAAAGTCCGGCTATATGCTGTGTTATAGATAAAGAATATTTTAGATTTTATTTATATGTATATAGCGCGGATGTATCTGACTTTTGGGAATTTTTTGCAGAGGTCCAGAAATTTCGAGAAATTGGGAGGATTAGCAGCAATCCAGTTGACTCCATTTTTTTTGACCGGGGAATCCATGAATCAAGCTCATCTGAACAATTGGACGCTGAAAAGGTCAGACAATCAAGTTGGTCAGAATCTCAAGTATTAAGCTTGACAGAAAATGTGAAATATTTGGAAAGCAGACTGGAGGAGGCAGAGGCAGTTGTCAAGGTGAAGGAGTCTAGGATTACGGAACTTGAAAATACCTTGATCAGTGGCAAGTCAGTAAGGGAAGAATCAGGAAACACCACAGAGCTTCTGCAGGATAGATCGAAAGAGATTGAAAGTGAGCTTGAGCAAATTTTCAGGCAAAAGATGGAAGTGGAGGTCGAATATTTGATACTGTCAAGGACAATGCAAAAGTTGAGAGTTGGTGCAGGGGATCAAATAACCCTCTTTGAGCAACAGAAAGCTCTGGCAGGTGAACAGACACAAATGATGAACAAACTCGGAGAGGCAGAAAAGAAAGCGGAAATGCTAGAGAAAAAAGCAGACAAGGTAGAAAAGGTCCGGGGAGAGATATTAGGGACGGAAGAGGTGTTGAAGATGCAGCGGAAAGTATGCAAGGTTAGTTGGTGTCTTTTTATACAGTTGGTTTTGCTTTTGATGGTGTTGTCTTTAGTAATGATGGAGTTATCTCCCCATAGAGGGTTTGTTGTACCCACCTAAATATTTTGTAATGGTAGATCCTTTTTTTTTTTTCTGTTTGTGTATTCTCTATATTTCCGAATGTTATTAGATAGAATCTTTTAATCTTTTTTCTTTTTCCGGGTGATGGGGGAGTTGTAACTTATTACAGAGTTGTCAGGTTTTGTTTTGTTACATACATTTCATGTGTTATTGGCTTTGTTTGAGTAAAGCAATCTTAAGATGACAGGTTTTGGTTTGAATTATTCTTGATTAGCATGCATTTTACTCTTATTGATGATGGAATTTAAGCAAAAATATTGAAATTGTTGAGTTCAATTGTAGTCATTTTCTAGTGCAATCATATTTGGAGTATTTATTACTATCAGTAATCACCTAATCTTCTATTCTAGTCTTCCAAGCTAAAATTACTGGATATTATCTGTTTTATTTAATTTACCTTTTTTAAGCAGGAAAACAGACTGTTAATTATTTGAAACGAAGATGGAAAGTAGATGAAGCATTAAAGTATATGTACTAAATTTGAAGATAATGAATAAATGAAGGGTATGATTCTCATGAATTCATTAATAATTGATCTCAAAAAGATAAACTTCCATGTGAGGCCACTGACTCTTCTAACCGTTACATTGTTGCAAAAGTCAATTCTGATACCATCATTCACAATTATGCTTAGATAATTATTTTATCTGTATATTAGTATATTATACTATACTCTCCCATCTGGTCTGTAATATACTGTGGTTTAAAGTTTTTAACCAAAAGTAATAAAAAATATTGATTAGATTACCTTTAATACTTTTTTTCTTATAAAAATCTACTTATGGCTGATATTTGGAGACCTAGAAGAGGTGCAACTATTACTGAATTAACTTCTTTTTTTTTTTTTGAAACAATTACTGAATTAACTTCTAATCTTTGAATTCTTCCATGAGGTTGACAAAAGTAGGATCCTAGTTGGAGGTCTATGTTCCTTTGTTACCATTTTCTCTAAATTAGGTACTAAATTTAGTTTTGGTTGGAGGAGTGACGTGTATCTCAATTGGTATTTTTAAATTAGATATACTTGTGGAGAATTGGTGATGGGAACATTATTAGAGCATCTCTAGTGGTTATATTTTGGATGTGTTTTCAGAATATTAGAAGTATACAACCATTAGGAAGGTTGTTCACAAATTTGGGAGAAAAAACAATAAAATGGGAATTTATGGAGACTAGATACACGCATGGCTTCCAATTGGCCAAATAACTACACGCGCGAGATCAGGTAAGTAAATTGGAATTTGTGCACCTATATCCCACACAATAAATTGCTGTATTGCTACAAGGTCTTAAGAAAGTCAGTTTTTTAAAATATAATAAATCATTAAAGTTAACTTTTTTTCAAAGAAGTAGATGATGTAAGTAACCTTTATAGTGGGTTGTTAACTAGCGCTGTATTTTTGTCTATGTGGCACAAAGAAGTTGTATCCACCATTACTGATGCTCTTAGGATGTGGACTGGCCCATGGGTACCAAATCTAAATGATTTCACTGTCAAGTTGATGTGTTTTTCGAGCCTAAAAGAATTGACTGGCGGATCTATTTATCTCAGGGTTGAAAGTTTGGGATCGAGATATAGTTTCTGGCTGCCTGTGCCCTGAGGAAGTAACTAAGATTTGCAATTTGATCGCCCCTTATCGTGGGGTGGAAGACGAGTTGATCTGGAGTTATACTAAAGACGATATTTTTCCTTCTAAATCGCGTTACAAAGCGATCGACAATGCTCTGCATATTAGGGAACCCATTGTGGTCTGGTCTACTCTATGGAAGCTTAATATCCCTCCGAAGCTGAAATCGTTCTTGTGGAAACTCTGTTCTCGGTGTCTCCTCATGCGTACTCACCTCATAACGAGGCATGTTACTGTCCCCAGTTCTTGTGTTTTCTGTGATTGCTGATGAACATAGCTGGCATCTATTTGCAGCTTGCACCTTTGCTTTGAACTGCTCGCGAGCAGCGGCTTAAACCCTCCAAATGGCAACTACACAGATATAGCGGACTGGTCCATGTCTCGATAAGAAAAGAAGACGTTAACAATACAGTTTGGGTTGTTCACTGTGTGGAAACAAAGGAATAACCTGTTGTAGAATGACGAGGTTAGAAGTTAAGCTCATTGTCCTCTTATGTGACCTACTGCGCAATGGACCAAACCAAAAGCTGGTTACTTGAATGTAACGCCATCGCCGTGTTTTAGACAGTGCGGAATTGGCATTGTAGTTCGTGATGATGCTGGCGTTTTCCAGACCTGCAGTAGTAGCGTGATTAATGGTCTTCGTGATCCCAGGCTTATTGAAGCCCTCACATTTCATTCTAACCTCCTCCAGATGGTCGATAGACATGTCGAGCTTGCTGAATTTGAGACAGACGCTAAATATAAACCTGATATCGTTAATTCTACTAAAACAGATCTCTCCGAGCTCGGGATTTTAATCCAAGACTATTCTCCTTGATAACCAGGGCTATTCAGTCTCATTTATTCCTCAGTTAGCTTCATGAAGCTGCTCACTTAGTTGCTAGGCTCCTTCTTTGTCTAACCAAAACTTAGTTGCTAGGCATACTCGTGAAGCTGCTCACTTAGCTGCTAGGCATACTCTTTCTAATGCTAACGACTTTTGTACGGATGTTTTAGCTATTTGACTTACTAATGTAACTGAAAAGGACTTAGCTCCTTCTGTTTAATCTATCTTCTGGTCTCCCTAAAAAAGAGTAAGAATGTTAGATACTGGCAAATTAATTACACTTGTGTGTACCTTAAATATAAATACAAATATTATTAATATTTTTTGTTATACCCTTAATTAATAAAATGATTTAATGAATAGTTATTTGTAATTAAAAAAGTTGTAATCAGAAAGGTAAATATTCAAAGACACTGTTAAAAGTTACAAGTTACACACAACAAACTAACCATTAATCTCATCAGCTTACATGTCTCTTCACTACTTCCCTACTCCCTACCCTATCTCTCTAAGCTACAACAGAAAAGAGCAAAATTGGCATAAAAAGCCCCTTCCTTTCTCAAGCTTTGATTCTCCTAAACTACCAACATTACAAATCTAATCTACTGCCCACAAGATCTATACTCCAACATTTCACTTCTATATCTCTCCTTCTCCTGCATACCTTTCTCCTCATAAATCTGTAAACACACCAAACTTTTTCAGTTTTCCAATTAACCAAATACTGTTAAATCCACATATCTAATACCTGCTTTTCCGCCTCTGTCAGGTTATTCCACAGCACGCCAATTTTCTTGCCGATCGCTTTTTCTTCCCCGTTGTGTAGAGGCTTCAGCCTTGCATAGTGCTCAGCAAAGAAGAAATTGTATCCACTCCTATTTGACTTGGGCCGAGATGGATCATTTAATAATAACCGCGATCTTTTTCGTTGTCGACGAGAAGGATGAGCGTTCTGAGACATAATGTCAAATGCATTGGGAATGTGATATAGTACACCTTTAAGTTGATCAGATCCCAGGTCCACTGTAACCAGATATCCGCTATCAAATTTTCCATCAATTGTCCCTGCCACCGAAGAGCCAAGCTGCAACTGCTGAATTCCTGCTGGGAGCAAACATATCATTAAAACAACCATGTTATTTTCATCATCGTGACTTGAAAATCTAATAGCACATCGAATATCGTGTAGCTCACAACATTAGTTATGAATTTATTTGTTGAGCAATTCGAACAGATAAATTACGAGACCAGCAAAAACTTACTTCTTCTTTATGTTGCAACTTCATAGACAATGCAACAAGTTGAACAACAACAGAGTATGCAATTAAGAATATGCATAGAAGCTCAAAAATTGAAAACAAAATCCAGCTCTCCATTTCATTGGAAAGAGAAGATTGGCAAAATGACACGTTATCTACGCCTTAGTCATGAAGCATGCATGGAGATGGGAGTTGCTCGGTTAACTTCAGAGTCAATACACATTTATCAAAACAAATCAAACTATATACTTTTTCTAATTTCTTTTGAAAGGCCAATGTTACCAAATACAATAAGGACAATTTTTAGTTTTTCTTGAAAAACTTCAGAACCATCTCACAGTATTTTAGATGAATTCAGAGACAACACGTAAAAGCTACTATTGGGATTTTAGGTTTCATAACAAAGAGAAACAAACGCCACAAGAACAAACAAGCAAATAGAATTCAAATTGAATGTGACAACTTCTATTTTCACACCTGGGATGGGATTCATGGAGACACCTTCATCTGGAGTTGTAGAGCCAATAACAAGATTCTCGTCCAAAGTATCTATGCAGAGTAAAGAAAAGTAGCATGGATGTTAAAACTGCAGACCAAGACACAAAAACACCCAGAGAGTAGTGCTATTAAAAGCCGAAAAGCCTAATATAAGGACCTGGTGTTGAGAATGAGGGGACTTCTTTCTGGAAGAGGTAGACCTGCTCAAAGTGATAAAGCAAGGACAGGTAATACTTTCTTAATACAAAAGATGCACTTGTAATCGTTGATGGGAAATTGAATGCTGCAATAACTTCCTTCCATCTTCGATCTCTAATTACCTGCACCCATGTCAATACCATTGACAAATATAGCTCTAAGAGCTTAATCAAATTAGACACAACAGTGAAATTAATAAACCAAATCAGCAGATGGAGGCTATTTCACAAAGAAACAGAATTACGACTATCTTAGTATAACTTGTTCAATTATGAACTAAGTATCGTTGCTGCCATTATGAAGTAGTATATTTTATATGCAACAGGTCCCTTTTCTAGGAAAGAATCGTATAAAATAACTAATACCTTCTCAAGGCCGCCACGAGATGTTACTTCCACAAACAGCTGGTAAAGATCAAGAGACTTTCCTCCCACAGTTGGAACCCTAGGAAACCACATATATCAGATAGATCATAATACACATCCTCATATATTATCAATCATACATGAAACCATCAAATAGAAATGAAAATGAACAAAACAAAATCCTGAAGGAGATACAATAAAAATGCAACAGCTTGTACAATATGTATCTTATTCTTAGTTCAAGTATGTTGAGACGAGTGTCAGTAAAGCAAAAAATGCTACAAGATGTGCTATGTTGCACGGAAACTCTTCTTCATTAGCGTTTCCACGTTTCGTGTCCGTTTCCGTTTCTTTTCTGTTCCCACTACCGTTTCCTAGCTAATTTTTCTTAGAAATAAAGTTTCACGGTATCCGTTTCCGTTTCCGGTTCGTTTCCCGTTTCCGTGCACCATAGTAGCTAAGTTTGCTGCCACTCTTCAAGTAAATTGCCAGTTAAGAAGGTACCATCCAATTTTTTTCTCTAATGAAGGTGCAATTTTAAGAAGAGGAATCTAAGAATCATCATACCAATACTCGCATTCTACATATGCACCCTACAGCATGATCTTGTGTTCTGTTTTATTGATTTTAATCAACATTTTAAGACATCCAGGTTAGTGCTTTTGCTCCTAGACTAAGACTAGTTTAGGCCTAAACACTGATACCAAAAACCCATAAAGTTAAAAGATTTATAAAGCAGTTACCATCATAATGATACGTATACCTCAAAAGAACGAATTTGCAGAACACAGATATCATAACAAAGATTCGAGACCTATAAAATTTAAGCAACACAAGGAGAGAGCAACATACTAAGGCACATGTTATCATTTTCAGCTCAAATGAGAGAATCAGAACAGAAAGCAAAAGACTTAAGTTCCCAAACAAAAGCAAAATTACAGTAGTAGAACCAACAACTTGAGAAAGAAAGAGGAAATATAAAAATTTAGGCGTTCAAATTGAAGCAAACCCAGTAAACAATCGTGAGACCACCCAGATGAATAAATTACTTCAGAAAATAAAGGGAAGATGAAAAAACCGCATCTTTCTAAAACTGAAAGAAAAAAAAAAAACCCTTAATTAGTTGAAGTGAATTGATAGAGAGGAAGTTACGTGAATTTGGTAGCAAAGGATCTGTGAAAAGCTCCGAGCTTTTCCCAGAAGAGTTGGGAACTTTGAAGAACATCCTGATAGAGAGCCGTAGGAGTAGGGTAGGACCTGAAAGATTGACCGTTTGTTGTCTCACTGTGTAATTGTTGCAGCTGCTGCTGCTGAGGCTGAGGTGAAATAACAGCAAGTGCAGCAGTCGTGGTGGTATGGGTCGACATTTTTTTTTGGGTCAAGACAAAGGAGAGGTAAAACTATATGAGAAGAATGATTTAGCTTAATGTTAATACCTGAGTTTACCTTTTCTTTTTTAGCATAAGATTAGATAACTATTTCAATGTTGGCCAAATTAATTTAAGATTATCAATCAAGAAAGGAGAATAAGGATTTAAGTTTTCTAATTAAAGGTATCATTGGGGTTAGGGTTAGGGTTAGGTTTAGGGTTAGATTAGGCCCAAATCATGATTACAAGCTCTGGTGCTTTCCAGTACATATTTATCTTTTACATTTTACACCAATTCTATTATTATAACACGACAAATAAATAAAACAACCACAAATACGATTCAAATAAATGAATAAACAATTACAAAATGGTTATATTTTTACATTAATAGGTTGATTATATTATTAAGTTTTATTTTAATAAAAAAATAGTCCTCTACTTTATTTTTATATATAAAAATTCAAAATTATTTCTAGGTATATAAATCAAAAATTAAAAAATTTAAAATTTAATCAAAATAGTTTTAATAAAATTCAGTAGAATCTATTATATAATTTTATATAAAAAAAATTATTATTTATTCTTTTAATTTTTATTATCATTCTTCTTCTTTTTTTTTTAAATTTAATATTTTCAAACTAACATTAAATTTTTGATCCATACAATTTGCAATTTATTATAAATAAAAGCAACAAAAAAACTCGAAAATTTAAGTTTGATAACATAAGACTGCTCAAAATCAAAAGCAAACTTTGTTTACTACATTAAACATGAACAAAGTTTAATTCTGATTCTGAACGTTTAAAACACTAGGCCACTTAATTGGAGTAGTCTCTATGTGACTTTGTTAAACAAGCTACTGAGTACAATAGTAAGGAGCACAAGTTAAATATTTAAGTACAGAAGCAATCAATATAAATATGGCAGAAGGAAAATGGTTAGAGAAATAGGTAGAACACAAACCCTTACAATAGGTAGAACACAAACCCTTACAATAAATACAGAGGCTCTGTAAAGTACATTTCTTTACCCTCAACACTCAACTATCTATCTACCTCTCTTGCTATTCACTTATAACCGAAATGAACAGAAGAGCTTCTGAACTTTTCTAAGTTATTGATAAGTTAGTTCTTGCTCAGAACACAATGAAAGAACTATGAGCTATTACACGAATGAATACAGTAAATGTGTATAAGCTTTTGCTTTGCTTTTGGGACTTCAAGGATGATTCTCTATAGATTTTAACATTGATGATCAAGTCCAAAATGAGCAAGTCATGGGGGTTTTATAGTGACACTTTGAGGGTAGTCATTTCGAAATTCAAAATAACCATTAGAGGGAAATGACTCTCTTCTGTTGCTTTCATCCTTAGTAGCCAGTGTACACAATCAATGGTTGTTCTTTTCTTTTCTGTTGCGTCTAGTAGACATCACTCTTTTGAAACGATAACAGAGGCAGTTTCATTGTCTAACCAAATTAGGTAAAGATTCCAAGTTGACCAGGAGATAAGCTGTCTGTTCCTTATACTTCTTTCCTTATATAGAGGCACAATGTCAGAGTTTCAAAGTCAACATTGATCTTGTCTTCTATGCCTTGATCTCATTCTTTCGGAACAAGTCTTCTTTCAGGCATGACTTTTGCTTCTGGATCTTTCCAACTATTAGACTGAAATTGATCCTTGGGCCTTTGTATATATACCTTTATTATTCTCATTTAATCAAACAAACACATTAGTCCAATTAAATCAACATTTAAATTTAATGTTTTACTAATTATGAGATTATTAATTTCTTTTAATATTTCTCGGTATGGAAATTATGTTTCAACAGGGTTTATATGATAGTGACTCATACCAAAGGATACTCACTTTTATAGAAGGAAAATGGCCTACATAATGCTTGTTCGATCTTTAACTACCATACACGTGCCACTGGTTGAGCAAAGCTGAGTTGGTGTTCCTTAAATATTTATTCAATGTTTTCTTTTAGAATCGGTCTGTCTTGTTCAATGCCAAAAACTGAACAGTCTTGTTAAGAAAGATGAGGAGTATAAGAGTGATAAAAAAAAACATATGGATATTATCCATGTCATGAAACTCGATGATGTCATAATTTGAGGTAAACAGATTTAGGAGAACTTCATTATTTTTTTGGCATTGAAGTTCATCCATGAATGAAATGAATCTTCATTTCACAAAAGAGTATGCAAAAGAAGTTGTAAAGAATTTCAAAATGAAAAATGATAATTCACTCTCTACTCCATCCATCACATGATTCAAGCTATCTAAGTAATGTAAAGGAAGGCTTGTAAATTCTACCATGTGCAAGAGTCTTGTTGAAAACTTGATGTATCTAACTTCCATAAGGCTTGACATCGTGTATGTTGGTAGCATGATGAGTAGATTCACAGAGAAACCTTATTCCAATCACTAGAAGGCTTCCAAAAGAATTTTGAGATATGTTAAAGGGAATATTGATTATGGAATCTTTTATGAAGCTAGTGCACCTGTTAATTTCATTGGTTATATTGGTAGTGACTTAACTAGTAGCATTGATGATAGCAAAAACACTTCTCGGCATGTATTTCATCTTGGTAGTGGTGCAATTTCATGGAGCTTGAAGAAGTAACCAATTGTGGCGCTTTCTACTATAAAAGCTAAATATATTGTTGCATCTTATGCAGAATGTTAGTAATTGATTTAGTTATGTGAAATTTTGGAAAGTCTTAAGCAGAAGCAGAACAAGTCAGCTATTTTACGAGCACATTTCTACTATTTCAGTCATAAATAATCCAATTCTTTATGGAAGGACAAAACATATCCGCATTCAATACATTTTCCCGATAGAACTTGTGAATAAAGGCGATGTGTATGTTGAGTTTTGCAAAACATAGGATCAAATGACAGATATTTTCACAAAGTCACTTAGTAGATAAATATTTGAGAAAAAATGTAGAGAGTTTGGGATAAAGGGCAAGTTTAATTTAAGGGAGACATTGTTAACTCCATATTAAATTAACTTGGACAGAATTACAATGGAGAGTCATCTATTTAAATAAGACTCGTGTTGTTTAATTAAGCGTCATAGAGTCGTGTGTTTTAATGAAGAGTCATATTGTTTGGTGACGAGTTGTTTTGTTTAGTGAAGAGCCATCTTAAACTATAAATAGCTGCATTGTAATTCAATTCAGTTCGCTACAATGAAAATACTGGAAGCGTAAAATAATTAGAAGTTGAAGCAAGAACAACATCACAGATATCGGAAACAACAATTGATTTCAAGTTTCAATGTTACACACAGTCACGCTCGAGGAAGAAGAAGAGCTATAAGTAGCAGTTGCTATACAAATTACAAACAAAACAATGAAAATCAAAAGAAACTAGGATCATAGCCATTGCTAGAAGTAGCCAAGATATAATAAGCAACAATATGGCCAATAGAACCCCAAGCAAGAACATCAACAATATTAAAACCAACTGGATCATTCGATTTCAACAGACTAACATACTCTTTAGCACGAACATCTCCCGCCTCAAAATGAGTTACCCCATTCTGCTCCGGCAACCCTTGTTTAGCCACGTTCTCTCTCTGAAAGTTAAAGAACACAAACCTCCCTAGAAACAGAGAAAGCCCCGTGCTTAGGCTGATTACCAATGGTGCACTCAGCTCTGCTTTCACCGCAAAGCTCCTCCTTGGATTGCTGGTGCTGATGCTGAGCTTTGAGAAGGAGGTTCTGGGGGTTGGGAGGGGTCTTAGGCCTTGGAAGGAGACATGGGTTTTGTGGTTTTGGATTGCTGGTGTCAAGAACAAACTGGAGGTTGCCATTGTTGGGGTTAAATTAGCTTGAGAGAATTTTGAATTTGGGGGAAATTATGGAGATGGAAGATGGGGTTTTGGTTTAGTGGTTCATAAAAGAGAGATTGTGGATTTCAGAAAGTGAGGATGGGAATCGTGGAATATAGATTTTTAGAAGGTGAGGTGGCTCTTTTTTATTCGTTCTTTCTGGATTACAGATTCTTGCTTTGGTCCATATTGATTACATGCCCTATTTTTGATTGGTTTAATTAGGTTTAGGAGAGATAACCATCATCAGTGGATCCGTGGCGCAATGGTAGCGCGTCTGACTCCAGATCAGAAGGTTGCGTGTTCGATTCACGTCGGGTTCAATTCCTTCAACCACTGATTTTTTTGATTATTTTTTATAAGATGTTACAATTACATTTTTGCCCTCAGAAAACCTCTTTCAGTACTATTATACGCTTCATTAGTATACGAAAGTATATAACCTCAACCACTGATTTTTTTATTTACTTTTTAAAATGTAAAATAACAAATTTGCCCTCTAAAAAACTCTTTTCACCATACTACAATTATACGCTCCTTATTATAAGAAACTATATAATAAAAGAAACTATATAATAAAAGAACGTAGTATCCAATTTTATATTACTCTTTCAGATAATAAAATCAATATAATTTATAATTAACTATATGCTAATCATTATCAATACAATTTACGGCATATTTTTTTTTCAAATGTGTGGTTTTTTTTATAGTAAAAATATTCCACTTAATTAACTAAGATAAGGTATAATATTAATAAGAAATAAGTGAATAACCCCATAAGAGACGATCAGAAGGACAACGAACACCCGAACAATACAAAGATCGACTCAATTCATCGATCCTCTAAAAACAATACTTGGTAGTAACGACAAGCCGGATCTTTGAACCGATAAAAGAGTCTCTAAATTCTAGAATACGGTAGTAATCCATTGATAAATTCAAGGAAGATAACCAAGGAGCGCGTTCAAAACAACCATAGTCATCCCAAAAGACACTTAAACCCCAAAAGTCAAAGGTTAAATGCAGACATCCAATGGTATAACGGAGATATTGAAGCCGAAAAAAATAAAAACATGTCTACTCTTGAAACAGGTGGAGTAAATATCTTCTCCTCTCCCTTTCCCACAATCTACAACACCTTCCATGATTCTGGTAGAGATGTAGTTGTTCTTCAAGTGCTTGAAAACATTAGATTTTCCCTCTGTCTGAAGTTGCCGGGATCTTTCCTCACCGTGAAGTTTTCCATACAAAATAGTGAGAAAATAAACCCGAGAAGGCGAAGATGAAATGAAAGAAAAGATTGATAAGAGAAAAACCGATGAAAAAACCCGTGAAATAAAACACCTAGAGCACATGGAAAAGTCCACCACGAAGACCAATGGATACTTAATTGTAAAATCTAGAGAGAATAGAAACCTTTTCTCCCTATCCAATAAATTTGTAGTGATATTGTTTCACAATTTAACTACTTGTTTCAATAATTTTTTGGTTTGTTTAAATGGCAAAGTATACACACACACAAAATTGTGGTTTGCCATATTTGCAAATACAGACCTGTGGTTTAAAATTTTACCAATAGAAATTTGTAGTATGATTTTTTTACAAAATAAAGTATTTGAAATTACACTTTTAAGTTCTTATGACAATTAATGACATTTTTATCTTTAAAAAACTACATTTACATATTGACAAATCACAAGGCCTCAAATCGAATTGCAACTATGTAAAATGAACTTAAGCATCATTTTAGTTCATAACTGTCAAGTTATAGTAAAAAAAAAACTAAAATGTCCACCATATGATTATTGTTTCGAGTTAGGAGCTGTGTTTTTGGAGGACTGTGTTTTATCGACATGTAAATATATTTTTTTAAGATAAAAATACTGTTGATACTAGACTATAAGAGGTCGAGCCATGGGTTACCGGAGAACTACCTTCCTATCTACTAAGGTAGACAATATTAGAGGTTTCAAGTAAACATGGCTCTAGTTGGGACCGAAGAAAGATTCTCCTAACATCTCATATTCTCCTTTATTATATGGCTAACTCATCTTTTCTTTTGCTTGTTTCAAATCATCGCTCTCTGCATCATTGTTGAGCCCATCTCATTTGGGATCGATCACTTCTTGGGAAACATCTACAAGTTCAAGGAAGGAAAAAGAAAATCGAGGCATGAGCTGACCTTTACCAGGTCTAATATTTTCTAGCTTAGGGATGCAAAAGGGGCGACCAAGGCTCATGTGAAGGAGCTGTCAAGGTTCACTATGTCTTCGGTGCACAGCGTGAAATAGGTGGGCCCAAATGATAATGTGGTATTGTTAAACTAAAAGATTCATGAAGACATTCAACATGTTCAACAAGGTTGGATGTCGGAGATAGTCACCATTTAGACTATGACTGGAGAAACAATATATTCCTTGCGGAAAGACCAAAATGGGTTCATGATATTGGATTTATATGTATGAGGAAGGTCAATATCCCCCAAAGGGAAACATCAAGCACCCCCAATACGTCTGAAACCGGTTGACTTTCTACTTAGCATCTCTAAGCATTATTAGGCTTTGTCATTATACATTTTATGAGTTTGTGTAAAACAATGCCAATTATTATGTCAAGTTATTCAATTAGATTTTACCAATCCATTATTAGTCCATTTTAGTTATGAGCATATAATGGAAAACATAAGGATAATAAACATAAGGAAATCCCCAAAACACATGATGTAGATACTAGAGCGAGGTCCCAATGATGAAAACCTTATATTGGTCACTACAAAAGTCTGAGATAGCATTCAGGGAAGAAAATTCCTAAAAGTCGGTCAATCGCAGTCGGATCAAGAGTTCACAACTATCGATATGATCTGAATTGGGTCTCAAATATTCACAAAGTGTGTAATGTGTTGGTCCCTAATAAGGCGGAATAGTTCTAAATGGGGGTAAATTCTATTGAGTAATTTTACGCCTTTAAAACTTATTACTTAAGTGAATATAACACAGAGGGTAATTTCAATATCAGAGGCAATTTCAGTCTACTGAGCTTGTCAGCAATTCAATTTACTGAAATTGTTTCAGCTTCTGACAATTTCCAATTCAGAGGATGACTCTTTATCAGAGGTTTTGAAAAACGTAAAGCAAGTAAATATGTAAAATATGCACAGTTTTAAGAATATTCGGAGTGTTGAAATGTGATATGATATTCAGAGCATATATAATTCAGTAGAGGTAAAAGGCAATATCAGAGAAAGATATACTCATTAGATTTATACTAGTTAGGCCTTTTGCCTACGTGTAGTCATCAATATACCTTCTCTTGAGCTTTAATCCACTAGTGATCTCTTTCACAGGCAGAGAACAAACATTTTACAAAAAAGCCTAAGCTTGAATGAAGTACCCTCTTTCACTCAACATTCATATTATTTCACACTTTGCTACTTATAACCAAAGTAACAAAAGTCTACTGGGAATGATAGAAGGATTGCAGATTTTCAGATAGAAAATTAATTGAACTAATCTCTTTCGAATAATTACACAAATATGAAATTTGATTGTGTTTAGGAATTTGCTCTGTTTTGCATTTTCAAAGTATATCTCGTATATATCTTTTTACGCTTGAATTGTCTTGTTTGAATTTGTTATTGAGCTTTACTTAAATGGACAATTCTTTAAACTGGCCTTTATAACCAAGAGGATGTCAGTTGAAAAGCTTTTGACTTCAACTCTTCTCTCTATTTCTGGTTTGGCTCCAAAATTGCTAATTTAGGAAACTAGCCATTTTGACTCAGAGGATCATTGAGAAGTTTCATTCGATGATCTTCTCTTGGTTTCTGATCTTACAAAGAGTTTCCTTTTTCGGGTATGCAGAGAGAGATGTGTTGTTTATAGAGATGACTATCTGATGCGCCCTCACCTAACTCGAGATGAGAACTCACTAAGGGATAAGTGTACCCCGTCGTTATCAAGTAATAAATTTCTGGTTTAAGTCCAGGTTATCGTCCACAGGATTTATTTCTGCAAGTACCGAGCTACTCGATCTCGGATGTTATCTAGGCTTAGGGGGTTTTGAGTTTGTTTGATTAAATTAATCTACTCCTAGGTTGAATTGCGCTATTCCTAGCTAAGTTATCTGATTCTAACTAAGTTATTCTACGCCTAATTAAGTTACTCTACCCCTAATTAAGTTAAACTACTCCTAAGTGATCTTTTACCAATGCAATTAACCGAAGGAACATGAAGGGATACGATGATAATGAAAATAGATTGTTTAAACAATTGATTTAAAACCTAAGTCACTTGTGTCCAAGGCGATTAACCCGACCTATCCTCCTAAAGTCCCTAGTTCGTGATTCCCTTGTAAGGCCGAAACTAGCTCTAAGGCTCGGTAATTTGGGCTTAATCTTCTATAGGGTCGTCAATCCTATAGGCACTGACTAGGTCAGATTCAGCTCGCAATATGTGCCAACCTAATTTTGGGATTATCGAATGAGTTAAACCAATCAGACAAAGCGTAAGACAAAGATTAAAGCATTTAAAACAATTGAATAAACAAGAACTATATATATATTAAAGATGGAAACATTGTCACGAAGTTACAATAAACCTAGAATTCATAGCATGTAACAGAGGCTAGACAGAATGTAAAAGAAGAAAAATCTCTTTCAGGGAACCTGTCTACCAATGCAGGCGTCTTTCTAGGATTTAAGGATGAAGCTTGAGCAATCCTCGGTGAATGGAGCTTCGGAGGTGTCTTCAATGGAGGTTTGAAGGATATGGAGGAGGTGGAGAGGATTTCTCAAGGTGAAAAGCTAAGAAAATTACAAAGGAAAAAGATATCTAATTTACATTGGAAAAACTCTATTTATAGACGCGGCTCGGGCCCTTTTCTTGACCTAATTCGTGTCCTTATTGATGTAGGAAGTCGTGGGGTCCATCGTGGCATCGTGGGGGCGAAATTAGTCTTTTTGACCAATTCCCGCAGGTCTGCTCGTCGAGCAGGGCGAGCTGCTCGGCGAGCAGGGCTACTCGCGACGAGCAGCCCCTTGCTCGCCGAGCAGGCGCCTGGCGGCCTGCTCGCCGAGCAGGCCTCTGGTGGCCTGCTCGGCGAGCAGGCACAGTGCCTGGGCGGTGCCTGGGCTGCTCGCCGAGCAGCGCCCGGGCTGCGCGCCGATGCTCAATTCGCCGAGCGACTGCCGGGGGTCCCCGAGACACGATTTTTGCCTGAAATTGATCATGTTTTAACCTGCACACGCACATAAACTCCAAACAACATTAGTCCAAGGGCTAAATTGACCCGCCAATCGCTTATTTGAGCAAACGCTTCGTTTGGTGCGACTTTTGACGGATCAATTAGCTTCAAAAGATAACGGAATTATAATATGCATGCCATTTTGGCCGTATTTGCCTAAATTGATCATAAAACGAGCCTAAACAACGAAAAGTAAATAAAACGTTTCCAATTTCTAACTAACTCACACAAAAGCATTTAAATGCGAGAATTGCTCGCTTATTAACAAAATAACGCTAAAACCCGTCCTAAAACCGTACCCAAAGATAGGGGTTTTTGACCCCTATCAAACCTCCTCGCACTTAAAACTTTACTTGTCCCCAAGTAAACTAAAAAAACTAAACCCGCAATCACAAGCAAGCTAGAAAACCTCCCGGTTTGACTAGGTGCTTGACACAATTTCGAGCATCTGTAATTACATGCATTCGGAAATACAAAGTAGAGACACGATATCCAAAAGCCGCATTTCAATTATCATGGGTCATAGTTTTAAGCAAATGGACACATGTTCAATTAAACGAGCTTGAGGGGATCGCTAAGTAAAACACCTCACCATAGGTAGTTCACTCATTTCACACAATTTTTGGTGGCTAAGGTGTTTACTCTCGGCTTATGTTCTTGCTTAGGATTACGTTGATTTTGCACGTTCATCCGCGTTCCTCTACTATGCTATATGATTCCGATGATATCAAAAACAGCCTCTAATCGGGGTTGTAATGTGGTTAGAGGGTTAAAGGTACAACAAGGGTTAATAGTCCTAGCGCTACAAAAACAAAGTTTAAATGGCTTTAGCAAATATGAAGTGACTGAGCTTTTTTATTCATCCCTTATTATTTTCTTTTTGGGATGTTTCCTTGAGACGTTTTTTATTTTGAAGAACTGGGGAATGAAGTTCTTCCCTTTTGTTCGTCTCTTTTCTTTACTTTTTTTTTCTTTTTCTGTTTTTCTTTTTTTTTGATTTTTTTTGGATAGTGATGCTCATTCACTTCTTAGCCTTTTGGCTTGCTACTGTAATGCCATAAACAAAGATAAAGCGCTAGAAAACAAAGGCTCTAATTGAGCTTTGCAAAATAAATTGGGTTAAATAGCAAACCAAGTTGTGGTTTGCAAAAACAGGTTAGAACGAAAGAAAAATCTATAAACTACAAAAACGTAGGCTCAAATGGACTTCCTAGAGTGGATGAAAAAGAAAAAAATAAGGTAAAGAAAAGGGTTAATTCTAATGAGGCTGATTCATCGTTTATCATCTCAAACCATTGCATGTAGGTTCAACATAGTATTAGGTGAAAAATCTGTAATCTTCCACAAGTCAAAGCATTCACACAAAAATGTCAAGAAAAAGAATTTTTTGATGTTCGCTCTTAGGCTCAAATTCAACTCACAATTCTTTGGGTTTCAATTTTGTGTTTACTAGTTTTCCCCAAACTCAAGTTTAATGTCACATGCCTTCAATTCTGAAGTTATCTACCTAAGTAATGATTTTAGTATTTCTTCAAAAGTAGGGTCTAAATGCAAACCTTAGCCCATGCTTTTACATATACAAGAGTTGTGTCCCACACCTAAACTAGTTGTCATGCAATTTTAGATTCGGTTCTCAACCCTCAAAGACAAATAACGAAGTTTAGATTCGAAGGAGGTTCACGGTTTTAGGTCCTAAACATGCAAAACCTAAATAAAACCCGGAAAACGCAAAACTAAACTAGACACGACGCAACAAAAATTTAAAAATTATACAATTTTTGTAAGTTTGTCTACCCCTCCTCCTTACACTAAAAATATGCAATAAGTTCCAACATTGCATCACAAACCATGGAGTACAAGTGCAAAAAGTTAGGGTGGAGAAGACAAATTACTGATTTTAGCGCAATCGCCAAAAGCTTGACGATTTGCGGTGGCAAAAAATTTTTTTTTTATTATTATTATTATTTATTTATTTCAGCTTCGTTCGGGAAAAAATCCCGAACCGCTGCTTATCTCGGCCGAGCAGCGGGCTGGGCGCAGTGCCCAGTGGCAGGCTGGGCGCAGTGCCCAGCGGCGTGCTGGGCGCCAGCGCCCAGCTCGCGGCGAGCAGGGCCCTGCTCGCCGAGCTGGGCGGCAGTGCCCAGCTCGCCCGAGCTGGGCCTCCTGGGGCCAATTTTTTTTTTCTTTTTTTTTTAAATTTTATTTTAAACCTGAAAAATTTAAAATAAAAAATAAAAATAAAAGAAAATAAAATAAAAGAAAAGAAAACTAAACAAATAAAAAAAAATTATTTATTTATTTATTTTTATTTTTTTATTTTTTTTAAACGAACACTTAAAAAAAACGTAAAAGAAAACTAAAAAGACTAAACTAAAAGATCAATGTATAATCTAAATAAAACAAACCTGAAAAGTTTTATTAAAACTTGGGTTGCCTCCCAAGAAGCGCTACGTTATAGTCGGTGAGCTCGACATAGAATTCCCGCCTAGATGTATGCTTCTACTCGCGTTAGGAATTCAAATTCCTGAATAAATAATCCGTACCTGCAAAACGGATTATCAGTTTCAAAGAATTTTAATAAAAACAACGGATAAAATTTAAATAAGTTATGAAAAAATTTAGTTTGCTCCCTTTTTGATTCTCTTGGTAAATCAAAGAGAATGGAAATTTCTGGACTTGGAGCAAAACCGAACTCTTCTATTTTTGGATTCTTCTCTAGAGGCTCAATTTCAACTGATTCCTCAATTAATATTGAAACTTTCGGTTTCTCATAATTAGGGATCAGTTCTTCATTGTTAATGGGAAAAGATATTACCTTATCAACCTGACCTACCAAATTGGGTTCTTTAATTGATTCGTCCGCGGTTGAATCAACTAGGGTCCCTTTTTGTATGCATAAATTTTTAATTGAGGCATACAAATCGTCAGTTTGATCTTCTTGAGTAGATAGAAAGTTAAGCAAATGCGTAATAGACTCCTTATTTCCATTGTTTCTAGCCATTTTCTCAAAAAAGAAGAATCATTAGAAATAACAATAAAAATTAGAAACAAATATTCACAAAAAGAAAAGTATAAAGGATTATATATAAACAAGTATAAACGATTATAAACAAAGGATATTCACAATGAATGCCTAAACTAACAAATCGACCTTTGGTTCGATATTGCAGAAGAAATAAATCCCCGGCAACGGCGACAAAAACTTGATGCGCCCTCACCTAACTCGAGATGAGAACTCACTAAGGGATAAGTGTACCCCGTCGTTATCAAGTAATAAATTTCTGGTTTAAGTCCAGGTTATCGTCCACAGGATTTATTTCTGCAAGTACCGAGCTACTCGATCTCGGATGTTATCTAGGCTTAGGGGGTTTTGAGTTTGTTTGATTAAATTAATCTACTCCTAGGTTGAATTGCGCTATTCCTAGCTAAGTTATCTGATTCTAACTAAGTTATTCTACGCCTAATTAAGTTACTCTACCCCTAATTAAGTTAAACTACTCCTAAGTGATCTTTTACCAATGCAATTAACCGAAGGAACATGAAGGGATACGATGATAATGAAAATAGATTGTTTAAACAATTGATTTAAAACCTAAGTCACTTGTGTCCAAGGCGATTAACCCGACCTATCCTCCTAAAGTCCTTAGTTCGTGATTCCCTTGTAAGGTCGAAACTAGCTCTAAGGCTCAGTAATTTGGACTTAATCTTCTATAGGGTCGTCAATCCTATAGGCACTGACTAGGTCAGATTCAGCTCGCAATATGTGCCAACCTAATTTTGGGATTATCGAATGAGTTAAACCAATCAGACAAAGCGTAAGACAAAGATTAAAGCATTTAAAACAATTGAATAAACAAGAACTATATATATATCAAAGATGGAAACATTGTCACGAAGTTACAATAAACCTAGAATTCATAGCATGTATCAGAGGCTAGACAGAATGTAAAAGAAGAAAAATCCCTTTCAGGGAACCTGTCTACCAATGCAGGCGTCTTTCTAGGATTTAAGGATGAAGCTTGAGCAATCCTCGGTGAATGGAGCTTCGGAGGTGTCTTCAATGGAGGTTTGAAGGATATGGAGGAGGTGGAGAGGATTTCTCAAGGTGAAAAGCTAAGAAAATTACAAAGGAAAAAGATATCTAATTTACATTGGAAAAACTCTATTTATAGACGCGGCTCGGGCCCTTTTCTTGATCTAATTCGTGTCTTTATTGATGTAGGAAGTCGTGGGGTCCATCGTGGCATCGTGGGGGCGAAATTGGTCTTTTTGACCAATTCCCGTAGGTCTGCTCGTCGAGCAGGGCTACTCGCGACGAGCAGCCCCCTGCTCGCCGAGCAGGCGCCTGGCGGCCTGCTCGGCGAGCAGGCACAGTGCCTGGGTGGTGCCTGGGCGGTGCCTGGGCTGCTCGCCGAGCAGCGCCCGGGCTGCGCGCCGATGCTCAATTCGTCGAGCGACTGTCGGGGGTCCCCGAGACACGATTTTTGCCTGAAATTGATCATGTTTTAACCTGCACACACACATAAACTCCAAACAACATTAGTCCAAGGGCTAAATTGACCCGCCAATCGCTTATTTGAGCAAACGCTTCGTTTGGTGCGACTTTTGACGGATCAATTAGCTTCAAAAGATAACGGAATTATAATATGCATGCCATTTTGGCCGTATTTGCCTAAATTGATCATAAAACGAGCCTAAACAACGAAAAGTAAATAAAACATTTCCAATTTCTAACTAACTCACACAAAAGCATTTAAATGCGAGAATTGCTCGCTTATTAACAAAATAACGCTAAAATCCGTCCTAAAACCGTACCCAAAGATAGGGGTTTTTGACCCCTATCACTATCTTTTGTAAAGAACCAGAAATGACAAACTTGGAGAAGACAACGCAGACTTTTGAATGCAGACTTGGGCATTGCTTTTGTTTCTAGACTTGGGCCTAACTTCTATCCGGGCTTTTAATTGGTGAGGGCCTTTTGCTTTTAAGACATAGGTAGCATATTGCTTTAAATAATTATTTCACACTTAACAAATTTGTTAGTACATAAAGCAATTAATTAATTCTGAATTTTAATCTATAGAGGGATTTTATTCCTTTAATGTTTTTTTGTCATAATTAAAACTTAATCAAAATTGGGTTTCAAAGGAATGAACTAATTTATACTTACTCCCCTATAAGTACTGAACTTATGCTTGTTCTGATTACTTCCCCATAAGGGTTGAACTACTGACTTTGCTAATGAGAAAAAGAATGAAAGGGTTAAATAGTTTAATATCAAATATGTCAGAGCTAAAAAATTAAGATAAGTATCAGAGCATAAAATGATTGGATAATTCAATACATATATCAGATCACATAACAAGTATAAGTTAGAATTCAAAATTTACTTAAAGACAATTAGACAGAAGATTTAGTTGTTGAGTAACTTTCTCATTCTCCCCCTTTTTAGGATCATCAATCGGGAGATAAGTATCAGCATATGCAGAGGAAGCATGCCGAGAATTTAGTTGTTGAGTAACTTTCTGAAGTTTGTCAGAACTCTTTATAGGTTCAATGTTCATGTTCTAAAAGATAGTGACTCCTTTAGGAGATAAATTTCCTTGCTTGCTCATCTCAGTTAGGAGTAACTGAATAACTATGGTGTTCCAGAGAGTAGAGATAATTAAGGAGTGAGAGTACTTTTGAACAATACTAGAGCTTTGTGCTGCTAGGAAATCAAATTCAGCTTCTGATCCCGAAGTTTGATAGACTCTTGATTTTCCTTATAAAGTCTCAGAATGGCATGTAGCTTTTGAGAAAATTCTTCAAAGGGTTGAGCTTGACCAGTGTAAAGATCGTGAAGATTATCACCAACTATTTGAAGGTCAGATTCAAGCTTGTGATGCACATCTTTTGTGATGACATCGTTTGAAGGAATTAACTTTTTTACATACTCCAGTTGAGCTAGATGGGAAAACATACTTAGCTCTATAGTTGCCATTTTATCAGCGTAAGTGTGGATTCCTTATTGACTGATGAGTTCATCAACAGAGTGAATGAGGCTCTTGATGCTAGCAAGTTCACTTAGAATGACATAGATTTTTCCAATAGATTAAGCAACCATCAGAGAAGGCTAAGAGATGTGAGTAATAAAGGAATTCTTTACTACTTAAAGTATGAGATTAGTAGCTTCTTGAGGTTTGCAAGTAAGTTGTTCTTCAGTTGAAAGTGGAGTAGTCTGTGTTTGAGTGATTTTGGCTTCAACCTCAAGAAGTTTGGTTGTTCCATGGTCAGCAATCTTCTAAGCTACGTTGGCCAGATCTATGATATCTTCCTCAATAGATTGAGATTTAGTTGGAGGAGGCTTGTTTAGAGACTTTAGGAATTCATAGGCTGATAGATCAATGGCTTGAATATTAAGAGATGAATTCTCATTGACTCTATTGCAGACTTCTGCCTGGGGGCCTACGAAAGCCTTTGTTAGAGGTTAGGTTGGCATGAAACAATCATCTTTTGACTTAAAGAAGTAGAAAGAGCGATTTTAGGAGGTTCAATAGGATTGAATTCATAGTTTGGCTTGCCTGAACCAGTTCCGATGAAGGTATTTGGATTAGAAGTTTGGCTGAGTTAAAGAGCTTTTGTAGTAGCATCATCCAAATCGTCAAACATAGTCTAATATGATTCAGAGTCAGACTCGAAACCAGGAGGAGTGAGAGCATTCTTCTGCTTTTGAGTAGCCTTTGAGAGATCAGTAGCAATAGCTTGAAGCTTTTCCTTTTGCAACTCTGAGATGACAACGTGCTTGCTCCGAGGTTTCTGAGTTTCTTATTTAGAAGAGATCTTCTGCTCTTTGTTGCTGATTCTTGGCTCTCAGAAGGTATGAGTTTAGAGACTTAACCAAATTTATTACTTGATTAACGACAGAGTACACTTATCCCTTAAATGAGTGTCTCGAGAATTAGCCCGGATTCCACTCTCATCATCGAACGATCATGGACCTTCGACCAATACTCTATCATGATCGACTTGATGAAAGAACTCAAACAAAATCAAGTTGGGGGCGATCTACTGTATCACGATCCCTCGTCCTGGCCACTAGAGGTTCGTCATCTGTATCTTCATTGTAAGGAAGTTTAAAACCTTATCCCTGTTGAAACACCTTTCCACATGATTTTGATTTGACAAAATTATTTAAGTTAATCCATGATTAAGGACAATTAAATTTAAGTGCTTTGATTTAATTGTACTAATATGTTTGTCCAATGATGAGTATAAATATAAATACAAATAGAAATAAAAAGTAAGACAGGACGAAGTCAGCATAAGATCACAGCACAAGCTGAGTAGAATGGAACTCAACGTGAGAAAAGATAAGTCATCTTCAGAACAGAAGCTTAAAGATCAAGAAACTGAGTGGGACGAAACTCAGTATCAAAAGTAGGAAAGTCTTCCGAGAACTATGTCTTGCAGAACGAAGCTGACCATGGAAGCTGAGTAAAAGAGAACTCAGTATATGCACTAGCAAACAATCACAAACAACGGCTACCAAAGACAAGCTGAGTGATCTTAAGGACAGCATGAATGTTCCGTTTGCTAAAAGACAAGCTCCGACAACTGTCTGCACCATTAATAGAAACCTTGGAATTACGCAAAGGCTAATTTCGAGAGGTATGGGTCAAACGTTCGTTAGCTAAAAGATGAACTGGCATAAGAAGACGAAAACCTGCAAGAAGAAGACAAACCTGACGCCTGCGGAATTCAGACGACATGATTGGCCTGCAAGACTGAAGTTGACCAAAAATTATCTCAAAAAGAAGCCGTTTGAACCAACGGACAAATCCAAAGTTCAAAACATTTCTACTTCAGACATCAACTATATAAAGACATGATCATTCTTGGATCAAAAGCCGATCACAACAAGTACAAAAAGCATATACATACAAAAAGCACAAAAGCCAAAAAGAGATCTTACACCAAATTTCTATTCTTGTGTAAAAGCTAGATTGATTTTCTGTAATCATCTAAAGTGTTCTTCGTCTGAAAAGAACAATTTGTATCAATTGTAAAATTGAGAGTGTTGTGCTGAGTACTCGGTGTTGAGTGCTTAGTGGTAGAGGAATCTAAGTGTTTGGTTATAGCACTTAGTAGGAGTTGAGTAGACGAATAGAGGAAGGTACTCTTGCATATTCAACTGCCTTGTAAACGGTTTGTGCTCTACCTTTAAAGAGCTCAATATTGGATTTAAAAAGCTCGGAGGGATTCTGGGGACTGGACGTAGGCGGAGAGGCTGAACCAGGATAAGTCGTACTGAGAAATTTCTAACTCTCTCTCAATATATATATATATATATATATATATATATATATATATATATATATATATATATATATATCTGTATGTGTTGCTTGTCATATTTACTCAGCATATAAAATTGCTTAAACTGACACTGAGTAAATAAGAGTGCTGAGTTGGAAGCTGACCACAACAGTGTCAATTCCCAACTCATACGTAAAATAGTTTTAGTCAACATCTGACTAAAGCTGTCTTACACTATAATCGGCCGTGCTGACCAATGCTGAGTTGACTAACTCAAGAAAATATATTAAGTCAGCTTAATTAAAATTTTAAAAAGTTATATTAGTTTCTAACCCACCCCCCCCCCCCCTTAGAACTAATCACACGGGACCAACAAGTGGTATCAGAGCCATATAGCTCACTATTCAAAGATTTAACAATCTTGAGCTGATCCCGACAAATGGCTGAGAACAGCACTCGTTTCCTTCCCGGGAACCAAACAACACAGATACTCCCAGAGGGATTATCAATTAGTCGGCCTCCCCTATTCTTTGGATCTAATTATACATTTTGGAAGAATAGGATGAAGAACTTCATTCAAGCCACAAACATGAGTGCATGGCTTGCAATAGTTCAAGGCCCATACGTGCCATATAAAATTGTTGAGAATGAGAAAATTGTTAAGAGTGAAACTGAGTGGTCAGAAGATGACCTTAAAAAATTACAAAACAATGCTTCGGCTATCAATATGCTTCACTGTGCGTTAGATGCCGCAGAATACAATAAGATTTCAGGTTGCGAGTCAGCACAGGAGATTTGGAAAAAGCTTGAAGTAACCTATGAAGGTACAAGCAAGGTTAAGGAGTCAAAGGTGAACCAACATATGAGATTATATGAGCTGTTCGAGATGAACGATGATGAGGACATCTCAGGAATGAATGCCAGATTCACCAACATCATAAATGAGCTAAAGAGGCTCGGCAAGAACTTCACTGAAGAAGAACAGGTGAAGAAAATTCTGAGAAGCTTACCTAAGAGCTGGCAAGCTAAGAAAACTGCCGTAGAGGAGGCTCAAGACTTGACCACATATAAATACGACGAGCTGATCGGATCTCTGCTGACTCATGAGATCTCTATGAAAAAATTTGAAGCAAAAGAAAAGTCAGAAGACAAGAAACAAAAATCACTTGTCATGAAAGCTGACTCAACAGAAGTTGACTCATGAAATGATGAGGAAATGGCCATGTTCACAAGGAAGATGAAGAAGCTGTTCAGAAAGAATGAAAAGAACAGCAAGAGGCCATTCAGAAGAGGTGATAGGTATAAAGCTGAGTCCAGTGACAAATATAAAAAGGACAACTCCAAGCCTGTCACGTGCTTTGAGTGTCATCAAACTGGGCACATCAAGTCAAGTTGTCCTAATCTAAAGAAAGACAAGAAAGGAAGCAAAAAGGCTATGGTGGCCACATGGAGTGATAGCGACGACTCAACATCATCTGAAGCTGACGCCACCGAGTCAGCAAACATATGCTTCATGGCCGATGACGCTGCTGACCACACTCGATCTGAGCAAGCTGACCTCTCTGAAGAATCTGAATAGGAGGAATACTCAAATGAGGTAACATCCTTACACTTGCTTAGAAATGAAATGATTAACGCCCTGAGTGATTTATATACACTGACTAAAAAGTGTAACAAGAAAATAAAGGCACTCAGTAGGCGATGTGACGAGATTGAGGAGGTCAAACTTAGTGACCTTCGATATCTTCTCTAAGATAACTCAGCTTTGCATAGTAACATGGAAATTATGCACAAGTTCGTCTTGGAGGTCCAATCAGATTCAAAGAAACTGAAAAAGGATGTCACATACCTACAGAGCCAAACTAAGGGCTCAAACAAAAATAAATCCCATGCTGAGTACTCAGGTACTAGTCAGCATAGACAATTCACTCAATATGACTGTTGTGGAAAAAGGGGACACATAAGAAATGTGTGTTGGTATAACAAGCGGATTGTCCAATTTGACTTCTGCGGAAAGAAAGGGCATACCACTAAGGTATGTTGGCATGCTCAGATAATGGTGCTGACAAAAAACAAAGTCATCCCAAGAGGGTAACATTCTGTGACTTCTGTGGTAAAGCTGGCCACACAATAAAAGTATGTCGTCACAAATTAAAACATGACTTTGCACCTGTGTATGCTAACCCACGAGGACCCAAAAAGAATTGGGTACCTAAAGATGAATGATCTAAAATGCAGGTGAGCCTGAGATGCGTGGAAAAATCAAAACTATGGTATATTGATAGCGCATGCTCGAGGCACATGACTGGTGATGAAACTCAGTTCATCACACTTGAGCTTAAACGAGGTGGAAACGTAAGCTTTGGAGACAATAAGAAGGGTAAGATAGTAGGGTCAGGTACTATCGGAGGTAACCCCACTATTGAGTCAGTCTCCTTAGTTAAGGGTCTCAAATATAACCTATTGAGCGTAGCTCAGCTTTGTGATAGCGGTCGACATGTTATATTTGATGCTACTCAGTGTCGGATACTCGAGGGAAAAACAAACACATTGATTTTAACTGCCCCTCGTGTTGATAATGTATATATGCTGAGTTTAGAAAAACAGTTTTCAAAAAATATATGCCTAGTATCTAAAGAGGATAACTCCTGGCTATGGCATAGGAGACTTGGTCATGTAAGCATGGACCTCCTTGCCAAATTAGCTAGAAAGCAACTAGTTGAAGGATTACCCAAATTGAAATTTGAAAAAGATCAATTATGTAATGCTTGTCAGCAAGGTAAACAAACGAAAAAGTCTTTTCAAAGTAAAAACTTTGTCTCAACCAAGAGACCATTGGAATTACTACACTTGGATCTTTTCGGACCTATCCAGCCACTCAGCTTGGGAGGTAAGAAATTTTCCTTGGTCATTGTAGATGATTTCTCTCGGTATACTTGGATCATCTTGCTGAGTAGCAAGGATGAAACATTTGAGATGTTCACCACACTGATTAAAAAGCTTGAAAATGACAAAGACCTAAAAGTAGCTCATATTAGAAGCGACAATGGTAGAGAATTCAAAAACCAACAGTTTGACGAATTCTGTGAAACCAGTGGTATTGACCACAATTTCTCTGCTCCTAGAACTCCTCAACAAAATGGGGTTGTTGAAAGGAAGAACAGAACAATTGTCGAAATTGCTAGGACAATGCTGAGCGATAATAGGCTTCCAAAGTATTTCTGGGGTGAAGCTGTCCACACAGCATGCTACATACTGAATAAGGCTTTAGTTAGACCTATACTCAAGAAAACCCCTTATGAACTTTGGAAAGGACGGAAGCCCAACATTGGCTACTTTCGTGCCTTTGGGTGTAAATGTTTTATACTCAATACAAAAGATAACCTTGCAAAATTTGATGCTAAAGCCGACGAAGCGATCTTTTTGGGGTATTCAACTAACAGTAAAGCATATAGAGTGTATAATAAACGAACTCAAGTTGTTGAAGAGTCTGTCCATATAGAGTTCGATGAAACTGACCTTGCAGGAAAGACAACTCAGTCCGCCGAAGATGAACCAAGCTCAGCTTCCGCTGACCAAACAGGAGCTACTGAGTCATCAGCACAAGGAATGACCAAAGGTAAACATGAACCAGAAATTACCTTTGCTGACCAATCTATTCCTGCAGATATTAGAGAAACACCTATTCCAGACAACTCAGCATTGTCTAAAGAAATAAAAATTCCAAGAGGACATTCAGAAAAGTCCATTCTTGATGCCGCTGACAACAAGCTGATGACAAGAGATCAGCTTAGAAAGTATCTCGGGAATGTTGCATTTGTCTCAGTAAATGAGCCAAAGAACTTCACCGATGCTGAGCACGATGAATATTGGATCAATGCTATGCAAGAAGAGCTTGATCAATTCACAAGAAATGAGGTATGAGATTTAGTACCAAAACCTAGAAATCAAAAGACCATAGGAACTAAATGGGTCTTTAGAAACAAATTAGATGAGCAAGGCAACATAGTCAGAAATAAAGCCCGACTTGTAGCCCAAGGCTATAGTCAGCAAGAGGGCATTGACTACGGTGAAACCTTTGCACCCGTTGCTAGGTTAGAGGCTATACGAATTTTGTGTGCATATGCCAGTTATATGAATTTTAAACTATATCAAATGGATGTTAAAAGTGCTTTTCTTAATGGCTTTATAAATGAAGAGGTATATGTTAGTCAGCCTCCAGGGTTTGAAGATCCAAAATTTCCAAACCATGTTTATAAACTCAAGAAGGCCCTATATGGGCTGAAACAAGCTCCAAGAGCTTGGTATGAGAGGTTGACCAACTTCCTGCTGACCAGAAGTTATGTCAGAGGTAAAGCTGACACAACCTTGTTCATTAAGCAAAAGGGTAAACATATCCTGTTGGCACAAATTTACGTAGACGATATAATCTTTGGTGCTACTGATGAATCCTTGTGCAAAGAGTTTAGTAAACAGATGCAAACTGAGTTCGAAATGTCTATGATGGGCGAACTCAGCTTCTTCCTTGGACTTCAAATCAAGCAAGGTAAGAACGACATCTTCATTAGTCAGTCCAAGTACGCCAAAGAAATGCTAAAGAAATTCGATATGGAAGATTGTAAACCCATATCAACCCCAATGGGTACTGACACTGTCCTATGCAAAGATGAAAAAGGTAAATCTGTAGATAGCAAGCTATATCGAGGTATGATTGACTCTCTACTTTACCTTACCGCTAGTAGACCCGATATTCAGTACTCAGTATGTTATTGTGCAAGATATCAAGTTGACCCTAGAGAATCTCACCTTATAGCTGTAAAAAGAATTTTTAGATATTTGCAGAGCTCAGTCAATGCAGGTTTATGGTATCCAACCTCAAATGACTTCACACTCATTGGATATACTGATTCTGACTATGGACAAGATAAGCTAGAGCGAAAAAGCACTTCGGGAGGATGTCACTTCCTTGGAAGCTGTGTAGTATCTTGGTTCAGCAAGAAGCAGTCATCAGTTACCCTGTCTACAACTGAAGCTGAGTACGTAGCTGCTGGAAGCTGTGTTGCACAAGTCCTATGGATTAAGCAATAGCTCGAGGATTACGGAGTCAAAACAGAAACAATCGAAGTCAAATGCGATAACAAGAGCGCTATTGACCTATCCAAAAATCCAATCCAACACAGCAGAATGAAGCATGTCAGCATAAGGCATCACTTCATTAGGGATCATGTACTCAAGGGTGAGATCAAGCTGACCTACGTTCCAATAGATGAACAGCTTGCGGATATCTTCACCAAGCCCTTGGCTCGTGAACAATTCAACATACTAAGGGAAGCTATCGGTATGTCTAATCCTCTTCAATAATACTATATGCTTAATTGAATGATGAATGATTACCATACTGAGTGACTTGTGCTAAGTTAGTAACTTCTACATGCTGAGCTTAAAATGTGTTATAGAAAATCACCCTATGCTGAGTAAGACATACATGCTGAGTGATTATCTTAGGCTGAGTTACTAAAGCAATATGAAAACCCTCTAAGTAAAACTGTGCACTCAGTATCACAAAACGTCCAGTATTATAACAAACTGAGTAAAATTCACTTGCCCAATTAATGCTTGCACACGTGCCATAAATAGCCACCTAGGGAGACGTAATCGCAATAAAGCAAACGCGCTGAACATGTCATAAATGCCAGAATCCTTGTCGATTGATCATCTCGAGGTAAAACGGCTAGTTCAAACGTTTAGGATCAATTCGAACGTCTATAAATAGTGGAAGCATTCCCACTTATCATTCTTTACACTCGAAATCTTTGGCAAATCGACTCTCATTGCTCTCTCTCTCTCTCTCTCTCTCTCTCTCAATCTCAAAACCTCTAATCATGTCGGATTCCCAAAATCTCTCCGGTGGTGATTATGACAGAAATCACTCCGATGAAAATCCATCGTACCAAACTGAGCAAGAACACGAGGATACTTCAACTGAATCTTAGGAAGAAGGTCAGTATGACCATTCTAAGGTCACAACACCAAACAAGAAACCACACGCTGACCAAGCCACCTCCTCGAAAAGAGAAACAGAAGCAGGATAAGGGAAAGAAACCGATGGAACGTACCTACTCCCTAGTTTACAACAGCGTAAGGGGATATAAGGTTGACCACTGTTATCGTCATAATTTATAGCATTTTTAGTATTTAATTACTAGCTATTTTGTACCATTTTAATAAATTTTAATGATGGTTTTTGTATTTTTCTTCATTTTATGTATCTAAGCCACTTTATGTGTTTTCTAGGCATTTTCGCAAGGTTTTCGGTACAAATAACCAAGTCGGGGCTTAAGGCGGCAGCTCGGGAGTAAAAGAGACAAGAAAAGAGGATCTTTAGTGACACCCAGCGTGCACTTCGTCGCGGATAGGTGCTGCAAGATAAGAGTCTAATTGTTCACACTAGGACAGATTTGACACATTTTCGTATTTTCAACTTTTCTCCCTCATACGGACTCGGATTGAGGCGATTCAAAATGCGTTGGAAAGCTAAGAGAAAGATGAACAAATGTTTAATAATAATCATCTCCAAATTCGAAGTGCATCAGGCCCAGAAAATTATCCAAAGTTGATGAATATGTTGAAGCCTAAGATTCCTTTGACATTTCAACTCCTAAATTATTAAAATCTTCCCCCCATGCTCTCTTAAATGCTAAATTCAGATGATAAGGAGTGGGAGGCCATAAGGATGACTTGGTCTTTGGAATTTTGTGTACCATTTTACTATAAAAGGAGGCCTTGGGTGCCATTTGAAGACACACCAAGCTTAGGCTAAATTTCTCCCTCTATAATGTTATTTTGCTGATTTTTCTCTTCAAAAATCAGTTGTTTATGTTGTTGTAATTGTTGTTATTGTGCTCAAGTTGTGTTTGTGCAAGAGTTCATTCAATAAAAGTAAGTTTTAAGTTAATGAAGAAGTTCATTCGACAATCGTCATTACGGTTTCTTCTAAACTTTAATCTCTTTTATTACTATGAACTCCATTATCTATCTTTTTAAGGTGTGTTTAATCTAACCATGGGCTAAAACATCCTTGACTAAGGCTAAAAGCGGATCTTAACTTTAATTATGTGGTAATTACGTTTAATCTATTTAAGTTGTGTTTATCATTTTTAAGAACTAACTTATGATTCCTAATGCTTGTAGGAGATGGGCCAACTCTCTACTTGAAGATAATTAATCATTTATATTGACCGTGATTAAATTGATTAATCGAAATTCATAAGTTGGACCTAATGATCATTTAGTGTGGCTTATTGGTTTTTCATAAATCTTATTGCAAATCTTAGATTTATTACTTGAGCCGGACCAAGGGAAAGTAATAAATCAAAGGTTTGGAACTAAGAGAACTTAATGCTTCTTTCGATTAATTACTTGAGCCGGACCAAGGGAAAGTAATTAATCGAAAGTTTAGAACTAATTACTCGAGCGGTTTTTCTTGAATCTTAAGTAATCACTTTAGCCGGACCAAGGTAAAGTAGATTAAAAAGGTTTAGATTAATAAAACTTAATGCTTCTCTAGATTAATTACTTGAGCCGGACCAAGGGAAAGTAATTAATCGAGAGTTTAGAGCCAATCTCGAGAATCTATTAGTTAATAAGAAAAATCGCTATCTTAAAAAGGATAAAACATCTAAAAAGGGGTTAAGTGTTATTACCAAGTAAAGAGGTTAAGTGAAGCTAGAAGCCTTAGTTTCTTTCATTATAAGTAATTCCTCACGTAATTTGTGTAATTTTCATTTCATTTCTTGCTTAAAGTCTTAGCTTGGTTGTCCAACAAATTCTACATTTCGGTTGTTTAAATAATAGATAGGGAGCAAAAAGATTAATACTTATAATCACCATCCTCGTGGGAACGATACTCTACTTACACTTTATTACTTGATACACGACTAAGGTACACTTGCCTTCACATGCACGTATACGTAAAACGCGCATCAACCACTCCCGCTGGTTCTCGAAGGGATTTGTGGAAGCTGAGCAACCCTTCTGTGAGTGGATCTCAAAGAACGACTGGACCGAGCTGTTCTTGATTCGAGAAGCCACCTATCCTGAGTTAGTGAAGGAGTTCTACGCTAACCTAAGAGCCGCTGATGATGACCGGTGTAGACACCGAGTCGGAGGACCTGTGATGAAAACCTGAAACAAGACGGTCGAAGCGATTGATTCCGAAAGTTTTGAAAAATATATAAAGAATAATAAGCTGAGGAAAATTAACGGCACGACGCGGGCACACAACGGCATCCCGCACGCGGACGACGATGGTCGAACGCCCGCTTGACGGCTCGAGACGTGCGCGCGGCGTCCGTCGGACGCACCGCGAGTGGCACGCTCTCGACGCCCGAGCAATGCCTGGGACCGCTGGCGGTGCGCGCCCTCATGGGCCGTTGAGCACACGTGCCTGGCAGCGCGAGGCGCGCGTTCGGCGGCCGCGACGTGCGAGCGTCTAGCTGCACGGAACGCGTGCTCGGCGGCCACGGAGTGCACGCATCCGACGGCGCGGGGCACGCCCCGAGGGTCGCCGGGCGGGCACCCAACCACGTCGGGCGGACGCCCGACGAGGGTTGGGCGCGGGCGCCCAACCTCGCGTTGGGCGATCGCCCAACCACAATGGGCGACGCCCAATTTTTTTTAGGCGTCGCCCATTGTTCCGGGATCCGTTTCCCTATATAAGGGCACGGATCCCAAGGTGAAGAGGAGGCCTTTTTTGGGGGGAGGAAAACTTTCTCACTCTAAACATTTTTAGAGAGAGTGTGGATTTTTTTGAGAAAAATATTTTTTTTCTCAAAAATTCCAAATTTCCTAAGTTCAATTTTTACTAAATTTTCATTAAAAAACGGAAGCTCGCGGTTCGTGGAATCAATCGGCTTCGACTGTCAGATACCGAATTAAAGGTATTATCCGAGGACTAGACTCTTTATTTAATTTATTTCTCTCCTTCTATTTTTTTTTATGTTATAGTTTTTTATTCCTTTAGTCATTTATTTATTTTGTCACGTTTTATTTAGTTAGCATATTTATTTAATTTTCGTTTCGTGTTAAATAAAATTCGGTTTTGTTTTAAAATAAAAACCTCGTTTTGACATCCCAATACGAACCGTGATCCGATAAAAAGGTAGTTCGGGTGTCGAAAACGTTGTAATTATAAGTTTTTTAATTTAAAAGAAATTTCCAAATAATGTTTTAAAATAAAAACATCGTTTTAGGAACTTCCGTTTTCGACTATGATCTATTTTCGGTAGTTCGGAAGTCCAAAACGATTGAATTAGATTTAATTTAAGGCTTTTGAACAAATCTGGAAAATATTGGAGTGCTGCTGTAATTTGTCAATTCTGTCACTAAAGGTGTTTACCGACGGATTTTCCGTCGGTAAATCTGCCAAAATGTAAAAAATGCCATTTCAGTCCATTTTTCTTAACTTTTAGACTTTTAATCCTTAGTATATATATATATGATTATGTAATACATGTTTTTCAACTTATTTTAGAACTTTAGTATATATATCTATTTTAGAATATTTGTACATCTCTTTTTATTCTATTTTGTAATATAAGTATAAATATATATATATGTATTTCCCTTTTTTATTAACTTAGGTTATATTTAAATATTAGTTACTTGATATTTTGAGAAATAATGAATAGATATTAGCATATGGTATTTTTGATATTTAAACTATATTAATTATGTATATATATATGTATAGTTTTTTTTAGAATATTTGGGTTATTTTAGTGATTATTGAGTTAAATTATTTTTAGATAAGTATTACTTTCTTAGTTATAGGATTTACTTATTATTTTCACATTTCAAAGTATAAGATATATTGTGTTTATTATCTTCATATACATATAGTGATTTTTGGTTAAATCTTATTTTCTTATCTTCCTTTTTGATTTAAATGTATACATATATATATATGGTCTAAAACCATTTTCTTTATTCTTTTGGCCCATTCATGGGTCCATGTTTCAAAAGGGGTTCATTTGAGTGTAAATGTTAGTTTATTGTAATTATAATAGTTAAAGAGTCCATTAAAGTAAGTGGGGAAAATAAATCACCAAAAAGAGAGTTTTCAATTGAATTATTTAAACTAATGTTTTTTTTAGATTTGTAATGTAAATAAATGGAGTCATTCTTGTTAATATTTCAAATCGTCTTCAAAATACCAAGTTTTAAAACCCTAATCCGTTCCAAAGGCGGATTAAAGGATCATTGTAATTAAAATTGTTTTCTTTGCGAATAATAGAGTTTTGAACCATTTTCTTAAAGAATTTGTACAAAATAAAATTGACTTGTATGTTTAACCATGTTTTCTCATTAAAAGGTTTTTTTTTATCTCAAACGTTTTCAAATACTCGAGTCGTTCCAACGGCGATTTGGGTAAACTTCATCAAACGGGGTTTTAAAACGCACCTGAATCGTTCCAACGGCGATTAAGGTGCGAACCATGTAAATAAATCCGTTTTTGGGAAATAAGTTAGTGTAGAATAAACACACGATATAATATTTAATACGGTTGTAAATAAATCACTTCTTTCTTCCCCCTCTCTGTGTATGTATAAACATAAATGGGTGATTCTTTACTGATGTGGCTTTTCAATATCATATGCTCAAAACGGTTTCTAAAAAGAGAAAGAAAAGGGTTTCAAATGAATTTTAAACTTAAAGAAGTATACGATTAGTCCGTTATCGCCTAACATGCTGAGTAGGAGGCCGGTGGTTCATAACCGGGCGATGTCGGGGTGCCTAGTAGCCTTTCTTCGGAAAGGAGCTAGCCTTCTTGGCTCGTACCTAAGTTTCCCGAACCCACACCGGTCTCCCGCAAGGGATCGGTGTTCATTTTCCCATTCGTGGGTGGCGATTCTTATATATCTCCGAGCTCCGGTCCTGCCGAGCAGCTTGATTCCACGATTGGTTGCTTTCGGCGCCAATCACCGCTTACGTCGCCATGAGGTTGTCCACCCCCCGGTCCGCCCGGGAGATTAGGCCACGACACCTCGTCTAACAAGTGGCGACTCTGCTGGGGAAGCGAGAAATTTGATTCCGGAAGGCATGCACTAAGCCCTTAACGGGGACGGATCGTTTTACTTCTTTTCGTATGCATTCACGAGCATTATTGCCAACCCTTTGGGTAATTTCCGTGAAACCTCTAGCGAGAGTCCATTCGTCGCTCGAAAGAGGCTAGCGTAAGTTCCCCCTTACAGTAAGGCGCCAGAGGGTCCCCATCCATTCGTTAGGGGCGAATCTGTGCGGTCCTGTGAGGTCCCGCGGTCAGCCGTGTCAGCATATAGTAGCCTTAGAAGTTTCCATAGGATTACCCGTTACTATTTTTGATGTGATAAATGAATCAGTTCGTGTTTTCAAACCGCCATGATACGTGTCTAATCCTAAATTATGTAAAGAAAATGAGACGATGCGTTAATATATACTCATGAATCGACATACTAATTACCCTAAAACATCGAAACGATTTGAACTAAAGACGACTTAGTCATCTCATATGAATGAACATGTGCGACCCGCCTTGTCCCTTTCGGTGTCCCGACGAAGGCACGTGTTCAGGAAATACGTTATGACGTAAGCACGTATTAGTATGAATCGGTTCGGTGTTAAGGATAGTTACATTTCGATACAAAAGACTATATTAACGGTAGCCGTTATTCACATTCTTTAAATAAGTTAGGATAAAACGAGATCATGACGAAACGAAAAGGAAGAACATTTCTGTTTCGAACGGCCCTGTCGTAACGTGAAAAGTTTCGCACAAGTAGCCCGTCCCTTCCGAATGAAAGACAAGCTTTTACGATATGCCTCATGTCGTTCTTAAGAGAAATGGATGTGCCCGTACAGATGACTAAGAAAATAAAGAAAAGAAAAATGAACTAATCGACCAAAATCATTCTGAATCTACGATATATGTTAATCCCGCGAGTAGTTAAAGAAAATAAACCAATATCGTTGAATACGTGCCTCGGACGAGAGTATACCCCGTTTAAAATCTCGAAGCCGAATTAAGCCAAACCATATAATTACGCCATATGGACGAGACTGCGGGTTTTGACTAACGACTCGATCATTTCGACCGTCACCAAAACTGCAAGAAATATGGCCCGATATACGTGTTTGCTTAAATTCACGCCTAAAGGAAGGAAAACGGTGATATCCTCGCTTCGAATAAACATGCGATTCAACGAAACGTTGATTTTCTATAACCACACTGAGATGATATATCCCGTGGATTGGGAGGAACAAAGGATTGTTGTTAGCCGAAAGATTACCGTGCGCTCAAATAAGACTCACCGTCTTTTCACATAGCAAAATGAGCAAACGAATCCTCGACGCTAAGAACAAACACGTTACGCAATGAATCCGTTCCCTAAAATAAATCCAAAAGTAATTCCATCACTAAACAAACGCGTGGTTACGTCTCTCGATAGATCCAAAAAGATCCCGTTGTAATCCAAAAATCGAGACACGAATCCAAGTAAATGAAAGGGAACGAATCATAGACGATAATGATGATTGAACCAGAAGAATAACTCGAACCATGTCTAAAAACCGAGATGCACTCAAAGGGAGTCGAAATCCGAATTAATGCGTCTCGCAAAAGGACGAAAGACGAGTTATTCTGAAAGGACAATCCAATTTGGTCGATTTCTTAAGTCACTGAACGTGGATACATCAAAACGAACTGTATTGTCTGATGGATGATTTACTTTTCCGTAATAATCGATGGCATCACGCGTCCTCTGGACCACGGTGTGAGCCCATACCAAAATCCTAGGAAAGAGACTTGGACCAACGAGTGTGTGGAGAAATAAGGATGGAAGAGAGATGATGTGATGATTGTGATTGTTATCTAACGTTTTCTTTCTCTTATTGCGATCTACTTACGCATTATGTACGATCTTCGCTAACTAGTTTGTTTGTATAGATTTATATCTTGTTGTACATCAGTCGAGTCAGATTTAAGTTATAATGTGTTCTATGCTTAACGAATCATTGCAATCATACCATATAGAGCGTTGCATGCTAACCGCATTGCGTGCAGCCATTCTAGGTTTCATATATTTAGGACGTGTTTATTAGGAAAGTGAGAAAGAGTCGACCCCAACGTCGCGTGTCATTCAGGAGGCATACTAGTTATGTCGTGACGTATCCCATACGTCTTTGCCTTGTCATACCTATGTGTTGGGACGCATCCTATGCGACCTTGGCACGTCTCGTGCGTCTTCACCGTGTCGTTTGTATGCTAGCTAGGAGGCATGCCCATTATGTCGTGATGTATCCTATGCGTCTTCGCCTTAGCATACTATGTGTATGGTAGCGTACCTCGTACATTTTTCCAGTATCGTAGGCACCAGTCAGAAGGTACAACCATTATGTCATAGCGTATCCCCTACGCCTTGGTTTTGGCATACCCCGTATGTCACGGCACCTCCAATATGTCCTTACCCTGTCAAGAGGCGTACTATTCTCTCGTGACGTATCCCCTATGTCTTTGTTGTGTCGTGTCATCACGCGTCCACCCGTCAGGAGTCCCACCTGTCATGTGGTGACGTATTCCTTGCATCTTTACTTTGTCGTACCCCTGAGGACGTAACGCACCCCCCATGCACTTTCCAGTAAACATTCAGACACTGATCAAGGGGTGTACCCGTTATGCTATGACGTATACCACATGTCCTTTCCCTGTCGTGCCTCGTATATTATGATCCATCCCTTGTGTCTTTACCACGTCATTACACACCGGCCAGAAGGGGTACCATGTGTGTCATAACGCATCATGTACATCTTCGCCTCATTCCTTGCGCCAAGCAAGGGGCATGAGTTGCATACCCCATATGTCAGGGCATATCCGGTGCTTGTTCACCATGTTATGTATGTTAGACGGAAGGCATACCATTTGAGCTGTGGCGTAGCCCAGACATCCTTACCCCGTCCCATCTTCCATATCGTGGAATGTCCTATGCGTCTCCATCACGTTAGCTATACGCTAGTCAAGACGTGTACTCGATGCGCCACCGTGCACCGCGTACATTCAGGCATTGTCAAGGTCGCACATCGTGATAGGTCACAAATGCGTCGTCCATATCAGATACACTAGTCCAGAGCCATACCCCACATGTCACGACTTGAGTTCTCACCTTGTTAGGTGCCTAATGAAAGACATACCCCGTATGTCATGATGAATCTCGCACGTCTTTACCAGGTCTTGCATACCCGTCAAGTGGTCTACCTCTAGACCCCGAGGTGTTCTCTACGTCTTCGCCAGGTTATACTTTGCGTGGGATGGGTCGGACATATCTTTATCATCGCGTTCATACCATTAGAGGGTATACCGCCTGCATCGTGACCTGCCACACGCACCTTCGCCATCGTGTTTAAGTCATCCGGAGACATATCCCATATGTCATGGCGTACTCCGCCTCCCTCTGTCATGGTTAACAATACCAAACTGCTTGGTGGTCGTACCTTGTTGTCCTAACATTCACATCGTGGGGAAAATTCCGTTCACTTTCCGCATGGTCGACTCGAGACATACTATGTGTGTCGCCACGTCACTTACAACTTATCGATAGTTCAAAAAAAAAAAGAAACATTATCATGGCATCGGTTCCCCCCGAGACTCGAATTAACCATTCGTCACATGTCTCACACACGTCCTACTTACGCCACAAGACATACCATGTATGTCGCTACGCCTTAGCCAACACATATCAAGATTATAACTGGTACCTTGATCTCAAATGGAACCATAATCTCACGGGTCGTCGTCACCTCCCTTTCGTATCTCAAGACATACCCACGGATGTCGCCGCGCTATACATAATGCCCAGGTGATTCCAAATTATGTTGTTGTATTATCCATGCCCCTCACCTCGTAGGTTGCCATCATGACCTTCGTACGCTAAGACATGCCACGTGTGTCGGTGCGCCATGAACCTATACTCCAAAATTACGTGGTTGTAGGATCGAAACCTTAGGGTCGAGTGAAATGTTTCGTATGAATCTCGTTCACCCATCGCCATTCGCATCTAGGGAGGTAACCCATACGTAGCACCTCCGTATTTCAGAACTATGGGCAATACCCTGAACTTCGAAATGAACCCTTGGCTGGTGTGTTGTCCATGCTTCCCATTTGTACCTTTAGGTGCGGCATGTGGGTCGTCATAGCGTCCCCTCGTATTTACGTCATCCCACTGTCCGGACCCCAGGTTCACATTGACCCTCTGATGCACGCTTCACACGAAGTCGCGGCGTCACATTCGCGCTTTAAGTGGCGCCTTATATGTCGCCTCGTCACATCTAATGAATCTGTGCGTTATTGTACTAACCGCTTGGCTAGTAGGTCATCACCACACCCCATTGGTACTCTCAGTCGTACCTTGTATATCAACACGTCATTGTACTAAGGTAACCCACGCATCCTTGGTCTTCTTGAGATGCCCCGTCACATCTTCAAAACAGCCAAATCAATATGAGACGTAACAGGTGTGTCACCATATATCGTAACACGTCAGTATTCCAAAACATGTGACACTAGTGCTTCAAACACATATCGGCTTTCGGTGCATATCCCGTATGTCACCGCTTACGCTTTGGTCGTTGGACGGGCCTTGTCAAAACGCGCCCCACATGTCGCCTTGTCATCAGAAATATTTGCAGTCCACGAATATGTCATTAGGCTATCCAATTTTGGATCCGCCTTTGACACATGTTCCGTATGTCATCCCTCGCACCTTACTCACATGTCGAAGACTGAGTCATTTATACCGTCCAGTCAGGGTTAAGCTTATAGCACACACCCACATACGCGGTTCGGTACGTCTGGTTCGCATGTCAAATGTCGAGTCACCCATGTCATTTAAGTTCAAGTCGAATCTGGGGCAAGTTCATATATGTCATCATGTGCATCTTGCTTACACCTCCAATGTCGAGTCATTTGTATCGACAAGTTCAAGTTGAACTTTTGGCCCGTACCTGTCGTATAGAGTGATTCATGTCATCGAGTCCAAGTCATACTCTTAGGCATGTGCCCTATGGGCTGTATCGAGGATCCCGCTCATCCCTTGACACACTGAGTCATTCATGTCGTGAGGCTCCTATCAAACTCTTGACGTACGCCCTGTAAGTCGTCACTCATGTTTTGAGTGCGCCTCAAACAACGGTTTGTTTATATTGTCAAACCCTCGACACGCTCCCCCTACATCATTGGTACCGTTGTCTATGTGCCCCCAAACTCCACGAGTCGGAGACATATGCCCTATGTGTGTCGCTATTTGGGTCTCACTCGTATCAGTAGTATCGAGTTGTTCATACCGCGGCTAAATCCAACATTTGGCACTTACCTCGAAGGTCTTGGTGTGCGTCCCCGTTGCTCCTCGAGTTGTTCATAGTAATAGGTCCTAGTCATCTCAAATATCGGTGATGAACCCTATACGTCATAAATATCCACATAAGATCTTCAGGGATTCTCATAAAACATGTCATCATCAGGTTTGCGCTATGAAACAAATTGACCTTCGACACGTACCGGGTAAGTCGTCGTTTCCGTCTCGTTGATACCTCGATCGAATTAGGACACTTCTCATTCTACCAGACGCACCGATGTCCACAAATTCATCGAGGTATTTGGGGTCTCTAGCTTAAGTTAATCCTTAGACTGCACCATGCGTGTCGGTATCGTGTGTAGCTGACACTTCCAATGTTGTTAGAAGGTACCTCTCGAGTCATCTCTGTGCTTCATCTATACCCAGAGTTGGTCAGATAATACGTGTGTCGTATGCATACCCTATTCGTGTCTCGTACCTAGCATGTTGGATTTCCCCCACGATGGTTGAAATCCCAAAATCAAGCCATCACATCGTTCGTCAGTTGCGTATAAGTCAATCGTGGGGGCACATTAAGTGGGACTCCCATCCTGCCGTTTGGCTACCTCTAAAAATACAACGTACGTCACCGCATTTCCTAAATGCACCATGTTTCGAACCACTCTGTCCAAGCACTAGTGAGTTGAGTAGGAATTAATAATTGGCACATGCCTCGATGTTGACATATGCATCCTATTCGAACCTCGAGTATCAGGTATTCCGTGTGCATTATCCCGTCAAATAATACCCGTCATTGCAATAGTGGCTTTCCAAGAGAAGCTGACAATTGGCACACATCACGTATGTCACTCGCGTCCTCCTTATGCCTTAACCTGTTTGAGGCACGCCCCGTGTGTTACCACTTTCTGCATAGCCCGCCAAGGTTCCGTTGGTACGTCTACGCATTTGTGTCTTGGGTTTAAACTAACCATCGACCCACACCCCATATGCGGTGGCCTCGTCCCGCTTGCTTCTAGTTTAGGACACACCCTCTATGCCGGCCTGTTTCAGGAAACTTGTGATTCCCAGAAAGACGTTTCCCTGTTATCAGTATCAATACCAAGTAAACTATGGACAAGTGCCCCGCATGTCTCCGTCACGGTCTGTTTGAGTCTCGGACATACCATGAGCGTCACATCAGTCCATGTAACACCGCGTATCTTCGAAGTACGTCATTACTACCAAGGAGGGCAATCCCTCACCTACACCTCATGCATGATCGCTTAGGTTGTTCTTTTTAGATCGTGAGTCGTATCAATGTACCAAGTATGTCATTCCCACCGCTCATGTCGCTACCCCTCCAATGTATCTACACGTCACGGATATCATCGGGGTACACTCTCATTTACCTAGCGCCCTAGGGAATTTTACTTATCATGAGGGTCGTCTCAATCTCACAAGTGTCAGTCATGTCAAGCATCATTCAACATCGTACATCTTGTAAAGCATTGCAAGGTAAACTTGTAGGGTTCGTACTAATGTGTGTATAACAGTTGAAATGGTTTCAAGCATCGGCTCTTCCAAACAGGTAAGTTAGCACAAACGATGGAAGTACTGCCAACGGCTCTAGTAAAAAAAAGAAAAAAGAAAAAAGGGGTTTAGCTCCGGTCAAGTCGTGTTTATGTTGTGAGAAATAAAGCGCAGACCACGAATCATGCATACATCCATCTATAGGAGGCACAAGTAGATAGCTTTAGCATTCGCATCGCACGTGCATTGCATCATCAAAATTCATAATGCCTGAAAAGCTCCACTCATCAATCCTTTCTCTTTCCTTGTTAGAAACCCAACTCATGGCCCAGTCCAACAATTCAAACCATAATCTTGAGAGCCGTGTGCAAGGGGCTCTAGCCAAATACATCTTTTCTGATGAGTTCAAACGTGCTCTTAATGATCAGGAGAATACTAAGCATGAGGGGGTTGAAAATTCCCAAGAGATGATAGGAGATTTCAATCTCAGAGCAGAAATCGAGCGAGTTCTTCCCGATATCCTTGCTTCAGATGAATTCAAGATAGAGCTGAAAAGGTTGGTCAGGGAGGTCCTGAGCGAGTCACTGGTTGCGGAGATCCCGAAAGCTGCTATGGAGAAACCTATGTTCCAGCTGGCGTCACAAGTTAATCCACAAATATTCACTCCACCAAGGGTAGTCTCACACCATATTTCACGAACACAACCAGATCCACGCCATCGGGGACATGAGATTACCAAGGTTGTTCGCCCTCCGTCGCCCACTCAGTATAGAAGGGAGGGAAGGGAATTCTCCACTTTCACTCAACCCTTATTAGAAGTATTGGAGGGCCTACAAATGCATGATATACTTCATCCCCTACCAGCCACGGGAGGTCCAACCACTGAATTAGTCAAACGCAGGGGCTACTGCCACTTCCACCAGAAATATGGTCACGAAACAAGCACTTGCATGAAGTTGAAGCATGAAATCCAAGATCTCATCGAAGCTGGGAAGATAAGTGACCCATATCCTTCTCAGCGGATGAAGCCTTCGACTTGTTCCTTGAATGGCGAAGTCTAGAATATACTTATTGCTCAATACTTAACCGCTGAAGAGAGAAAATTAAGAGGGTAAAAAAAAATAAATAAATAAGTCAGGAGAAGCGATTCCCTGACTCTATGATGATAAGTCGGGCGTAGACCCATCAAACGAAGGGTTCTCACCGGCTTTTGCCAAGAAGAAGATCGAGCGACAATCAACAAAGTCCAAAAGAGAGAAAAAGAAAAGAAAATATGGAGCAAGCGACAAGCCCTCAGAGCCATACTTACACTGAGGCACCGACAAAGATTTCTCCCCCCAAAGGGATACACAAATACAGGAGTGCACCATTCAGAACGAGGCAGGGGCAACTAACCTATCATCGATAAAATATTTCGTTCCAGGATCAACGAAAGGGTTTAGACCTATGATGACTCAAAGTTAAACAAGGAAAGAAAAATGATGCTAAAAAGGCCCAGGGGCAAAGTCCAGTCAATCGGAAGTAAAAGAAAATAAATCAAAAGCTGACGCAATCAGCCAAGAGGCGTCAAGGTGGCAAGAGCGGTTGACATTGCCCAACAAATGTGTAATCAAACAGAAGCTCACTGTAACGAAGGAAGATCAAAGACGGAGTCAAGTGAAGTCGAAGGCGGCGACAAAGTTCAGATCTTTAATCAATCTCAAGGGAACCGAGGAATCCTTCTCATGAAAATTTGAAAAAAAAGAAAGAAAGAAAGAAAATCCCGATAGGTTGAAAATCCGCAAAGGGCGGCCTATGCAACACTAAGGGACACCCCAATAAGTGAAAACCCCACGGGGCGCTTGTTTGAAAATTCCGGGGTAAAAGGAGAGAGTTAAAATAATTGAAGTGGGAAAACCCGAAAGGGCATACTTCGGTGACAGTGGTTAATAAACTGAGCAGTAAACAATTCAATGTATGTTTGCCAAGTGCTTTATTTAAGCTAGACGGTTGCATTTGCAATAAAAACACCCGCATCAATAGACACCCCATCTCAACTAAAGTCGCCTCGACACCCATGAACCGATCCAAAATCTATAAAAAAAAAGACTATTCTTCTCTCTCATGCTCCATGAAGTTTTGTTCCTTTGCTCCTCTGTTGTCCTCTCACGAGTCAAACTTCGACCGAAGCAACTACTCTCGAACGGCAATATCCCTAGCTTGAGCGCACGTGAAATTTCACCTCGAGTTGGCAGGGGCATGCGCTCGCATCAACTTCTAACTCACACCAAGACGGTAACTCCAATCGCGGGCACGACCATACAATCAGATCACCATCCATCTCGCTCCGGAAGCTTCTCCATTAACGAAGGCATCAGGCATGAACTCATCATCAAATGCTCAGCATAGAAGCGGCCCGTGGATATGAATCCCCTGTGCTATCCGGTATCATTCACAATAAAAAAATTGAACAAAAGGGTTGGATTGAAAACCTCAAAAGAGGCGATCCAAGCAAAAGGAGAGATAGAGAAAATCAGTGAGATATAGAAAAGATAAATCGAAAACCCCAAGGGGCGATTCATGCAAAAGGAGAGATAGAGAATATCGGAGAGATCCCGTTGAGTTGAAAACCCGAAAAGGGCGGCTCAAGCAAAAATTAGGGAAAAAATGAATACGTCAATCTCTGGTTAAAGGCGAGAGCCCCTTGATGCAAGCTCATCAAAACCAAATCCCCATCCTTATAACCATTGGCTTCAAACCTGTACTCGCCCTCATCCTCGCCCTGAAACATCATTTCTCGATCTAAAGCTACCGAAATCCTTTAGTCTATGAAAAGGGTATTCGCCCGACCACCTCATCCATACATACGTAGTCTCCACACGCACGTACGCCCACATAAAGCTAACCACATAGGTCACGCTTACGCGCATACATAGTTTGCATACACACATACATCCACGCATCTACATGAAGCAAAACACATAGGTCACGCATACGCACAGTCAGACACACGCACGGTCACCTGCACACACACACATAAGTGTTTACATGCATCCATAGACTAGGCTACATTCACCCATCCATATGCATCACTACACGCCTGCGGTCGATTTAGGGACTAGGGTCGCTAGAAAGAGCTATCTTACCTGCGGTCGATTTAGAGACCAGGGTTGCTTTTGAGCCATTTTACCCGCGGTCGTGGACCAGGGTTGCTTTTGAGCCATCTGACTCACGGTCTCAGACCGGAGTTGCTTTTGAGCCATCGGACTCACGGTCGCAGACCGGAGTTGCTTTTGAGCCATTTGACTCACGGTCGCAGACCGGAGTTGCTTTTGAGCCATCTGACTCACGGTCGCAGACCGGAGTTGCTATTGAGCCATTATGCCTGCGGTCGATTTAGAGACCAGGGTTGCTTTTGAGCCATTTTACCCGCGGTCGTGGACCAGGGTTGCTTTTGAGCCATCTGACTCACGGTCGCAGACCGGAGTTGCTTTCGAGCCATCTGACTCACGGTCGCAGACCGGAGTTGCTTTTGAGCCATTTGACTCACGGTCGTAGATCGGAGTTGCTTTTAAGCCATCTGACTCGCGGTCGTAGACCGGAGTTGCTTTTGAGCCATTTGACTCACGGTCGTAGATCGGAGTTGCTTTTGAGCCATCTGACTCACGGTCGCAGATCGGAGTTGCTTTTGAGTCATCTGACTCATAATCACAAACTAGGGTAGCTATTTAGCCATTATCCCCGCAGTCGTAAAACAGGGTAGCTATTTAGCCATTATCCCCGCAATCGTAAAATCAGGGTAGCTATTTAGCCATTATCCCCGCAATCACAAACTAGGGTAGCTATTTAGCCATTATCCCCGTAATCTTGAAATAGGGTAGCTGTTTAGCCATTATCCCCGCGATCTTGAAATAGGGTAGCTGTTTAGCCATTATCCCCGCAATCTTGAAATAGGGTAACTGTTTAGCCATTATCCCCGCAATCTTGAAATGGGGTAGCTGTTTAGCCATTATCCCCACAGTCGTAAACCAGGGTAGCTGTTTAGCCATCATCCCCGCAGTCGTAAACCATGGTAGCTGTTTAGCCATCATCCCCGCAATCTTAAAATGGGGTAGCTATTTAGCCATTATCCCCGCAGTCGTAAATCAGGGTAGCTATTTAGCCATTATCCCCGCAATCTTGAAATAGGGTAGCTGTTTAGCCATTATCCCCGCGGTCATAAACTAGGGTAGCTATTTAGCCATTATCCCCGCGGTCGTGAACTAGGGTGCAGCCCGAAGCAGAGTCTGATGCAGTCAGAGAGCAACGCCGGAGCGCGCAGCGCAAAGGTCAGGTATGTTTCCTCCTACTCGTTACGTGTCTTTTACTTTTATATGTTTTACATTGCTTGTGTTACGTTAGCAAAAACGTTTTCGAACCACACACATCACTGTCAAAATAGAAAAGTAGGGGCAACTGTAGACACCGAGTCGGAGGACCTGTGACGAAAACCTGAAACAAGACGGTCGAAGCGATTGATTCCGGAAGTTTTGAAAAATATATAAAGAATAATAAGCTGAGGAAAATTAACGGCACGGCGCGGGCACACAACGGCATCCCGCACGCGGACGACGATGGTCGAACGTCCGCTTGACGGCTCGAGACGTGCGCGCGGTGTCCGTCGGACGCACCGCGAGTGGCACGCTCTCGACGCCCGAGCAATGCCTGGGACCGCTGGCGGTGCGCGCCCTCATGGGCCGTTGAGCACACGTGCCTGGCAGCGCGAGGCGCGCGTTCGGCAGCCGCGACGTGCGAGCGTCTAGCTGCGCGGAACGCGCGCTCGGCGGCCACGGAGTGCACGCATCCGACGGCGCGGGGCACGCCCCGAGGGTCACCGGGCGGGCACCCAACCACGTCGGGCGAACGCCCAACGCGTCGGGCGGACGCCCGACGAGGGTTGGGCGCGGGCGCCCAACCTCGCGTTGGGCGCTCGCCCAACGCCGTTGGGCGATCGTCCAACGAAAGTTGGGCGATCGCCCAACACTAGGTTGGGCGGCCGCCCAACCACAATGGGCGACGCCCAATTTTTTTTGGGCGTCGCCCATTGTTCCGGGATCCGTTTCCCTATATAAGGGCACGGATCCCAAGGTGAAGAGGATGCCTTTTCTGGGGGGAGGAAAACTTTCTCACTCTAAACATTTTTAGAGAGAGAGAGTGGATTTTTTTGAGAAAAATATTTTTTTTCTCAAAAATTCCAAATTTCCTAAGTTCAATTTTTACTAAATTTTCATTAAAAAACGGAAGCTCGCGGTTCGTGGAATCAATCGGCTTCGACTGTCAGATACCGAATTAAAGGTATTATCCGAGGACTAGACTCTTTATTTAATTTATTTCTCTCCTTCTATTTTTTTGTTATGTTATAGTTTTTTATTCCTTTAGTCATTTATTTATTTTGTCACGTTTTATTTAGTTAGCATATTTATTTAATTTTCGTTTCGTGTTAAATAAAATTCGATTTTGTTTTAAAATAAAAACCTCGTTTTGACATCCCAATACGAACCGTGATCGGATAAAAAGGTAGTTCGGGTGTCGAAAACGTTGTAATTATAAGTTTTTTAATTTAAAAGAAATTTCCAAATAATGTTTTAAAATAAAAAATCGTTTTAGGAACTTCCGTTTTCGACTATGATCCATTTTCGGTAGTTCGGAAGTCCAAAACGATTGAATTAGATTTAATTTAAGGCTTTTGAACAAATCTGGAAAATATTGGAGTGCTGCTATAATTTGCCAATTCTGTCACTAAAGGCTGTTTACCGACGGATTTTCCGTCGGTAAATCTGCCAAAATGTAAAAAATGCCATTTCAGTCCCTTTTTCTTAACTTTTAAACTTTTAATCCTTAGTATATATATATATGATTATGTAATACATGTTTTTCAACTTATTTTAGAACTTTAGTATATATATCTATTTTAGAATATTTGTACATCTCTTTTTAAACTTCATCAAACGGGGTTTTAAAACGCACCTGAATCGTTCCAACGGCGATTAAGGTGCGAACCATGTAAATAAATCCGTTTTTGGGAAATAAGTTAGTGTAGAATAAACACACGATATAATATTTAATACGGTTGTAAATAAATCACTTCTTTCTTCCCCCTCTCTGTGTATGTATAAACATAAATGGGTGATTCTTTACTGATGTGGCTTTTCAATATCATATGCTCAAAACGGTTTCTAAAAAGAGAAAGAAAAGGGTTTCAAATGAATTTTAAACTTAAAGAAGTATACGATTAGTCCGTTATCGCCTAACATGCTGAGTAGGAGGCCGGTGGTTCATAACCGGGCGATGTCGGGGTGCCTAGTAGCCTTTCTTCGGAAAGGAGCTAGCCTTCTCGGCTCGTACCTAAGTTTCCCGAACCCACACCGGTCTCCCGCAAGGGATCGGTGTTCATTTTCCCATTCGTGGGTGGCGATTCTTATATATCTCCGAGCTCCGGTCCTGCCGAGCAGCTTGATTCCACGATTGGTTGCTTTCGGCGCCAATCACCGCTTACGTCGCCATGAGGTTGTCCACCCCCCGGTCCGCCCGGGAGATTAGGCCACGACACCTCGTCTAACAAGTGGCGACTCTGCTGGGGAAGCGAGAAATTTGATTCCGGAAGGCATGCACTAAGCCCTTAACGGGGACGGATCGTTTTACTTCTTTTCGTATGCATTCACGAGCATTATTGCAAACCCTTTAGGTAATTTCCGTGAAACCTCTAGCGAGAGTCCATTCGTCGCTCGAAAGAGGCTAGCGTAAGTTCCCCCTTACAGTAAGGCGCCAGAGGGTCCCCATCCATTCGTTAGGGGCGAATCTGTGCGGTCCTGTGAGGTCCCGCGGTCAGCCGTGTCAGCATATAGTAGCCTTAGAAGTTTCCATAGGATTACCCGTTACTATTTTTGATGTGATAAATGAATCAGTTCGTGTTTTCAAACCGCCATGATACGTGTCTAATCCTAAATTATGTAAAGAAAATGAGACGATGCGTTAATATATACTCATGAATCGACATACTAATTACCCTAAAACATCGAAACGATTTGAACTAAAGACGACTTAGTCATCTCATATGAATGAACATGTGCGACCCGCCTTGTCCCTTTCGGTGTCCCGACGAAGGCACGTGTTCAGGAAATACGTTATGACGTAAGCACGTATTAGTATGAATCGGTTCGGTGTTAAGGATAGTTACATTTCGATACAAAAGACTATATTAACGGTAGCCGTTATTCACATTCTTTAAATAAGTTAGGATAAAACGAGATCATGACGAAACGAAAAGGAAGAACATTTCTGTTTCGAACGGCCCTGTCGTAACGTGAAAAGTTTCGCACAAGTAGCCCGTCCCTTCCGAATGAAAGACAAGCTTTTACGATATGCCTCGTGTCGTTCTTAAGAGAAATGGATGTGCCCGTACAGATGACTAAGAAAATAAAGAAAAGAAAAATGAACTAATCGACCAAAATCATTCTGAATCTACGATATATGTTAATCCCGCGAGTAGTTAAAGAAAATAAACCAATATCGTTGAATACGTGCCTCGGACGAGAGTATACCCCGTTTAAAATCTCGAAGCCGAATTAAGCCAAACCATATAATTACGCCATATGGACGAGACTGCGGGTTTTGACTAACGACTCGATCATTTCGACCGTCACCAAAACTGTAAGAAATATGGCCCGATATACGTGTTTGCTTAAATTCACGCCTAAAGGAAGGAAAACGGTGATATCCTCGCTTCGAATAAACATGCGATTCAACGAAACGTTGATTTTCTATAACCACACTGAGATGATATATCCCGTGGATTGGGAGGAACAAAGGATTGTTGTTAGCCGAAAGATTACCGTGCGCTCAAATAAGACTCACCGTCTTTTCACATAGCAAAATGAGCAAACGAATCCTCGACGCTAAGAACAAACACGTTACGCAATGAATCCGTTCCCTAAAATAAATCCAAAAGTAATTCCATCACTAAACAAACGCGTGGTTACGTCTCTCGATAGATCCAAAAAGATCCCGTTGTAATCCAAAAATCGAGACACGAATCCAAGTAAATGAAAGGGAACGAATCATAGACGATAATGATGATTGAACCAGAAGAATAACTCGAACCATGTCTAAAAACCGAGATGCGCTCAAAGGGAGTCGAAACCCAAATTAATGCGTCTCGCAAAAGGACGAAAGACGAGTTATTCTGAAAGGACAATCCAATTTGGTCGATTTCTTAAGTCACTGAACGTGGATACGTCAAAACGAACTGTATTGTCTGATGGATGATTTACTTTTCCGTAATAATCGATGGCATCACGCGTCCTCTGGACCACGGTGTGAGCCCATACCAAAATCCTAGGAAAGAGACTTGGACCAACGAGTGTGTGGAGAAATAAGGATGGAAGAGAGATGATGTGATGATTGTGATTGTTATCTAACGTTTTCTTTCTCTTATTGCGATCTACTTACGCATTATGTACGATCTTCGCTAACTAGTTTGTTTGTATAGATTTATATCTTGTTGTACATCAGTCGAGTCAGATTTAAGTTATAATGTGTTCTATGCTTAACGAATCATTGCAATCATACCATATAGAGCGTTGCATGCTAACCGCATTGCGTGCAGCCATTCTAGGTTTCATAGATTTAGGACGTGTTTATTAGGAAAGTGAGAAAGAGTCGACCCCAACGTCGCGTGTCATTCAGGAGGCATACTAGTTATGTCGTGACGTATCCCATACGTCTTTGCCTTGTCATACCTATGTGTTGGGACGCATCCTATGCGACCTTGGCACGTCTCGTGCGTCTTCACCGTGTCGTTTGTATGCTAGCTAGGAGGCATGCCCATTATGTCGTGATGTATCCTATGCGTCTTCGCCTTAGCATACTATGTGTATGGTAGCGTACCTCGTACATTTTTCCAGTATCGTAGGCACCAGTCAGAAGGTACAACCATTATGTCATAGCGTATCCCCTACGCCTTGGTTTTGGCATACCCCGTATGTCACGGCACCTCCAATATGTCCTTACCCTGTCAAGAGGCGTACTATTCTCTCGTGACGTATCCCCTATGTCTTTGTTGTGTCGTGTCATCACGCGTCCACCCGTCAGGAGTCCCACCTGTCATGTGGTGACGTATTCCTTGCATCTTTACTTTGTCGTACCCCTGAGGACGTAACGCACCCCCCATGCACTTTCCAGTAAACATTCAGACACTGATCAAGGGGTGTACCCGTTATGCTATGACGTATACCACATGTCCTTTCCCTGTCGTGCCTCGTATATTATGATCCATCCCTTGTGTCTTTACCACGTCATTACACACCGGCCAGAAGGGGTACCATGTGTGTCATAACGCATCATGTACATCTTCGCCTCATTCCTTGCGCCAAGCAAGGGGCATGAGTTGCATACCCCATATGTCAGGGCATATCCGGTGCTTGTTCACCATGTTATGTATGTTAGACGGAAGGCATACCATTTGAGCTGTGGCGTAGCCCAGACATCCTTACCCCGTCCCATCTTCCATATCGTGGAATGTCCTATGCGTCTCCATCACGTTAGCTATACGCTAGTCAAGACGTGTACTCGATGCGCCACCGTGCACCGCGTACATTCAGGCATTGTCAAGGTCGCACATCGTGATAGGTCACAAATGCGTCGTCCATATCAGATACACTAGTCCAGAGCCATACCCCACATGTCACGACTTGAGTTCTCACCTTGTTAGGTGCCTAATGAAAGACATACCCCGTATGTCATGATGAATCTCGCACGTCTTTACCAGGTCTTGCATACCCGTCAAGTGGTCTACCTCTAGACCCCGAGGTGTTCTCTACGTCTTCGCCAGGTTATACTTTGCGTGGGATGGGTCGGACATATCTTTATCATCGCGTTCATACCATTAGAGGGTATACCGCCTGCATCGTGACCTGCCACACGCACCTTCGCCATCGTGTTTAAGTCATCCGGAGACATATCCCATATGTCATGGCGTACTCCGCCTCCCTCTGTCATGGTTAACAATACTCCGCCTCCCTCTGTCATGGAATCAAGCTGCTTGGTGGACATAACCGGGCGATGTCGGGGTGCCTAGTAGCCTTTCTCCGGAAAGGAGCTAGCCTTCTCGGCTCGTACCTAAGTTTCCCGAACCCACACCGGTCTCCCGCAAGGGATCGGTGTTCATTTTCCCATTCGTGGGTGGCGACTCTTCCATATCTCCGAGCTCCGGTCCTGCCGAGCAGCTTGATTCCACGATTGGTTGCTTTCGGTGCCAATCACCGCTTACGTCGCCATGAGGTTGTCCACCCCCCGGTCCGCCCGGGAGATTAGGCCGCGGCACCTCGTCTAACAACCGGGACTACATGGTCACCAAGGTTCAAGGGAAAGATATCTTCATCAACCCTCCTTACCTTGTCAAACTGCTAAAACTGAAAACTGAAGGAGCTAAACTTCGAAAAACAGGTGACCACGAAAAAATTGACTATCCCACTGAGTTTTGCAAACCTGCCGGTCATGCCGGGGAAATCTCGAGTACCTCCATGGGTCAGAATCAAAAGATGGCCCATTACATACTGACAAACTTCCTCTTTTCAAAGGTCAACTCCACTTCCTCAGCATCGAACTTCGAGCAGTGCTTCATCTGGCACATGCTGACCTACCAACCGATCAACATGCCAGTCTTTCTAATCGGTGGTTTTCAAAGAAGTACTGGAACCCTTAGGTTAGGCTCCCTTATTACCAGAATCCTCAAAGACTATCAAGTGAGTTTGGTTGAAGAAATTAATGTCTAGGGGACTGAAATTACCGCAGCTGCATTATTCGGCTTGGTCTATGACCAACCGATTGTGTCCAAGAAAGGAAAAGGGGCCGTCGTTAAGGAAACTGAGGGGATGTTGACTAGAGAAGGAAAGAAAGTAAGGAAAACTCAAGCTGATAAGCAAGACAGAAAGAGGAAAGCTGTTCACACCTCTTCCAAAGACGCTGACGCTCCACCGAAAAAGATTCGGTTCGTATCCAAAGGAACAAAGCCTCAAGTTCAACAAGGTCAGGTTGGACCCAAGTCAGCAGAAAACCTCAAAAGGCAAGCTGAGCCTGAGGAAGAAGAAATAGAGGACACTCCCCACTGAGAAAGAAGAAGAAGATCTCTTCTGGGTTGAGTCCTATCGATGCACCCCCACTTGACGTTGTTATCTCTGAAGACTCACATTTCATGAGAAGTCAAGGCATTGATCTTGAGAAAACCCCCACTGACCAAGATGAAGAAGAAGTGGGCAATCTTAGAGGTCAGTGTGTGACAACAAATGTTGAGCAACATGAGGCAATCAATACTGAGCTGGTTGAAGAACAAGCTGAGCCTACAGCAACAGAACATGCTGACCTAGGGGTACATTCACTCTCTGACTCTTTTGATTCTATTCAAGCTGACCCCTCTCCTCCAAAGGCTAAGAAATTACGGAGACTCAAGAAAATGGCTCACAAGTCACTAGTTATCGATCTGTTGGGTGATTCTCCTCTGTGGGATCCCATTACTGATCTATCGGATATACAGTTCAAATTCTTCTCAAATCCCACCACGCCTTCTCCAACGGAACTTCAACAAAAACAAGCCTCTGTTACTCATCCTGAGGAACAAGCCAAGTCTCCGAAAAATCCAATCCCTGCCGAGCAAGAGCTCGAAGTCCAAGCTGCTCAAGGTGAAAAGCATGCTAAGGAAAACCCTGCTCAACCTGAGTTAACTCCTCCTGTACTAACTCAAACCAACATTGAGCAGGTCAATATCTCTGCTGATCCACCTTCTCCCACTCCAAAGTCGCAGAATGTTGAGAAGTCAGTTCCTGCAGCTGACCTAAATAAAAGCCCAGCTGTTGATCATGCTGGCCCCTCTGGCTCCACTCGAATTCCGGCAACTGAGAACATTCCTGAGGCAACATATGCGTATCTTCATGCTACTGAGTCCGGACGTCGCATTATTGACTCTGCTCAGACTATTCTCCAGGATTTGAACACTTCTCATGCCGATGCTGCTGGGTATGCAAATACTGAGTCCCCACAAATCTCATCTATCACTCAGCTCCTCAATGAGATCAAGGGTCTCAAGGATTTAGTAAGTGTAATGACAACAATCCAAACACAGCAACCCAAGCAAGAATCCATCGTCAAGCTGGCCGAACTGCAGTTAATGATGGTGAATCACATGGATTCCCTTCAAGGCCAAATTAATGCTCTTTCTGCAGTCAACATGGGCTATGCTACTTCTGCTGAGTTGAATCAACATTTTATCAAGTTGAACTTTGAGCTGACTGGCACTCGCGAGCTAATCTCCTCAACTTCTCAATGTTCGGTCGAACAAATCAGCGAAGCTGTCCGTCTACTCAACTTGAGTAAGGAAGAGATGGACACTGGTCAACTCAAGACGAACGAATTATTGCAATACTCACGAGCCACCTACAAATATGTGCGACACACAAACGCTCAACGTCAGTTTTATGACTCGGCTTTGCTCAAAATGTACCATCAAACTTATGCCCAGCTGACTGACATAATCACATGGATTGGGAAATCTCAGGAATATATATTGAGTGTGCTCAGTGCCTCTATCCGAATTCCACAAGATACCTTGGACAATGGTATTTCCGTCTTTGATGGTCTAAGGGAAAGCACGAAAAGGCTTAAAGCTTATTCTGTGAGGTTAACTCATGCTGCTCTCAATGACTCCTTCGTTCCTCCTCCGCCTGATGGTGGCAAAACGGGGGAGAAAGACCAAGCTGATAGAACTCAGCACGCATGAGAAGCATCTGGTAGTCAACAGCAGCAAAAGGGAAAAGGCAAAGTAAATACTGCCCAAGTCAATAGAAAGAAATAGTTAGGCTAGTTTGCTAGTTTTTATTCCTGACTTGTACTTTTTTGTGTTTCCCTTATCTGGCGTACTGTGTTTTGCTGACTATATAAAATCATGCATCTTTTACTCCAAATTGATTGATCTTATATGATGCTTACTTAAGTATTGTGCTTTATGCTGATCTGTCTTAATTGAACAAACAAATAAAAGAAAAAAGGGAATATACTCAGTATACATTTGCTCTAGGTTTCCCATAACTCTGATATCAAACTAACCATGTATCAAAACTGAGTCAAAACATATCCCACATATTGACCTCTTCTGAAAACTGACCTAGGCTCATCTAAATTAGATCTTAGAAGGTCTAGAACTGAACTAAGTCAGTATAAGCATGTCTTAACTTTGCTCAATTAAATCTTAGAAGGTTTAGAGTTAAGTCAAGTCAATAGATGCAACCCTTACGGGGAGTAATTTCAAAAGCATAAAAGAGAATTTCAATCATGGGGAATCTCAATGCTGAGTTCCATCAATTGAATATTTTGCCAACATTAAAATGGGGGAGTTTGTTGAAACACCTTTCCACATGATTTTGATTTGACAAAATTATTTATGTTAATTCATGATTAAGGACAATTAAATTTAAGTGCTTTGATTTAATTGTACTAATATGTTTGTCCAATGATGAGTATAAATATAAATACAAATAGAAATAAAAAGTAAGACAGGACGAAGTCAGCATAAGATCACAGCACAAGCTGGGTAGAATGGAACTCAACGTGAGAAAAGATAAGTCATCTTCAGAACAGAAGCTTAAAGATCAAGAAACTGAGTGGGACGAAACTCAGTATCAAAAGTAGGAAAGTCTTCCGAGAACTATGTCTTGCAGAACGAAGTTGACCATGGAAGCTGAGTAAAAGAGAACTCAGTATATGCACTAGCAAACAATAACAAACAACGGCTACCAAAGACAAGCTGAGTGATCTTAAGGACATCATGAATGTTCCGGTTGCTAAAAGACAAGCTCCGACAACTGTCTGCACCAATAATAGAAACCTTGGAATTACGCAAAGGCTAATTTCGAGAGGTATGGGTCAAACGTTCGTTAGCTAAAAGACAAACTGGCACAAGAAGACGAAAACCTGCAAGAAGAAGACAAACCTGACGCCTGCGGAATTCAGACGACAGGATTGGCCTGCAAGACTGAAGCTGACCAGAACTTATCTCAAAAAGAAGCCGTTTGAACCAACGGACAAATCCAAAGTTCAAACCATTTCTACTTCAGACATCAACTATATAAAGACATGATCATTCTTGGATCAAAAGCCGATCACAACAAATACAAAAAGCATATACATACAAAAAGCACAAAAGCCAAAAAGAGATCTTACACCAAATTTCTATTCTTGTGTAAAAGCTAGATTGATTTTCTGTAATCATCTAAAGTGTTCTTCGTCTGAAAAGAACAATTTGTATCAATTGTAAAATTGAGAGTGTTGTGCTGAGTACTCGGTGTTGAGTGCTTAGTGGTAGAGAAATCTAAGTGTTTGGTTATAGCACTTAGTAGGAGTTGAGTAGACGAATAGAGGAATGTACTCTTGCATATTCAACTGCCTTGTAAACGGTTTGTGCTCTACCTTTAAAGAGCTCAGTATTGGATTTAAAAAGCCCGGAGGGATTCTGGGGACTGGACGTAGGCGGAGAGGCCGAACCAGGATAAGTCGTACTGAGTAATTTCTAACTCTCTCTCAATATATATATATATATATATATATATATATATATATATATATGTTGCTTGTCATATTTACTCAGCATATAAAATTTCTTAAACTGACACTGAGTAAATAAGAGTGCTGAGTTGGAAGCTGACCACAACAGTGTCAATTCCCAACTCATACGTAAAATAGTTTTAGTCAACATCTGACTAAAGCTGTCTTACACTATAATCGGCCGTGCTGACCAATGCTGAGTTGACTAACTCAAGAAAATATATTAAGTCAGCTTAATTAAAATTTAAAAAGTTATATTAGTTCCTAACCCCCCCTTGGAACTAATCACACGGGACCAACAATCCCTAATGAACCGACCGATCAAGATCAGGTTGCTATCGACTTCCAGTCCTTCCATCGGCGAGATCCCCAACTCCAAACCCTCATTCTCATCCTCGCCGATATTCAAGTTGGCTAAACCCTTTTCCATTGAAAGTAAAATAAAAGCCACGATAAGACGAAATCAGACAAATACACAAAATTAGAAACCTTAGCCATGCGATTTGATCAGAAAAAAGCACACTCTTACGTAAGGGAAAATTAGTAGAAGCATTCAGTTTTCCATGTCAAATGGAGGACGTTCAATACATATTTTGTCATGTATAATATGAAGCCATATATATTATAAAAGGTCCTATTATTTTAACCATTAAGTGAGTTTATTGAGAATCCTTTAAATGATATAAAAGACCAGGGCCAGCCCTGGACCTAGGCCCGGAGTGCGTCGGCCTAGGGCCCATGGTTGGAAGGGGGCCCAAAAAAAATTAGAGTACATTGTTGAGCGATTTCCGCAAGTGCACGGTTTCGCTTGTAGTAATAAAAAGATATCGATCCCACAGGGAACGTTTTTCAACAAAAAATTATTTATGTGTAGATTAAATACGACTTAAGGTTTATATAAATAGATAATCGTTATTTGAAATTGGTTTTGAGATTGATAGAATAAGAATTAGGTTAGAACATGTAGGATGTTAGAAATCAATTCTGTTTTGAATATGAATTACAAAACAGAAACGTTTAGTGTTTAAAATAAGAGAATAATTGTATTCGTTTGCATTAAGCAAAGAAAACAACTTTAAACTTTGTATAAATTATAAAAATGTAATAACGTAAACTCCTTCAATTAAAGGGCTTTGAACCGCAGACAATCCTCCTACGGTCGGGTTAGATTGCTACCTTAACCAAATTAATACTTATTTCCGATAAGCCGACTTAACGATCATATCGTCCTTAAGAATGAATTTGCTTAAGTGTTCAACAAAGTTTCATTGTAAAGATATTGAATTTAACTACGTTTTAATGAAAACACCAGAACTCACTTCGGATCAGTTACAGAAGTGCTACATAAAAATTTATTGAATTGCATGAACTTTATTAGATGAAGTATGAATTTGATACAAGTTTACAGAGAATAAAAAGCATGGAAGCATTCAAACGACATAAAAGTTCCGGGTCGTCAATCCTTTCCTCAAACCTCGTCATAGAGTTTGTCAGGCTCCAGGGTCGAATCCGCTACTTAATCTTCTCGCTGAATCTTCGGAATAGAGATGGTTCGTCAACTACCAGAATGTAAACTAATATAAATAGATCTTAATCTAAATCTAAATGCTATTGTGTATGTAATTATTTGATAAACAATGTGTGTACATCATATTGCTTTTTATAAAATCGAACTTCTAACTCTGAATCGTTTGACTCAGAATTTCTGCATTAATTCTGTACTAAATCTTAACTCTAAAAAATCATATATCAACTCTGAAATCAACTCTCTATTTATAGATGTTGAAGAGTCGAGTTTAAGGAACGTGTCTGCTGCGAAGAGACGTTCTTATCCAATCGAACGGACGCGCTTCTTTGAAAACGAACATGTGTAAGTTGTGCTGCCAGAATTTCTAAACTTACTGAGAATGGAAATTCTCTGCCGAGAATGGGGAAACAGTTTTAAGTGCTCAGAACGCAAAGGAGGAAGGGGTGGCCGATGTGTGTCACGACCGAGAATGGGGAATCTCGGTCGCGACACGGGTAATTTTTTCCCGGATCAGACTTCATTCCTCGTCTTCATTTCGGTGCGTTTGATTTTCGTCGTCTTTGACTCCTTTTGTAGGGTTTTTCTTTCGTTTTTGACCTCTTTTCGTTTCTATTTGGATTTTACCAAATATTGAGGTACCTTGCATGAAAGAAACATATTCGGACGTAAAAGTACGCTAAATACATATAAACAGCACAAATTCGTAGTAAAACTAATGTAAATATTGATGATATTTTAGGTATATTTTGGGCTTAACATAGATAAATTGCTTATATTTTAAGTATAATAAATAAATTCAAAGTAGCAGAATGGTATTATCTTATTCTCCAACTAAAGAGAGCATATGTTCGATTCCGACATCTGTAATCTTTAATATATTTTTAATATATAAATGATATGAGTAGTTAAGGATAAGAATGCAAGTTTCATTTTATTACCTCATTTTAAAAGAAGTTTCGTTTATTACCTTAATTTGATTAAATTTGAAAATTAAAAATTAATTTATGTAATTACATGAATAAAAATCAATTTAAAATAAAGTTTAGTTGTTTCCTATATTTTTCATAGGGACCTTAAATCATAAATTTTATATTATAATGGCGCTTACTGCTTATTTTGCTAGAGCCCCTAAATGATTAGGACCGGCTCTGTAAAAGACTGTGTGTGGAGACTAAGAGTTCACTCCATCACATTAGTTTTCTATTAGTTTTATTAATTGATGAGGTGGAATTAATGAGATTATCAATATAATATTGATAGTATTTAGGGTAAATTTCAAATAAAACCTCTGTGGTTTTACTAATTTTCAGAGAAAGGACTGTGGTTTATTTTTTGTCAAAACAAGGATTGAAGTTTTCAACTTTAGCAAAATAAGGACTTTTTCGATTGATACTATTAAAATCACCATTGACGACTTCAAAAATGATATATTTTAAGAACTACTAATATTTTAAACAACTTTAATTCTTCAACTTTTTATTTTGAGATTATTTAGATGATGTTTGGTAAAGAGAGAAAGTTAATATTTAGAGAAAGAAAGTTCTAAAAAAGATGATTTTCAAAAATCGAAAATGTAGTTCCATAAAAAATATGATATTGAACAACTTTAATTCTTGAAAATTTTCATTTTCAGATGGTTAAAGATGGTTTTAATAGCATTAATCCAAATGCGAAATCTCAATCCTCGTTTTGACAAAAAAAATAAATCATAATTCTTTATTTGAAAATTAGTAAAATCATAAGGGTTTTATTTGAAATTTATACCAGTATTTATTACAAGAAAAATAAAATACTCGCAGTTGCATGAGAAACACGAGAATCCAAGATGAGCCAACAAATAAAAGTAAAACACATCTCCGTTTGATATTTATCCACGTGTGGTGTTATAGAATTGAATACACGTCAGCTTTCTCATTTTCCACAGCCTTGTTCAAAGTCGACCATATGATATTTTCTTAACTGCCCGACTTCAGTCATACACCCCCAACTGTTACTGTTGGATTGTTTGTTTACCTTCGCTTTCCCGCAAAAACCTTTCCAATTTTCCACCATGTCGTTGATAAATCCGTCGGATCATCGGACTAGTTCCAATTTCAAGTCAATCATGGCGACGCTCTTGCGGAAGGTTTGGGAATCGTTATTGAACAAGAAAACTTCGACCTCTCACTCACACAATCGACTCAATTACCTTGAATCATCTTCTCTGGGAGCTTTTGATCAAATTCCAGTCGACGTAGTTATGCAAATTGTTAGGTTGATCGGTCCAAAGGACGCTGCGAGGTTGAGTATGGTTTGCCAGTCATGGAGATCACTTGTATCTGATAATCGTCTGTGGATTTACTTCCTCCAGAACTACCAGGACTCCTGGGACTCTGCTTTTTTCTCTGAGACCAATCTACGATCCGGTTATCCTATCCAGTGAGTTCTCTTCATCCTACTCTCTTACTTTCTTTTTCTATTGCTGATTTTGTGAGCTCTGTAACTCTGTTTGGCTGCTGAGAAATGCACGGAAAGTGAGGAATTGTTCCTGTTTTTGGTATTTTATATACGAAAAAGGGAGACTGGGCAATCGATTATGTGCAATTGTTTTTTCTACTTCATAATTCGTGAATATTAATTTGTGATTTTACTTGCAGGCCTGTCGCTAGTCATATAACGACTGAATTGTCCTTCATGCATATATATAGGGAGCGGGAACGAGTCCCTGGTAGTGTTATTATTGATGGTGAGCATTCTAATTGTGGAAAAAGTAATAACTCACCCTGGTTAAATTTATAATGAGGCCAATTTATGGTTGAGATTCTTCAAATATGAGTCCTTGCATGTCGGCCTGATTTTGTTGTCTCAAATAATCTATGTTTATTAATGTTCTTCATTAGTTATTCAGAAATTGTTAATGCTTGAAATGTGTGTGCATCTTTTTGCTCAACTTATATGGAAAAGGTGGCTCGGGGTATTGCAAATTTGGTTGGAGCAAATATACTTGTCCATCTGGGCGGTCAGCTACATTTTTGGTGAGCTTCTGCTTTTAACTGGCAGGTTAGAGGTTTGTAAAAGTAATTTTCCCAAAGATGAGAAATCTTATTGTGTTTGTATATTTGTTCTTAATCATTTTTATGATTCACCTTAAAATTGCAAAGTTCGATTCTTCTTCTCTGAGCCATGTAAAACTTGTCCTGGAATTATCTGGCATGCAGGAATTTGGTAACATTGAGTCTCCAATGTACTCTAGGCTTCGGAATTTTTATGCTACTATTTATGGCAGGTTTGTGCTTAACCTTTTTCTTAAACCATTACCTTGTTAATCTAATTTAAAATAAATTTATGTGAAACAAATATGTTTTATAATAATTAATCTCTATAAAGTTGTATGTACACATTTATTGAATGCATATAACGATATTATTATGTGCAACTTACTTTTTCAACCGTCAGCCAATATGTGTATGCCAGCCAGTTGGATATTTCATTTGTGTCCTTATATCTTCTAGAAGTTGAAGATGCTAATTGATAATTATCCTTAACAGGATGCAGGTAAGACCACCAGCGCAGCCAATTGTTGTGTCCCTTCCAATTTGCCATTATGATGGTCAGGATCTGCTTCACTAAATTACTTCAGCAGTTCTATATAACACTTCTATTGTATGATATTTGCTTTCTGAAATGCATTCATGGTCGTATCAAAGAAATTTTGACATGCTAAAATATCTGTTTCTTGTGCTATAGTAAGGTTTTTGGCTGTTCAATACTAAACTTTCTCATTGCACACTTATGAGCCTTTTCTTTGTTTAATTGATAAATAAAGAATGATTTATTTTTCTTTTTCCGTTTTTTGCGCAATTTAAGCTGTTCAGTGTGAACTATGGTGCTGTAAACACTCAATTTGGCCTTTTCCTTTTGTATTTAATTAGATTGCTAATGATGTCTCATATTATGTTTAGCTTGGCATAATGCTCAAAACACCTCCCTTCACTACCAGAAAAATAGCTAATGCCCCCTTGACTTCTTAAAATGATCTATTATGCGCAAGTTAGTTGTAAAGTATGACCTATTATACATGCCTTTTTCAATTTTCTAACTTATAGTGCTCCTAACAGTAAGTTAATAGGTTATTTTAAAAGGTTAGATTGGTTAATACAAATTCAAGTTGAAGAGTCTAATTGGTCAATTTTGTAGATGCCTTAATAAGTCATTTAAAAGAACAAGAGGCCATTGGGCGATGGAAGGTGTTTTTATGTATTAAGCATATGTAGCTCATTGGGATTGGATTTAAACCTCACGAAAATTTTCATATAGTTCCATTTACTTGGTTCACCATATCGACCAACCAATTGATAAATATTTTAGAAAATTGCATGTGTTAGTGTGGGGGCAGCCAGAGCGACTAAGAGGATTCCTGATATACTAAAGCTAATAAGTGCTAAACCAATGTTCTTTTTGCTCTGCTCAATGCCATGTCCAATTCTGGTAACTTTGAATACAATATGCTAAACCAATGTTCTTGTTTGGTCTGATTTATCTGTTGATAGAAAATACAATTTATGGTGAGAAATGCAGGATCTTGAATTAAATGGTCGTGATGAACTTTATTGGTAATGGCTTTTGTTCTTTGTATTCTAGATACTGAATCTGCCAAAGCCTCAAGAAGACAGCTAAAAGAAGCAGTTTACACCACTTTGTTTGACATGAATGCTCCAGCTGTTTGTGCTATTAATCAGGTGTGCTGCAGATTTATCAATTTATTTTGCTAGTTTCTTAATGATTGCTTCTTTTTTTCCAAGCATAAATGAGGGAAAAAAGAAATGAAAATAGTGATAAGTTCTTGCTCTTCCTTTTTTTTTCACCTACTTCTCCAATAAAAAGATCCCTTACCTATGCATCCCACCTTCAGTAAAGGGGATTTCAACGGGTAAAACTTGATCTAATTAGTTTGTAGATGTGTAAATTTATAGAACTACAGGACTTCTGAAATTTGTGATCTTTTTCCTGTTTCCTTCTTTTAGTATTGGATTTTGCTTTTGCCGTTGCTTTTTTTGTGTATTAATATGTTCATTGACAATATTGCATAGGCAACTTTAGCACTTTATGCAGCCAGGCGAACTTCGGGAATAGTTGTTAATATTGGTTTCCAAGTTACGTCAGTTGTTCCAAGTAAGTAGTTATCATGCTCTATTCAGTTAGAAAAATCGTGGAAATTTGATTTATGATTGCAGCAAGCTAAATTAAGATTAGCCTCAAGGTGTCCTTATTTCCTCAGTGATTCTTCCTGTCTTCTTTTGTCAGCTAAAACAACCTTTGCACTTTTATATGTTGTAACGATACTTTATCTAAGCTTCCTCACGACTTCTTATTTTCTGTTTTTATCTATCTATCTATCTATCTATCCAAATCTATTTTCCTTGTTTATCATAATTCATATTTACAGTTCTATTATCTTTATCTTTAAGAAGCTTATTATTTGGCTTTAAAATTATTGAGACTTGGTATTTATGAATGGTAAATTCTGTACTCTACAGTTTTGTATGGCAAAGTGATGCGGAAGGTAGGCGTGGAAACTATTGGTGTGGGAGCATTGAAGGTTACAGGATTTCTTAGAGAACAGATGCAACAGAATAATATCAATTTTGAATCACTATACTCTGTTCGCACATTGAAAGAGGTATGCAATTCTACTAGGATCTTCTGCAACTTCTCAATTGCGCCTGATGTTTTATATTTAATTAATTTGTCATAACATTTGTCAGCTACACTTATCCCCAATAGTCAATGAAATGTGCAACACACATGTGGGCCTAAAGTAGCTAGCTCAACTAGCAGAAAAAAAACCCCATGCGGCGCCAACACTTCCCCAAGTCTCGGCCAACCAATTCCTTCCGAAGGGGTCTATCCCCTTTAAGCGTCCCGTCAATGCGTCTTCGGTATTCCGTCCCTGTGGGACTCCCTGTGATTAAACCTCGCTCTAAAAAGGACACGCACTATGGGCTAACTCCGGAGCCCATAGCATCCATAGAGTTCCATCCTATGGAGACATCCGCCTCCTTTCATGAAGGCTGAACTCCCGACTATCCTAGTCTCTAGTGGACTAAGGTGGATCGCTTAATCTAGACCGACTACTGACCTAGAGGTGGCGGAGATCCAACGTCAGAGTAGTCTTTGTTCCCTATAGTATTGCTTATACCAACTCGGCCTCTACCATCAGCGTACGTTGATATGTCCCACTCGCTACTGCATGCCGAAGCCTTCTCGTAGCTTTGCCAATGCTTAGGGTATGAGAGACTTCTTAAATTTTTTTCCTTAATTATAGTAAAACCTACGTAAATTAATACTCAGATAAATTAATAACCTCTTTAAAATAATAATTTTTTTCTGGTCTCGACTTGGGCCAGATCACTAATTTTATACTCGATAAATTAATATCTCTATAAATTAATAATATTTCATGGTCCCAACATTATTAATTTATAGAGGTTTTACTGTAACGTATTATTTCTTTTCTGCGGTTGATTAATAAAAAGTGTCAATTTTTTTAAAATGAAAAGTTTTAAAATTTGTTTGGACATTTCAAAGAGTTCATTCGTTTTTTTTTCTATCTATCTTTCCCGCCAGATGAGCTTTCTGTAGTTGACATATACATCTTTTCACTTCTTAGTTCTTACTAAAGCAGTCATAGTTGTGCAAAATTTCACATGTGACTTGGCCTAAATTTCAATGTTATTTTAAATTCTGAATAAGTCAAGAGCGTGTTCAATGATCATAATCTGTAAGTTTTCCCTCAATTAGATGATTTTTTTTTTCTTTTTTGTGCCAAAGCTCCCAGTGTTGTTGTGGTTTACTCACCCGGTTGAATTTTTTTTTAACAGATTATATATTCACCTTTGACATTTTAGTATTTTACATGACATGCTTGCTTTTCAAGCATGTTTATAATATTAGTGAAGATGTAATTTTTTTGGTTGATTTTTTGACTGAATATAATGAGATAGTGCACCTTAAATGTCATTTTGCTTAGGAAATCTTGAATTATCTTTTCTTCCTTCTTTTTTTCAGTCTCCAATCTTGTGTTGTCATTGACTATCTACTTATCACAAAGCTATCCATGTTTGGGCGACTGCTCTAAATAACGCTCCATGCCAACATCAACTTTATTTTCTTCTCTCCCAATCCATTAGTCAAATTCAAAGAATGAATAGGTTGTACTTCATTGTGAGCAAAACTGAAAATTTGTTTGTTTTATGCTTATTGATAGCTTTGACATCATGAAATACAATGTCGTTCCAATTACCCAGTGTTCTGCTGGCATCTTACTGCAGAACCTTTGCTATGTTGCTGCTGATTACGGAGCTGAACTATCTAAAGACACACAAGCATCATTGGAAGTCCAGGGAGAAGGATTATTTACTCTTTCACACGAACGATTTAAAACGGGAGAGATCTTATTCCAACCACGTATTGCAGGAGTGTAAGTCATATACATCAACAATCTATCATCTTGCTATTTTTTCAAAGCATACTCAAAATGATATTCCTCTTCTGCTAAGTTTCAGGACCACGACATATTCATTCCTACAGCGTATGCTAAATGTTTCTAATTGTCAAACCTAGTATAGAGATAATTGCTATTAATTATCTAATTACATCATGTGTGTGTTGCTTTACTATGTTATTCTCTAAAATTCTAAAGACAGAATTTTCTCAACATATGTTTTGCCATAAAACCAGCACATTTTTTGTTAAAATGTTGAATTTCTCCTTTGTACAGGCGTGCAATGGGTTTGCACCAGGCAGTGGCATTGTGCATGGACCACTGTCATGCAGCAGAGTTGACTGGAGATGATGCTTGGTTTAAGACTGTGGTTTTATCGGGAGGGACTGCATGTCTACCAGGACTAGCAGGTGGATATATTTAAGAAAGAAAAATAAATTCTTATTTCTTTTATGCGAAAAATGCATGATGCGTGGTAGATGCTTGCCACCTGTGGAGAAAAATCAATCTGAAATGCATGAGGATTAAATTAGTGAATAGGATGTATGCATGTCCCAATATTATCAATCTCTGTTTTGATTAGTTTTTCTTCTTCTATTTCTTATCATTTTTATAATTTTGGTTTTAGAGAGGCTGGAAAAGGAATTGCATGAGCTTCTTCCGCAATCCATTAGAAACGGAATAAAGGTTGTACCTCCTCCCTATGGTGCAGACACCGCATGGTTTGGAGCAAAGCTTATTAGCAATGTAAGCTACTTGAGCACCAAACTTTGGATATGAAAAACTTCAAATTTCTAATCTTTAGGTTTGAAATACTACGCAAAGTTTAGATTTTTCTTAATTGAACTTCAATTTAATCTCGTAAGATCTAGTAATCTAGTTTTCTGAAATTCTTAAGTTAATTCATATATAGATCAAATATTGGATTGTGTGAAGACTAGCATGTTAGCTTCTGTTTGCTATAAATGAATCCAGCTGCAAATGACACTTGTGTCTTTCCTGGTCTCAGTTAAGCACCTTCCCTGGACCTTGGTGTGTTACGAAGAAGCAATATAAAGGAAAATCCAGATTCAATCTGAGTTGGTAAACACAAACAGTTTACTAGAAGGAAAACCTCCAGCAGTTCCCTTGTATGATAAAAGCCTGTTATAGCATGGTAAAACTTGTCCAAATATTCTTTGTTATTTATATTAATTTTGAGTTGTTTTTACCCCTTGCTTTGTTGATGTCTGCTACGAATTCTCGAGCTGCCTTGATATGTATTCAAGAACCTCATCTTGTTAATTATTAGATATGAGCAATTCTTGTGCCAAATACATAATTGTATATAAGGATCTATGATAAAAGAAAATAAACTTTATACCATGGCATATTTCTTGCTAGGCAAAGAGTGATTCTATGAACTTCAGTAACCAGGGGGTGAAGTGATGCACCTCGTATTTTTGTTTGTGTTATGTTTTAGGGTAGTTAGTTTTGTAATTACGCAGTTAATGGCGCAAGTTTCATGTATAGGTTAGAAACATGGAACTAGAGTCTGCTCTGTTCATATGTCACATGGTGATTTCTTTCATGCTTCATTTCTGCCTTAAGAAGTTGTAATTGAGTAGAATTTGAACTCATGAAAAGAAGAGAAAATTGCATTTCAAAGAATAGAAGGACGTCTAGAAAACTATAGTGAATGGGGTGAATTACTCCAGTGATTTCGCCAGAATTAGATGGCAAGCAAGGGACTTCAGAATATGTATCAGAGGCGGAGCGTTTATGGCTTTACGGAGAAGAGAGAGCAGGGGATCGAGCAGAGAAGGAAGGGAAACAGATTCAAATGAGACAAAGCAGCAAGGATTCACTGTTTATTTGAAAGAGTTCAGCTCTGTGGCATTGGAGAAATGAGGCAAGGCAGGATTGAGGTTGCAAAGAATGGTGAGCAGGCACAAGATACCTCTTGTTATGGTTAGTTCTACTGATCCCTGGGAATGGTACCTTTCTTTTTGGATAGGTACTAAAATAAGCCTAAGGTTTTTGCGGAGTACCAATTTAGGCTCTACCTACAAAATAACACCAATGTAGGCTTAACGTTTACAAAAGTGTTCCAATTTAGGATTCGATAACGTTAACGAAAACGTGATATATCATTCATATTACTCCGTTAAATTCTGTCAATTGTACGTGGAGAGAGAAATCATAACTTAACGGACTAATATGAATGATGTGTCATGTTCGGTTATCGAAATCTAAACTGGTACTCTTTTGTAAATGTTACATTGGTGCTATTTTATACAATACTTCCTAAAAATCTTAAGCCTATTTTGATACCTTATCTTTTCTTTCTACAAAAAGTAAAAAAATGAAACGATCGGACAGAAGAGAAGTAGTAATTGATATAGTTGCCGATTTGGCATAAGTTGAAATAAAAATGATTTAAGTTTACAGTTGGCTCGAACAGTGTTTGGGTACAAAATAGTTTCGGAAATTTAAATGCATGTTTGCTTCAACTATTGTTGTTAGTTGGTTTTTGTTGTTGTTTGTTATTAGTTGGTTAATAACTAGTGTTTGTTAAATTATGATGAATGTTGTTATTAGGATCTAAAATGTAACATACACCTTTTAAATGAAGGGTAAATGATTTATTAGTCTTTCTCAAAAAAAAAAAAAAAAAAAAAAATTATTAGTCATTGGGTTGGTCATATTACACCTTTACATTAGTTAGATCCCATGTTTTAAAAGGTGCAAAAGCACCAATTTTACTCCCAACGTCTAAAATTGTGTAAGTTTATCCCTAACGTTGGCCGCTAAGAACAAATTTACCCCTAACATTGGTAAATTGGATCAATTTCAGAAATCATTGTAAAAGATAAATATTTTGTTCTTTATTCTGCAATAGTTGCATACCAATTGGTTAAAAAAAACACATGCACGTGTTGATTCAATATCATTTGACGTACGTATGATCATTTGACGTACGTATGACTATGGAAACTACATATGGTCCAAACAAAGTTCCTGGGATAATAGTTCAGATTGTTGATTCAAGTGATATTGAATGATTCATATAGTATTGTCGGATGAATCCAAGCGATGTTGTCCCACTATACATTAATTCTGAATCACAAATAATAGATTCACAACTACCGCGAGCTATAGAGACAGAGAATGTTATTCAATCAAGTTGTGATGTCATCGTTGAAGTGGACACAACCGTTGAAATCGAAACTTATCGGTCAGGCAAACAAAAGATCACTGATTTCAACATTGTATCCAACTCTGGTTTAGATGATAGTAGCTCGAATTCGTTCTATGATCTGGAAGAAACGATATATGAAGAAGATATTTGGTGTCATTTTGATCCCGAAAAAACGTTATATGATGAACAACCTATCCCTCGGAAACAATATCGTCGCAAAGGTGTTTCCGAAAGCAATGCACGAGCTGACCATGTATCAGTAAGTATCTATAAGGAAAATGATGAAGAAAGAGGACTGGTCCATTCCGATGGCTGTCAGAGGTCGATGTACATGTGCTTCCTACTGAATCTAGTGCATCAAAAGAGATTGTCGTTTTAAAGGTGCATGCTATATTCTCAAACAAACAAGAATTGCAAGATGCACTTGAGAAAAATAATCAATTAAGAACATGTTCGAATGGAGAGTATGCAAGTCTAATAAGTCCATGTTTGAAGTTAGATGTAAGCATGATGAGACATGTAAATGACATGCTAGAAGTATTGCGATACCCAATTCCGATATGTTTAGGCTCTAAAAAATGGATGGAATAAACAAACACATATGTGCCAAAGATCAAATGTTACCACATCACAGGCAAGCATGGAAACGAGTTGTCGGCATACTACTTGTAGGTAAGTTTGATCTCGATGATAGTGTATAGACCAAAGGACACTGTGAAAGATTTTGAGAAAATGTATAAAATCAACATGTCTTACATACAAGATTGGAGAGCAAGATGTTGGGCGTTGGAAGATGTGAGGGGTTCATTGGAATAGTCATTTATGTTGTTACTAGATTACTGCAAGACCTTGAAAAAATGCAATCCAGGTACAGTGACACATATTCAAACTGACGATGTTGATCACTTCAAGTACTTATTTCTAGCGATGGGTCCTTCACTTAGAGGGTTTAAAGAGCATATTTGAGTTGTTCTTTGTGTTGACGGAGCGTTTTTAAAAGGTAAATATCTCGGTCAGTTGTACATTGTAGTTGGCAAAGATGGTAATAACTAGATTTATTCTATTGCTTTTGGGGTTGGACTGATAAGTCCGAAATTTACTTACTATCGCATGCATTTTCACGTTTATATTCATGCCTTTAGCTTAGTTTATTAAATGTTTTGGAAAGATTTCACGTGTTGTTTGTGATTTGAATAGAGATGGGTTAAATACGGGTGAAAACTCGTGTTTAAAGAATATCAGCAAGAAACAAGTAAAAGACAGACAAAATAAGACAAAAATAGGGCAAATTTACTTGTCACGTTTGTGACATACCAAAAAGCTTCCCCAAGGACAAAAGTCCTTGTCACGTTCGTGACACCACTTTCATGTTCGTGACAGGCATTTTCGCCAGCCAACATTATCTTTCCCATTACACAAATGTGACACCCCTATCTCGTTCATGACAGACTCTTCTTCACTATAAAAACGTGATTTTTCATGTCTGAAGCATATCTTTTCGCCCGAATCAACGTTCCTCTTCACCATTAGCTACGTCCATTCATCACACTTTTATGGAAGAGTACTATATCAAAAGACATGATCTTTCATCATCTATAAAAAAGAATCTTCTTCTTCATTCAAAATATACAGAAGATAATCAGAAACTGAAATATTTTCAGAATCAGATACTGAGTTCTGAAATATTGAAGTTACTTAAAAAAATGATGGATCAATAGTTTAAATCGATTGGTAAATGATAGGCATATGACTAATGGCTTTAGGCGTACAACTTTTTTTTTTTTAGCAAAAAAGGATAATGTACAAATTTACTTTTATTGTTTTAGAAAAAGTACAGATTTGTTTCTAACAAACGAAAATTTGTTTACCCATAACGTTGTACAATAAGATCAATTTATCCCCACCTAACAAAAAATTTGAATGGATTGATTTAACCGTTATTCGACCGTCAAATCGGATCTTTTAAATAAATTTATCAATAAACTGAAGTAGGTGTATTTTGACAATTAATTTAGTATTGCTATAATCATATAGTAAACATTTTATATATTTTTTTTATGATTAACTTGTATATATCTGATTTGAATATTGGTGTTTTTGTAGGTTGTTTGTAACTATATTAATAATAAAATAAATATTTTAGAGATAATTGAAATTTGAAATTTTCAATGCGATTCTTAAATAACGAGTTAAATAATAGTGAACCGATCTGTTTAAATTTTATATTATTAGATAGAGATAAAATTAATTTTATGTAACACTTGTATTATTTTGTATGTTTGGATAAAACTACATCCCCTAACAAAATAATAGGTGCAGACTTGGATATTATCCCCTGTAAAAAATAAGTATAGCTGAAATTTTAAAAAATAAAATAAAATAAAGAATTGATTCCGAAGTGGTTGTTGAGCAGTGTTAACCAACTCATTCGTACAATTAAGGGGTAAATTTCATCAATAGTGTACAACTTTTACCCAATTTCACATTTTGGTGTACAATTTTCAATTTGTCCCACTAATATATACGAATTTATAGGTGACCTCTCACTTTGGTGTATGGCCGGTTAAAATGACCGATCAACTCAAAAGTCAATGCGCCAGCTCATTATTTTTTATCTTATCCAAGACCCCACATAGTGTAATTATAAAAATATCCTCCCTTTTAAATTAAAAACTCAATCTCCCCCATATTTTCCTTTCTCTCTCTTTCTCTCTTTACTTTTTTCTAGAGATACTTTCTCTCTCAAACTCCTCTCTCTCTCTCTTCAATATTTCTTAGGAAGGCCAACATTCTGTTCATCTTAATGAAGTAAAATTCTCTCATCAGCTAAAATGAAGATAGTGACTTTCAACAACATCGCATTTTAAGCAAGCAATACTTTCCTGAAACATAAAATCATGGAAAGACGATTGATTGGATTAGCAACTGCAACAATCGACTCGTACAATACAACTTTCTTTATCTTCAAGTAGATTTAATTAGAAAAAGGAAAAATAGATTTAATTAGTTAGAAATAGATAAGCTATGAATATCTGATATTACGAAAGGGAAATCTCCAAAAAAATTCCAAGAGAAATGAATGAAGATGTAGGGAATTACAGTTGAGACAAACTCATCAACATCTGCTCACTTAAGGCCAAGAGAACCACTAGTTGGGGGTAGGGACACCTCCAATTCCTCCAATTTGTTAAGTATGGTTGCAAAAGTAATAATCATTGAAATATCAATTCTAAAAGTCATATTAATTGACTTAATTACATGCTTTCATGTTCATTAACAGTGAATTTATATTCCTTTATTAATTGCGTGATCCATGTTCTAATTAATTAACTTAGAATATTCAATTTCATATTGTTATCAAAAGATAAAGAAAGACCCACCATGGAAGCTGATTCAAAAGCATCTTCTTCTAACCAGCAGGTTATAATAAAAAGCAATATTATGTATTCTTCATTTTAGCTGATGAGTTGCTGAGAAATATTGAAGAGAGAGAAGTTTGAAAGAGAGAAAGTATCTCTAAGAAAAAGGAAAGAGAGAAAGAGAGGGAAAGAAAAATATGGGGGAGATTGGTTTTTTTTTTTTTAAGAGAGGGTATTTTTGTAATTACATTATGTGGGTCCTGGATAAGATAAAATTAATGAGCTGGCGCGTTGACTTTTGAGTTGACCGGTCATTTTAACCGGCCATACACCAAAGTGTGAGGTCACTTATAAGTTCGTACATATTAGTGTGACAAATTAAAGGTTGTACACCAAAGTGTGAAATTGGGTAAAGGTTGTACACTATTGATGAAATTTATCCTACAATTAAGGCCTAATACACAAATAACCCCCTAAACTTGTCCAAATGTTGCAACTGCCCCCCTCAACTTTCAATTGTAACAACTTACCCCTTAAACTTGTTCAATTGTAAAACATAACCCCAAATTGAGAATTTTTTTATCCCATACTTGAAGCAACAGTAAAAGCGTTTCCCCAGATTCGTATCACGCCAAAGATCTGATTATCACACTCCACGAGTGTTGCTGATTTTGCATTTCACATGTCTCTTCAATTGTAATCCATGTCAGCAATTTGAGGTTATATTTTACAATTGGACAAGTTTAAAGGGTAAATTGTTACAATTAGACAAGTTCGAGGGTAAGTTGTTACAATTGAAAGTTGGAAGGCTCAGTTGCAATATTTGAACAAGTTCAGGAGGTTATTTGTGTATTAAGCCTACAATTATTATATTACTGGCAAAGAATATATATATATATATTACTGGTTTTTTTTTTATATATCCTTTACTTTATTTGGTTCGGTAGAAATGTTGTTGACTCTTATTTTATTTTATTTTTTTTCTTTAATGAAATTGGGAGATAGCAAAGAGACCCAAGACGAAACATCCAATCAGATTGGCACCCTACATATCAAACTCTCTGCAAACCCAAAATTTATTAAATAATAAAAAAAAAAACTAAATTCTAAAAAAAAACTATGTGATTTCATGTTTTTTTGTAATTTGCTTAAAAAAAAAAAAAGGCAAAAAGCATATTTAAGCCCCTGAACTTTATCTGTTTTAAGGATCAAGCCCCTGATCAATTATTTTTCCACATTGAGCCCCTGAACATTGATTTTGTTATGGTTTAGGCCCTTATTTAACTTTTCTGTCGAGTTTGGACTGCATACATCGTTAGGGCGATTCGGCTTGTTGACATGGACAAATAAAAAAAAGATTTCTTTGACTAGGAGAGATAAAAATTAAAAATTAAAACGAAATTATAGAAACTAATTTTCAGTATATTCTTCCAAACTCGATTTTCTTCTCTCCCATTTTGTGATTTTCAACATTAGAATTGCCAAATCGATCTTCTCATCTCCTAAACTCGAAAAAAAAGTTAAATAAGGGCCTAAACCATAACAAAATCAATGTTCAGGGGCTCAATGTGGAAAAATAATTGATCAGGGGCTTGATCCTTAGAACAGATAAAGTTCAGGGGCTTAAATATGCTTTTTGCCAAAAAAAAACCCGTGTTATACGCCCTTACAAGAATTACGGAAAATAACTTAACACCGTTTAACTTGATGACGTGGTAAAGGATAAAATGTTCCGAATTTGTGGAGGGATTCTTTTTTTTCTTCTTCTTCTTCTGTTACAGTGGCCAGAATTACACCAACGGCGAAGGCTTTTGTTGCGACGAAGAGGTTCCCGTCCGTTCTTAGGAAATGGCAATGCTTTTCGATGAGCGGGATTGCGATGCCAACAATTTCGGCCAGGAGAATCGACGCCATGGCCATGAATTTGAGAATGAGTGCCGCCGAATCGATGCCATTGCTAGACATGTGAACTTATTTAAAATGATATGATTAGTTTTTTAAATCCACATGACATTTTTGAATTTGAACAAATTAAAATATATATCATTTTAAATAAATCCGTAAGATCGATAGACCATTACAAACAAGTTTATAGCAATATACTATTTTAAATAAATTAAGGTGTTTTTTTTTTTAAGAAAAATTAAGGTGTTAAATAAATTTTAAAATTAAAACACTTTGTAAGTGTGTTGAAAGGAATCAGTGGCGGAGCCAGGAATTTAGATTTGGGGGGCTAATTTTAGCCGTGGAGTTAAGGTAAATTTTCAAAGTCCAGCCCGTTAGGGTTGGGTAAAATTTTTTTAGCCTCCAACGCGTTAAAACTGTAAAAATGTTATCATTTTTTAGAAAATAGCATTTAACTAATAGAAAATTAAATATGTTTACTCTTTTCATGTTGGATATTTTTAATATTTTAACGAACACATCGTCGACGCGTTAAAACTGTTAAAATGTTATAATTTTTTAGAAAGTAGCATTGAATTAATAGAAAATTAAATATGTTTACTCTTTTCACGTTGGACACTTTTAATGTTTTAGCGAACACACTGTGTTCGCTAAAACATTAAAAGTGTCTGACGGTGTGATTGGTAAAAGTGTCCAGCGTAAAAATAGTAAATATATTTACTTTTCTATTAGTTCAATGCTAGTTTCTAAAAAATTATAACATTTTTACAGTTTTTATTTTTAAATTTTTTATATTTTTCATATTTTAATATTTAATTTAAAAACTAAGTTATTTGAATCTCAAAAGTAAGAAATTAATTTTTTTAATGATAAAGACATAATAAAAATGAATTCAAAAGTGTTAGCAAAATAAAGAGTTTATTTAAATTAATTAATAATAACATGTTTTTATAATTATTGAAAAAATAAAGTTAAAATAAATAAAAAAAATTTAAAATAAAATGAGATGAGAGAGATTTGAACCAAGGACCTCTTGAATAAAAGCACACATCCTTAACTATCTCATCCACCTTTAAACATTAAAATATTACTACGTAGAATTGATGTATACTAAGTATAGGGGGGCTACCGGGACTAAACGATAAATACTCAAGGGCGGAGCCGGTGGCCGGGGGGCTCTGCCCCCGAGCCCTAGGCTGGCTCCGCCCCTGAAAGGAATCACTATGTATTAAGCCAAAATTAATTGGTTAAATCATATTCTATTAAAACCCATTTGTCTAGAAAATTGATATTTTCATGCATTTATAACACCATATAGATCAATTTTACTTTTAAAATATTATTTTTGTATTTATTTATTTAAGATTTATTGAATAGTGTGATTGTGACTGATTATAAAAAAATGATTTTTTATAAGAAGTGTTTTGAGGAGAAAATTAAAAATAAATATATGAAAATAATTAGGGAGTATGCAATCATCTAACCATTATTAATAATGGTATAAAGTACTCTATTAATATTAATGGCCTAAAGTTGGTCATACTTATAAAATTAGCTTAATGTATATTTACACTCTTAAAATTTAGTAAGTTTTGTCTATTGGCACTCCGAACATTTGAAATAACCTATCACACACTTATAATCGGTTTTAAAAACTTATCACACAACTATAGTTGACATTAAAAACCTATTACATATCTAAAATTGGCTTATTCAGACCTCCTATAAAATATAAATATTTGATAGGTTTTTAAAACCAATTATAAATGTGTGATAAGTTTTTAACAATAAGTTCAGTTGGCAAATATGCAGTATACAATTACAATTAGAGATAATTATACTTTTCTCTTAAAAAAAAAATATATCTTTACGCGTATGTAAGAGAAGAAAAGTCATTAGGATATATGTAACGACGTCGTGTTATATGTCGAAACAGAGACAATGTTTGGGTGCCTGGCTGTCTGAGACTGTCATGCCATGACCCACCACTCCCATAAATAAGATGATTAAGCAAAAGGTCAGAGGACTATTTAATTATTAATTAATTTAACTGCACCACAAATGAACAAACTCAAACTCAACATGGAAGGAAAGGAAGCTTGTTACGGTCCTTCATGACCATGTTTTCTCATTATTTGCTGTAATCCACCTATTCTCTCTACTTTTTTACCCATTTCTTCTACATTTTCTTTTACCAACTTCATCGTCTTCTCCTTCTCTTTAATTCCCTCCAGATCTCTCTAAAGATTCTTCCTTTACTCAACTAACTTCCTAAAATTCAACCCACAATTACAAAGGATAAAGGGGATTTTCACTAGAAATCAGTATGAAAGGAAAGATTGAGCTCTATGGATTCACCCTCTTCTTGTTACTGGTTCTTTCTGCTTCTCCTTCTTCTGCTTCTAGTTTTATTTCAGGTAATTTTTTTCAGTTTCTAATCAATACTAGATTGTGATTTTGCTAGTCAACTGAATTTCTTTTGGAATGTAATTTAACTCTTGTATGTGTTCTTCCTTGGATCCAGATTCTATTTTTGAATCCCATTCTTCTACTGGAAGGAATCTGCTTCAGGCTAAGAAAGGTATTTCTTCTTCTTAATTTGCTCATTCTTATCATTTGGGTAAATGCTGTTGAATGGCAATTTTTATTTGTCCCAAATCTGCTGGTGTCTGTATTGACACTACAAGCGATCTTGAGGCTTTTCTTTCATTTTATGCTTTACTGATTACTATATATTTATGAATTTTGTGCCGCTGTTTGTATTGTTCCTACTATGATGTTATTGTTTGAGATTTTGTATTGTTCTTGCATATGTTTGAATCACATTTTCAGCTGCAGTATGCATTAAATGGCTCAACTAACCTGTGAATCTATTCTAAATAGCATACTTCTTTATCATAAGAAGATTTTAGATTGTGATTCATGTGAGATAAAGGTTTACTGTGACTCCTAAACTTGTCTTGCAGGATCAGTTTGGCCAAAAATGAAATTTAGGTATCAATTTAGTCCACAAAGTTGGTATTTTTTTTGTCTAATTAGTCCAAATGAAACGCTTGTTATGATTGATGGCTTTTTTTGACCTGTCATTTTGAACTAACTTGATCCGAGTTGCTAAGTTAAAGGATCAAATTGACACTTAAAGTTCACTGTGCGCCAATCCTGGAAGCCAAGTTGAAAGCCCGAATTGACCAATCCTACATGTCTATTGTTACATGGAAACTGATTTGGGGCTATGTTCCCCTTATGGACCAATTAACATTTGTTGTGTGAATCAAGTCAAAACATGATTTTGGAGCTTACAGAAATTGAAGGGCTTCAAGGATCTTCATGATCTCTCAATTATTCGGGTTCTGAAAGTATATAACTTCGAGGGATTCCAGTGGAACTGACACTGCGGTTTTGCAATTTCAATCATGAGTGAACTTTTTCTTTTTCATCAACCAGATAGCGAATTTCATAGAAATCTATTATTTGTTCAAAGTCTCATTCAATACCTCCTACATTGCCTTCAAGATTCTGAAAAATTAAAATGACTTCAAGTCATTATGGAACAGTGCATTCTTCCATTGTTTAAAAATCGTTAGTTAGGGGAATTCGTAGTAGGAACTTTCAAACAATTGGATGGAATTGAAATCTGTCTGAAGAGTATAGCTGGGAAATCTGAAGATAATAGATCATGGACTTGCCAAAATTTCTCTTATATGATCTTTGAACTCATGAACATCTATTTTGATGAAAGTCAATATTAGAGGTCATAAAGAGAAGATATTATGGAGAGAAATCTCCAGTTTTTAAGCTAAAAAAGTGAACTTATGCCTCTCTTAATTTGAGGCAGCCGTACGGTCTTGGTAACATAGCCTGTTACAGTAATAGCTCTGTCATCTACAAGCTGCATATACATATTGGTTACCTCTATTTATCTTTTATCTTCATCTGTATATTTTTATCTTGCTGTTGCATTTTGGACAAAAAGAAACACAAGTTAGAATTGATTTGTTCAGCAATGGGGCATCACACATTGCTTAACGAGATAGCAATTATTTTCCATGTTCAGTTACGCCCATCATTCTATCTTCGAATACCTATCCCATATGACAGTATTTTCTTACCTAATTTGCAGGCTGCTCAGTAAATTTTGAGTTTCTCAACTATACAGTCATCACAAGCCAATGTAAAGGACCCAGTTATCCTCCCAAAAGCTGTTGTGCAGCATTCAAAGAATTCGCTTGTCCTTACGCAGATGTCTTGAATGACTTGACCAACGATTGTGCTTCAACCATGTTCAGCTACATTAACCTCTATGGAAAATACCCTCCTGGTCTTTTTGCCAATGAATGCCGCGAAGGAAGCCTTGGCCTCGCGTGTCCTGCAACAGCTCCATCAGTATCGGCATCAGCTGCTGATACTAACAGCCAGAGCATTAATCTTCCATCTCTATTGCTTATGCTTACTTCAGGGTTCCTAATGCTGTTACTTCACTTGTTTTGAAAGCTCAAAATGTTCCTTCCACTCTTTTGATCTAAAAATTGTGTGTAAACTATGCCTTGAGAATTTAAAACCGTCCATTAATTAGGCTTATACCAAAAATTTATTTATTAATACCGGTTTCATTTGTTTTGGTTTGCCGATCTTTAGTAGAGACTCCTAGAGCTTTGTTGTATTGAGCTATTGTATTAAATATTAATTGATTCATAATCAAATATAAATTATCTTCAAAGTGTAAATTTAAGTGCTACTTTCTTCTTTCTTCTTGAATTTTTCCTTTCTCTTGTTTGTTATTGTGTTTTTTTTATATATTTTCTGTAATATCAGTCTGTTTGTGTGGTCATAAATATAGTAAATATATTATTGGATAATGTTAGCGAGTGGCTGTGAATGAATGATGGAATCTTATGCGTCCAACATCACAAAATTTGAAAGATAGTTTCCACTTTTAGGCTGCAACCTTGACAGATAACAAATTTGAAAGATATTTCTACTGCTTTAGCATGAATAAATGTTACATGAACATAGCTCCACCCCAGACATCATCAGCTATTCCAGCAGAGAAGAAGGTGAAGTTACCAATTACAATATCATCTACAAAACCAACTTCTATTTCCCTGCTACAAATATGTACAAACTTGCAGGAAGCTAGACAATTACATGCTCAGTTTGTAGTCTCGGGACTAGTTAACCATCCCATGTGCCCGAGGAGGCTCCTTCAATTCTACGCTGCGAATTCGGAGACCAATTATGCTTTGTCAATCTTCAACAGAATACCTTCTCCTGACGTATTCACTTGTAACACCATGATGAGAGGCCTAATACTGGGTAAGTGTCCTTATGATGCTTTATTATTGTATCAACAAGTATTAATTAGAGGCCTTGAACCAGACAACCATACTTACACCTTTGCCCTTAAAGCATGTTCCCACTTGAAATCTCTTGTTGAAGGTAAGCAAGTGCATTGCCGGATAATTAAGTTAGGAATTGCTCCGGATACACATGTTCATAGCTCCCTCATACATATGTATACCAGTTCAGGTAGCTCAGATGATGCAGCAGGTGTTCTTGGAGAATTCATGGAAGAGAATACGGTTGCAATTAACTCTATGATTTCTGGGTACTTGAGCAATGGTGAGGTAGACAAGGGTAGAGCAATGTTTGACAAAATGACTGCAAAAGATGTTGCCTCTTGGAGTGCAATGATATCAGGATACACGAAGAACGGTATGCACGCCGAGGCGTTAGCTCTGTTTCAAGACATGATGGCCTTGAAGACCCTGCCAAATGAATCCATACTGGTAAGTTTGTTATCTGCTTGTGCACATTTAGGTGCACTGCATCAAGGAAGATGGATTCATGCTTATATTGACAAAGTCGGCGCTATGATTAGCACCAAACTGTCTACTGCTCTCATTGACATGTATGTAAAGTGTGGCGACATCCAATGTGGCTATGAATTCTTCCGAAAAACGTCGCACAAGGACGTTGTTACATGGGGAGCCATAATTTCAGGTTTTGCTATATACGGACAAGCTCGAAAATGCTTTGAATTATTTGAAGAGATGCTTGGAGAAGGAAAATATCCGAACGAAGTAGTGTTCGTGGCTATATTGTCAGCCTGCTCTCATGCTGGTTATGTTGAAGAAGGAAAGCATTATTTCAATCAAATGATAGAAGACTTTGGAATAAGACCATCCATTGAACATTATGGATGCATGGTTGACCTTCTTGGCCGAGCTGGGAGGCTGAAAGAGGCAGAAGAGCTAATCATTTCGATGCCGGAACAGCCTAATTCAATAATATGGGGTGCAATGTTGAGTGGTTGTAGGACTCACAATGACCTTAAGAGAGGAAAATGGGCGTTTGAACAGTTGATAAAGCTTGAACCCATGTCAGGGGACAGGTATAAACTAGCAGGGCTGATGTATGCCAAAGCAGGAGAGAAAGAAGAAGCTGATAAGATAAGGAAGATGATGAAGGACAGAGAAATGGAAACCACAAGTGGGTCTAGTTTCATTGAAGTAAATGGCATGGTCCATGAATTTGTAGTAGGTCAAATTATTCATACTCAAGCTACAGATATATATGGGATATGGAAAGGAGTTGAGACTGCATAAGTTCACATTTACCAATGATTTAGCACAAAATTAAAAATCATATTACCATCTCCCATCTAAAATCTAATTTTTGTTTCTACTATCAAAACTATACAAGTCTCTCAAATTATGAAAACACGACATTTTCTCAAGTAGCAACTAGTAATTATGTCCAACTGCTTTAACAGGGAAAAAGAACCATTTCAGAATATCAAATGAGGACAAATTATTATTTATAAACAAGTTGGTTACACGCATCGACCTCAATAATCTCTAAGAGATTATTAGTTGCCAATTTTTCCATCTGCATACATTATTAAAGGTAGAAGACGGGAAAATGGAAGGACGAATTCCCGCTTTCCTTCTATACTTTGAAAGGGCAACTCTTATAGTAAGCATTTGCATTTGCCCATTAAGGAACTGCTACCGTCTCAAAAACAGATGAATAGTAAATACCAGCCTTTACAATAGAAAGACAAGGGGAGGGAAGGAGGAACCAAGTAACCACATATATGCTTTGGTAATATAATGCCCTTTCATTTAATCTTTCTGTTCTTTTTCTACACTGTCGCGAAGCAGGATCAACTGCTCGCCTAATCTGTAACTTGGGTCAGTAGCAACAGTAAAGGGAGATTGAAAGAAAAGAAAAAGGATTCTATTAAAAGGGCGAAGCCATCCACCTCACGTTACCCTAAAAAAGGAGGCTTCCATCCCATTGCTTCTTGTTTCCATACATGCCTCCTGGTTTTCACCCGTGTCAACCAAAACCTTCTCTTAATCCCATATTCACCACTTCCTAGTTACTCATCATTCAACAGAACAATCTTCTTTGCTGCACAAAAGGACAGCACCAGTGTCATATTCAACTAAGATAACAATTTAGGAGTTTAAGGTCGTTATAAATGTAAACAAGTATTAGATACTCACACGACATCTCGACTCTCGTAAATTGTCTAGCAACTCCGCAATTTCAAGTTGTCTAACAATGGTGGCGTGCAATACCTGCATGCATAAATTGTAAATAGCATGACAATCAGTACAACTATCAAACATGCAGATGCAGATTTCAAATGCTTCTAAATCTAGGTTACATAAGTAAGGTATACCCTCTTTGTTTTCTCAAGGTCAAACTCTACAGATTTGATCCTTTCCAGAGATTCCATAAGCATTTGATCTTTTTCCAATGGTATTTGAGCAGGTTTCTTGCTAATTTCTTCAATTGCTTTTTCCAGTTGCTGTAGACGCTCTACGCAGGGGTTGATACGGTCTTCATTCACAACTTCGACAGCAACTGAATGATTCTCAGCATCATGCTCCACAAGATCAGATGGAAAGATGTTGTTCTGCCTTCTCCAAAATTCAAGTGGTAGACAACGTAAGACAGCAACTAGTTTGGCCATAAATGAAGTCAATATTCTAGCCACACACAGATTATGCCTTCTCATAAGCTTTTCCTTAACGAAGTCTAACCAGCGGATGATGTGACCTGAATAAACATAAATTTAAGCTCAGTTGATAGATAGCTACACTTGATACCATCAGCAAATATATCTGCCAAATCCACAAATCAAGTGTCTGCAGCTGGAAAGTGAATTTGTATCAAACGTTTCTGTCGGAGATAATAATAAAAACTATTATTGGGCTTTAACTATCACCATAAGCTTTTAGTTCAATTGGTTCCTTGACATGGTTTTAGAGCCTCTTAGACCTAATGGCCAGGGTTCGAATCTTGGCAATCTCATTTGATTAAATTTCAACACATGTTAAGATGGGTTTGCATTGTACACGCTATAATAAAAGTTATTATTGGGTCTTAACTATCAGCTTAAACTTTTAGTTGAATTGGTTCCTTGACAGTTTCCATGTGAGCCACAAACTTTCTTGTATTTGCATTTGCTGGAGGGAAAAAAAATAGATAAGCAAGATAGGTTAACAAATACCTTCAAGATATGATGTTACTTCACTAGGAAAGTTCCTCAAATTATTGGTTTCAATTGATTGGTCTTCTTCAGAATGTCCCACTCCTGGTTTGCTTTGGATAGCCTTCTCAACTAGAGGAAAACTGTCTTCACAACTGTAGTAGGCATTTGGATCTGATGCTCTGACCTGCGAAAGTCATAATTTTTTAATTACAAGATTAAAACATAACATAGACAAATATTGGCACAACCATCAGAATCAATTTGCGTCATAAGAGACAACTTACTTCCTCGTGAACAGGAGCCAAACGTGGAAATGTAGAACTCCGTTCAACTGGGGAGGGATCATCAATATCAGACCCTGATTCTGCTGCTGAGGTATCACTACTTCTTCCCTGAAGAAGTATGGACATGTCAAATATTCAATAACAAGATACACAATGAACATAAACATTCATAAAAATGGAACTTGCCTTTGATTGCATCTGAAAAGATGAGTCGAATTTCCCCTGGTTATTGGACACTCTGGTGATTTGTCTAACAAATGTTGCTTCCGAATTATGTACAAGCTAAAAAGGTTAGATCAATGTCAGTTAATGCATGCAAATTGGATGTAAAGATTCAACACGCGCATTAATCCCCAAGGAACCAAATAAACTTAATGGGTGCCCTACCTTCATTATCTCAGGATCATTCCACGGACCTTTATTCGATCTAAGACAACCTCCTTCATCAGAACAAATGCAAGAACCACCCAAGAAATCTGGCAATTGACTGCAAAAGAAGAAAGTTTGAAAAGTTTATAGAGGTTACTGAATACTGACTAAACGACAGAGTCAACATAAAATACACAGACCTTGAGTCAATAACTTCCAGTAGCTTTGGTAAGGCCTTGGGCTCCAAAACCTGCAGTTTTTTCAGAAATTTAGGTATAGAAGTAACAGAATATTGGAAAAGGGCACTCAGGAATTATATGCTTTTCACCCATATTCTGTACCTGTATCTTTGCAATAGTCTTTGCATCTAGAAATTTCTGCGCAGCAGGCCAAAGCATCTTCTTAAAACCAGGGCCAGCATTAACAATGTACATCCGATGCAGTGTCTGTGAAGTTGCATGGTTAACATTGGCAAATCAATGAAACAATGAAAACCAAAATATTCTGGAAGACTATCATACCTCAGGATAGTAACTGTTATCAATCTTTGTCATGGAAGACAAGAGGTTTGCAGCAGTCCGTGTGAAATTCTTAATTCCCTGTTTTTAACATAGCAGTAATGACATTTCCAACTCTTTAGACTTCATAGAACCAATTGAAAGAACACACACAAAAAAAAAAAAAAAAAAAACATACAATTTAAAAAAAAAAGAACAGTTACTGATTAATAAAGAAAATCATGAGCATCCTATTAATACTGTACTTGTTTCTCCCTTATCCTTTCCCAATTCCATGACTCCATAAAGAACTATCCTGAAAACTTCTAAAATGTGATTCTTAGCTTTTCCCAACTCCATTGACAACATAATCAAGTTTAAGATAAGACTCCTTCACAGAAATTAGATTTCAGAATTTGCATAGTCTTCAAGTGTAAGAAAAGTGCAGAAAAAGTAGTAGCTATTAACTGGTGAAGATTTTCTGTACCCACATTGAAACCAAAGTTCTGCCAGAAGATTCTATGGTTATATGAGGATCCTAAAACAATTTAGCAAAGGCTTGTGTAGGATGGAATTTGACATACCAAGCCATTCACATCCAATATTGTTGTTGTTGAACATATCTGTCTCTTTGCTGCAACAGAACAGGCAGGGAACTTCTCCATTATAGCCTTCTCAAATTCTTGAACATGGTACTTCATATAGCGGTCAATGCTCGTGATTCGCATCAGCCTACTGGGATGAGCTTTTCCAAGCCTTTCAATATAAACTGGTCGGCCTTCTTTATCAACTCCATGATAACCCTGAGGGTAATACTGCAAGACTTCTTCCAGCTCCTCAAACTCAAAATCCTAAACGTGAAAATTTGAAATTGGTTCAGTAAACTGCTCGAGTTTGAACAACAATTGATTACACTGACTACTATGAATGATAATTTTCACAAAAATCCGCTTTATACATAGGCAACTATCAGAAATGAAATTCTGCCTAGGCTTTTGCTCAACAGATCCCAGTTAACCAGCTGCAACAAGTTTAATGGCAGATATTAATTCAATACCTCCATTATGGTGTCTGTTCCATACTCTTTTCTCCAATGCAGCATTTCTTCCCACATCTGGACTGTTTTTTCCATATTAAACTCTCTAGCTTTCAAGAATCTACATGGATAAAAGTAATTGTGTCAGAAAGGAATTATTTTGTGGCATTTGCATCATGCAGCATCCACGCAAGGCACTTGTCAAAGTTCATATAAGGTTGACACTATATTCCAAACGAAGGACCAACTGACCTTAATAAAGTATGATAGTCATCATGTCTAGAAGGTAACAAGTTCCTTTCAAGAAGCTTTTGGCGCAGTTCAAGTACAGCACCCTCCTCCTTTTCATCCCTGATATCCTTGATGGAAACAGAAGAAACTCTATAATCAATTTTCCTTTTCCCCCTTTTCTTAAGAGAATGAGTGAACTTATTTGAAGCGCTCAATGCCTTCTTCTTGAGAGAGCCAATTTTAGATCGCCGCCTCTCATCTTCAGAGTTCTCAAAATCAGATCTTCTCTCCCGAATTTCATCGCTGGCCCCAATTCCTTCCGAGCCTTCAGGGAAACAATAAATAACTAGACGCTAATAATCATATACTTTAAAGCATCAACAATTTGCAAGGATCAATCCAAGACCAGCTTAACGTACCTGACATTTCTGCAAACTGTGAAAGTAAACCCTGGTTTTCAGATGGAGACAGCGAATTCACAGCCACCTCGCAGACATGCGTTCAGCAGCTCTAGACTGTCAGAAACAAACCATAAAACATTGAATAGACAGGAGTGGAGATGTGCAAAGAAGAATAGCAGGTTAACAAATGATTCAAATTACTGTATCCAGAATTAAAACTGACGTAAACCAAATGAGAAATCAAGTTCCTAAAGCAATTCAGGATATGACGATATAGAAACCGGCGCAATAACCCAGTTTTAACCAACCTTGGACAATTTGGAATGATAAACTGCTCAGTTCTGCTCAAGCCCTCTTTTTTTTTTAGCAATTTCTAAAATCAAGTAATTTTTTTTTAATGTCTTGAATATGGAGGGGATCTGAATCAGGAAAAAAAATGTAAACTATGAAAAAAACCAGTTTCCAAGAACATCTATCTCTTATTCAGAAAGGTGGAGAAACCAAGAGAACAAAATAGATAACCCCAAAAATCATACTAACAGAAAAAAGCATTATAATGAGAGCTCTAGAAGCTCATAAATGGAAAAACAAAAAAACAGTAAAAACCCGTTAAAAGTACAAATACAATCACTCGTCGCATTTATACCACTGTAATAAAGCTCTGAAATACAAAAGCTCATTAAATTTCACCAATGCCGACACCAACCGTACGGATCTCACTCATAACTTAACCATTAATGAAACCACAAGAAAATACACACACACGCACAAAAGAAAAAGTCGAATGGTTAGAATGAGAAACCAAAACGCACCGAATCTGGAGAGCTAGACCAACAAGAGCACAAACCATGGATTGAGATTTTCTCGAGAAAATGTAGGAAATTAGAAAGAACAGAAGAAGAACAAGAAAAGCATGAAAAAAAGGGGGAAAAAAAGTAGGGGATGCTTCTCTTCTCTTTGCTTCTCTTCGATTATCTGTGCTAATGTTGTGAATTGTAGGGTTTGCTTATTGATTTGAGACTGAAATTTCAGTAATAATGAGAAAAATGAAAAGATGAAGCAAAGTGAAGGTTCGAGGGAGAGAGAGAGAGAGAGAAAGAGTGAAGTTCTTCTCTCGTTTTGCTTTTCTAATCTCATATGAATCTGCTCTCTCCCTCTCCTCTCCTCCCTGCTGCTTTCTGTTTACGTGTCCTTTTATGGTATTTCTCAACTACATTTGTTCTTTTACGGAATTTACTTATAATTCTGCGAAAATAAAATAAAAAAATTTATTACATTTTGTTTTCCGTTTCTCAAATTTTAATGGAATTTTATTGGGTTAAGGTGCAAAAATACCCCCTAACGTTTTGGGTCAGGAGCAATTTTACCCCTAACGTCTAAAATGGTGCAATTTTACCCATAACGTTGGAAGCCAAAAGCAATTTTACCCCTAACGTTAATAAATTGGATCAATTTGAGAAATAATTCATCAAACTGTCTTCTCAGTCATGAATCTCGTTATCTACACTTAATACATGTGTCATTTTATTAGGTAACAAATCACAAACATTCGTTGGGATGTGGAAAAAAAATAAAAAAATATACTGTATTTTTGTACGGATTAGACCAAAAAAATTCAAAAAATCTACCGAATTTATAAATATTAATCTCAAATTCTATTATTAAATTATAAAAAACATGAAATCCTTTTTTTAGAACGAATTATTATGCAATTGGCGCAAAATAATAAACAAAAATATCTGTGTTTTATAATAGTGTCTGAAATCGACCCAATTTATCAACGTTAGGGGTACAATTGCTCTTGGCTTCCAATGTTAGGGGTAATATTGCACCATTTTAGACGTTAAGGGTAAAATTGCTCCTGACTCAAAACGTTAGAAGTATTTTTGCACTTTATTGCGGAGCTCTGGGGGATCTTGTCTGGCATTAAACTCGCCATTCGCATGGGTGTTAAAAGACTTTCGGTGGAGTCTGACAATTTGGAGGCTATCAACAGGATTTCGGATAGACAGGCTGTTTGTCTTAAGAGTCAGAATCTCATTAAAGCCATCTTGAGGCTTCGTCCTGCCTTCGATTCTCTTACCTTCTTCCATATTTATAGGGAGCAAAACCGCGTGGCGGATCGCTTGGCAGCTGCTGGGCATGGGGGGATGTTAGGTGGTTCTACCCTTTCCGTTCCTCCTTCTTTTCTGTTACCTTCTCTTCTTGAGGATAGGATTGGGGTCAGTCTTCTTAGACTGATCCCGAGTTAGGTTTTTGTTTGTTTGTTTTTTTTCTTCCCTTCTTACCAAAAAAAAGAAGTATTTTTACACCTTAACCCAATTTTATTTGTTTGTTTCTCCCATTATTTATGTAACGCCCGACATAAAAAAAAATAGCATATAGTACATTAAATATCACATTTAGAATTTTTCAATTAAGTTAATGTAAAATAAATCTATTAAAAGACTTGCCTTGTTAACCATTTAATATTTTGGTCAACTTAGTATATTTAATTCATAAATTTCAGATTTCTCATTTTTTATTGAAGAACAATTCCATTCTTTTTATTTAAGTCACTATTATTCTCTTTTGATTCTTCATTGTTGTATAAGGTCGTTTTAATTTCAAACTATGAAATTAAGAGATTAAGATGTGGTATTTGAAAAATAAAAAATTGAAATATGGCATTTGATAACTTCTTTTCGATTGGTTTCGAAATATTATATTCCGATTTTATCAATTTATATTACATACAAAAAAATTTAATTGAACCAACGTTAAATTATCAATTTAAAATTTCAATTCTTTTAATATTAGTATTTCATACCGCATAAACCAAATTATGGTTTACATTTACTAATATTGGCATTAATTTTACTTTTTGAAATCAAAGACTTTTCGTCAATTTCTCTTTTCATTTTGGTGTAAAAAAGATAAACTCAATTAAATAAAATGGGATGAAAGTGTATTTTTGTTTGATAAAAAAATTATTTTCCTACCTACCAAATATATAAAATATTATTCAAAAAGCTTTTAAGAAATCAGTATTGAAAATAAAGGCAGTATTTTGAGCAATACCAATAATATTTAGGCATATCACATATACAGTCATGTAAATAATTAATATATTCAATTAATTATATATAAGATTCCATGATCAATTTGAAGATGGATTTTGAGGACTACTTAATGATTCAATCCACATCTTGTGATCACCACTTTTTAAGAATAATAGATTACTATTAATGTTTGTTCGGTCAGTCAGTATATAGAAACGTAATTCTTAAATTTTACTTTTAGTTAATTTTATCTATATTTATGAGAATTTTAGATGTTTGGTTTTAATTTTTTTTGAATCTATGTTGGATTATATTTATTTTATGAATTTAATGGAACAACATTTAGGTTTTGATAGTATATTAAATGAAATTTATTGTTATTTAAATATTTATGTTTTATGAAAATTGTGTTATTTATTAATTTTTATATTCATTCTAGCCATACAAAAATTATTAATTCACTTACAACTTAAAATTGTAATTTTATAGAAGAATTTAAATGTTTGGTTGATAAAAAGATGGCACATTTCGATATAAATAATTAGAAAAAAATTACTTTTTAAATGTATAGGAGAGGGATTCCAATGTCCACCTTTAATTTTATAGAATAGTAAAAAAGTGTTTGAACTGTTTTTAGCACAACAACATGAAACACGCTCCATTATTTTTCTATATAAATGATTTTTTTTTAATAAATGGTTTTACGATCTTTCAATAAGTCAGGTCTATTTAAAAAGTAGATAAAACTCGTCTATATATTCTATGAAGAAAAACATGATAACATCCATAGTTATTTAAATCATATTTATAATCAACCATGTCACAAGAAAATTTTGTTTCAAAAATACAATAAAAACTATTTTTTACTTAATTTTTTTTTGTAATTAAATTCTAAGATAGTGTATTTTCTACATTATTAGTTGGACATTTTACTCTTTTAAAAAAAATAGTTGGACATTTTTCTTAAGATTTGTACATAAACTCAAAATCTTAGGACTCACCCTGTGAGAAGACATAACTTTTATATATGGGAAAATAACTCGATATAGAAGGCAGAAAATGAACTCCAAATAAAAGAGAAACGATCAAATCTAATATAGTAGTAAATGAATCAAAAAATGTATTCAATAAAAAAAACAAAACAAAGAAAAAAATTATCTAACCGAAAAAAACCAAAAACTTAATTAAAAAGTCGAGAGTTTTCTCACCAGCTATCTTTCGTATTTATAAGATTATATTTTTTTATCTTAAAATTGTGTTGAACTCATTTTTTTATAAGAAATAAATGAAAGAATAAGGTACCAAAATAGTCCTATGGTTTTTTTTTTTTTTTTTTTGAGGAAAATATCAATTTAGGTTCCACAGTAATATAGGCTTAACGTTTAAAAAATGGTACCAATTTAGGCCTCGATAACGGAACGATACACATTATTGATATTACTCCCTTAAGTTCTATCAATTGTACGTCGAGCGAGAAATCGAAACTTAATGGAGTAATAGGAATGACGCATCCAATCTATTACCGATGCCTACATTAATACTCTTTTTTAAATGCTAACCCTATGGTGATGCTATTTTACACCCATAGTCTAAATTAATACTTCTTTCAAAACCATAGATCTATTTTGATACATTATCGCATAAATAAATGTAAGAGAGTAATGTCATTCCCACAGGCAGGCATGGAGGAAATTTTTAGCTATCTATAAAAAAATTCATAATAGTGAACAAAAACAAAATTATCTTGAATGTCTAATTTAAGATTTTTTTTACTAATTATAATTAAATACAATTAATATTATTGGTCGTAAAGTTCATCAGAATTAATTAATAATGATTTTTTTTTTAAGAAATTAATAATAATTTAAATAAAGGAAGAATTGTTTATTGTGGAAGTAGTGAGATGGGAGGCAAAAAGCGAGTGAATCAGAGAAATGGTTATAATTTAGGCATGCTACTCTATGCTTCTTTTTCACCTTTTTAGCTGTTTATTTTAATCATCTTTTATGCAAAATGCATATTGAGAAGGGTTATAGATAGAGATCCTCAAGGAAATTTTATTTTTATTTTAAAACTAAAATTTAAAATTTACAGAAAATAAAATTTCAAATTAATAAAATATAGTTATAATAATTCAACATTTTATTAGATATAAATAATATATATACCATTTTATGAATAACTTTCGAGATTCTCACGGAATCAAGGATTGAATTATCGTATAATAGGGAAGATATTCTTTATCTCCGTCTCTCGTTCCGAATTCAAAGAAAACAAACCTTCATTCTTGTCCTTGAAAAAGGTTTTCGGGAATTTCTTGTTCTTGTCGGGGTGGAGCCCTGGCAAGAACAGGAAATCATTGTCATGCTGATAGTCCTAATATTGGAATCGCTAAACTTGTACTATTTTGTGCATATTGAATGTATTAGATTACGAAAATTACTAAAAGGATAATTAATGCATAAATAGAATGACTGAGGAATTTAGTTGGAAAAATGGAACAAAATTATCTCAATTTCACTATTAGAACCATTCAGCTTTAAAGCATAGAATGGATTGGTTCTTCATTAATATTTCGTTAAAGGCTTGTAAAGTAATACTTTTGGATTGCTAAATTTATTTATTCTCAATCGAATATATAGCACAACCACGATGAAATTGTTTATAAATGTTGAAAATATCCGTCCATATTAATTCGGAGCAGATAAATTACGGATTCGGGGTTTATCTAATTATATTGATAGATTAATTCCTATCTAAGATAGTGTTAGAATTAAAGTTAATCAAGAAATCATATTCTAACTAAAAAGTTAGCTTATTATTGATTGAGCTTTAATGAAAAGGTTGAGCAAGCGAAGTTTGGAAACCATATAAAGAAACTATGGTGAATGTTGAGCTTTAATGAAAAGATCAAAGAGTTCTAAAGATGTAGGGATGGGCATGAAACGAATTAATCTCTGAAAGTACCCTTTCTCGAATGATATGATATTCAATATCAATGTGTTTTGTTCGCTCATTAAATACATGATTCCGAGCAATGTGAATGACAAATATGTTGTAACAAAATAGAGTTGTAGAAGATGAGGGAGAAATGTGCATATCTTTCAAAAAGGTTTAGTATCCACTGTAATTCAAAAGATATAGAAGCCATAGCTCTGTACTCGGCCTCGTAAGAGGATCGAGAGATAATGTTTTGCTTCTTGGATTTCCAAGAGATGAGAGCATGGCCCAAAAATACAACATAGCCAGTGATAAATCGTTTGGTCTCTGGACAAGTTGCATAATCCGAATTAAAAAAAAGCCTAAACTTGCAAGGTGTTGACTATGGGAAAGAACAAACCAAGTCTAGGTGATCCTTTAATGTATCTAAGGATGCGATGAGCTCGAGAAAGGTCCTCCATAGATGGATTACTGACATGTTGGGAAAAAGTATTCACTATATAGGCTATTTGAGGTCTAGTATGAGTGACGTATAATAATTCCCTGATGAGTCTGAGATATGTAGTAAAGTTTGTTAAAAAAAAAAAGTTAGTGTAGGGGATGGCTTGTAATTTGGAATGGGGGCAAGTGTTGGCTTACAATTGATCAAATCATGTCTTTGAAGAAGTTGAAGTATGTATTTTTGCTGATTCATTTATATACCCTTTTGAGACCTTGCGAACTCAATACCAAGAAAATAATGCAAATGACCTAGATCGTTGCTATTGAACTGGTCATACAAGTATTGTTTGGTAAGGTGAATAGTGGAGATGTCATTTTCGGCCAAAATAACATCGTCCATATGGACTATAAGAACTGTGAAGGTAGGCCCTTGTGCTAAACAAAAAGGGAAGGATTTGAAGGGGATTGATAAAAACTAGTTTGCTGAATAGAAGATGTAAGTGTCAGGTTCCACTGCCTGTCGATCTATCTGAATCCGTAAAGATAATTTTTTAGTTTTGCAAACTACATTTAGGAATGAGGCAAAGACTCCAGGTGGGAGTGAGAGTGACATGTAAACTTTTTATTCTAAATCTCCATGGAGATAGACATTATTGATGTCTAACTGCTAAATTTCCCAAGCTTTATGAGCTCCAACTGCCAACAATGCTCAAATTGTTATGAATTTGACCACATAAGCAAAAGTCTCCTTAAAATCAATACCATCTGACACTAGCCTAGCTTTAAATTGACCAATGTTTCCATCAATATTGTATTTAATCTTGTACACCCACCTACATCCTATGAGAACATGCCCTAGAGGCAATGTTGTGATTTCCCAAGTGTCATTTCCCTCTAGTGCGATAAGTTCTTTATGCATAGCCTACTGCCACTGATGATCTTTAGTAGCTTCTATATAGTTATTTGGATATGTGTAAAAAGTTATATTGATTGAGAAAACACGTTTAGGTTGTGATAGATGGAAATAAGATAGATGATTTGGCAATGGGTAAGGTGTGTTTGGAGATGGAGCCATTGGCTATTTGATGAGGAGAGAAGTATGTTATCTTTTAAATAAATAGGTTAAGCTCTATTTCTAATGGATTTTCAAGCTATTCGGTTATGGACAGGAGGATCATGTTCAGTTTCATCTTCTTCAAAATTATCCATATCTTGAGTAGGCATTAATATTGGTGGATCTATTTCTTCTTTTGTAAATGCCTCATCCTCTTCATCATGTATTGTGTGCAACTCATCTTCACTATAAGTAGGGGGAGATGATTTAAAAGAGATGTTAAGAAAAAGGAAATGTAAGCTCATAAAACTTAACATTTCTAGAAATAAAAACAACACTGGTTGCTAGATCAAGCCACTTGTATTTCTTTACTCATTGTTGAAAACGAAGCATAACACATTTTAGAGCCCTATTAGTAAGCTTTGTTTTATTTCTGTCAATAGTAGAAGCATAAGATAAACATCCAAAAACTCTAAGATTGGTAAGGTCTAGCTCATGTTTGTGTAATTCATAGAAAAAGGTGTTGTTCTATATAGTTGTATAAGGAAATCTATTTATTAGGTATACTGTGTGAGTAACAACAAAAGACCAAATTTTGTTGGGTAAGGAACCTTGCAAAAGTAATGCTCTAGTGACATTCATGATATCCCATTTTCTCTTAACTTAACTATGCCATTCTGTTGAGGAGTTTTAGAACAACATTTTCAGTGAATAGTGCACAAATCTGCATAAAATTCAAGTATATGAAACTCAAGGCTATTTTTTGACATGTAAATTTTAATTTGTTTCTTGAATTGTATGCTAACATAAGAAGACTGTTTCAATAATGATCTTGCCTCTCCCTTACCTTTCATCAAGGAAATCCAAATATACCTGCTATAGTAATCGACTATTGTAAGAAAATAATGTTGATGTGTGAATGAATCTTTAATTGGCCCCTCATATATCAATGTGAATCAAGTTAAAAGAGACTCAAAAATACTATTGCTTAATTAAAATGGCAATTTCTTTTTCCTTGATAATTGGCATACATCATAAGGGATTGGACACTTGAGATTGGAATGTGAAGAGACATTATAACTTCTGCATTCTCTATAAAGCAGGATGTTCAAGTTGCTTATGCCAAATGTACTCTGCAGTGACTGCTGCAACTGAAAGTTTTGAATATGCAAAACCAAAAGGATTTGGTTGAACTAAGTGACATGATCCTCCTGATTCCTTATCATAACCAATCGTCTCTTTCTTTATAACATCTCGTATCACACAACAATCTCCTATTTCTATAACACATATATGTTTTGTGGATGTGAGCTTGTTAGTGGATATGAGATTGTAAAGAAATTCATGTACATAGAGCTAATTCTGAAGAGTGAAATTAGATTAAAAAACAATTGTGCCAATATATGGAACCCACCATATAATTGCCATTTGGTAACTGAACTTGGCAGCCTTGAATAGGATTATAAGAATTGAAATATCTAAGATCACATGTGATATGATCTTTTTCCCTTATGTTAACGATCCATGTACATTTGTTAGAGTTATTAAAGTAGTGTTGAGAACTGTACGAGAACAGTTGAAACTTGAACTTACATTAGCACATGTATTGTGTGAAATGCCTTTGTTATGAGTTGAATTTGATGGTAACAAAGTCATCAATTACTAATATTGATCTCTTGTTAGCACATATTGTCGTGGCTATATCTGAACCACCATTGATTGCTTTCCATTATCCTCATAATCATTGTCTAAGCCCTCAATGGTGGACACATTAGCTACATTATTTGCCTTAGTTGCATATCTGTTGTTTTTATTCTTTCCTACATAATTTGGGAGATATCCTTACTTCTTATAGAATGTGTCACAATATGTGTCATGTTGCTTAGTTTTGTTCATATAGCGTTTTATAGAGTTGTTTCAAGGCCTTTGATTGTTCGAGGACCTGTTTTGAAAATTTACAGCCCCAATAAAAGGCACAATATTTGTGTGATTTAATGGTTTAAGTGTTTGGACAAATTGCCTTTCATATTGAATGGACAAATCAAATACACAATTTAAGGATAATAGGGGTTCCGTCATCAGAATTTGGGAGCAAATAGTGGCATATTGATCATTCAAGCCCTGAAGGAAAGCAATTACATGATCTGCTTCAAATTGATTTCGAGTTATGTTAAGAACCTCATAGATGAAGGTCAAATTACAACTTCATTTGGGTAGAGGCCTTAGATTGAGCAACTCATCATACATAATCTTCAATTTGGTGTAATACTTAGTTACTCCAAGATCTTCTTGATTGAAGTTACAACCAGCTCTGAAATTCACAATGAGCCACCATGTGAAAAGCGATCATGCAGATCTGTCCATATATCACAAACCTTATCAATCCAGATGATGCTTTGTGCTATTTGTTGTGAAACTGCATGAAAGAGCCATAAAACCACCATTGTATTGCACTTCTACCAATTTGAATACATATAATCTTTAATTGTTGGAGCTATAATGGATCTGTCAACAAATCCAAATCTATTTTTGGACAACCTCTACCAATCTTGACCACTGATAATAGTTAGGTCTAGTGAGAACACTAGAAACTAAAGGAAGAGAAGGCGTCTCATTTTAGCAATGTGGTAATGACTACTATGAGTTACAACCGCTATTTGAAGCAATATTTGAGAAGAAGGAGAAGATTAACAGAAGAATGTTTTATCCTTTGTTACCATCTTAAGAAATTAATATAGAACGAATAAGAAATTAACTCCTCATTGATTAAAAAAAGGAAACCAGTACACATATTTATATTACAAGCATAACAAAAAAAAATAGTTAACAAGTAGGAGAGACAAAAGGGTAAAAAAAAGTAAGAGAAAGAAGCAATGCTTGAGTATTGACGGAAAGCTAAAAATTAGTGTAATCGGCATAAGGAAGTGTGCAATCCATGTCCCTAGTTGTGATTGGTTGGAAAAGTACAAAAGATAGTTTACTAAGCTAAGACGGTAAAGTAAGAAAGGCGAATAAGTGAGAGAAAGATGAGGAGCTCATTTCAGGTAAATGAAAATATATGAAGGTGGGTGAAACTAGTAGTGAAAGTAAGTTAAAGAGTGTGTTTAAACTCGACGAAATATTTGAATTTTAAGTTTTTTTTTGGTCCAACACATACCTAACACAAAATAATTTATGAACTTAAAAAAAACATAACGTGTATACACGTGTTTTTGATCTGTTACTGACGAGTAATAACATAACGCACATTTACAATGTAGATAACAAGATTCATGATTAAAAAAAGATGATGTTAATAATAAGCATTTGAAATTGGTCCCATTTGATGATATTAGGTCTTAATTATATTATTTATAACATTAGAGCTAAAAATATCGTTTAGGGCTATTTTTTGTACCCTTCTATTTTATATGTTATTTTTAGAAAATCACCTACAAAAAGTAAACCTTTAAAAATTACTCCTACACGTTTTTCCTACAAGAAACTACAAGTATTTATATTCTATTTGTTCCTACACGTTTTTCCTACAAGAAACTACTAAAATAAAATAAAATAGATATAGCTATAATGATCAAATCCTGAAAATAATGACATTGGGATAAATGGTTTGACAATATATTATTCTATATCAAGCTGTTATAATTAGCATCACAATTCAACAATTTATGCTGATAATGAATTGAAAAAAAAACATTTAATTTCAACATTTGCATCTATATTATCTTAATTAGATTGTTAGTTCATTTTTTCATTATATTACAAGAATTAGTAGTTTTTTTGGTAATTTATTAGAGAGAAATAAATATTAAGATTCAAACTCGTTACAATACAACAACTATTAATAGTTGTTTAGAACTTTTCACTAACAACACATGTTTTTTTAGTTTTTCACGAAATTTTTTTTACATCAATTTATTTGGTTTTGATAAAATTATCCTATTATATTTTCATAAAAACATATTGCTCTTTCGATCTATAATTACTTTTTATTTCTCGTTAAATAACTCAAATGGCATCGATAATAAAAATCATGAAAATATCAGACCAATTCAGGTGAATGTATTATAAAGATCTAATTGGTTATAGTATATAAAGAACAAAAAAATTGAAGTACAAAGAAAGTTACATAATTTTTTTTATGTAACTTTATGAATTTTGAAAAAATAATAATAATATAGATGTATATGATTTCAAAAAAAAATATAGATGTATATTTTTTATTTTATGAATATCTTTTATTTTTTTGGAAATGATATGATTATCTAAATTATTTTTAGCATATTTATAAATTTTCTAAAAATATCTAATTATCTAGATTAATTTTCTACATATTTTTATTTATATGATTATTATATATTGATTTAAGATATACTTATTTTTGATGTTTTAACAGTAACAACTAGTATGTTTAACAAACATTACTTATTTATTAGCTAAAAATTCAATAGCTAACAACAATAATTCACAGTTGATAGAAACAGTTAAAACAATGTAATAACTAACAACAACAAATGGCAAAAACTACTAACCCGTAACAACTAACAATAACAACTGTAATCTAACAGATGAATCAAATTGAATCAAAATATAATGAATTTATAAGTGGGTTTCTTCAAAAGCTCCCTTAAAATAAAAAATAAAGGTTTAATATGTCATTAGTTCCATTAACTTGTTCAAAAAGTTTGATTGACCTCCCTCAACTTAAAATGTTTTGATAATCCGTTCAACTTGCTTAAAGTGTAATCAATTAATCATTCAGTCACGAAAAAGTAAGTTCACGCGTCTCAAAATATTATTACATAATTGATAGAACAAATTAAACATATTAAAAAAGTTCTTATTCGCTCAACTGTAAAACTTATCATTTCTGATATTAGAATCCCATACTCCGACCTTAATTGTTTTACTTTTCTAAGAGGCTTGCAATATCTTTCCACATGAAGCTTACTTTTTTTTTAAACTAAACAATTAATTGATTTTATTGTAAACAAGTTTATGGAACTATCAGAATATTTTTAAACAAATTGAATGAGCTATTAGAACACTTTAAAATTTAGAGGACCTATCAAACTTTTTGAATAAGTTTTGAGAAAACGAATAATGTATTAAGCAATTAAATAAAACAAATTGATCTAAATTTTTAAGAGCTAACCAATGATATTTTATCTATCTTTACTTAAAACTGGAGCATTTTCGTTGACCAAAGTTTGGTTAAATTTTTTAAAATTTATTTGGTAGAATTTGGAATGTATCTATGACTAGACCATCCACCTTTAATTGTCCAAGTAATGTTTCCACGTCTCACTCCTTTTTTCTTTGTCCAATGCAATTAACATCAAATTTCTATATATTTTATTGATTCTTCTTGTGTAAAAAAAGTGTACTTTTTTCTATCCATTTTTTCAAATTTAGGGGAAAAATATTAATTTCTTTTTTGTTGCTCGAGGGAAAAAAGATCATTCTTTTTGACAGATATCCAATATACTACTTGATCTTGATCTTCATGAAATCTTATATAAAATAGTTTGAGATGAGAATGATAGTTAAAAGTTACTCCGGTCCGGTGAATATACAGTTTTAGTTACCCTCTAGCCGAATCCAGTTAAGTATCCATTTAGAAGTTTTAAATTGATATATTGATTTAGTTGTGATTGAATTTATATTATGTCTATTTAGAATTTAAATTTTTTTTATTTAAATAAAGTAATTAGTCAAGTTCATTACTGTACGCCATATTGATAAAGGAGGGGTAGCCATTCACTGAAAAAAAAAAAAAAAAGAGAACCGAAATCCAAATAAGAGAAATGGTTACTCTGTTCATTCACCGTCTAATGAAAAATAATTAAAAGTATCATATAGCAAGTAAGAGAGATAACTATTCCACTAAAAACACATTGAGAAGACAAGGAGCAGAGACACAAAGTGCATGCAATGATCTCTTAAAACACATCAAACCTTAAAACTAAAAGATTTGACAAAACATGAAACATCAAAATAACATTCTAACGATGGATTATGTAAAGGCAGCATATGGTAGAGAATACATGCTAGAGAAGCAAAATAAATAAATTGCCCACATGTTGACGACGATTGAGTAGATGTCTTGCTTTTTCTTTTCTCGTGATCTACAACCTTTCAAGATTCTGACATGTCTCATCAGAATTGGATATATCTCACGCCATTGAAGGATCACTATTTTCACCAGAAATACAATTTGAGAGCTACGACCTAGTTGATCAATAGGAAAGAGGGTCAAGAATAGAAGAAATGAAACCCACTTGAGAAAATCACTATGAGGAGAAAAACCGGCAAAGAAGAACAAATTATAAAAAGTCACAAAAAAAAGAAGAAGATCAAGGCAAGAAAACTCACACGAAAGCATTAGAAAATCTGAGATCTCAAATCTCATATTTGAAATATCCATCTCTTATTTCTAGAGAGCAGGGGGACCTCTTTATCTATATTGATGAAAATTTTGATATTTATTACATCGATTTAATTTAACTTTTTTTAAAGAGAAAAATTCATTAAATTAAATAAAAAAAACAAAGCATCGATACAAAAAAAGTGGAGGACATTCCTACTCACTACGAATGAGCTATAAATCTGTTGAACGTTTGACAAAAGAGATAGAACAAAAGTTCAAATCTCGTAAAAGCGAACTACATTCAACAAGAATGTTCGACAAATAAGAATGATTTTCTTTCCTCTATTGAATGGCACAGACTGAACTTCCACTAAACTAGAAGATTTGAGCCAGTTGAGAGCTTTTTGAATTGCCAGGGCCTCAGCTAATGATGGGTTAACTAAATCTGCAAAAACTCATGCTTAGATGTTAGGCAATCACCCAAATGATTTCAAATCACTGTACCAACTGAGCAGTAGTGTTCTCCAGCAAATATTCATGCATTTACATTGCAAATAAAAAAATGATACAAATTTTTGTTGAACGAGTTGATTTTAATCTTAAATTAACAAAGAGGTTTCTTCTCTAGTTAAACTAGAAGGAATTAATCCCGGTATTCATGGACTAAATCTGTAGGAATAGTGAAATCCCAATTGTTGAAGGCATAAACCTAACAAAACCTTCAAAGAGAAGACTATAATTTTGATTAATGAAAAGTTAACCCATTCTTACAAATAAAGGCTTTAAATAGCTCTCCCAATTAAAAGTAAAAGACCAAACTAACCTAGATAGAGTTACGAATCATTAAAGAAAGATAAGGATAAAATGGAAAAGAAGATGCCAAAATGGCATTTAGGGAATTACATCTAAATGGCAAAATAGTAAATAAAAGATAGAAAAAATAGTAATTTACATAAAATAAGAAATGCAGGGAAAAAGCTGATGGTATGTCCTTTATGTTTCCAGCCAGTTTTGGCTAGACAAGCAAGGCGACACAGCGTATGGGGGTGCCACACAGCGTGTGGCCTCAAGTCACCCGGTGTGTGGATAGGGTACACGCCAAGTGAATTACATCATAAGCTTTCTTTATTTTCACCCGATCTCCACACAGGGTGTTGGAATGTGACACACCGTGTGGGGCAGTGTTTGAGCATTTTCTCCACGTGTTTGCCCTTACTTTATATCTCGCCCGACTTCCTCCATTGTGACTCAAATCCTTGAAGAAGATGCCCGCATCATTCACTCCCTCTTGAAAAGAACTTGACCTCAAGTTTTTGGTTGCGTATGGAAGAAACTCGTGGATCTTGAGCGGACTCAAAGCTCTCAAATCGAACCAAGGTGTTGTTCAAAATGAGTTCAAGAAGCCCATTCCATAAATTTCCGGATTCATCTTCTTCGCACAGACTTTCTCCCATATTTTCAACTAGTGACTTGTTCCGGTTCTCATATATGTCTTCCACTTTCTACCGGTATCAAATGGAATATCTTGGCGAAGCTTGTCGAACCGCTCTCCAACAAGATCTAGCATTCTCTTCCAACTTCCGACAACATGTCGAACGGACTAGCCTCGGATCTTCTTGGTCTCCACATCACTTGCTTGAAGATTAGCCACCACTTTTCTCCACTCATAGCCGACCTGAAATGGAAAGTCTCGTCGAAACATATCAATCCAATTCGGAGGAATCCCTTGAGCACTTTTTAAAACCCAACATGACTTTAAGTTGAATCTCTTCAGACTTTATTAGCCTTCATATCATCACCTCGGATGGTATGATCAACCTCTACCCGCCCATTGCCGATATCAAATGGAATATCCTGGTGACACTTATCAACCCACTTTATATAAATCTCATGAACACTTGGACCAACTCCTTCCTTGTCTTGAGTCAACGATCTCGGGACTTCTAGTTTCATCTCCCCACTAAATTGGCCACTATCCCATAACTCTCAAGTATTTCCAAGTGTTTCGACATCACCCGGAATGTTATTCGAATTCATCAAATACTCCACGAAGCCCACATTCTTCACCACAAGGTGACCTCTCATAGATTCCTCATAGGATATATTCTTCCTCAACCAACACAACATAAATCCCAACACATATATTTCAACAAAGCACAAAAGAATACGTTCGGATTTTACCAAGTAGGCGACTTGATTCCTTTGCATTATGCATGTGTTAGGAGTATCAGTTCTTTCACGAGACGTCACAAGGTACCTCGCATCCTCCTCCTTGAATCTCAATTTCTCATGTGTAAGAATAGGTGTACTATCTTCTGGATCCCATGGTATGTCATATGGTATCTTCCCCAAATGTGAAAGTCCTTGAGGTTGCTCTTTAAAAGAAACGTACTTGTCACGTTTGGACATTTTCTCAACTTCCCCATTGTTAACATTGCTCTTTCCCTTCTCAATCTCATTATCCTCTTTGGATTCGACTTCATCTTGAGATAGGCTAGCTAAATCATCCACGGAACCCAAGTCAATATGGCACGATGTGAAAGACCCACATGTAGAGCATGTTATATCACTCGAAGTCTTATAATAATCAAAACGTTTTGATTAAATGTCCATGGGCCATTATTCAAAACTCAGCATGTCAAGGTTACATTAAAAGAAACATCAGTAAAGCAATACTTACTCTTAGCTATCATCGATCCTTTAATTAGTCTACTCTAGGAGAAGTAATTCTTGCTATTAAGATGTTGAGTAACGATAACTAAACATGGATTCTCTTCGGGATGAACAAAAAAAGGACTAGGTGGATTCTATGATGCATCAATTGGAATTGACATCGTGCTTAATCGAGAAACTGAATGAATATCTCCAAGCAATGTAGCATTGTATGACATATAGATCCAGAAAACCGAAAAGAGAGAAAATTCGATCAAAGATTATATCGAAAAAGAGAGAAAAAAATATCATCAAAGATCAGATCGCAGAATCCTTCAGCTCTTCAACAAAAGATGCGGAAAAATACAGCTAATATCATAACAGAAACAGAGAATGAAAAAGATGAAATCATGTTGATTGGAGATTGGATTTACATCAAAATTCTTAACCTGTAAAGAGTAATTACCTTACTTTATATACTAACAACTAGGGGCGTGAATCAGTAAAAAACCGAATACCGAAATTACTAAAATAATTGACACCGATACCAAACTGAATAGTATGTGAAACCAAAATATAACCGAACCAGAATATTTGGTTCGGTTCGGTTTTAAACCGAATAAAACGAATTAGTTAAAAAAAATAAAAAAACAACAAATAAAAAAATACTATATTTACTTATTAAATTTATCTCAACAAAAAAAAAATGAAATACTTTGAAAATATATTTATATTGACTTATTATCTTAACAATATTGAAAAAACTAATCTTGTAACATCTAATATATGTGTATATATATTTATAATAATATAGAATGTGTAATTTGGTGCAGTACGGTTTTTTTGCATTTTTTATCAAACCGAACCGAATATCGAAATACAACTAAAATTAAAACCGACGCCGAACCGAAGTGTAAAAAAAACGGAACCGAAAAACCGAATTTCATCGGTTCGGTTCGGTATGCGGTTTAAACCGCACCGATACACAGCCGTACTAACAAGTTAGAAATGGTATACTCCTATTTGTTTGTGTAATTACAAATTAATCTCTATCATAACAAGCTTACTGGTCATTTACAAAATGACCCTTAAACTTTAATAACTATCTCTATTAAATTGTAAAATCAGGGCTAATTAATTATGGATGAAACAATTATACTGAACAAAATAGACTTGTTTACCTTATGATGACAGGTTTTCAACTCAACACATTCTTATCCAAACCTGGTGTTGTAAATTACCACATATACAAGCTTGAGGGGGAATTTTTTTTCTTTTTTCTTTTTAAGAAAACTTGAGGGGGAATATAAATATTAATAACTCATCATTATTCTTTCTGTATGAATCTGAAGCATAGCATACATTTTACTAATATTTAATTGCACAATTATAGTTTAATCATACATTTTTTTTTAATACTGCAGATATGGTAGCGGTCTCCTGCTGGTCGACGTATTAGTTAGCAAAAGGTGTAGATGACATGAAAATTGCTTCTTTTTATGGTTTTTTTTTTTTTTGGAAGAGACTTCTTTTTGTTTAATGAATTGATATTTCTACTAAAAAAAAATACTAGTATAAGATTGTTAATTTATTATTGGTCAAATTTTGGATTTTTCTCAGATATTATTATACACCCTATATATAATTTATTTATTTATTTTACTTAGCTAATTAATTATATGATATTAAAAACAACATCGACGGCGCCTTATTCAAGGAGATCAAGAGTAGCGGGAATCAGGGGTGAAGCGGGTGAGTTCCTTTTCTGCAGCAGCAGTTTCATTCCGGGTATAAAAGAGCCACGAGTTATTGAGATGCTTGCATTACGCATGAGACTTATTTGGCTAGCTTCTATGAGGTACATGTACGTGGAATTTGAATCTGATGCTAAACTAGTTGTTGAGGCGATTCATTCATGCAAACAGGATATCTCAGAGTTTGGATCGCTTGTTCAAGATTTTCAAGCTATTTTACGATCCAATCCTTCTTTTAAATTATCTTTTATTTCTCGTTTAGCGAATAGGGCTGCACATCTAGTAGCTAGACAGACCTGTTCCAATGCTAGCGATTTTTTATCAACTGTAATGCCTGATTGGCTGTCAAACGTTATTGTTGAGGATGTCAATCCTTTTTATATATGAAACTCATTTCCAGGTTCAAAAAAAAATCTCAAAATTGTTTTAAGAAAAAAAGGAAAATTATCTTAAAAACTGTTAAAAAGAAAAATATGATCTTAAAAATAGCAGAATTAATGACAATTTTCCATCTCTTTTTCTAATGAAAATTTAATAAATATTTAAAGTTATTTAAATCTTTTTGTATTGGTAAGATTTTGTTTGTTTTTTTATTCTAATGGTCGGATAGTAGGAGTTTTTGTGGATCTTGTCCATAACATAAGCCTGATATCATTTTCATTTTCAAGACTCGCATTCCAAGAAGAATTATGTTTGTTGGGTGTGTGAGTGTTGACTGTGAAAGGAGTGGCGGTTTGGGTCTGTTCTGACGTCTGTTGGGGAGGTTAAAATTCTAAATTCTGATCGACATTTTGTGGATGCGGGAGTCAGTTTTAGGATAGTATGCACTATCGGTTTACTAGTTTTTATGGGATTCCTGAGCGTGCTCGCCGGCCTGCTTCTTAGAATATGTTGCGTAGTCTTTCGGTCAACATGCTTAAGTTGAAGTTAAATGTGGACACTTTCGTGTTTGCGGGTAGGGATTAGCATTGTCGTGAAAAATGATAACGGTGAGTTTTTTTTTTGGGTGTTTTCTCATCACCTTCTTCAGGAATTTTAGCCTTGCGATGGGATGGGTATTCGAGAGGCTTTGAGCTGGTTAAATGCTAAGAGTTTGGATGATAGTGAGCTTGAGTAAGATGTTGCGATAGTTATTACTCATTTAGCTGGTCCAATTTTTCGGTATGTTTTGATTGTTGATTATTTTTATGTCGAAAGAGATCGAAAATGCATGAGTCCAGACATATCCTTCATCATCTTTCATCTTTTTCGAATCAATCACGATATACTGAAAAACTGAACTGAACTTAACTTAACTTAACTGAATGCTACCGAACTTAACCGAACTTAACAATAATGATGATATTAGACATTAAAATAATTTTAATGATAATATTGGATATTAATAAGCTTATAATAATAATAATAATAATAATAATAATAATAATAATAATGGTTCTAATAATAATAATAATAACAATAGTAAATAAATATATTATCAAAGATAAAACTAAATTGAATATCAAATAAAAATTCGGCTTGATAAAATCTCGGCTCAATAAATCCTATGAAATTAAATAAAAAATGAATCTAATTTAAATTAAAAACACAAATTTACATATAAGTTAAAGCCTATGAAATTAAACACAAATTTTCATATGAATACAAACTCTTAACTTTTTATTACAATTACGGGGTAAGGTGCAAAAAATACGCCTAACGTTTTGGGTCAGGAGTAATTTTACCCCTAACGTCTAAAATGATGCAATTTTATCCCTACAATTGATAAATTGAGTAAGTTTGAGAAATAATTCATCAAACTGTCTTCTCGGTCATGAATCTTGTCATCTACACATCATACGTGCGTCATGTTTTATTAAACTATGTATACTTTAATAAACTACCATTTCTTGACTTTTATCTAATTTATAGATAATGATAAATTATAGATAAATAATAATAATAATAATAAATAATGATAAATGATAGATAAATAATAATAATAATAAATTATATAAATAATTATAATTATAATAAATAATAATAAATTACTGAATGTTGAACTGAACTGATTGTTACTGAAATTAAGTAATAAAGAACTGCGCCTTAGTTGGCTCAAAAATTATCGTTTAGATAATTGTTTGATTGAAAATGATGCAACGATAGTGGCTGAGCATCTTATATAAGGTTCTTTTCGGTCAGCCTATGACTTTATTTAGAAGACTACAATTGCTTACTTTCTTCTTTTAATGACGTTAATATCAAGTTTGTTGGTCGTTCTGTGAATGATGTGACTCACAAACTAGACTCACAAACTAGTTAAAGTTATCTATTCTATTTTATGTTAGGATTTATGGAATGGCCGCATAGACCGCGATATTTTATTTGTCTAATTTTATACTTTGATTTACACTAATATATTTTTTTTCTTAAAAAAATTGTTTTATTTTCTGGCAATTAATTAAATTAAACTATGTATACATAAACTTATGGTTGTGAAAGATTAGCATAAATTTAGCAATGAAGCAGATGCAACTATATTCTCAAACCCATCGTTTTCTTATGTATATTACGTTTTATTACTAAAAACGTAATAATGAAGTTCCTTTCCATAATTTGATTAATGATGTTGACTCCTCTTCTTCTATATATAATAATCTTCATAATGCAAAATTGCACATGTACAATTGGTCAATTTTGTAAGGGATTTCCATTTTAATGACCATAAAATAAGATAATTTTAGCATCAGTCAACAAAATTAATTAATTAATAAAGTTAGATTATTACACTTCAACCATATTATCATCATATTATATACCACAATTTATTTTTGTAGTGTTTTCATGATACACATGTTCACTCCTATCTTTCTTTTAAACCACTATATTGTATTGAGACTTTCATAATTCTTTTTCCTTTCGTAAGAGAAAAATCGTAGCGAAAAAAGAAACTCTTAAAACATCTTACTCTAAGATCTTACACATTCTTATATTTAAAAGATGAAAACTAAAAGAAAGAGATCCAATAAAACTAGCTAACTAATCCGTACTTTTATTGCTTTAAGGAGACATGATTATCCCGAATGAGCTCGCCAATCGAGGCTTTATAGGAGCTTCCTTTAACCGCACCATCAGTGTTGAGCTTTACCCAATTCGGGGTGGGGGGGGGGTGGGGGTGCATTCCAATCAATCAAGACGTCTCCTCTCATAGGCGTGAGCGAACTCTTAAGGTCTGAAAGGGTTTTTTTTGCTGATAATAATGCTCTGAACTTGCATTCATATGCTCTGAACCATTTCCACAATTCCTTTTCCTTTCTTATGAAAATTGATGTAATTCACATTCTTCCAAAGAACCCAACAGGTAACATAAAAAAACAATATTCCAGTCCTTTTGTAGAAAACATTTTCTCGGAGTAAGGTTACCCAACAGCCACGACTCTACTCCCAAGAGATAAATTGCAGAAATTCTGGCTGGATTAGGAGATAAAGTCAAACTGAATGGGCCATCAGACATTCTCATAACACATGGATAACAAACTTCTTAAATAAACTACAAATAGATCAAACACCCACCTCAATAAGGTGCCTTTTTCTTCTTCTCAAGATTAGTAAGAAGTTTCTCTTTCACAACAAGCTAAAGGAAACACCAAACTATTTGAGGGTTAGGCCCTGGCACACATGATCCCAAAAGGATATTATAATTGAAGAGATCAACTTCTTCAAACATCCCACAAGAAGATTCGACCAAAAATCGCTTGTTACTCAACCCAATCTAGTAGCAGTGGTCCTCCATAATCACAGAGCTAGCAAGCAATGTGTGATGCGGACATCTCCTTCAAGGAGTCAAACCAAAGTGAAGGAAGTCATGCGAGATACGACATAAAAGAGAAAGTGTGGGAAAACTGCCCCATACGACGTGTCACACCTCCACAGGCCGTGTGAGGCTTGAAGAAAAAGGGGAGATGGCCGAGTTCCTCCCACACAACGTGTGAGCGTGTGGGTAGGAACAAAAATCCCCTGGAACTTTTTATTGAGTCCACATGTAGTGTGCCTCTAGGCCACAAGTCGTGTGTGACTCAATTGGGGGGTTGGAGTGTGGAGATGGCTACGAGCTGGGCTGGGCGCTATAAGGGCCACACATCATGTGGCACCCCTATATGTCGTGTGGCAAGGAAATGAAGGACTTTTCAGCACCAAAAAGGCTTAAGGACAAAAAGGACAAGTGCTGCCAGAATTCTGACTCCCTTTCTAATTACTGTTTACGCTACTCATTATTTACTTTTTTGCCATTTATTCTTAATTCCCTAAATGCCATTTAGGCATCCCTTTCCCATCATATCCCTATCTTTCTTGAAAAGGGTTGTAACCCTAGTTAGGGTATTTGTGCCTTTTACATTTTAATTGGGAGAGCTATATATAAGCCTCTTGTTTGTAAGGATGAAGTTAACTTTTTTTCATTAATCAAATTTCTATCTTCTCTTTAAGAGCTTATTAAGGTTTATTCCTTTAATAATGAGGATTTCACCATTCCTACGTCCATGAAACCTCGGGATTAAATCCTTCTAGTTTAGCTAGAGAATAAACCTCTTTGTTGATTTAAAATTAAAATCAACTCGTTCAACATTATTCTGTATCATTTGGTATCAGAGCTGAGTCATTTTCCTTCCCAGAGACTTCTTCTTGGCAATGGTTCAACCAAGTTCATCACAAGAATCCATTGAAGCCGCCAACAAGAGAGGGGAAGATTTTAGAACCAAGTTGAGAGAACAAATGACATCCATGGGGTATTTTGAAGAACAAAGGCATTTGGAAGAATGAGACAAGGAAGCCTATGAGAAAGTACTAAGATGTCTCGACAACATGACCAACAACTTAAAGAAACTTCGGATAGAAAGTACTAAGATATTTCGAGGTGCTTGCTACGATCATGAAAAATCGGATTAGCGGTAAGATAAGTGGCCCCTAAATCGTCACACCATATTACAAGGGCGGATGGGGAAGAATAGCCAATCTTGTTGAAACACCTTTCCACATGATTTTGATTTGACAAAATTATTTAAGTTAATCCCATGATTAAACAATTAAATTTAAGTGCTTTGATTTAATTGTACTAATGAGTTTGTTCAATGTTAAGTAAGTTAAGTAACAAGAACAGGAACTAAGAATCCATAAGAGAAAGACAAGACAAAGTCAGCAAAAGCAAGTCACACAGCAGAAGCTGAGTAGAATGCAACTCTGCCTTGCGAAAGAAATGTCTTCTTCAGAAAAGCTTGAAGGCGAAGCCACTGGGTCAAGCTGAGTAGTCGTCAAGTCAGCGTCAATGATCCGTCAACTTGGAAGACAATGTCTGACAACTTTCTGAAACAAATCAGAAGCCTCGGAAATCTGTCTTGAAGACTTTTTCGAGAAAGAGCATGGACTGTCTGACTTTTTCTAGAAGACAAACCTGGCGCAAGAAGACGAATCTGGCAACCCTGGCTCCTGGCGAAAAACCAAAGACAGGATTGGCCTGCAGCTCTGAAAGCTGACCAAGTGGTGAGGAAAGGAGACCATTTCCCCACAATGGCTATGTCGGAATTCAAATCATTGACGCCCCAAAAATCACTATATAAAGGGCAATTCATCACTTGGATTTAAATAGAAGATACAGACAGAACAAGCAAATCTTCATTGAGTCAAAATCCAAAATAGAAGCTGTCTGAAAAGAAAAAGCAAGCTCTTACACCAAACTCCAATCATTGTGTAAAAGTCTAGAGTGATTTTATTCATCTAAAGTGTTCTTCATTGAGTGAGAACAATTCTTGTATCATTTGTAAAAGGTTAGAAAGGTGAAGCTGAGTACTCGATTATAGTACTCAGTGGTAGAGAGAAGCCGAGTACTCGGTTATAGTATTTAGTGGTAGATAGGATTGAGTAGATGAATAGAGGACGGAACTCTTGCATACTCAGTTGCTATTGTAAAAAGTTTGTGCTCTACCTTTAAAGAGCTCAGTAGATGATTGAAAAAGCTCGGAAGGATTCCGGGGACTGGACGTAGGCGGAGAGGTCGAACCAGGATAAGTCTGCTGAGTAACTTCTAACCCTTTCTCTTGATATATATATATATATATATATATATATATATATATATATATATGTGTGTGTGTGTGTGTGTGTGTGTGTGTGTGTGTTGCTTACTTAACATTACTTAGTAAAATAATTTGTACACACTAAAGCTGAGTAATCTGAGTATTGAGTTGGAAACTGACTTAAGTGTTACTTCCCAACTCACAACTGAAACAGCTCCAGTCAGTGTCTGTCTAAAGCTGTCTCACATCATACTCAGCCTTGCTGGCCTAAAATTGAGTTAAATAATCAAACATTCAATTAAGTCAGCATTATTAAGCGAAAAAGTTATATTAGTTCCTACCTCCCCCCCCCTTGGAACTAATCCTATCACGTTACACGGGACCAACAAGTGGTATCAGAGCCTAACAACTCACTATTCAAGATAAAACTATCTTGAGCTGATCCCTGTAATGGCTGAGAACAACACTCGTTTCCTTCCAGGAAATCAAACAACCCAGATACTCCCTGAGGGATTATCTATTAGTCGGCCTCCTCTGTTCTTTGGATCTAATTATACATTTTGGAAGAACAGGATGAAAAACTTCATTCAGGCAACAAATATGAGTGCATGGCTAGCTATAGTCCAAGGCCCTTTTGTTCCCTATGAAATCATTGACGGTGTAAAAACTGTCAAAAGCGAGGCTAAGTGGTCAGAAGATGACCTTAAAAAATTACAAAATAATGCTTCGGCTATCAATATACTTCACTGTGCATTAGATGCTGCAGAATACAATAAGATTTCAGGTTATGAGTCAGCACAAGAAATCTGGAAGAAGCTGGAGGTTACATATGAAGGAACCAGCAAGGTCAAAGAGTCAAAAGTGAATCAACACATGAGATTGTATGAGCTGTTCGAGATGAATGACAATGAAGGCATATCGGAAATGAATGCAAGTTTCACCAATATAATCAACGAGCTTAAGAGGCTCGACAAGAACTTCACTGAGGAAGAACAGGTGAAGAAAATCCTGAGAAGTCTCCCCAAAAGCTGGCAAGCAAAGAAAACAGCTGTTGAAGAAGCTCAGGACCTGACCATGTACAAGTATGATGAGCTCATTGGATCTCTGATGATCCATGAGATCTCAATGAAGAACTTTGAGGCCAAAGAAAAGACTGAGGACAAGAAGGAAAATTCTCTTGTTATGAAAGTTGACTAAACAGAAGCTGACTCATCAGATGATGAGGAGATGGCCATGTTCACTAGAAAAATGAAGAAGCTGTTTCGGAAAAATGACAAGTACAGCAAAAGGCCATTCAAAAGAAGTGATAAATATAAAGCTGAGTCAAGTGACAACAGACACAAGAAAGACAGCTCAAAGCCTGTTACTTGCTTTGAATGCCATCAATTTGGTCACATCAAGTCAAGCTGTCCTACCATGAAGAAAGACAAGAAGGGAAGTAGAAAGGAAATCGTGGCCACATGGAGTGACAGTGATGAGTCAACCTCGTCAGAAGCTGATGCCACCGAGTCAGCAAACATCTGTTTCATGGCTGACAAATCTGCTGACTTATGCCATTCTGAGCAAGTTGACCTCTCTGGTGGATCTGACCATGAGGAACACACAACTGAGGTAATGTCTCTACCTTTGCTCAGAAATGAAATGATAAATGCTCTGAGTGATCTCTATACACTTATCAAAAAGTGTAACAAGAAAATACGAGCACTTAGCAAGCGATGTGATGAGATTGAAGAGGTCAAACTCAGTGACCTCCGACATCTTCTCTAGGACAGTACCAGGCAAGATGAAAATCTAAAAATCATGCATAGGTTTGTCTCTGAAGTCCAATCAGACTCTAAGAAGCTGAGAAAGGACATCACATCCATACAGAACCAGCTGAGTTCATCGGCTAAGAAAAGGTTCTATTCAAAGACTGAGTATTCGGGTACTAGTCAGCAAAGACTGTACACTCAGCAGCACAGTCAGTGTGACTGTTGTGGAAAGAAAGGACACACTATAAAGGCGTGTTGGTATGCTCAGCACCATCGTGCTGACCAAAAATGGAAATACCCCCAAAGGGAAGTTTATTGTGACTTTTGTGGGAAAACGGCCACACTATAAATGTATGCCGTCACAAAATTAAATATGATGCATCACCTGTTGAGTCTAACAAACGAGGACCCAAAAAGACTTGGGTACCTAAAAATAACTAGTTACATTGCAGGTGAGCCTGAGGTGTGCTGAGAAGTCAAAGCTATGGTATATTGACAGCGCATGCTCAAGGCATATGACTGGTGATGAAACTCAGTTCATCACACTTGTTCATAAACGATGAGGAAATGTAAGTTTTAGAGGCAACAAAAAGGGTAAGATAGTAGGGTCAGGTACCGTTGGTGGTAATCCTACCATTGAGTCAGTCTCCCTAGTCATGGGTCTTAAATATAACCTACTGAGCGTAGCTCAGCTGTGTGACAGCGGTAGAAAGGTTGTATTTGATGCCACTGAGTGTAAAATACTCGAGGGAAAAACAAATGAGTTGATTTTAACTTCCCCTCGTGTTGACAACGTTTTCATGCTGAATCTAGACAAGAAGTGTTCAAAGAATATATGTTTAGTGTCAAAGGAAGATAATTCCTGGCTATTGCATAGGAGACTTGGTCATGTAAGCATGGATCTCCTTGCCAAATTAGCAAGAAAGCAATTAGTTGAAGGATTGCCCAAACTCAGGTTTGAGAAGGATCAATTGTGTAATGCTTGTCAGCAAGGTAAACAAACTAAAAAATCTTTTCAAAGTAAAAATGCAGTCTCAACCAAGCGTCCATTAGAGTTACTACACTTGGATCTTTTTGGACTAGTCCAGCCGCTGAGCTTGGGTGGTACGAGATTTTCCTTAGTCATTGTAGATGACTTTTCTCGGTACACTTGGGTCATCCTGCTGAGTAGCAAGGATGAAGCTTTTGAGATGTTCTCAACATTAGTGCGAAAACTTGAAAATGATAAAAAAAAAACCTTAAATTAGCTCACATCCGAAGTGATAATGGTGGAGAATTCAAAAATCAACAATTTGATGAATTCTGTGAAGCCAGCGGCATTGACCACAATTTTTCTGCTCCTAGAACTCCTCAATAGAATGGGGTAGTTGAAAGGAAGAACAGAACCTTAGTTGAAATAGCTAGGACAATGCTGAGTGAGAATAGGCTTCCAAAGTATTTCTGGGGTGAAGCTATCAACACAGCTTGCTATATACTCAATAGGTCTCTAGTCAGACCTATACTTAAGAAAAACCCCTATGAACTTTGGAAAGGACGAAAACCCAATATTGGATATTTTCGTGCCTTTGGTTGTAAATGTTTCATCCTAAATACTAAAGACAACCTTGCTAAGTTTGATTCAAAAGCTGACGAAGCTATCTTCTTAGGGTACTCAACAAACAGCAAAGCATACAGGGTGTTTAATAAACGAACTCAGGTTCTAGAAGAGTCTGTACATGTTGAGTTCGATGAAACTGACCCTGCAGGGAAGATAAGTCAGCCTGCCGAAGATGACCCATGCTCAGCTTCCGCTGACCAAAATAGAGCTGTTGAGTCACTACCTCAAGGGCTGATCAAAGGTAAAAACAAACCTAAAATTATCTTTGCTGACCAATATAATCCTGCAGAGATTGTTGAAACACCTACTCCTGAAGACACTACATTGCCAAAGGAGATTAAGGTTCCAAGAGGACACTCTGAACGTAGCATTCTTGATGCCGCTGAGAACATCCTGATGACCAGAAATCAACTCAGGAGATATCTTAGCAACGTAGCTTTCGTGTCAGTTCTTGAACCAAGAAACTTCTCAGAAGCTGAGAACGATGAATTTTGGATAAATGTGATGCAAGAGGAGCTCGATCAATTCAAGAGAAACGAAGTATGGGATTTAGTGCCTAAACCAAGGAATCAAAAGACCATAGGAACAAAATGGGTATTTCGTAATAAGCTAGACGAATAAGGAAACGTAGTCAAGAACAAAGCTAGACTTGTAGCTCAAGGTTACAGTCAGCAGGAAGGTATTGACTATGGTGAGACCTTTGCCCCGGTAGCTAGATTAAAAGCTATAAGAATACTGTGTGCATATGCTAGCTTTATGAATTTTAAATTGTTCCAAATGGATGTCAAAAGTGCATTTCTTAATGGAGTTATAAATGAAGAGGTTTATGTTAGTCAGCCTCTAGGGTTTGAGGATCCAAAATTCCCAAACCATGTTTATAAACTCAAAAAGGCTCTGTACGGCCTGAAGCAAGCACCACGTGCTTGGTATGAAAGGCTGACCAGCTTTCTGCTGACCAGAAACTATGTCAGAGGAAAAGCTAACACAACCTTATTCATTAAGAAAAAGGGTAAAGATACCCTGTTGGCACAAATATATGTTGACGATATTATTTTTGGTGCTACTAATGAGTCAATGTGCAAGGAATTTAGCAAACAGATGCAAACTGAGTTTGAGATGTCAATGATGGGAGAACTCAACTTCTTCCTTGGACTTCAAATCAAACAAGGCAACAATGGCATCTTCATTAGCCAGACTAAGTATGCCAAGGAGATATTGTAGAAATTTGATATGGAAAACTGTAAGCCAATATCTACCCCAATGGGTACTGACACTGTGCTTTGTGCTGATGAAAAAGGTAAGTCAGTAGACAGCAAATTATATCGAGGTATGATAGGCTCTCTACTCTATCTAACGGCAAGTAGGCCAGATATACAGTACTCAGTATGTTACTGTGCAAGATATCAAGCTGACCCTAAGGAATCTCATTACATAGCTGTAAAAAGAATCCTTAGATATTTGCAAAGCTCAGTGAATGCAGGTTTATGGTATCCCAACACGAACGATTTCACACTCATTCGATACACTGACGCTCACTATGGACGAGACAAGCTTGAGCGGAAAAGCACTTTAGGAGGATGTCATTTCATTGGAAGCTGTCTAGTGTCTTGGTTTAGTAAGAAGCAGTCGTCAGTTACCCTGTCAACAACTGAAGCTGAGTACATTGTGTTGGGGTTTAGTGTCCTATAGACAATTGTTCTAGGATACAAACTTAATGTAAATGAAGTGTTCTTTATATCATTTGTTTTAATGAGATATGTTTTCATAACTGTATAAAGGCAATCCCTTTTAAGAACTAAATAAAGTCTAAATAAAAGGAAATCCATAAGTTTGTTTAAAGTGATTATAAAGTGTTCATACAAGCATGAAGTGAGACGAAACTTTATAATAAACTAATAAACTTAAAACCACCCCAAGTCAAGTAGTATGTTTAGGATTGACATATCACTGCTAAGACTTGCATGTAACAATATCTTCTGTCGAGACAGAAAGCTGATCTCACAAGCTTCATATATACAGATATCTGGACAGTTACGTGGATCCAATGAAAAGGAGTTCATTAGGATTGGGGACCCGACTTGAGATAACAGGATGGGTAGATTCATCCTTGTCACATGTTCATCTCATTGGTATTAATAGGTATAAGTAATCCTCAGACTCAAAGGAATGTTAATTAGTAATTCTGGATTACGGAATGTGACGCTTTGATCCTGTTGTAACACGATCCATAACAGAGATGACTCTGGGGTGTGAACGGCAGACGTTGGGTATCACAGGAAGTAATTACGGGATAGTTATACATTGGATTGAGCATTTATCACTCCCGATAAATGGGAGATACGTCCATGGATCGCTTGTGGAAGACTTGACTCTAAATCCTTGCAAGGTGATAGCTTAAGACTTGAAATACAGATTTCACTTAACCTATCTAATTGGAGTTGACTCAGCCTGTACAAGTAAAACGAACGGCTCACTATATGTGACTTGACATTATCCATAGTCATAAGATTCAGTTCAAGGATGTAGTTGATAAAGGATCGAATTATACTATAACTAATACGGAAAGGTCAACGACAGAATCAACCTGTCTTCTTATAGCTCTGGGGGAATGTTTCGGATTTGCTAATCACATTTTGCGTACTCATTCCGTTATGCAAAGATTAAATATAATTCTGTGAAAATTAATTTAATAGTTGCATACGTCTAGAAGCAATAAGAACCTAATGGGTCACACATAAGACTTGGAACCCAAAAGAGAAACAGATGTTAATTAATTGATGGAAGCCCAACTGAGTCCACTAAGGCCCAGTATATATGGGGGGCGATTTTCATGTATGAAAATACATGAATAATTTAATTTGATTTTAACAATCCTAATTAGATTATGATTGTGAATTAAATTAATTAAAGGATAAATAAGTTAGGAGTTTTAATTAGATTAAATTGCTCATATTATTATCCTATAAGGTTACTATTATTATCTTTATATTTAAGATATAATTATAGATAATAAATAAGAATTATATTCCGAATTAAATTCTTATTCAGTAACCTAATTCTATCTAACTAGGGTTTAGATACAAGAGAATATAAATACCCCCCTACGTGCAATTTTCGAAACACACATACTAAACCGGGAGAGAGAATTTTCGACCCACACCATAAGGACGAGATTATCCACCGTTTCCTTCCGTTCAATTGATTACATCTCTTTTCTCTTTATCCTTGATCTTGTGTTGATTAATTAGAGACAATCTATTTTGGTTATTATATACGGTTGAATTCTAACTTGATCTTCAATTGTTTGTTTTATGCTTGGAAACGCGAAGTAAGAGTTGTGGGCACTTCGTTTGCAACGGTAGATAGAACTTCTAAAAGGTATTTCTTTCTATCTCTCTTTATATGAAATAACGATTAACGGATCTTGGGTTAATGGAAATAGGTTAAAAATTTTATATTTCCGCTGCCAAACGTTAGCCTATTTTCCTTCAATGGTATCAGAGCCTGCGTTAAATCCGTTATTTCATATATGAAAATTTAGAAGTTTTTCAATCAGATTGAATAAATATTTATAGTTAGGTTAATTAACAAATCTATTTTGATTAATTAGTTCTAAAGATAAATAAGTTTTAACTAATTGTTAATTAAAATAGTTTATGCATATGTTCCTAATTATTTCGGTTGATAATCATTATAACAAAATCTATTAGTTTTATAGTTAGATTGATAAAAGTTAATTTTATTGATTCTAAAGATAAAACGGAAAATCTTTAATAGGTTTTCTTATTTTCTGAAAATCGTTTTGAAATCGTTTTAAAACTGATATATATATATAATTTTTTTTTTAAAAATTGGACAGCAGCTCGGGTCGCGCCTCACGGCGCAACCCGGCTGCTGTCGCACGGTTGCTGCCTCGCGGCTGGGCCGCCGCAGCCGCAGCCGCAAGGCAGCGACAGGCCAGACGCGTTAGGGCTGCTGCCAAACGGCAGCAGCCGCGTCCTCGGGCCCGGCCCGAGACCCACTTATTTTAAAATCAGTTTTAAATATATTTGTATATGTATATATATGTTTCAGAAATTAATAGTTTTATGTTTTGATTATCGAATGAAAAGTTTATTTAAAAGTTTGTTTTGCCTATTTGTAAATCAAAAGTATTAAATGAATTGAAATCAAAATAATTGGGACATGCATAATTAAAGTTTTGTATAGTTGTATTAATCTAAAAGGTTAATATAGAAGATACGAAACTGTTAGAAATAAAATTGGATGAAAGTTAATTTGATGTGTTAATGTGATTAACCTAAATATTACATAAAGTATTTATGTAATCAACCAATTAAATTTATTTAATTGAGTCTATGCATGTTTGGAGTTATGGACATATTTGGACCCTCTTTTAGTCTTTTGGTATTTTTGAAATAGGGCCTGCGAATCCTGCCTTTCTACTATCTATTGTAATTTCTCCTCTCATCTAATTCCCTTCAATTTAATTAAAGTTTTCTTTAGAATAGAAATTAATATGTAATTTCAAGGCGCCATGAAGAAGACGGAGGACCTAAAGAGAAATATGTAATAGTTAGTATTTTCCTAGGTTTGGCCTTTTATTCCGTCTCTGGCTCGATGGAATAATTTAGATGATATGTCCATAACGCCAATGTATGTGTCTGATGTATGCTAAAGCAAATCAAGACTAAGTTAGATTATGAGACTTAAAATAAAAATCCCTCACTAATTAAAAGTTAAGTAAATAAGCAAGTTATTAAATCAGTTGCCCCTCCCTAATATTATAATTTAGACGGCAGTACTGGGGGCCTTTGGGTTGTTGAGCAAACTCAAGCTCGGGGTCTAATGGTAACACCTGAATTATCGAAAATCATTTTTCATAAATATGGGGTAATACTTAAATTAGATTATGATAATTGGATGAGCAAACTCATGTTGTCATAAACTAATGGGCAATATGGTTGGGATTAATATGAATAGCATATTAGTTACTAATGTGGTTAGTAACCCAATAACCTAGGAATCACATTAAAGATGTGATTGATTACATGAATCTACCTAACAAATGAGACTACCTTGTTGAGCAAACTCAAGGCCAAATCTCAGGAGTTAGGATCCTAGCTCACTAAAGGATTTGTGAAATTCTTCGAATTCATATGGAGGGCTATTAATTTGGCAAAATAGTGGGAGCAATCTAAAATGAACAAAAGGCCTATAATTTTAGATTGATGTATTTTAAAGCAAATGAATAACATACGTTTACTCTTTCTCACTCTCAGGTTATATTAAAACACTCTTAAAATCATGACTAACACCAATGATGGGTGTCGAATCCACCAAAAATAATTAATACTTTACTTGACCGAATTATGGATTTGTAACAAGGGTAAGCAAAGGTCGAACCCAAGGGAATATTACTGACTCAAAACAATAATGACTTGATAAATAAACAAAGTAAATAAACAGGGGGTTTTGATTTGTGAGATTTAACTAATTGAGAATTTCAAATAAAATAAAATTAGCAAGAGTAAATATGATTTGTAAACAACGTTTTGGAGAAATCCGATCAAGGGGGTTCGCAGGTAGGTAATTCACTCAGTATCGATCACAGACAGATAAAATAGACTCTTATACATATACCAGATCGGTTTGGAGTATTCTTCCTTAATATTAAACTGGTCAAGCACGCGTGTATAACCAGTTCCTAATCAATAAATAATATTGCCTTAGCGGTCAAGATTTAATCTATTGACAGCCTGATGAATTAGAAAACCCGACCTTAGCCAACCGACACTCAGCGTAGACGATTCAGAAACTAAATTACTTGTTCATTCGACTCAAATAAAGCTAATTAATTTTGTATTAATGTCACATGAAAGACAATCTCAGGTCGTCAAATCTGAATCTATTCTTTCAAATACAAAACTAACTCAATCTATATTATCGATTGCTACTATGATTGGTTCATTTAGGTAAAACTCTAACTTTACCAATTCAGCCGTATGACAATCCAATTCAAAGAACGATCTGCAGTTATCATTCAAAGATTGTTTAATCAATTGAGAATAAATCCCTAAATACAATGAACAAATAAACGGTAGATTGATAAGAATAATTAAAGCACAACAATCTCACGATAATGAAGAAAAACCTCCTTTGAATTAACCCTTACCCGAATATAGAAGTTTAGCTACGAATAGCCATGGAAGAACACATGTTTCTATTTCAAAAAACAGAACAAAAATGATACTGAAAAAAATAAAGCCTAAAAAGAACCTATTTTAAGAACGTAAATCAGGCTTTTTATAAAGAAAAGCCTCTCCTAAAAATTAGCTAACAAAAAGATAGTTTTTGTTTTTAAAATACAATCAATATCTTTTCTAATCTGTCATATCTCCTAATTTCGTTGATGTTTAGTCATTCCCAACTGTCCAGGTTCATTCTTGATAGAATAAGGGAGAGTCCTGATCAATTCTGGAGTCTGTGATTCCCGAAATCCTTAGTCTTGGGCAAGACTAACTCCATTTGCGTTTCAGCTTCTCTGAATCAGCTCCAAATTCCCTTTTAGTCCAAATTTGCTTCAATTAAGTCCAATTCTGCTCCTTTTAATCACTTGAGTCATGTGGAGGCAAATCAAACCAAAACAAGCAATAATACCCAAAATAACACCAAATTAATTAAATAACCTAGGATTAAAGTGGACATTTGAACGTTGAATTGGACACTTATCAAATACCCCACACTTACCCAATGCTTGTCCCTAAGCATATCAGATCATGTCAACAGCTCTTTACTCTTATGATTTCGTGTTAACCAACCTTTCCCAATCCCCCTCATAATGTGAAGATTATCAGCCATCGACTCTCAAAGCCAAGATATTATTCATGTTTAAACATACAATGTAACTACTTGAAGAATCTCAACAATTGAGCTTTTGACCATGTACATAAGGTATGAATTAAAATCAACAACACCCTCACGGAAGCCACTCATTGCACTCAAGTGTTTAGGCTATAATTAGTTTTCAAGGAATCACTCAAGTCGCAACCTAGAATGAAATTACCATAAGCTTGCCAATATATCAAATCTCCACCACTTAGTATGAATTCAATCAATAAATCAAAGGGACTTAAAACAGGGTGTAATATAGGCTAGGGGTAAGGTTTGGAAAGGAAATGGAGAAGAAAGGGAAACCAAGAGTAGTAAAAATATACATTCTACTCTAAAAAAAGGCCAAAATGAAAAATCAAAACTCAATTATTTACAAACGACTTCCAATTCTTGAATTTCAATATGAATGAATGTTCAAGATGAACTTAGATAACTATTAACGTACTCTTTCTTTTCTGCCTCTGATTTTTTTTTTCTTTTTTTCTTCCTTTTTTTTTCTTTTGAGGCTCTTTTCCTGGGTTTTCTTCTTTTCTATAGATAATACTGGAATAAGAAATCGTCCACTTAGACACCTTTTGAATCACAACCACATATAATTAAAGGACTATTCAATTGAATCCTTATACTTTAACGAACTCATGGTTTTTGAACATGGACATTACTCAAATCAGCAACTAAAATTGAATAAAGTAACAGAATATACAGACTCTGATGGCTAAAATGTCCCTGGCCAAGGGATTCAAACAAGGGTTATATCAAGAATAGGGAAAAAGCTCAAATGTGGCTAACTAAGGGCTGGTACTGTTTATTTTTTGTTAGTCTTGAGCAAGACTAAGGGTTCAAATTTTATTCGAAATGGCTGACAGAAAAAAAACCTACTGCCCTTATCATTTTTAATGCTTGAATACATCAGTGTGGTCTCGAAATGCATAACATGGCAAGTTCTAGAATTCCAAACTAGAATTGGATAACTCTCAGAAAGAATAGAACAAAGTGTAATGTTTTTGTTCTTGCATTTAGGCTCAAAAACTTTCCAAAAATTGGGGTAAATTGGTGTTGTTTCATTCAAAACGTCTGTCATGTAATGGGAAATTAATCAAGTGGTTCATATGCATACTCAAGACAATTGTGCAATCCCGACCTTTTGAAATCGACAGCTTTATTCAAAACAAGACTTAGAGGTTTCAATACTAAGTTGGCAACCTAGTTTCAATCGAGTGCAAAACTGAGAGCTAGCATTGTTATTTTTAGGGACAAAACAAAGGGTGGACACCCCACACTAGACTCGAGCATACTTTCCGGTTTTTTTTTTCTAGAGGTGGACACCTCACACTAATTTAGCACATATTTCATAAAATTAAACCCAGAAAAGTGCAGCAATAAAATAAGGAAATTTCAGCAGCAGAAAATTTCAAAACAGTCAGAAGCCCTTCAACAAATTAACCATCACAATCAGCCAATTAACCATGAAATCAAACACTTCTATAGCAAAGATCCTTCCCCCACTTTTCTCCTCGCATTGTCCTCAATGCGGAATTCAAATAATCAGGGGAGAAGGGCAGCAGATAAGAGAAAAATGAATTAAAAAGAAAAGTGTGCTTACTGCCCTGTTTTGAGGATGATTTCAGAGAAGAAGGAGGTTGTCGACGTCGAAGTTAACGGTGGCACTGCCCTGGTGAGATGGGTCTGAAACGGTGATAGCAGGTCTGATCGTCAATTCTTAGGAATTTCAGCATCAAACAGGTTCCGTCCCTCTGTCTGTGGTGGTTTTGACGGCAAGACAGTGAAGGTGGGAGTCGAAGTGTGTGAGAGATGGTGTTAGAGCTTCAATTTTTTTCTTTGAGTAAATGAGGTGAAAGAGTGGGAATTGTAAAAAAAAAAAAAAGGGATAAATATCATGGTTAAATTGTGATTCACCCCCTCTTTTTATTTTTTAGCACATCAGGCTTCCCTTAGGGTCTATTTGACCCCCTTATTTCACCATTTAAGCCTAGTTCTCCATTCTTTCCTTTCTTCAACACCTGAAAATTAGATTCATGACTCTATTGTAGAAGATGATGGCAGTTAAGTTAATTATTGAGAGAAAGAAAAGAAAAAAAAATATAAAATAAAACAAAACAAAAAAATAAAGGATAACTTGGGTCTTTGAGAAAGACCAACTTGGGCTACCTCCCAATAGCGCCGCTAGTTAACGTCTTTGGCTAGACACTCTTGAACTCTCAAGCTAGTCTCCTGGGTCAAGATATTGAACTTCTCCAGAGACTCCAATTGGGATATTCTTGTAAAATGGCTTGAGTCTGTGGCCATTTACTTTTTGCACTTTCCCATTCTCCAGGCTCTTAATTTCCACAGCACCTTGCGGGTAAATCTTCATGACCATGAAAGGTCCTATCCATTTGGACTTTAATTTTCTAGAAAACAATCTCAATCGATAATGGTGTAAAAATACCTTCTGTCCTATTCGAAATTGTTTCTGGATAATCATATCATCATGAAATTTCTTGGTTTTCAACTTATTGATTCTCGGGCTTTCGCAAGCTTCATTCTTCAACTCTTCAAGCTCCTGTACTTGCAGCTTCCTAACACTTTCAATTTCGATGCTCTTTTCAACAACCACCTGTAATTCATCTTCCCTATAAAACTCAGAATCATGTTGTGTTATTGGTTCGACAACATCTATACCACAAACGGAATGTACTTCGTTAGGAAATTTCATGGCATCATAAACATTAAATTGAACTATTTTACCATCGAATTCCATAGTCAGTGTTCCTTTGTGAACATCTATCTTTGTCTGAGCAGTTGTTAGGAATGGTCTCCTTAACAAGATTTCTGATGCCTTTGAGGAATGATCATCATCTTCCATGTCGATAACAAAGAAGTCTGCTGGAAAATTTAATCCATCAACCTGCACCAAAACATCTTCCAACAACCCTTCAGGGTAAATAATAGATCGGTTAACAAGTTGGATTACTACTCCTGTTTCCTCTAAAGGACCAGCATTTAAAGATGAATAAATTGATTTAGGCATGACATTTATGGACGCTCCTAAATCACACATTGCCCTCTTAATGCTAGTATTTCCAATTTGACAAGAAATAGCAAACATACCTCTGTCCTTGCACTTTTGGGGCATTTTTCCTTGTAGGACAGCAGATACATTCTCACACATTGTTATCTTTTCATATCCAACTTTCTTGGTTTTATTAGCACACAATTCTTTGAGAAATTTTGCATATCGGGGTATCTGTTTTATAGCATTAAGCAAAGGAATATTTACCTCCACCTTGCGGAATGTCTCAAAGATGTCTTTCTCCTCATTTTCTTTCTTTGATTTGGCCAAACGACTAGGGAAAGGTGGTCTAATTACCAAAGGTGTGTCTTGATTTGTGGCTTTTTCTCCAGATGACTTACCAACTGAACCTTCTGTCTCATTTTCATATACCTGATCTTTACTTGCAGATTTCTCTGACACAGGCTGTTCTGATTCGGAAATAGACTTAGTCTTGGGCAAGACTAATGCTTTTCCACTGCAAAGTGAGATTGCACTCACATTCTGTCTTGGATTCGCCTCAGTTTGTGAAGGTAACTTCCCTTGGGACTGTATTGCACTTAGAGTGGTCGCTATTTGACTCATTTGCTTCTCTAAATTTTGGATGTTGGCTTGAAAATTGGCATTGACCTTGCCTTGTTCTTCCTGAAATTTCAGCAGATTAGACATTACAAACTGATCATTAGAATTTGACAGCATACCTGAATTTGGATCTATTTGAACATGTCTATATTGTTGAGGTCTTTGCTGACATTGTTGGGTTGCATTTGGTTGAAGCACATTATTTTGCTGCTTGTAGCTGAGGTATGGATCATACTTCTGTGGGGGATGCCCTTGATATCCAAAGACGGCATTGATCTGCTCCAGTGTACCTTCGTGCAATGTGGGACATTCATCTGAGGCATGTCCGATAACTGAGCATATCCCGTATGTTTTCACTTGAGCTACCTTACCTACAACCAAATTTTGTACAAGAGATGTCAAAGTATTTAATTTTTCTTCAATGGAAGAAGTACCTACCTCGTACGCTTTTCGTGGAGCATCTTGTTGTTTGCCAAATTGTTGGGAAGTTGCTGCCATGCTTTGGATCAATTCTTTAGCAGCAAATGGTGTTTTATCAATGAGGCTTCCCCCACTTGCAGCATCTACCATTTTTCTTTCCATTCCTAACATTCCCTCATAAAAATATTGAATAAGAGAATGTTCAGTTATACCATGTTGGGGACAGCTTGCACATAACCTTTTGAACCTCTCCCAATAGTCATGGAGTGTCTCAATATCTTTTTGCCTTATTCCACTAATCTCCCTTCGAATCATTGCTGCTCGAGAAGCTGGAAAATAATTTTCCAGGAATGCTTGTGCCATACCCATCCATGTTGTGATGGATCCAGAGGGCAGATTGAGAAACCAGTCTTTAGCTGCATCCTGCAAAGAAAATGGAAAGGCTCTTAATTTCACTTGTTCCTCAGTTATCCCTTGGGGACTCATACCTGAGCAGACTGCATGAAATTCTTTGAGATGATTATGCGGATTTTCGCTTTCCATTCCATGAAACTTAGGCAAATAATGAATCAGTCCCGATTTAAGTTCAAAAGCCGCATTTAGGACTGGGTATGTGACGCATAAGGGCTGTTGATTAGCCTGAGGTGCATGAAGTTGTCTTAAAGTTCTGGCTGCCATCGTCTCCTCTTCAAATTGTTCACTTTCTTCACTGGAACTTGAAGTTTCAACACCTTGAAGTTTCTGCAGCTTTGCTTCTTTTCGTAGTTTCCTTGCTGTTTTTTTTTCTATTTCTGAAAAAAAAAAGTTTTTCCAAATTTTCAGACCTGGTCATAAATTGCTTTAAATCAAGTTAGAATATTCCCCGGCAACGGCGCCAAAATTTGATGGGTGTCGAATCCACCAAAAATAATTAATACTTTACTTGACCGAATTATGGATTTGTAACAAGGGTAAGCAAAGGTCGAACCCAAGGGAATATTACTGACTCAAAACAATAATGACTTGATAAATAAACAAAGTAAATAAACAGGGGGTTTTGATTTGTGAGATTTAACTAATTAAGAATTTCAAATAAAATAAAATTAGCAAGAGTAAATATGATTTGTAAACAACGTTTTGGAGAAATCCGATCAAGGGGGTTCGCAGGTAGGTAATTCACTCAGTATCGATCACAGACAGATAAAATAGACTCTTATACAGATACCGTATCGGTTTGGAGTATTCTTCCTTAATATTAAACTGGTCAAGCACGCGTGTATAACCAGTTCCTAATCAATAAATAATCTTGCCTTAGCGGTCAAGATTTAATCTATTGACAGCCTGATGAATTAGAAAACCCGACCTTAGCCAACCGACACTCAGCGTAGACGATTCAGAAACTAAATTACTTGTTCATTCGACTCAAATAAAGCTAATTAATTTTGTATTAATGTCACATGAAAGACAATCTCAGGTCGTCAAATCTGAATCTATTCTTTCAAATACAAAACTAACTCAATCTATATTATCGATTGCTACTATGATTGGTTCATTTAGGTAAAACTCTAACTTTACCAATTTAGCCGTATGACAATCCAATTCAAAGAATGACCTGCAGTTATCATTCGAAGATTGTTTAATCAATTGAGAATAAATCCCTAAATACAATGAACAAATAAACGGTAGATTAATAAGAATAATTAAAGCACAACAATCTCACGATAATGAAGAAAAACCTCCTTTGAATTAACCCTTAACCGAATATAGAAGTTTAGCTACGAATAGCCATGGAAGAACACATGTTTCTGTTTCAAAAAGAGAACAAAAATGATACTGAGAAAAATAAAGCCTAAAAAGAACCTATTTTAAGAACGTAAATCAGGCTTTTTATAAAGAAAAGCCTCTCCTAAAAATTAGCTAACAAAAAGATAGTTTTTGTTTTTAAAATACAATCAATATCTTTTCTAATCTGTCATATCTCCTAATTTCGTGCATGCTTAGTCATTCCCAACTGTCCAGGTTCATTCTTGATAGAATAAGGGAGAGTCCTGATCAATTCTGGAGTCTGTGATTCCCGAAATCCTTAGTCTTGGGCAAGACTAACTCTATTTGCGTTTCAGCTTCTTTGAATCAGCTCCAAATTCCCTTTGAGTCCAAATTTGCTTCAATTAAGTCCAATTCTGCTCCTTTTAATCATTTGAGTCCTGTGGAGGCAAATCAAACCAAAACAAGCAATAATACCCAAAATAACACCAAATTAATTAAATAACCTAGCATTAAAGTGGACATTTGAACGTTGAATTGGACACTTATCAACCAATCTGCAAAATTTACTTATTGATAACAAGTTGAACGGTTCAAACTTCACCGACTGGTATCGCAACCTCAAAATCGTTTTGAAGTTCGAGAAGAAAAGGTATGTACTTGATACACCGATACCCCCTTACCCGGCGGATGGTGCTCCCTACCAAGAATTTTATGCTTACTTGAAGCATAAGGCTGATGACGATCATGTGGGAGACATCATACTTGCATCAATGACACCGGAATTGAAAAGGCAACATGTAGAAATGGATGCTTATTCCATGGTCGCGCACCTGAAAGAGTTGTTTGTGAATCAAACTCGGTGCGAACGCTACGAGATAACAAATGAGGTAACTTACCCATGATACATGGAGTAAAGTTAAACAATCATCAATGTCCTAAAACCGAAGATGATAAGAAGCGCATGGTTGTAGTCCCGTATGCCAGCGCAATCGGTTCGATTATGTATGCTATGCTTTGCACTAGACCTGATGTAGCGTTCGCGTTAAGTATAACAAGTTGTTACCAAGGTAATCCGGGAGACGAGCCCAGGAATGCCGTCAAGAACATTCTTAAGTACTTGAGAAGGACTGAAGACATGTTCCTAGTGTACGGAGAAGGGGATCTGAAAATAGAAGGATTTTCAGATGCCAGTCATCTCACAGATGAGAACGATTTTAAATCCCAATCAGGATACCTGTTTATCTTGAATGGGTGCGCGGTCAGCTGGAAGAGTTCCAAGCAAGGAAGCGTAGCTTTCTCTACGACCGAGTCAGAGTATATCGCTGCTGCGGAAGCAGCAAAGGAAGCGGTTTGGATTAAGAAGTTCATTACTGAACTTGGTGTGGTGCCTGACATTATAAATCCCATTACAATGTACTGTGATAATAATGGAGCCATTGCGCAAGCAAAGGAACCACAGTCTCATAATGCATCCAAACATTACCTGAAGCGATACCACATTGTAAGAGAAATTGTGGCAAGAGGAGATGTGAGAATAGAAAGAGTACCTACTGAGGACAACGTTGCAGATCCGTTGACAAAGCCCTTAACCCAGAAAGTACATGATCGTCATCTAACTTCTACTGGGATAAGTTGTAGAAACAATTGGCTTTAGTCCAAGTTGGAGTATGTTGGGGTTTAGTGTCCTATAGACAATTGTTCTAGGATACAAACTTAATGTAAATGAAGTGTTCTTTATATCATTTGTTTTAATGAGATATGTTTTCATAACTATATAAAGGCAATCCCTTTTAAGAACTAAATAAAGTCTAAATAAAAGGAAATCCATAAGTTTGTTTAAAGTGATTATAAAGTGTTCATACAAGCATGAAGTGAGACGAAACTTTATAATAAACTAATAAACTTAAAACCACCCCAAGTCAAGTAATATGTTTAGGATTGACATATCACTGCTAAGACTTGCATGTAACAATGTCTTCTGTCGAGACAGAAAGCTGATCTCACAAGCTTCATATACACAGATATCTGGACAGTTACGTGGATCCAATGAAAAGGAGTTCATTAGGATTGGGGACCCGACTTGAGATAACAGGATGGGTAGATTTATCCTTGTCACATGTTCATCTCATTGGTATTAATAGGTATAAGAAATCCTCAGACTCAAAGGAATGTTAATTAGTAATTCTGGATTACGGAATGTGACGCTTTGATCATGTTGTAACACGATCCATAACAGAGATGACTCTAGGGTGTGAACGGCAGACGTTGGGTATCACAGGAAGTAATTGCGGGATAGTTATACATTGGATTGAGCATTTATCACTCCCGATAACTGGGAGATACGTCCATGGATCGCTTGTGGAAGACTTGACTCTAAATCCTTGCAAGGTGATAGCTTAAGACTTGAAATACAGATTTCACTTAACCTATCTAATTGGAGTTGACTCGGCCTGTACAAGTAAAACGAACGTCTCACTATATGTGACTTGACATTATCCATAGTCATAAGATTCAGTTCAAGGATGTAGTTGATAAAGGATCGAATTATACTGTAACTAATACGGAAAGGTCAACGACAGAATCAACCTGTCTTCTTATAGATCTGGGGGAATGTTTCAGATTTGCTAATCACATTTTGCGTACTCATTCCATTATGTAAAGATTAAATATAATTCTGTGAAAATTAATTTAATAGTTGCATACGGCTAGAAGCAATAAGAACCTAATGAGTCACACATAAGACTTGGAACCCAAAAGAGAAACAGATGTTAATTAATTGATGGAAGCCCAACTGAGTCCACTAAGACCCAATATATATGGGGGGCGATTTTCATGTATGAAAATACATGAATAATTTAATTTGATTTTAACAATCCTAATTAGATTATGATTGTGAATTAAATTAATTAAAGGATAAATAAGTTAGGAGTTTTAATTAGATTAAATTGCTCCTATTATTATCCTATAAGGTTACTATTATTATCTTTATATTTAAGATATAATTATAGATAATAAATAAGAATTATATTCCGAATTAAATTCTTATTCAGTAACCTAATTCTATCTAACTAGGGTTTAGATATAAGAGAATATAAATACCCCCCTATGTGCAATTTTCGAAACACACATACTAAACCGGGAGAGAGAATTTTCGACCCACACCATAAGGACGAGATTATCCACCGTTTCCTTCCGTTCAATTGATTACATCTCTTTTCTCTTTATCCTTGATCTTGTGTTGATTAATTAGAGACAATCTATTTTGGTTGTTATATAAGGTTGAATTCTAACTTGATCTTCAATTGTTTGTTTTGTGCTTGGGAACTCGAAGTAAGAGTTGTGGGCACTTCGTTTGCAACGGTAGATAGAACTTATAAAAGGTATTTCTTTCTATCCCTCTTTATATGAAATAACGATTAACGGATCTTGGGTTAGTGGAAATAGGTTTAAATTTTTATATTTCCGCTGCCAAACGTTAGCCTATTTTCCTTCACATTGCTGCTGGAAGCTGTGTTGCATAAGTCCTATGGATCAAGCAATAGTTGGATGATTATGGAGTTCAAACGAAAACAATTGAAGTCAAATGTGACAACAAAAGTGCCATTGACTTATCAAAGAATCCAATCCAACACAGCAGGATAAAGCATGTCAGTATCAGGCATCACTTCATCAAAGATCATGTACTCAAAGGCGAGATCAAGCTGACCTATGTTCCAACAGATGAATAGCTTGCAGATATCTTCACGAAGCCATTGGCTCGTGAGCAGTTCAACATACTAAGGGAAGCTATCAGTATGTCTAATCCTCTTCAATAAGTTTCTAAGTGAAATAAATATTGAGTGATTCAAATATGCCGAGTGATTATTGCATGTTGAGTAACTGTCATATGCTGAGTAAACATGAGTGCTATGAAATCACTACTTGCTGAGTTGTTATACATGTTGAGTGATTGCTAAGTTACTACGCATGCTGACTACCCCTTCTACTCTAAACTATGCACTCAGAACTCCAAACGTTTAGTATCTTAGATGCTGAGTAAAACAACTTGCGAAATTAATACTTGCACGCGTATTTATGTAGCCACCTAGGATGACGTAAGCGTAATGATTAGAAAACCATGCGCCTATTGTGTCATTAATGTCAGAATTAAATGCCGTTGATTGATTCAAAAATGAACCGTCATTCTGACCTATCAGATCAACACGCACCGACTATAAATAGTGGACGATTTCCCACTAATCCCTTTTTACGCTTGAAACATTTCGCACTCGATCTCTCTCTCTCTCTCAAACTCCTAAATCTCTGCATTTCATAAGAAGCCCTCAAGAACACCATGTCGAGCGATTCCCAAAACAACTCCTGTGAGCAATATGATGACAACTGCTCCGACATTAATCCTCCTTCTCCAGCTGAGCAGAAGTACCAAGAGACTTCCTCTGAGTCTCAGAAACAGGACCATGGTCAGCATGACCAACCAATGGGTGAGGTCAGCATCCTCGGTGAGAACCCCCAAACTGACCAAACTACTCCATCAAAGAAGAAAAAGGAGAAGAAAAATAAGAAACCCGGGAAAGGAAATTCTTTCCAGTCTTTAGTAGTGTTAAGAACATCAACGTCTTCCACTCTCGTTGGTTTTCTAAGAGCTTCGTTGAAGAAGAAAAACCCTTCTGTGATTGGATTTCAAAGAATGGATAGACTACCCTCTTCTCTCTTCTTGGAACAACTTACCCACAACTGGTGAAGGAATTCTACGCAAACCTAAAAGTTGCTGACGATGACGACCACTATCTGGTCACTAAGGTTAAGAATAAGGAGATCACCATCACCCCCTCCTACCTTGTTATCCTACTAAAGCTTAAAGCAGAAGGTGCAGAACTGCGATGCACAAATGATTATAAACGGGTTGAGTACAAAGCCGAGTTCTGTAAACCCAAAAACCACAAAGGTGAAATCTCCAGTACCAATTTGGGTCAACCTCAAAGACAGGCGCATTACATCCTGACCAACTATCTCTTCCCCAAGGTGAATGCCACCTCCTCAGCCTCAAACTTCGAGCAGTGTTTCATCTGGCACATGTTGAACTACAAGCCGCTCAACATGCCCGTATTTCTCATTGGGGCTTTCCAACGCAGCACTGGGATCCTTAGGATGGGTTCTCTCATCACCAGAATTCTTTAGGATCACCAGGTCAGCCTAAAAGAGGAAATCGATGTACAGGGAACTGAAATCACCTCAGCAATCCTGTTCGGCTTAGCTCACAACCTACCTTTCAAACCCAAGAAAGGAAATGAAGCTATGGTTGAAGAAGAACCTGCTGAGCTGCCTAAGAAATGAAAGAAAGCTATGGGTGAAGAAGCACCTGCTGAGTTACCCAAAAAGGATAGGAAGAGGAAAGCTGACCCATCCTTAACACCACAAGCCAAGGACATTAATAAGGCTGTAAAGAAGATCAGGGTGGTAGTGGGTGAGAAGAAAGCTGCACTTGCTAAGTCAGCGCAAAAGAAACCAGAGTCAGCTGAGAAAAAAAAAGAGTTGACCCTGAGGAGACTCTCGAGCAACCCCTAAAGAGGAAGAAGACCTCTGGGATGACACTTTTGGAAGCTGGCCCCCTTGACTTTGTCATCACCAAGGATTCTCACTTCCTGCGAGCTTAGGAGATCGACCTAGAAAAGACACCTTGTGATCAAGAGGAAGAACAAGGTTGTACTGAAGAACAGGCTAAAGCTGACAAGATACAATCTGCTGAGCCTAGTAACACAGCTGCTACTGAGCAAGCTGATCAGCAAGGAGCTGAGTCTCCAGTGAAGGACAAGGTTGTTGAGAACCTTTATGCTGACTTCGGACTCAACTCTTCTCCTGATTCCCCAGAACCTATTTCTGTTGTCCCTTCTCCTCCAACCAAAAATAACAAGGGAAGCACTGAAAAACGGTTCAAGCGGAAGGCACAGAAGCCTAACTTCATAGACATCTTGGATGATGCTCCGCTAAGGGACCCCATCATTGACCTGACTGGGCTTGAATTCAATTTCTTCACTACTATCACCGAGCCCACTCTAAGTCAAGTGAAAGAAAAGCAAGCCTCTGTTTCTCAAACTGAGGAACAAGCCGACCCAAAAGCTCCTAAGGGTCAAACTTCTGCCGACACCGCTGCTCCACATTCAACTGAGCAAGTACTTAAAGTTCCAATTGCTCAACACACCGAGTTAGCAAAGGAAAATCCTCCTGCTAAAGACAGTTTTGAGTTGCCTCAACCTCAAGTTTCAACTCAACTTCAGACTGACCTTGAGCAGGTAACTAATACTGCTGAGCAAACACTTCCATCTTCTACTGAGCAGTTAGTAAGCCACTCAGCTCCTGCTGCTGGCCTCAATAACAAGGATGTAGCTACTGATCAAGCTGGCACCTCTACTTCTGGGCAGCACCAAAATACTCCACCATCAGCTGCTAACCAGAAAACGACCCCTGAGACTTCACAAATTCATGCTGAAGATGATCCCTACAACTTTTTGGATGCCTCTGAGTCAGGCCGTAGAACCATCCATTCAGCTCATGCGCTTATCCAAGAGATCAATCAATCTCAAGCCGCTGCTGCTGGGTCCACTCCTGCTGAGCCAACTCAACTTTCATCCATCACGCAACTTCTGACCGAACTCAAAGGTCTTAAGGAGCTGATGAGTGTTATGACCTCCCTGGTCTCTCAGCAGTCCAAGCAAGAATTTATGGTCAAACTGGCGGAACTTCAGCTAATGATGGTCAATCACATGGACTCAATCGAAGGGAAAATCAATGCCCTATCTGCTGTGAACTCATCATCGGCAACTTCTGCTGAAGTCACTCAACATTTCACCTAGCTGACCGCTGAGCTAACCGGAGCTCGTGAACTTATCTCCTCCACTTCTCAATGCTCCATCGAACAAATTGGTGAGGCTATACGCCTACTCAACCCGAGCAAAGAAGAAATGGACACTGACCAAGTAAAGACCAATGACATTCTGCACTGCACTCGATCAACTCTTGCGCATGTTCGGCACATCAATGCTTAGCGTCATACGTACGATGCCTCGATGCTCAGGATGTACTTTCAGTCATATGCTAGGATGACTGACTCCATTACTTGGATTGGGAAGTCACTTGAGTTTTTACTCAGTATGCTCAGCGCTCACATTAAAATCCCCACATCAAGTATGGCCGATGGCATATAGGTCTTTACGGGTCTTAAAGAAAGTACGAGTCAAATGCAATAGTACTCAACCATACTGACTCGTGCTGTTCAAAAGGAGCAATTCTATGCTTCTTCCCCTCAGCTTGGTGATGCTGGCAAAACGGGGGAGAAAGACTAGCAAGCTGACGGAACCTAACGTCAAACTCAGCAAAAGCCTCCTGGCTCAACTTCTGCTGTCCCGGGTAACCAAACTCAGCAACAAAGAATAGTCAAGCCCATCCAGCAAACCAAAACCAAAACTAATCAAGTTCAAGTCAATATCAAGAAGTAGAACTAGAACTAGACTTAGCTTAAAACTTGTATTTTGTATCTGGCATGTTTCTTTGTTAAGCTGACTATCTATATACAAACATCTATTCTACAAACTGTCTTTATATATGTGATGCTTATATGCTGTGTTTTCTATATGTTGGCCTTTCTCATATAACTACTCATTGAACATAAACTAAAAACTTGTGAACATAGAAAATAAACAAGTAAAAATACTCAGCGCACTTCAACTCTGATACCTAAACTTAACCAAGTATCAAAACTGAGTAAAGGAAAAATGTTCCAAGTATTGACCTACTTCTGAAGCTGACCTTAGACTCTTTTCGATTAAACCTTAGAAGGTTTAGAATTGAACTAAGTCAGCGGATTCAAGCCTTAGTTTCACTCGATTAGATCTTAGAAGGTTTAGAGTTGAACTAAGTCAGTAGATCCAACCCTTACAGGGGAGTATTTTCAGAAGAATAGAAAAGGTCAACTATGATGGGGGAGCACAACACTGAGTTCCTTACTAAATAATTTTGCCAACATCAAAATGGGGGAGTTTGTTGAAACACCTTTCCACATGATTTTGATTTGACAAAATTGTTTAAGTTAATCCCATGATTAAACAATTAAATTTAAGTGCTTTGATTTAATTGTACTAATGAGTTTGTTCAATGTTAAGTAAGTTAAGTAACAAGAACAGGAACTAAGAATCCATAAGAGAAAGACAAGACAAAGTCAGCAAAAGCAAGTCACACAGCAGAAGCTGAGTAGAATGCAACTCTGCCTTGCGAAAGAAATGTCTTCTTCAGAAAAGCTTGAAGGCGAAGCCACTGGGTCAAGCTGAGTAGTCGTCAGGTCAGCGTCAATGATCCGTCAACTTGGAAGACAATGTCTGACAACTTTCTGAAATAAATCAGAAGCCTCAAAAATCTGTCTTGAAGACTTTTTCCGGAAAGAGCATGGACCATCTGACTTTTGCTAGAAGACAAACCTAGCGCAAGAAGACAAACCTGACGCAAGAAGACGAATCTGGCAACCCTGGCTCCTGGCGAAAAACAAAAGACAAGATTGGCCTACAGCTCTGAAAGCTAGCCAAGTGGTGACGAAAGGAGACCGTTTCCCCACAACGGCTATGTCGGAATTCAAATCATTGACGCCCCCAAAAATCACTATATAAAGGGCAATTCATCACTTGGATTTAAATACAAGATATAGACAGAACAAGCAAATCTTCATTGAGTCAAAATCCAAAATAGAAGCTGTCTGAAAAGAAAAAGCAAGCTCTTACACCAAACTCCAATCATTGTGTAACAGTCTAGAGTGATTTTATTCATCTAAAGTTTTCTTCATTCAGTGAGAACAATTCTTGTATCATTTGTAAAAGGTTAGAAAGGTGAAGCTGAGTACTCGGTTATAGTACTCAGTGGTAGAGAGAAGCTGAGTACTCGGTTATAGTATTCAGTGGTAGATATGATTGAGTAGATGAATAGAGGACGGTACTCTTGCATACTCGTTTGCTATTGTAAAAAGCTCGGAAGGATTCCGAGGACTGGACGTAGGCGGAGAGGTCGAACCAGGATAAGTCTGTTGAGTAACTTCTAACCCTTTCTCTTGATATATATATATATATATATATATATATATATATATATATATATATGCGTTGCTTGCTTAACATTACTCAGTAAAATAATGTGTACACACTAAAGCTGAGTAATCTGAGTATTGAGTTGGAAACTGACTTAAGTGTTACTTCCCAACTCACAACTGAAACAGCTCTAGTCAGTGTCTCTCTAAAGCTGTCTCACATCATACTCAGCCTTGCTGACCTAAAATTGAGTTAAATAATCAAACATTCAATTAAGTTAGTATTATTAAGCGAAAAAGTTATATTAGTTCCTAACCCCCTTTGGAACTAATCCTATCACGTTACATGGGACCAACAAATGTCACGTAACAATGCATTCGACCATAATATTTCAGAAGCTAAGCAAGCAAGAGCATGATTCTCGCCCTCAGTACAAGAGCGAGAAACAGTACGTTGTTTTTTGGTTCGCTAAGAGACTGTTGAAACACCTTTCCACAAGATTTTGATTTGACAAAATCATTTAAGTTTAATCCATGATTAAGAGACAATCAAATTTAAGTGCTTTGATTTGATTGTACTAATCCGTTTGTTCAATATTGAGTATAAAGTACAAAAGAAATAAAGAATAAGACAAGATCAAGTCAGCATGAGAACACAAGCTGAGTGAAGGGCAACTCGGCATAAGAAAAGATAAAGTCATCCTTAGAACAACAGCTGAAGAATGAAGCTGGTCAAAGAAGCTGAGTAGAATAGAACTCACCATGAAAGAAGTAAAGTCTGCTTCAGAACAAAGCTGACCCTTGAAAGCTGAGTAAGAAGAACTCAGTATAGGAATTGGCCGACAATAAATCATCGGAGTAAAGCTGAGTGATTCACAAGTTTTCCTTTAGCTAAAAGACAAATCCAACAACTGTCTGCACCAATAATAGAAATCTCGGAATTATGCAAAAGTCAATTTCGAGAAACATGGGACAACTGAATTTGGCTAAAAGACAAACTGTCACAAGAAGACAACATCTATAGCAAGAAGACAAATCTGACGTCTGAAGAAATCAGAAGACAGGATTGGCCTTACACTTGAAGCTGACCAGAAGTTGTCTCCCAAAAGAGCCGTTTTGGACTCAACGGACAAATCAATTTCAAATGATTTGTTCCTCACAATTCATCTATAAAAGGAACAAAGATTTCATTTGGAAGATTGCCGATTTTACAGAAAATTACAAGTGAGAAAGATACAAATTCAAATCACTTAAAACAAAAGAGAAAGCTTACACCAAATCTTCCATTCTCTGTGTAAATGCTAGATAGATTATTTGTAATCATCTAAAGTGTTCTTTGTCTTAAAAGGAATAAGTGTGTGATCAATTATAATATTGAGAGTGTGCGTGCTGAGTACTTGGTATTTAGTACTTAGTAGTAGAGAAATCTAAGTGTTGAGTTGTAGCACTTAGTAGGAGTTGAGTAGACGAATAGAGGAAGGTACTCTTGCATATTCAACTGCCTGTAATCGGTTTGTGTTCTACCCTTAAAGAGCTCAGTATTGGATTCTAAAAGCCCGGAGGACTCTGGGGACTGGATGTAGGCAGAGAGGCCGAACCAGGATAAGTGATACTGAGTAATTTCTAACTCTCTCAAATATATATATATGTGCTTGTGTTGATTGTTACATTTACTCAGCATACAAACTGTTAGAAGCTGACACTGAGTAAATTGGAGTGCTGAGTTGGAAACTGACCACACGAGTGTCAATTCTCAACTCTCAAGTAAAACAGTCTTAGTCAGCATCTGACTAAAGCTGTCTTACGCTAGGATTGGCCAAGCTGACCAAAGCTGAGTTAATCAACTTATTGAAATAATTAAGTCAGCAAGATTAATTAGCGAAAAAGTTATATTAGTTCCTAACCCCCCCTTAGAACTAATCACACGGGACCAACAAGTGGTATCAGAGCCTAAGCTCTCTACTCTAAGATATAACTATCTTGAGCGGATCCCCATAAATGGCTGAGAACAGCACTCGTTTCCTTCCAGGGAACCAAACAACACAGATACTCCCTGAGGGATTATCTATTAGTCGGCCCCCCTATTCTTTGGATCTAATTATACATTCTGGAAGAATAGGATGAAGAACTTTATTCAAGCCACAAACATGAGTGCATGGCTTGCAATAGTTCAAAGCCCATACGTGCCATATAAAACTGTTAACAACGAGAAAGTTGTTAAGAGTGAAACTGAGTGGTCAGAAGATGACCTTAGAAAACTTCAAAATAATGCTTCGGCTATCAATATGCTTCACTGTGCTTTAGATGCTGCAGAATACAATAAAATATCAGGTTGTGAGTCAGCACAGGAGATATGGAAAAAGCTCGAGGTAACCTATGAAGGTACAAGCAAAGTCAAAGAGTCAAAGGTGAATCAACACATGAGATTATATGAGCTGTTCGAAATGAACGACAACAAGGAGATCTCCAGCATGAATGCTAGATTCACTAATATCATAAATGAGCTAAAAAGACTCGGCAAGAACTTCACCGAAGAAGAACAAGTGAAGAAAATCTTGAGAAGCTTACCCAAGAGCTGGCAAGCTAAGAAAACTGCAGTAGAAGAAGCTCAGGACCTGAAGTATGATGAGTTAATCGGATCTCTGCTGACTCATGAGATCTCAATGCAAAACTTTGAAGCTAAAGAGAAAGAAAAGTCAGAAGACAAGAAACAAAAGTCACTTGTCATGAAAGCTGACTCGACCGAAGCTGACTCATCAGACGATGAGGAAATGGCCATGTTTACACGAAAAATGAAGAAGTTGTTTAGGAAGAATGAAAAGAACAGCAGAAGGCCATTCAGAAAAAATGACAGATACAAAGCTGAGTCCAGTGACAAATACAAGAAGGACAGCTCCAAGTCTGTCACATGTTTTGAGTGCCACCAAACTGGGCACATCAAGTCAAGCTGCCCAAACCTCAAAAGAGATAAGAAGGGAAACAAGAAAGCAATGGTAGCAACATGGAGTGACAGTGATGAGTCAACATCATCCGAAGCTGATGCAAATGAAACGGCAAACATATGCTTCATGGCCGATGATGCTGATCACTCTCAATCTGAGCAAGCTGACCTCTCTGATGAAACTGACCAGGAGGTACACAACAATGAGGTAACACCCTTACTCTTGTTTAGAAATGAGATGGTAAATGCCCTGAGTGATTTATATAAGCTAACTAAGAAATGTAACAAGAAAATAAAATCACTCAGCAGGCGGTGTGATGAGATTGAAGAGGTCAAGCTGAGTGACCTCCGATATCTCCTCCAAGACAACTCAGATTTACATAGTAACATGCAAATAATGCATAAGTTTGTCACGGAGGTCCAATCTGAGTCAAAGAAACTAAGAAAGGACGTTACAACCCTACAAAGTCAAATAAAAGGCTCAAATAAAAATAAAACCCATGCTGGGTACCCAAGTACTGGTCAGCATAAACAGTTCACTCATTGTGACTGTTGCGGGAAAAAGGGGCACACATGTTGGTTTAACAAGCGTCCTGTCCAATGTGACTTCTGCGGAAGAAAAGGACATACCACTAAAGTATGTTGGCACGCTCAGCATAATAATGCAGACCACACTCAGCATCACCCTCAAAGGGTAACATATTATGACTTCTCTGGTAAACAAGGCCACACTATAAAAGTATGCCATCACAAGTTAAAATATGACTTTGCACCTATTTATGCTAATAAACGAGGACCCAAAAAGAATTGGGTACCTAAAGATGAATAGTCTAAAATGCAGGTGAGCCTGAGATGCATGGAGAAATCAAAACTGTGGTATATAGACAGTGCATGCTTGAGGCACATGACTGGTGATAAACTCAGTTCATCACACTAGAGCTTAAACGAGGTGGAAGTGTAATCTTTGGAGACAATAAGAAGGGTAAGATAGTCGGCTCAGGTACTATCGGAGGTAACCCAACTATTGAGTCAGTCTCCTTAGTTAAAGGTCTCAAATACAATCTACTGAGTGTAGCTCAGCTTTGCAAGAGCGGCAGAAAGGTTGTATTTGATGATGCTAAGTGTCAAATACTCGAGGGAAAAACAAACGAATTGATTTTAACTGCCCCTCGTGTGGAAAATGTATACATGCTGAGTTTAGAAAAACAGTTTTCTAAAAATATATGCTTAGTGTCTAAAGAGGATAACTCCTGGCTATGGCATAGAAGACTTGGTCATGTAAGCATGGACCTTCTTGCCAAATTAGGTAGAAAGAAACTAGTTGAGGGATTGCCCAAACTTAAATTTGAAAAAGATCAATTGTGTAAAGCTTGTCAGCAAGGCAAACAAACTAAAAAGTCATTTCAAAGTAAAAATATTGTTTCAACCAAGAGACCATTGGAATTACTACACTTGGATCTTTTCGGACCTATCCAACCACTCAGCTTGGGAGGTAAGAAATTTTCCTTGGTCATTGTAGATGATTTCTCTCGGTACACTTGGATCATCTTACTGAGTAGCAAGGATGAAACATTTGAGATGTTTACCACATTGATTAAAAAGGTTGAAATTGACAAAGACCTAAAAGTAGCTCACATTAGAAGCGACAATGGTGGAGAATTCAAAAACCAACAGTTTGATGAGTTCTGTGAAATCAGTGGCATTGACCACAATTTCTCTGCTCCTAGAACACCTCAACAAAATGGGGTTGTTGAAAGGAAGAACAAAACAATTGTCGAAATAGCTAGGACAATGCTGAGTGAAAATAGGCTTCCAAAGTATTTCTGGGGTGAAGCTGTCCACACAGCATGCTATATTCTAAATAGGGCTTTAGTTAGACCTATTCTTAAGAAAACCCCATATGAACTTTGGAAAGGATGAAAGCCCAACATCGGCTACTTTCGTGCCTTTGGGTGTAAATGTTTTATACTCAACACAAAAGATAATCTTGCAAAGTTTGATGTCAAAGCTGACGAAGCGATCTTTTTAGGGTACTCAACTAACAGCAAAGCATATAGGGTATATAATAAACGAACTCAGGTGGTAGAAGAGTCTGTCCATGTTAAGTTCGATGAAGCTGACCCTGCAGGAAAGTCAACTAAGCTCACTGAAGATGAACCAAGCTCAGCTTCCGCTGATCAAAATGGAGCCTCTGAGTTATCAATACAAGGGCTGACCAAAGGTAAGCAAGAAATGGAAATAATCTTTGCTGACCAATCTATTCCTGCAGAAATTGTGGAAACACCTGTTCCAAACAACTCAGCATTACCTAAGGAAATAAAAATTCCAAGAGGACATTCAGAAAAGTCCATTCTTGATGCTGCTGACAACAAGCTGATGACGAGAGATCAGCTTAGGAAGTATCTCAGCAATGTCGCCTTCGTCTCAGTGCATGAGCCAAAGAATTTTGCCGATGCTGAGCACGATGAATATTGGATCAATGCTATGCAAGAAGAGCTTGATCAATTTACAAGAAATGAGGTATGGGATTTAGTACCTAAACCTAGGAACCAAAAGACCATAGGAACTAAGTGGGTCTTTAGAAACAAATTAGATCAACAAGGGAACGTAGTTAGAAATAAAGCCCGACTTGTAGCCCAAGGCTATAGTCAGCAAGAGGGTATTGACTACGGTGAAACCTTCGCACCTGTTGCTAGGTTAGAAGCTATACGTATACTGTGTGCATATGCTAGCTTTATGAATTTCAAATTATATCAAATGGATGTTAAAAGTGCATTTCTTAATGGTTTTATAAACGAAGAGGTATATGTTAATCAACCTCCTGGGTTTGAAGATCCGAAATTTCCAAACCATGTTTATAAACTCAAGAAGGCCTTATATGGCCTAAAGCAAGCTCCACGAGCTTGGTATGAAAGGTTGACCAACTTCCTGTTGACCAGGAATTATGTCAGAGGCAAAGCTGACACAACCTTGTTCATTAAGAAAAAGGGTAAACATACCCTACTTGCACAAATTTACGTAGATGACATTATCTTTGGTGCTACTGACTATTCTATGTGTAAAGAATTTAGCAAACAGATGCAAACTGAGTTCGAAATGTCTATGATGGGCGAACTCAACTTCTTCCTTGGACTTCAAATCAAACAAGGTAAGAATGGCATCTTCATAAGTCAGGCTAAGTACGCCAAAGAAATGTTAAAGAAGTTTGATATGGAAGAATGTAAGCCCATATCAACCCCAATGGGTACTGACACGGTCCTTTGTGCCGATGAGAAAGGTAAGTCTGTAGACAGCAGGTTATATCGAGGTATGATTGGCTCTCTACTCTATCTTACTGCCAGTAGACCTGATATTCAGTACTCAGTATGTTATTGCACAAGATATCAAGCTGACCCCAAGGAAACTCACTTAATAGCTGTAAAAAGAATTTTCAGATATTTGCAGAGCTCAGTTAATGCAGGTCTATGGTATCCAAATACTAGTGACTTCACACTGATTGGATATACTGATGCTGACTATGGACGAGACAAGCTAGAACGAAAAAGCACTTCAGGAGGATGTCAATTCCTGGGGAGCTGTCTAGTGTCGTGGTTTAGTAAGAAGCAGTCATCAGTAGCCTTGTCTACAACTGAAGCTGAGTACGTTGCTGCTGGAAGCTGTGTGGCTCAAGTCCTATGGATTAAGCAACAACTTGAGGATTATGGTGTCAAAACAGAAACAATAGAAGTCAAATGTGACAACAAGAGTGCCATTGACTTATCTAAGAATCCAATCCAACACAGCAGAATGAAGCATGTCAGCATAAGACACCACTTCATCAAGGATCATGTACTCAAGGGTGAGATCAAGCTGACCTACGTATCAACAAATGAACAGGTTGCGGATATCTTCACAAAGCCTTTGGCTCGTGAGCAATTCAACATACTAAGGGAAGCTATCGGTATGTCTAATCCTCTTCAGTAAATTTTATGCGCTAAATTGAATGTTGAGTGAATGCCATGCTGAGTGATTTGTGAACATTTAGTAACTACTGCATGCTGAGTTAAGAATAACATGAATTCACCCTAAGCTGAGTAGACATATATGCTGAGTGATTCTCCCTAAGCCGAGTTACTAAAATCCAAAAACTATCCTACGTAAAACTAACTACTCAAAAATCACAAAACGTTTGACATTCTCTATACTGAGTAAATCTCATTTAAAACATTAAATGCTAGCATGCGCATTAATGGCCACCTAGGATAACGTAAGCAATAATGATAAATCCCATGCGCCGAACATGTCATAAATGACAGAATCCCTGTCGGTTGATAATCTCGAGGGTAAAACGGCTAGTTCAAGGTTTAGGATTCATTAGAACCACTATAAAGTGGAAGTTTTTCCACTTATCACTCTTTACACACGAAAACCCTTGGCATTCGAATCTCTCTCTCTCTGAATCTCAAAAATCTTTCAAAAGCTCATAACAATGGCGAAAACCCAGAATCCTTCTGGTAGTGGTAACAATGAAAATGAAAACCCTAAGTCTCCGCCTCAACTCAGTCAGCACGACTTAACTCCAAACAGGAACCCCCAAACCGACCTAGCAACCTCTTCAACGAAGAAGAAGAAGGCTAAGCAGCCAAATGAGAAATTCTTCATCAAAGTATACCCGAAAGTGAAGAATCGTGAGGTTCTCCGATGTAGGTGGTTCTCCCCAAGCTTCATAACACATGAAAAACCGTTTTGTGAATGGATTGCGAAAAACGAATGGACTGGACTCTTTTCGCTTCTGGGGAAAGCCTACCCTAGGTTAGTACGTGAATTCTACTCTAACCTCTGTGTTGATGGAAGTAATGCTGACCACTTAGTCACTCACGTTAAGGGTAAGAAGCTCACCATTACCCCTTCCTATCTCGCAACCTTGCTCAAACTTCCAAACACTAGAAAGGAGTTTAGAACTACAAAAGAAAAGATGGATCACGTAGCTACATTATGTAAGCCAGCGGGACACAAAGGGGAAATACCCAACACGTGCATGGGACAAAACCAAAAGATGGCGCACTATATACTGACCAACTTCATCTTCCCAAAGTTCAACTCAGCATCATCCGCGTCAAACTTCGAGCAGTGCTTCATCTGGCATATGTTGACTTACACCCCTCTCAACATGCCGATATTTCTGGTAGGAGCACTTCAAAGGAGTACTATCAAGCTCAGGCTGGGCTCTCTTATTACCCGAATCCTTGAAGACTACCAAATCGACGTAACAACAGAAATAGAAACAGTAGGAACTGAAATTACTGCTGCGTTACTGTTTGGGTTAGTCTACAACCAACCTATCAAACCCAAGAAGGGAGAAGGGGTCATTGAGGGAACCCAAGGGGAAGCTGAGGAAGAAGTTGAGGAGGAAAATCTGGAAGAAGGGGATGCTGAGCTACCTCAGGATGAGGATATTGCTGTAGTCGAAGCTGCTATCCAAACCAAGCAAGAAAAGAAACGCAAGGCAATCCAAACCAACACAAAGGATGTCGATGCTGTCCCTAAGAAATTTCGGGTTGTATCTAAGGGGAAGAAAATTGATGCTGACCAAGGAAGGTCAGCAGAGAAAAGAAAAAGGGAAGATGAGCCTGAGGAGCTAGAAAGTGAGGGAACTCCTCTGAAAAAGAAGAAGAAAACAGCTGAGCTGAGTCCAGTGGAAGCTGTTCCTCTTGGGTTTGTTGTCCCTGATGATGCTCACTTCATCACAAGTCAAAGGATTGACCTTGAGCAAACTCCGGCTAATCAAGAAGAAGAAGAAGAGGAACAAAGTGACAATGAAGGTCAGCATGATCATGATGAGGATGTTGAGCAACATCAAGAAACTTATGCCGAGCAAGAACAAACAGAGCATGCTGACGAAGTTGAAAGCCAAGCTGAACAGAATATGACAGGTGATACTGTGCTCCAAGAGCAAGAAATAGTCAGGGAAGGGCTCAATGCTGATCTTGGAATTGAATCATCACTTGATTCTATTCCTGCTGATTCACCTCCTCCAAAGGCAAGAAAGCTAAGAAGGCTCAAGAAGAAGGCCAACAAAACTCCCACTATTGATCTCTTGGATGACTCGCCTCCAATGAATGAAATCACAGACCTTACCACCACTCATTTCAAATTCTTCTCATCCTATGCTGAGCCTTCCATATAGGAAAATCAAGCCTCTGTTACTCATACCGAGCAACACGCCAAGACTCCAAAAAATCCAAACCAAGCCGAGCAAGAACTTGAGGTCCTGGCTGATCCAAAAACAAAGCAAGCTAAGGAAAACCCTTCTCAACCTGAAGTGCCTCCTCCTGCACCCACTAACGTTCATGTTGAGCAGGTAACCACTTCTGCAGATCCACAAATTTATTCACATCCTGTTTTGCAGAACATTGAGCAGTCAGCTCCTGTTGCTCATCAACATCAAAATTCCGATGCTGACCACACTGGCACCTCAACTAAAGGGCAGCATCAAACACTTCCTAAATCCGATGGCACTAGAATTCCGGCCCCTGAGGTACATCCTGAGGCACAATTTGCCTATCTTAATGCAACTGAGTCCGGCCGTCGCATCATCGACTCGGCTCAACATCTCCTTCAGGATATAAACACATCTCATGCCGATGCTGCTGGGACTGCAAATGCTGAGTCACAAGAATTGACATCTGTCACTCAGCTTCTCAATGAGATCAAGCATCTCAAAGATTTAGTTAGTGTCATGACTTCCGTCCAACTCCAGCGATCCAAGCAAGATTCCTTTGCCAAGCTGACTGAGCTAATATTGATGATGGTGAACCACATGAATTCACTCCAAGGCCAGATCAATGCCTTACCTACCATCACCACGGGTTATGCTACCTCTACCGAGTTAAATCACTGTTTTAACAAGCTGTCTTCGGAGCTAACAGGTGCTCGTGATCTTCTCTCTTCATCTTCCCAATGTACCATGGACGAAATTAGTGAAGCTGCTCGTCTTCTGAATCTGAGCAAAGAGGAGATGGAAACTGATGTGGTCAAAATCAATACTATCCTTCAGACCACTCAAAGTATACTTCGGCATGTACGTTACACAACTGGCCAGCGTGAGATTTACGACAAGGCAGTGCTTAAGATGTATCATCAATTGTATGCCCAGTTCACAGAAGCCATATCCTGGCTAACTAAGGCACACGAATATATGCTCAGCATGATCAGCGCAACCCTTCGTGCTCCTCGAGCTGTCCTTGATGATGGAGTCCCTGTCCTTGATGGTCTATTTGAAAGCACCAAGCGCCTCAAAGCCTATTCTGTAAAGCTGACTCGTGCTGCTCTCAATGAAACCTTCATCGCTCCTCAGCCCGATGATGGCAAAACGGGGGAGAACAGCCAAGAGGATGAAACTCAGCAAGACACAAGGGCTTCAGGAAGTAAGCAGCGGAAAGGCAATGGAAAATTGTATCAAGCTGCCCATAGAAAGTAATAGCTTAGTCAACCTAGGACTTAGCTAATTCTGTTTTGTGCTTGTGTACTTGTTCATGAATATATATATTAAGCATCTTTTCATTCAAATTGACTTAGCTGTATGAGATACTTATTAAATGCTGACATGTCTAAAAATTGAACAAACACAAATTCTCAGTACTTACTAATCATGTATCAAACTGAGTAAACATTGAACTCTTCTGAAAATTGACTTAAGATCGCCAAAAGAAGATCCTAGTAAATCTAGGATTAAACTGAGACTATATACACTTGTCTTCTCTAAGGTTCAGACAATATATGCAACCCTTACGGGGGAGTAATTTCAGAAAGATAAAATGTACTTCGATCATGGGAATACTGAGTTCCATAAATTAAATATTTTGCCAACATCAAAATGGGGGAATTTGTTGAAACACCTTTCCACAAGATTTTGATTTGACAAAATCATTTAAGTTTAATCCATGATTAAGAGACAATCAAATTTAAGTGCTTTGATTTGATTGTACTAATCCGTTTGTTCAATATTGAGTATAAAGTACAAAAGAAATAAAGAATAAGACAGGATCAAGTCAGCATGAGAACACAAGCTGAGTGAAGGGCAACTCGGCATAAGAAAAGATAAAGTCATCCTTAGAACAACAGCTGAAGAATGAAGCTGGTCAAAGAAGCTGAGTAGAATAGAACTCAGTATGAAAGAAGTAAAGTTTGCTTCAGAACAAAGCTGACCCTTGAAAGCTGAGTAAGAAGAACTCAGTATAAGAATTGGCCGACAATAAATCATCGGAGTAAAGCTGAGTGATTCACAAGTGTTCCGTTAGCTAAAAGACAAATCCAACAACTGTCTGCACCAATAATAGAAATCTCAGAATTATGCAAAAGTCAATTTCGAGAAACATGGGACAACTGAATTTGGCTAAAAGACAAACTGTCACAAGAAGACAACATCTGCAGTAAGAAGACAAATCTGACGTCTGAAGAAATCAGAAGACAGGATTGGCCTGACACCTGAAGCTGACCAGAAGTTGTCTCCCAAAAGAGCCATTTTGGACTCAACGGAAAAATCAATTTCAAATGATTTATTCCTCACAATTCATCTATAAAAGGAACAAAGATTTCATTTGGAAGACTGCCGATTTTACAGAAAATTACAAGTGAGAAAGATACAAATTCAAAGCACTCAAAACAAAAGAGAAAGCTTACACCAAATCTTCCATTCTCTGTGTAAATGCTAGATAGATTATTTATAATCATCTAAAGTGTTCTTTGTCTTAAAAGGAATAAGTGTGTGATCAATTGTAATATTGAGAGTGTGCGTGATGAGTACTTGGTATTTAGTACTTAGTAGTAGAGAAATCTAAGTGTTGAGTTGTAGCACTTAGTAGGAGTTGAGTAGACGAATAGAGGAAGGTACTCTTGCATATTCAACTTCCTGTAATCGGTTTGTGCTCTACCCTTAAAGAGCTCAGTATTGGATTCTAAAAGCCCGGAGGACTCTAGGGACTGGACGTAGGCAGAGAGGCCGAACCAGGATAAGTGATACTGAGTAATTTATAACTCTCTCAAATATATATATATGTGCTTGTGTTTATTGTTACATTCACTCAGCATACAAACTGTTAGAAGCTGACATTGAGTAAATTGGAGTGCTGAGTTGGAAACTGACCACATGAGTGTCAATTCTCAACTCTCAAGTAAAATAGTCTTAGTCAGCATCTGACTAAAGCTGTCTTACGCTAGGATCGGCCAAGCTGACCAAAGCTGAGTTAATCAACTTATTAAAATAATTAAGTTAGCAAGATTAATTAGCAAAAAAGTTATATTAGTTCCTAACCCCCCCCCTTGGAACTAATCACACGGGACCAACAGAGACAACATTTGGGTCAAGGTAGACAACAAACCTAGAGGTTGATTTTTTGTCATCAAGGTCACCACCCCAATCAGCATCAGTAAACCCAGTAATAGCAAGTGAATGCCCCTTATTAAAAGCAGCCCATGATTCAGTGTGGCATGAAGATAACACAATATTCGCTTCATCACCTTCCAATGAGAAACATGCGGACAATGCATAAACTGGCTCACCTCATGTTCGATGATTGAGAACCTAATAATGACCTCATAGTAATCCATTGTTAACAAAATATCATGTTGAACATGAGGCATGGTACTGTGATCTTCATATAATCTTCAAACGTTCATTGATCTCTTAGTGAACTGATAAGTTCAAATAAGCAATATTCCATTGCTTCATTCGGGTGTGGCCACACTCTTTTCAATTCCACTAATCAAGTGGTCGATGATATATGTTTTCCAAAAGGTGAGTAGCAATCCCCAAGCTCCACTCATGGTCCCTCAGCATGATTTAGTACATACCTGGCTAACCTATACCTGACACAAAGTTACTGGCCCGTTAGGCGATAACAAAAGCATGCAATGTCTCATCTAGGTCCCATAGTGACTTTAGGTCTAAGGATTCATCTATGATCGTTACATGAGAATCACATGTGACATTGATAACCATGCAGTGTTCTTATAGTGGATCAATCCACCGTTTACTTCCCATAACCCATAATGCCCTTGGTTTGACACTCCATGTCTGTGACCGGTAAAACACCATCACAACCAAGATATATAGTAGTCTTTAGTTAATTTTCGTTTACGATAATAATAGACTATGGATATTTAGATTAGTATCTTATTGTCACACGGCTTCACTTGACCATGTCCTCAACCCCCCAAATGTGTACAGATCACTAAATGGATACTATGTTAATCATATTGAATAAGTAACTATTGATTTAACATATTATTGTCTTACCGTTAACGACACCGTTAAATCTAACGTCTCAGGACTAGGACATACTTCAATAAAAGTAATAAGAAGTATGTATGTCCCTTGATTGGAGCCATTTGCATCTAGATTCCCTACACTTCACTCATGGTCCCTCAACATGACTCGGTGCATATCTTAGCTTTAGGATGATGTCAATCTAAATAAGATTAGTTCAGTTTTTCTCGATCTTGACAATCATTCTTTACTCTCATTTTTTTTTTTTTTTTTTTTTTTGAGAATTTTACTTGAAATGAGATTCTTTTTGTTACCATTAATGACAAACAATTCTCCATTAAACGGAGAAGTTGAATAGTGAGACTTTTATTTTGTAGTTAGGATGGAAACAAATTGCATGGTGGTCATGATTTGAGTATGGGCAAAATTTAGAAATACTAAAATGAATTTTGTTTTGTCTGTTTTGAGTGAAATAAATTGACATAAAAAAAGTGGAATGAGAGAATTAATGAGGGTAAGATTTGAAAGACAAAAAGGAAGGAAACAGTACAGCTTTCCCAAGACATATAGTGATACAGTTACTTGTCTTTTTCATTTGATGTCAAGAAGGTCAAGTCTCTTTTACTCTTTGTATTGTAGCAGTAACCAGACTTGTTTGTCTCCAAGGTTTTACAAAGCAATCATGCATACATCATATTCTATGCCATTTAAATTCTTTTTGATTCTTGAATTAATAAAACACTCTCATTGGAATTCAGAATTACTAGACTCACTGAGATGCTTCTGTGTTCCTATCTACCTACATACTCTATTATAGAGACAATTCTAACTACATTAATTAACTAATTTTTGTGAAAGGCATTATACCCAATGGGTCCCTAAACTAAGGGTTCAAAGTCGATTGACCCTAAACTATCAAAATCATCAATCAAGTCTCTAAACTATCTAAAAATCAGTTCTTATTCTATCCTAAAATCGGAAACTGTGACTATTTGATATAAATTGTACTAATATATGTGTTGATTCAAAATGGGTTTGGAAAAAAAAGGTATGAAATTGTTCAACCAAATGATTTTCGATGATGCCTCAATTGAAGATTTTTGTTTAGAATAGGGACTCAATTGATGATTTTTAGCCAGTTCAGAAACCTGATTGATGATTTTGATAATTTAGGGCCCTAATTGATTTTGAAGCCTTAGTTTAGGGACCAAAATGATACACATCTCCAATAGACTCATTTTCGGTGACTCTAAAAATAATATAAACAGTTGACTCTTACCATTACCATGTTTGATTGTTAAATAAAAAGAAAATGTAATTACCATTATAATATTTATGTTTGCCTAAATAAATATAATCATAAAATTTTATTTGCACAATTAAAATTAACGAAAAACATGATAACGTGAAAAATGAGATGAAGCGAAAAACGAAAAACACGAAAAATGCAAAAAAAAAAGAAAAAAAGAATCAAAATCAAATATAAAATTAGATTAGCTGAAATCAATTTAATTAGTGCATCTATATATATATATAATTACTTTTTTCACGTTTTTCTACTTTTTGCGTTTTTGAGAATGATAAGAGATTAGATTGAGGTGTGAGATTTGATAAATGAGAGGTTAGAGAAGCTTTGAGAGTAACAATTAGGATTACATGTTTTGGATGTAATGAGAATTCAACTCCTTTTTCTATGTAGTGGGGATTACAAGCTTTATTGAACAAAATGTAACCTATGGTTTTCGCATTACATTCCAATAAAATTAAAAATTGCATCCAAACATAGTAATGGGCTTTTGATGTAATGGGCATTCCATTACAAAATCCATTACGTCTTACCAAACGTACCCTAAGAGCTTGTTTAGTTCATAGAATGAATAGAATAGTTATTCCTAGAGAAATAGCTATTTTCACATTTGGTTGAAAATTTTAGATGGAATAGTTATTCCATGGTATAAATTAAAATTTTAAAACAAAAACAAATTACATGAGGAAAATGTTGTTTTTTTGAATAAATTTTTTATTTATTCCATATTATCTTATTCTGTCAACCAAATATAAGAATAATTATTTCTAAAGAATATTTATTCTATTCTTTCCTAGTCTATTCCTCGGGAATAACTATGTTACTTATTCTATTCTATTTCGCGATCCAAACGGCATCTAAGAGTCAATTGTTTATATTATTAATAGAGAATAGACTAAAAATCTCTTGGAAATATTGTTATTACTTCAAATCACAAGAATTGAAATTGTTATTATGTTTTTTTTATTTGAAAAAAGTTTAATTGCAAGAATTAAAAAATTGAAACAACAAGAATTGACAAGTTACAGAAAAACTCTACAATTTTATAGGGAAAATTGCATTAGAACAAACGTAACAGTTTGAGAGCTACAAAGAGAACTAGAAAGAAAGAAACTTAAAAATCTCCAAAAGAAAAAGAATCTAGAAGAGAGAAGAACAAATAGAAGAGAAAAGAGGTTAGAAATAACAGAATATAAATATGAGGTGTCTTCTATGCTTACTTTGTTTTTGACAAAATAAATTTTACTTTGTTTATTTTTATGATATAGTATTTTTTCTATAAGGCAAGTAATATTTAATAAGAGTAAAACGGTGTGTTTTACATTAAGTACGGGATGTAAATAGGTGTATATATATAAAGAAATTGAATTTGTTGTTTCGGACCCAATACATTAAAGCTCCAAGCACACATGAACCATGCCGGTCAAAGGCGCTTCCGCAATGAATCTAGATGCCTCACCAATCTTCGGACTGTCTCAACCATCACCGCCTTACTCAGGAGTAATAAGGTAATCTCATCGGACTTCCTATAAAAAAAAAGTAATTTTCTCTCCTGGTAGGACATATTCACATTCTCTTATAGTACTTTTTTTTCTTACCATCTTATTGACATTAACATTGAAGTGTACCCATGGGGCTCGTCCAATATAGGTCAACATTTGAAGATCAAGTCAACGATTGAACTCTTGGACCAAACCCAACATTAGATGCAAATGTATATCTTTCTGAGAATGACCAAGTTGTTTCCTCTCAGACACCTATAACTCCTCCTGTTGAATAAGAGTTTCCCCTTTCTCTTTTGTGAACAATTTTAATGTTATCTTTGTAAACACTTCTTTTTTTGCTTTAAGTCGTATGTACATTTTGAATCTTGACTCTGCATTTTTTCTTTTGAAATGTATGCTTTTTTTATAGTGAGATATATGTTTAGGTGGCTAGCTTTATATCCCAACTATCTAATATGCTTTTTGAGCATGTTTGCCTTAACAGGATTTTAGTTTTCCCTCCCGTCCTTGAGGAAGGAATTCATTCGTCATCTAAGGCTTTCAATTTTCCTGTCTTTGAGGAAAATCGTTCATTCGCCATTTAAGGCTTTTAATTTTCCTATCTTTGAGGAAAACGTTCATTCGCCATCTAAGGCTTTTAATTTTCCTATCTTTGAGGAAACCGGTCATTCACCATCTAAGGCTGTTAGTTTTCCTATCTTTGAAGAAAATGTTCATTCACCATCTAAGGCTTTTAATTTTCCTATATTTGAGGAAATCGTTCATTCGCCAGCCAACTCTGTGAATTTTCTATCTTTGAGGAAAAAACATTCATTCGCCATCAAAACCTTTTCATTTTCCTATCTTTGAGGAAACCGTTCATTCGCCATCTAACGACGTTAATTTTCCTATCTTTGAGGAAAACGTTCATTCGCCATCTAAGGCTTTTAATTTTCCTATTTTTGAGGAAACTGTTCATTCTCTATCTAAGACTGTTAATTTTTCTATCTTTGAGGAAAATGTTCATTCGCCATCTAAGGCTTTTAATTTTCATGTCTCTGAGGAAAACGTTCATTCGCTATCAAGGCTTTTGATTTCTTCCTCTCTTTGAGGAAAGCGTTCATTTGCCACTGCACGGGTGATAGTAGTGGCGTTCCCCTCCTTTAAAAGAGGTTTGAAATATTCATATTTTGACAAGTAATGACTTTGATAATAGAACATAAGAAATCTTTATTTCAACATAATTATCCCGATACATTGAAGATGCGCCGCTAGAGAAACCTTAGTAGGAAAAACCTAGTGGGAAAAACCTTATCCAAAGAAACAGAGTACTCCGAGCTTTTTACATTTTTATTTCTAATAATATTTTGGAGGTATTGAATGTTCCAGGTACGAGGTACCTTATTTCCCTCCAAGTCGACTAGTTTAAAAGTGGCGGGTCCAATCTTCATATGGATACGATAAGGACCTATCCACGTGACCCCTAGCTTGCCTTTTCCTTCTACTAGTTGTATGATGTTGGCTTTCCGCAGCATCATATCTCCTTCATTTAGATCAACTTGTTTGACGTGTTTATCATGACACGCAGTGATCTGCTGCTAGTATGTGGCCATGCGAATGTAGGCCCATTCTCTTCTTTCTTCCAGGTTATCCAACCCATATCGTATGTTTGTTTCATCATGTTCTTCATAGTAGTATGAGATCCGATCACTAGGTGCTCCGATATCTATAGGGATGACATCTTCCACTCTATAGGCAAGGGCGAATGGCGTTTCTCATATGGTCATTCAAGACTGATATGGTCAATTTAATTGTATGCAATTTATTTATAAAACTCTGACCCACTTCAATTATGATTGAATGAATGATATGCTTATTCATCTAGGATAGTTTAAGTGTTATGTTTGTGTTATTCATCTAGGCTAGTTTATGTGTTATGTTTGTACTATAGGTAGATATCATTGCAAGTGACAACTTTATATGAACTAAGTGTTTCTGTTTGTATTATGCATCAATTATGATTGAAAGAATGCTACCATGTGAACTAAGTGTTTATGTTTGTGTTGTGCATCAATTATGAGTGATAGCTTTCTATGAACTAAGTGATTCTGTTTGTAATGTGCATCAATTACTTTATCTCATATGCATTTAAGTAGATTATTAGTAAACATAATAAATATATATAAACATATTTAATTATATTAAAAATAAATAATATATAAATTGTTTAAATTTAATATAAAACAAAAAAAATAAAACAAAGATCAGGCCCCATTGCATGCTCCTCCCTCTATCTCCTGGCAATGGCATCATATTATGCCTTGTTGCTCGTGTATAGCTCAACCACTTGTTCTTGTCCTGGATATAGCTTCTCAAGATGGGGCTTTATTATTAGGGCAAATATATGCCACAACAAATAACAAATGCATAGATGTGGTGAAGCTCTTAGCCTAGTGGTTGAGAGCTTACATATGTCTTGGGAGGTCATGGGTCCGAATCACATCCGGGTCTGGTGGAGATTTTTCTTTCTTCTTTAATGTAAGCGCATTGTGCGCAAATTTAAAAAAAAAAAACTAACAAATGCATAGATAAATTAGAATTAAAAATGAATAAATGTTTAGCAAAGAAATAGATAAAAAATTATTGACAAATCTAACTGTGGAAGTGAGATATGTAGGGCAAGAGTTGAGTTTTCCAAGAGAGATCAACCTTGTAGGACTAACATTTGGGTGATATATGTTAGCCCTGAACCAAACCTGGGAATAGGAATAAATTGATCAGTGTATGTAACTACTTTATGCATGTTATTATATGTATTGTTAAAGTCTTAATAAGCTTTTACAATTCATTTTTTGTTATCACCCTTGGAGGTTTGAAGGGATAATTAAGAGGGAAGCGCAAATGGAATTCAAAGACTCCTCCTTTGTAGGGGTATATTAAAGGCCTTTCATCTTTACTGTCCAACGGTATTGGTCTCCATTGGCAAGACCTACATGCATCAAAGATAAATAAGAAGAAAAAGAGGAAGAAGGTTGTAGAAACAGAGATACCTTCAAGACCCAATAGCCACATGGGGAACTCTTGTTTGAGTTTAGTCAAGTCTAAATCCATGCGGTTTAAAGCCATTGCCATTAGGTAAAAAAAAAATTCTCGATCAACTTTTCTAAGATTACGGAAATAGTAAAACAAACTCTCAATTTATAGTTGGTTTGATGGTGGAAAGTGAAAAGACAGGTTGAAGGGGGGCCAATTGTGTCAAACAGTGTGTAATGTAATTAATATTTAAATTAGCGTGCCTTGGAATTTTAACCATTATCTATAATATCATGATTGCCTTTTCCTGTAGATATATTTCGACCTTTTAGACTACTTTTATTGGGAATGAAGATGTTTAATTGAATTCAAATAACAAGACTGAAGATGTTATTTATATTTTCTTGTATACAAGTATGTTTAATTGAATTCAAATCTTGATTGGGTACAGATTATGATTAAATACAAATTAGAGATTATGTGCACTTTACAATTATGATTGAATACAAATTACAGATTTTTGGTATATACAATTTTAAGTGTACATTTATTTCATGCATGATTGAGGTAAAAACATAAATTCGGCTTATATGGCACATTAATTAAAAACAGAAAATGGCTTATAAGCCATATTTAATTAAAAAAATGACATCTTAACATCAATACAAAGACAAATAATGAATAAAATTTGCCGTCTGAATAAATATATATTAACATAATTGATTAAGATCTATGTCATCTAAAACATGCTGCAACGACAGACTTAAATATGCAAACTGTCATCGCGATAAATAAAAAGCCAATTTCCAATAAAGTTTTTGACATATTTATTAACTAAGTTTT